>NC_140210.1:35064967-35804967 GCF_951802725.1 Rutilus rutilus | reverse complement strand
TGGTGAGTAAATAGAATTTTCAATTTGGGGTGAACTATCCCTTTAAATTACATATTCTCATTCACAGATAATACAGAGAGGGGGGAAAATCAATTCCCTGGAGTGTTTTCCTACTAAAGTCAATTTTATATACAGTTGTTTTTAACAAATACCAACAAACAAACATTACATGCATTTAGCAAATTGGTTAAAAAACAAATTAAGGTCGCCCATGGAAAACACATGTGGACCTCTGGTATAATAACCTCCTTGAAAAAAAATCTGAATCATTGGAAATGGCATGGAAAATCTTGATGAATTGGCCTTAAAGGCTTTGTGTCACACATGATGGTGAGAGAACCACATAATGAATTGATGCACAATTAGCATGAAGTCATTATGAGATATGTGCACTGAACCGCACTGCCAGCGTGACTGAGCCTCCAGTCAGGAAACACAAAACTGAAAGGTCAGAGTGAGGGAACGTGGGATTTTCTTAACTCTTTACATCCAGGCTTCATCTTCTAGGGACAAACAAGTCACGGATGTGCTTATACTGCTGCTAAACCGATGACGTTGACACAGAGTGTGGGAGATGATTCACAGAGTTTCTTTTTTCAAGATTTCATTCCGTGACTATACAAGATAATGACAAATCAATGAATAGTTGAACATTAAAAAGATACTGAATGCAGATGCCTATCATATTTCAAGTCTATCATATTTCACTTCTTTTCATAGTGATTCCTTTCAAATTTGACATGTATAACATTCTGAGATTGAGAAATGAATGAGAGCAATTTATATCTTTTCTCATTTCATTCCATTAAACAGCATGACCTTAAAAATGTAAAACTGGTAAAATGTTCATATTTTGTTGCTCCTGTCTGTAGCTCTGCAGGGGAACTGCTCCAGATTACAGAGTGTGACAGTTCATAAATCAACATTGTCATCTGTAACCTGTGAATGCACAAGTTTTAAAAACCAGGAAAGGGCTTGTTGATTGTTTGGTATTGTGTCAAAAGACTGTTAGACTTGTCAGAGTGGCGTTTCACAGTCATTTATCAATCATTTGAGCAGCGCTGCTTTTGTTGTCTGCCTCACAAGAAAGAAACATTAACTGCCTCACCTAAATATGTGTATATAGTATACATACAGGTTTGAAGTTTTCTGTGTGCAGGGTCATCTGGACATAATATAATATTGCAAGCAAGACTCTGCAGGAAAAATAATAATCTTAAACATTCCAATGCAAACTGCATGATTGTAATAACTCATTTTAAGAAGATTATCCACGGAAACTCAAAAATAGAGGGATTATACTGAAAAATTAATAAAAAATTATTATATCTTAGAATGTTCCAGTTCGGTGGTTAAGGAAGTTAGGGAACACTTAACTATTCAATGTAGCATGTAAAAATTATTAATATCATTGTTGTCTGTTGAGCTATGGTTATTAAAATATTATATGAAAATAAACATGTCTTTGAAGAGCATTTAATTGATACGTCAAAGCACCTTGAAAACCTTGAACAAGCCATCTTCTTTCAAGCAGAGTGTTGTTTTGCATGCTGGTCACACTTAAGAAATGTGCAAGATAATGTAAAGAGCAGTAAAATAGTCAAACATGACAGGCATAAAAATTCTAAAATGTGATGGGTATTTTACGCTGCTCTCAAGGAGCTGTAAAATGTTAATTATCCACACTAAACGTGTAGCCGAAGAAGAAGTGTCCAAAAGGTTGTCTGTTAGGATGTTCTTTCAAGTCTTTAAACAACCAGTCAGAGAGTTGGTTGTAAGCATATATTTGAAAAGTCCTCATAAGATAGTCTGTATTGATTTGATCTCAGTTCTGTAGCTTAGTGACAAGAGGGAAAAGGTTTTTATATATATATATATATATATATACATACATATATACCTCAGGAAACTTAATTGTGTTCTCATTTATGTTTAATTTAGTGTTTGTCAAGCATTTGTCAAGTATGAGATGTTTCTCCTTAAAACCCTTATATGATTAATTCAAATAGAAATAGATAGGGGCTCATTGTTGACATTGGATCACATTGTTCGGACAGTTTATTTATTAAAAAAATTGATGGGAGATGTTTGAATGCTATATCGTTACTTTGAAAAAAAGAATGTTTCAGATGTGTTTGGTGATGAAAGTCAGTGGAGTCCAAAACAACATTGGACACCACTGATTTTAAATGCACAGATAAAATAACACAGAAACATTCTTAAAAATATCTTCTTTTGTGTTCCACAATAGAAAAAATGTTATAGACCTTATGTAGCAATGCCCCTTTTTAGCTCTGCGCTCATTGAGTTCAGTCTTCTGCTTTGTATTTCCACAGCATGAAGGTAAGATCTTACGACTTCATGAATGAACCGCTCCTTTTTAAAATCTCCCCAGTCTTCTGACAATTGTTATGAAATCCGCATCAAACATTACAATGCTCAAGATAACTTTTGTTAATGGTGACATATTATGCCCCTTTTCACAAGATGTAATATACGTCTTTGGTGTCCCCAGAATGTGTCTTTGAAATTTCAGCTCAAAATACCCCTCAGATCATTTATTTTAGCTTGTCAAAGTTGCACGTTTTTGTGTGTGTGTGTCCCTTTAAATGCAAATGAGCTACTGCTCCCCGCCCCCATTCAGAAGAGGGTGATCCTTTACACTAGCTTCGGATACTCTGGCAATAACAAAACACAAGAATAATCTCACTCATTCAAAATCTCAGAAATAACCAGTAGCGGAGTGCAGCCTTACAGAGAGACTCAGGAAAAGGTTGCAACTTTTGGACGCACATGGACGTTTCTGAATGGTTAGTGGATACATTTATGTAGTTGTTGTGGAGTTACATTGATTCATCTCGTCGACTTGCATGTACCATCATGTTTAACTTTTACACAAGTTGACAGTTCCCTGAGGTCTTTATAAGACAGCTGTGAAATGTTTTGGTCAAATAGTGTTCTGTACTCGTCGAACAGAACAGTTTGCATGATTTGCTCTAACTTGATTTGCACTGTTGTCGCTTGCGAAAACCAAATGGTGGCGCAGTGGGTGGAAACGTGCAGAATAAGGGGCAGTAATATTATAATAAGATCCCCTTCCTACGTCAGAAGGGGAGCGAAATATGATCGGCTTATTTTTTTACATGCTTGCAGAAAAAGGCTTACTAAAACAAAGTCACTGGGTTGTTCCTGGGTTGTCTCACGTTTTCTGGGCTGGCAGAAGCACCGGGGACCCGATTATAGCACTTAAACACGGAAAAAGTCTGATTTTCATGATATGTCCCCTTTAACTCTAGAAAAAGTAAATCCACTTCACCAGCTAATTACTCTTCCACAGCGATGCTGTAGAACTATAAAGAAGTTCAAAGACAAAGATGGCTGCTTGTTTCTCTGACGCATAAGGTCTATACAGGCTTGGAGCGACACAATGGTGAGTAAATGATGACTCATTTTTGAGTGAACTAACCCTGTAAACTAAACTTTCCACTGAACCCCATAGCTATCTAGGAGAAACAACTGAGATAATAGAGACATCTCATTTATAGTTTTTCTTTCCCAGTGGGTGGATCTTTAAGACATTTCCCACCAGGAAGCTTTTTTCTTCTTTTCTACAAAGAAAACACTGAAAAGGATAGTAATGCAAAATGCTACTGGACCATCAACAATTTCATAACCCAGCGAACCTGGACATATTTGCTAATCTGCCTTCTGTTTCACAAGCTGTCTCCTTCTCTGTCACGACAACAGAATTATTTAGAGTCCCTGGCTGTGTGGAAACAAACACTTGTCGCCATGCCAACAGGGTTGCCCACTGCTTGGCAACAATTTGAAAGCAGCTGGGGGGGGTCTAACCTTTGCTGGCACTGATTTACGACAGAGTATGTCCAAACCATGTTTCATAAATACAAGGCATGAGCTCATTCCACATATCAGAAGATTTAGAGGAGCTTCAATCGATGCCGCCCACCATGGCCAACCAGTCAGGCTCCAAATAAGGCTTTGGAATTTACAGTGATATTATTCAGTGATCAAGGGTGGACTGGGCAGACGGGCAGACTCATGTGCTTTTTTGGCCGATACATCTCATACTTAAAATAAAATAAAATAAAAACGGGCCATGAAACACGTAGATATTGGTTCTTTTCTTGATTGACACTGGGCTTGTCCAATCACATCTTTAAACACCTCGCCCTCTGGGCTCTGAGCGAGCGTACAGTGTCAGTGTGTATCTGTCAAAATAGTCAGAGAGATGGAGAAGAAACGCAAGGAATGTGCAGAGAAATAGCGTGAAAAAAAAGAAACAGGCCCTTCAAGTGGCTGATGGGGATAGTGAGGAGGATAAGGAGAGAAATTAGTGAGTGTAGAGAACTGCGGTAAGCAGAACTAAGCTACTTTCAGAACACTTAGGCTATGAGTGTAGGAACCCATTACCCAGTTACGCATTATTTCCACATCTGCACATTTGACGATTACGCATTTTAATGAGAATTGTAATGAGACGCGTTTGTAAACCCTGTTTTCCTCCAAAACAAAAGCTTGATGCAGTTTCCGTCAAAATAAAAGATCATGTGTTTATCTCTTTCAAGTATAGAAATTAGTACAAAACTAATTATGAAAGTTTATTTTATTTTTCAGTGCATTTGTTTTACAACATATAGCTATTACTGTCATGGGATTAATATTATAACTATTATTATGTAGTAGGGTAATGTAGACAGACACGATCACAACTAAAAGAATTTTGAGTTTTTCTTTGTTCAATTTGCACACTGAATATGGTTTGGAGCTCTTAATTTTGAACTTAATTTTCAAAGTGCACCAGATTGATGAATTTAACATTAAAAAGCACAACATTTTCTTACGGGGGACCGTGCCCCCGAACCCCCCTAGAGGGACAGAGGTCCACTCACCACAGATTTACCAAAAATCCTGTGGGAAACAATGGTATTGCTATGCCAATGTAGCTTGTTTTAGGATTCATCACTGTGGAGTATAGTTCAATTGTATTTTACAATTAGTAGTTACTTAATCTGTTAACTCTTACTCATTCTTACTCACTCATTACATGGCATTAGTGGTTTTAAGGAATAGGAGTTGGTATACATATTCAAGGGCGTGCAAAGATCGGTTGTGTTCATGATCATATGTAGTGGACCGGTCTGGGCCAAAATGCCAGGTCCGATTTTTTGTCCCAGTCCAGCCCTGTCAGTGATGCAATTTGAAAAGATAATAAATAAAAACAGCTTTAGCTGAGAGTCATAAACAATTTTGGGCCATTTTCCATGGATATCCTCATTGCAGCTATTTGATAAAGGCCTTACCCAATGTCTGGAGCTTACAACTAACCCGGGATTTCTCATGTGCACCCATGTAAAAAAAGGCAAGTCACATATCAGAAATATTAGGATTAAAGGACATCCTGTGCAATGAAAGACTCCATCACTAACAAATTAATATCAACATTAAGCAAGCACAAGAAGAAGAAAAGTCAGGGATTAATGCTAACATGAATATTCAGGCAGCATACTGTGCTCTTATCTTTAATAGTATGTAATCTGTGTTTTTATGACAGTATGTTTAATAATGTTTAACTTAACTTAACAAGTTGTTCCAATTTCTTTCTTCTGCTGAACACAAAGGAAGATATTTTAAGGAATGTTGGTAACCAGACAGTTGACAGTAGCCATTGACTTCCAAAGTATGGATAAAGAAATAGTATGGAAGTCAGTAGGGCCCATCAATCGTTTGATTACCGCCATCTTCAAAATATCTTCGTTTGTGTTCAGCAGAAGAAAGAAATTCATACAGGTTTGGACAGAAGAGTGTAGTGAAGACTGTCAATGAAATAATAATAATAATAATAATAATAAAAATGATGTACCATTTTAAATATTACTTTTGCCCTTTTGTGGTTCACATTCAGTTGTTACACATTAAATAATCACAGCCTTGGAACGGATGCCTCAAAACAAAATATTTCCAGATAAACACTATCATTATGTTGAGTAAAAGGGAAAATAACCCTATTGATATTCTAGTGAGTGAATTGGGGTTAAGGTCGAAGCAAGATTGTCTGCTGGTCCTGCAAACAAGGTAATCAGATTTTGCATCTGTTGGTATGCGGTTGTGGGTAAAAGAAAAAGCTTCCAGAGGCACTGGCAGAAACTCTGTGTACTCATTAGGCTAATTGCGTCAATCTCCACATCCTCTTCCCCCTTCACCTGCATGCTTATCAGGCACAGCCTTCGTATTGGTGACAGGTCAATTGCTTGGGCAACGAGCTTCTGGTTAATCGCTCGTCAAATGGAAACAGCCGCCAATTGAGATCTGGTCACTTGAGTTCAATGGAATTGCTCTGAGCTAATGCTAGCACCCTATTATTCAACTCTTTCTCCATTCCTTGTGTCCCGACAACACAGGGCATGATAAATGGGTTATCTATGAAGAAATGAGGCCCTTGATGATTGGAATAATGATATAAAATAAACACAGACAACAATGAGTCGCTAACTCAAGCAACAAATATTGTTAAACTGTTCATACTGTACTCAAAATCAACTCAAAACTGCTGAGATTATCAAACTGCAATTGTCAAAGACACACTGTGCTAAAAGAAAAAGGCAAAGAAAAAGGATTATCATAATTTCTGTTAAATAACACAAACCAGTACACCTATGTCAAACTATTTATAGGACTACACTGCTATTGATGCCTTGCCATTGAACCTGTGAACAGTAATGCAAATGCCACTACTCAAGAGGTTTTCTACCCGGTTTGCCTGATTTTACATTGGAGATAAAGCAGCGCCCTAACACCGTATCCATAGTTAAAATAATGTAAAATATAAAATTTTAATACAAAATAATATAAACATTTAAAATAAAAAAAAGAAACCGAAATTACCTTAAAATCAAGTATCAAATATCAAAAACAAATTAACAGGTTAAGTTAAATGAAAAATTTATTAATGTGTTTTATTTTCTAATACATTTCCATATTATTATTTTTTTTAAATACATTTTAAATGTAAATGATCCTTGTGATGGCAAAGCTGAATTTTCAGCATCAATACTCCAGTCTTCAGTGTCACATGATGCTTCAGAAATCATTCTAATATGCTGAACTGGTGCTGAAGTAACATTCATTATTATTATTATTATTATTATTATTATTATTATTATTATTACAGAGTCACAGTTAAAAATGGCAGTGCTACTTAATATTTTGTGGAAACATTGATACATGTTTTTGTCAGGAATCAGAATTTCAGGAAGAGTCATTTATTTGAAATAGAAATTGTGTAGCAATGTAAAATCTTTAGTATCATGTTTGAAAAAATATTACTGATCCCAAATCTTTCCCAGATAGCAAATGACATTTGGACCAGTTGTGGCCCACATCTCCCACATTCTTCAGGCCCACATACCGCATGGAATGAAGACGATGACTCAACCTGAGTCATATGTGCCATAGTTGGCCAAGATGAGGCCCGGATATGTATACTATCTGGGTTGAACGGTATATATACTGACCATTATCACACTACACCGATGACACATTCATAGATATAAGAGAATGTTATATTAAGAAGACGAAAATACTCATGCCCTTTGTGTCTAGTTAACATTGAGCCACATCAGGAGTTACAAATGGAGTTTAACGCCTCTCCATGATCTCATTACACCCTTGCTTATTGTTTCTATCCCAAAAGGGAACAGAGACGACATTGGCAAAACATGCAACACTTCCTGCGAGCTATGTATCAGAATACATTTACTGTTTGAAGCAGAGAAGAGATCATTTGCACCATGAGTGTTCTTTTATCAAGTGAGAAAAGGCAAATGTCTCCCTCAGTGCCACCCATTCAGAAGAAAGCGAAAAGTTAATTGGCTCCTTCCTGGTCAGCTGGGATTCATTTCAATTAACAGCCAAAACAGCTGTTAATTTTGAGCCACAAAGAACGTGGTCTTCTGTTTAATTGTTTGCAGCATGGTGGACTTGCAAGCACATTCCTAAAGAAAAGAACTAGTCTGGGAGGAATAAAAATCGAGTGGATATTTTAATTGCTCTCTCTCTCTCTCTCTCTCTCTCTCTCTCTCTCTCTCTCTCTCTCTCTCTCTCTCTCTCTCTCTCTCTCTCTCTCTCTCTCTCTCTCTCTCTCTCTCTCTCTCTCACTCACTCTCTCTCTCTCTCTCTCTCTCTCTCAAACACATCTTGAAGCTGATGACTGAATCTCATCCCACAAAAATGGCCTAAAATCAGCAACCAAAGCAAATACCATTTGTTTTGTTTTTTAAATCAGACACCAAAATACACCAAAGGTCAATGTTGCTAATATAAAAAGAATGTTATTGCAATTTCTGAAGATTAAAATGGTAATTACAGAAATTTAGCATCATGAAAATCATCATTTGTAACATTTCCTTGACAAATTACCAGGCTTGTTTTGTTCATCATTTTTCAAGAGTTACAGAAAAAGATCAATCTTTTAAAAGCTTTTAATGTCACATTTAGATTTGTCATTATTTAGTGTGAAATAACTCAAGATGTTGCTACTCTGTCATTAGCTCTGTCAAGCATCACTCTCTCTGTTGAATGAGTGCTGTGACGGAGTGTTGTCAGTGACTGACTGCCTTTTTCTTTTCTTTAGTCCCAAAACTCCCTGAAACTCCCTGAAAACTGCAGTTGTCAAGCCCCTCCTGAAAAAGAGCAATCTGGATAAGACCATATTAAGCAACTATAGACCGATCTCAAATCTTCCTTTCATAGGCAAGATCATTGAAAAAGTTGTCTTCAATCAGCTGAACAAATTCTTGAGCTTGAATGGATCCTTTGACCATTTTCAATCTGGTTTCCGACCACACCACAGCACAGAGACAGCGCTCATAAAGATAATAAACGATATTCGCTTAAATACTGATTCAGGCAAATTATCGGTGCTGGTACTACTCGACCTCAGTGCTGCATTTGACACTGTTGATCACAACATACTTCTTGACAGGCTGGAAAACTGGGTGGGGATTTCTGGGATAGTCCTAAAATGGTTCAGGTCATACTTAGATGGGAGAGGTTATTATGTGAGTATAGGAGACCATAAGTCTGAGTGGACATCCATGACATGCGGAGTCCCTCAAGGCTCAATTCTTGCACCACTCCTGTTCAACCTGTATATGCTCCCAATCAGCCAAATAATAAGAAAGAACCAAATCTCTTACCAGAGCTATGCAGACGACACACAGCTCTACTTAGCCCTATCGCCTAATGACTACAGCCCCATTGACTCCCTGTGCCAATGCATTGATGAAGTCAACAGTTGGATGTGTCAAAACTTTCTTCAGTTAAACAAAGACAAAACTGAAGTCATTGCGTTTGGAAACAAAGATGAAGTTCTCAAGGTGCACGCATACCTTCACTCTAGGGGTCAAACAACTAAACATCAAGTCAGGAATCTTAGTGTGACACTAGAGTCAGACCTTAGCTTCAGTAGTCATGTCAAAGCAATAACTAAATCAGCATACTATCATCTGAAAAATATTGCAAGAATTAGATGCTTTGTTTCCAGACAAGACTTAGAAAAAACTTGTTCATGCTTTCATCACCAGCAGGGTGGATTATTGTAATGGACTCCTCACTGGACTTCCCAAAAAGACCATAAGACAGTTGCAGCTCATACAGAACGCTGCCGCCAGGATTCTGAGCAGAACCAGAAAATATGAACATATCACACCAGTCCTCAGGTCTTTACACTGGCTCCCAGTTAAATTTAGGATTGATTTTAAAGTATTATTAATGGTATATAAATCATTCAATGGCCTAGGACCTCAATACATTGCAGATATGCTCACTGAATATAAACCCAACAGATCACTCAGATCATTAGGATCATATCAGCTAGAAATACCAAGGGTTCACTCTAGAGCATGGCGAATCTGCTTTTAGCTATTATGCCAGCCGCAGCTGGAACCAGCTTCCAGAAGAGATCAGACGTGCTCCTACAGTAGTCACTTTCAAATCCAGACTCAAAACACATCTGTTTAGCTATGCATTTACTGAATGAGCACTGTGCCAATGCTCGTCCGACTGTTTGTACTGTACTGTATTTTATTTTATTTTTCTAAACTGTTTTAATTATTCTTATTTCTTTTATTATTTTAATTTCTTCTATGTAAAGCACTTTGAATTGCCATTGTGTATGAAATGTGCTATATAAATAAACTTGCCTTGCCTTGCCTTGCCTTGCCTTGCCTTTAGCAATAAGATGAGCAAAAGGGAAAAAGTTTCTATCCCACACAATTAGTTTCTTTTTAACATGCAAGCTTGCGATGTGCAATACTCTTTATGATAAATAGTAAAGCCTGTCTTCCTATAACATTGAAGGCTTATCTTAAAAATATTAATGATGTTATGCACAAATAATGTAACATTCAACTTAAACTGTTTTGATGAATCCATAGTCTGCGTGATGCATTGATTCAGAAATCAGGTCTATGGTGAGTATTTTCTCATAGTAAAAACTGAAATGATTTTTGAACATTTCTAATATCATTTTTAACATCATATTCAATGGCACAATAGCAAGGGTTGCTATTTTGTTTTTAGACAAAAAAAATTACCAATGTGTCCTCCAATATTTGTGATATGTTCATTTTAAACTTAATTCCTACAAATAGCAGAGCCTGATTTCACCAAGTGCAACATGTTTCTGGATCAACATCTTTGTTAATCCCAGAACAACATTTCAATCAACCAATCAGATTTGAGGGACAAGATAACAGTTTATGTCAAGGTTAGGCTTACAACCAGGGTTAGGTGCTTCTTCATCAGTGTTATTCACCTATCATTTCCCACCCAAATTTTGAGTTTTATGGGGTTAGGATTACATTTCCAGACAGGAATGTTGTTCCAGGATCAACAAAATATGTTAACTCGGGAATTTTGGAATTTGTTATTGTTATTTATGCATGTATTTGATGAAAATACAGTAAAAACATCAATATTGTGACATTATTACAATTAAAAAAATAATAATTCATTTTTTTCCCCAAACTTTTGTGAGTTAGTATCACATTGATATTACCATTTCTTCTAACCATTCGCTTCCCCAAAATAGGATGGTGGACTGAGAAAGAATGACCTCCAGATGAGGAATCTGAAGTAGGACATACTTGGTAGCCAGAGTTGCAGAGTTTGCTTTTCTGAAGTTTAAAACGACATGTTCCTCCAAGCACCACACAAAACATAAATATCACCCAGGGCCCAAGAGAAATGGAGCCGGCAGTAAGGCACTGGTGTTATAAACAACGCTACATACAAAAAGATGCTAGTAACCTTTAAAAAATACACACCTGCACATCTGTCATCTTATACGTGTGGAAACTTTTCTATAGGTGACAGTACTGTAGACTTTTAAATGTCACATTTTTTTTCTGAAGTGAAGAACAATGGGTGTCGTCAAGTTGTTGATTTCTACAGGGTTTTTTTTTTTTTGTTCGAGGAGGCAGAATATATACCTAATATATTTTGTTTTATATTACTTTTAATGATCTTAATTTTTGATTTTTTTTCTTCTTCTGTTCAATAAACAACTAATGTGCACTGGAATTCGAAATCCTCAGAAATCAATATGCACACATATGTTATATGAGAGCTATCCTTTAAATAATGACAACAATCCACTGGAGGAAGGACATGCGAAATTGAATTGCATTGAATATGAAAAAGAAAAAGAAAACCTTCACCAGCATGGGCTCATAAACAATTTATTTTTGAGCAACTGCAGACAGACAAAGAAGACCACTGTATTGCACATTTCAAAGATTAAAGTACGGTGAAAAGAGATCAACAGAGATTCTGCTGGTTCCCTGAACCTCCCACATAACAAATAAATAAATCTGTTGATATATATATATATATATATATATATATAATAATATAATATTGTTGAATGCTAAGAAACTGGATTTTTACTTATTGGAGAATTAACAAGTTCCCAATCAATTCCGAACATGTTTCATATAAACAAATATATACAATTATAAACACACACATGCATCTCACACACACACACACACACACACACACACACACAGGGGGCCTCAGCAAACTTTGAAGGGGGCCACATGATGAATTAAAAGTATTTAAATTAATAAATTATTATTAATATATTAAGATAATCTACTTTCATACAAATTAAAATCAAGTTCCTGAAACTTCTGGAATCACAAAATGAATTTGTTTTAAACAAGCAGCGTTGTCATAATTACAGCAGAAAACAGAAAACACTTAGCCTACATTGAATAACCGTCAAATATTGTGTTGAACGGTGAGTCAAAAAGGTTGAGAACTACTGATATACACATATAGGCCTACTGTCACCATTACGTTCTGTTACTGTCATCATAGACTTTTAGATTGTTTTCATTCTCATCATGTGTTCCTTTGTTCAGTTTTCCCGCTGCTCATGTATTTTCATAGCTGTGTTCTATTAATTTTCCTTATAAGTTGATCCCTCACATTCGTTCTCTGTTCAGTCTACGTTGCATTTAGTGTGTGCTGCCCTTCCTGTCTGATAATTATTTTGTATTATCATCATTAAACTTCATATTGGAACTTTATTCTTCATCTTCGTCTGCCTTCCTGCAGCCACCCGTGACACCTACAGTGAGGAAAATAAGTATTTGAACACCCTGCTATTTTGCAAGTTCTCCCACTTGGAAATCATGGAGGGGTCTGAAATTGTCATCGTAAGTGCATGTCCACTGTGAGAGACATAATCAAAAAAAAAAAAAAAAATCCAGAAATCACAATATATGATTTTTTAACTATTTATTTGTATGATACAGCTGCAAATAAGTATTTGAACACCTGTCTATCAGCTAGAATTCTGACCCTCAAAGACCTGTTAGTCTGCCTTTAAAATGTCCACCTCCACTCCATTTATTATCCTAAATTAGATGCACCTGTTTGAGGTCGTTAGCTGCATAAAGACACCTGTCCACCCCATACAATCAGTAAGAATCCAACTACTAACATGGCCAAGACCAAAGAGCTGTCCAAAGACACTAGAGACAAAATTGTACACCTCCACAAGGCTGGAAAGGGCTACGGGGAAATTGCCAAGCAGCTTGGTGAAAAAAGGTCCACTGTTGGAGCAATCATTAGAAAATGGAAGAAGCTAAACATGACTGTCAATCTCCCTCGGACTGGGGCTCCATGCAAGATCTCACCTCGCGGGGTCTCAATGATCCTAAGAAAGGTGAGAAATCAGCCCAGAACTACACGGGAGGAGCTGGTCAATGACCTGAAAAGAGCTGGGACCACCGTTTCCAAGGTTACTGTTGGTAATACACTAAGACGTCATGGTTTGAAATCATGCATGGCACGGAAGGTTCCCCTGCTTAAACCAGCACATGTCAAGGCCCGTCTTAAGTTTGCCAGTGACCATTTGGATGATCTAGAGGAGTCATGGGAGAAAGTCATGTGGTCAGATGAGGCCAAAATAGAACTTTTTGGTCATAATTCCACTAAACGTGTTTGGAGGAAGAAGAATAATGAGTACCATCCCAAGAACACCATCCCTACTGTGAAGCATGGGGGTGGTAGCATCATGCTTTGGGGGTGTTTTTCTGCACATGGGACAGGGCGACTGAACTGTATTAAGGAGAGGATGACCGGGGCCATGTATTTTGAGATTTTGGGGAACTTCCCTCAGTTAGAGAATTGAAGATGGGTCGAGGCTGGGTCTTCCAACATGACAATGACCCGAAGCACACAGCCAGGATAACCAAGGAGTGGCTCTGTAAGAAGCATATCAAGGTTCTGGCGTGGCCTAGCCAGTCTCCAGACCTAAACCCAATAGAGAATCTTTGGAGGGAGCTCAAACTCCGTGTTTCTCAGCGACAGCCCAGAAACCTGACTGATCTAGAGAAGATCTGTGTGGAGGAGTGGGCCAAAATCCCTCCTGCAGTGTGTGCAAACCTGGTGAAAAACTACAGGAAACGTTTGACCTCTGTAATTGCAAACAAAGGCTACTGTACCAAATATTAACATTGATTTTCTCAGGTGTTCAAATACTTATTTGCAGCTGTATCATACAAATAAATAGTTAAAAAATCATACATTGTGATTGTGATTTTTTAGATTATGTCTCTCACAGTGGACATGCACCTACAATGACAATTTCAGACCCCTCCATGATTTCTAAGTGGGAGAACTTGCAAAATAGCAGGGTCTTCAAATACTTATTTTCCTCACTGTACATAATATTGTGGCGAGCAGGACGAGGCCTGGGATTTGATTTGATGTTTGTGTTTTATTTGATGTGACAGCAATCGTCCATGAGGGGCTGCTGTCTTTTATTTTCGTTTTGTATTTGTTTTATTTTTAGATTCAAATCTGTTGAATGTTCGCCGGTTCCCACCTCCTTCTTCCCACAATAACGAACTTGGCTACAAATATATAAACAAGAATTGTTGATTTTGATTTTTATGGTGACTTTAAAGGGGCACTCATTGGGCCCTATTTTAACGATCTAAGCGCATGGTCTAAAGCGCATGGCGCAAGTGAACTTAGGCTGTGTCTGAATCCACTTTTGCTAGTTTAACGACAGGAAAAATGGTCGGCTCGCCTGAACTCGTTTTCAGACCAGCACGCCCATGGGCGCAAATGCATTTGCAGTTTAAACAACGTGGCGCAGGACGTGAAAATGATAACTGCGTCGGGCTGAAACTAGCAAAAAACACTTGCGTCGCGCCTGACACTGCATTGCATCAGGTGTATGATAGGGCCCAGTATCATCTCTCTTTCAATATTGCTTGTGTGCACATGGTGGCACGTGTGTCTAAGTTTGCCGATCCCTGTCCTCAGCTAACTCCCACTGCTTTTCATTTCAGCGAATGAGAATCCTAATTACATTAATTGGATCTTAGCAAAGCTAATTTATATTTGCTTCATTGCCATGAGCTGGAGGCATTCAGTGCATTCCTATTTGTTTTGTATTGCTGTTATTTGTGTGTGTGTTGTGTGTGTGTCTTTCCCCCCGGTGAGTGGCATCAGGCTATTTGTCAAGGGAGTGGAATAATCTTCATCATAAACTGGAAGCTCTTTTCAGCTAAATCAATTCTCATTTCAGTTTACAGGGGTCACAGCTAGAGCTAATACTTGCAGCCATTTAGATAAAAACAAATTTGAGGAGCATCATGTTAAAGCAGAAAAGAAAAAGGCAGGCAATTGCTCCTACTTGAAGAAAAAAAAGAAGAAGCTTAAAACAGCTATCCTCCCATGGGAGTTGGACGCACAGCACTTCAGAGAGCTAGCAAGAAGTGAAATTGATTACGGTGAGCCCAGGTTGATTGACAGATGTCATGAAAATAGATTGCATTTGCAGTCAGCGCAGGAGATCCATCACCATTAGCCGGTTATGTATATGTGGCATGAGACGCGGGGTCACGTAAGCCCTGCCAATACCTGTAGTCAGCGTTTCACGCACGATAAATCAAGCCGAGCCATTCATCTCTGAGTCAGGGCACTATATTATATCAAAACACTGCTGACATCCTTGTTATGTGCACTAATCCAGGGTAGCGCTGTTCTTTGAGCTTTCTTAAAAATTGAAAGAAAGAAGAAACACAAAAAGAGTGTTTTATGAAGAAGAATGATTGAGTGAAAGGGGGAGTCTGTCAAGGTTCTTTTTAACAGTTTGCATACACATTTGTAGTTGTAGTTTCTTGGTTTGTTTGTTTCTTCCTAAACTTATTATTCATAAGGCATAAAATGTTTGAAAACTGGTGGCACCATTCCATTTCATCTAAAATTTCCACAGGAAGTAGCAACTAACAAAAGCAGCTCCCCGCAACAGGTAAAGCATTACCATAAGCCATTCAGCAGGATGGATTGTGTGCTATCAAGACTTGAATTGATAATGCTTTTTAAATTTCAATTCAATTGCTTAACCTGAATTGAATTTGAATTGAGCTAGAAAACTGCATTTTTTCAATTTGTATAAAATTATAATACAGTCTTGTAGTTCAGATGGTTTGACTGGGTTCAACTCCCAGGGAAGGCATGAACTGCTAAAAATGTATATCTTATGCAAAAAAAAAAAAAAATCTGCTAAATACGTATATTAGTAAGATTTTTTTTAATACCTTTTTCAGTTTTTTTTAAATTTTTTTTTTATATATAATGTTATAAAAAAAATCTATTTCAAATAAATGTTGTTCTTTAGAAAAAATGGATCATAACTTCACAAAAATATTAAGCAGCACAACTGTTTTCAACATTGATAGACTAAAGACTGGAATTGCTGCTGAAAATCACAAGAATAATTTACATTTTATAATATACTAAAAGCAATTATTTTAAATGGTAATACAATTTCACAATAATACTGTTATTACTGTATGTTTAACCAAACAAATGCAGCCTTGGTGAGAATAAAATACTTTGTATTGCTCATGAATATAACATTTTGTGCACTAAACACATGTTTAATTTCAATAAGTATAAATGAAATTCCAGTTCAAATTCTAAGCCAATATCCAATGGGTCCAAATTACCTTTCAACCCATGAATTAAAAGGCAGCTAATTCCTAAAATCTGATAGGGTTTTTTTCTGCCATCAAGACAAATCTGATTCTCATGTAATTACTAATGAGTTCATGGTTTAAATCTGCAAACTTTTGGTTGTTAACCTAGGGAAACACTGGACTGTATACAGTATAGATCATATGTCTGGATATTCTGTACATTACATATGATATGTCTCTTTGTCCTTCTAGGATAAGACCTCAACCTCATCCAACAGCAGTGGAAGTATTTCACCCGACACTCTTCTGCAGTTCGCCTGTACAATACACTCACAGTTCTCTGCCAATTACTGAGCACTGGGTTGCCTAAAGAGTCAGTCTGACCTAACGCCTCCCCCTCTGGTTCTCTGGGTGAAGACAGCCCTTGCCCAGTCTGTGGGTCTTGGACCCTTCTCCAAGCCCAGAGATGCCTCAGTCTCATACAAATGTCAGCTTTTCACTGGCTCATAACTGGCCAGGAGTTAAATGTCAAGTAATGCCTTTTAAACTAATTGCCTTCAGTGTTTCTCCAGAAGCAAATCTCTATTGATAAGGGTGGATTGGTGGGAAGGGCTAGCTTTTAGCCATTTGTTAGCAGGTGTTCACTACGTTTTAACTGTGTTCCTCTGGGCAAATATTCTGGTATGCAATACAGTGTTGAAAATAAACAATCAGTCAGAGGACTGAGTTTATAGAAGTATTTACAAGGCAATTTATGAACTCAGTTACCCAGAGTTATATAATGTCCAAGACGGTTTCTCAATATAGGAACCAAGAGGAATTTAATGACCTTTTTAAATCACACAGCTCAGAAAGTCTCTGGGGCTACTTGAAGAGACATAGAGATAGAATTTATAGTAAATTACACTACCAGACATTTAAAAAGGCCTATGTATAATCTAGCATACACTAAACTGAGAAAAATGTCCAATAAAGTTATCTGAGACACAAATATGCAAACCAGATGGGTTATGCTTCTATGGGTGATAATTCTAAATTATTTACTTTTATTATTAAATAATTTGTTGATAGTGGTTCCACACACTAAAATTTTTATAAATCAAACTATAAACTCTACTCTGAAATTAGTGAATCTCTTGCTGCTAAATATTAGCCAGCAATAGTGTATATTAGCACATGTAATATTTTCTCTTTTAAATCCCAATCCTCAGATATTATATTCCTCAGAAACATAAAATTGTCAAAATGTTATCGTAATTATCGTAATCAATGTCAAAAACAGCTTATTTTTATTTTTATTTATTTTTATATAGAAACTGATACAGTTCTTTGTCAGGTTGTTTGACAAATAGAAAATTAAAAAGAACATCATTTAGTTGACAAATCTTTTGTAACATTATAAATGTCATGACTAAATGCATCCTTGCTGAATAAAAGTAGGCTATTATTCTTTCAACAAAACTTTCTTTATCATTTTACTAATTTGAATGACATTCAAGCTATCACACTGTATATGCAATACGCTAACATTAAGCCTTTTTAGGAAGACCGCAGAACTCTGCAGCGAAGTCATCAAAGATTACAGACACTTCACAAAAGGACAGGCAGGGTCATTAGATAGTTTTCAATGAGCGTTTTCAAAACATCAAAGTAGAAGTCTCCGTTGACAGCTCCAAGTTCTTGACTCGCATTCAACGCATTCACAGCAGCATGCCAGTGCAGACAACAGTGGAAAAATGACTAATTAGTGTGTGTCACAACTTCAGTTTCACAGACTCGTTCTGTTTACTGCTCAGCACAGGAGGAGCCTGAATAACATGTTGGATGCAGCACGAATAATTATCTCTTGAAAGGTTCAGTGGCTAATTAAACGGAGAATCATTCTTCTAATGCCTCAGTGAGACTCAACTGCATCCATATAGTAGCTCAAAGAATGGAGATCTAATTTTTGACATGGGTAACACAGACACAAACTGCAACCAATGGCTTCATATAAACCTTTGTGGTCGGTTTATCGTGACTGACTCACAATTTCACAATTTGATAGAAGGTAACAAGATGTACCGAACCGAAAACGCCTGTCGTAATCCTTCTCCATGGGATTTGAAATGATAAAATGGCCTTCGCCTCAGCCTCTTAAGCTTCTCCTTATGTTTAGTAAAGGACTGAAAAGGGATTACATGCACATGAATTAAAGAGTAGAAGAAGAATAGGAGAATACTCTTGATAAATGAAGAGTGTGACATGTGAGGGTGGTAAGTGCTGGTGTGTTTGAGGCTAATTGTGTTCAGGGTTCGTGACTGTAGCTTTCAGTTTTGGAGACTCTCCTTAAATTGCAGAGTTAAGTGGTTGATTACTCACGCTCAGGCTGTGGCCCAATGCTATTTGTTGCTGAACACTTCCAAGCTTCGTGTTTGACATATACTTTGCACTTTGAAACTCATAAAAAGGGAAAACTGTCGTGTTTAAACTAAGAGGGGAAATAATGGCATTAGTGAAGAATGAAATAGCTATATTAGTTCAGTGAAATGTGAGTCAGTCACTGCATGTCGCCGCTGACAAAAAAAAAAAAAAAAAACTTTGTGAGCTTTGTTTGAGCTTCCCACCTATTATTTGAAACTGACTCACAAGTGGGTGAAATGTGACAATTAGCAAGCTTCAAGGCAAAATGTCAGTCATAAAATCTGATTATGCCTCGGTCCATTGCTCATTTGAAGGCATACCAAAAAAAAAAAAAAAGAAACGATGCGTTAAATAAGCCAAATCATCCTGGCACTAGCTACTTCACTTTCTTACACTGTTATATTCATCGAGAATGTCTGCAGCATCAAAAAAGATGTAGAAAAGTAGAAAATTGTCAGACACTAAAAATAAATTACAACTGTAACGGAGATTTAAGTACCATAGTCAGTATGTGTGATATGAAACATTGTCATGCAAATGTTGAGAGGACTGAAAAGAGTCGCCAATCGACCAATTTCCTCCACTCCACTATTGAAAAATCTCTCCAACATCACAGCACTACAATAAGCTAAAGGTCACAATTTGTCAATCTGCATATTTGCATATCATCAAGATTTAATCTCCCTTCTGAGAAGAAATAAGAACATTGTAAAGAATATGAAAATGAGGCTGTGCCATACGCATGGCTGGACTAATCTATGTTTGCACACATACAGATAATTTTTGCAAAATTGTTGATTGGTGAGGAACACCTCTTATCTAAATGTATGTATATTAACCTTCGGTTTCACAGACAAAGCTTGGGTCTAGTCCTGCAGTAAAATGCATGTTTGAGCTGTCTTAACTCAAAGCAACACATCTTAAAATATGTCAGTGACAATGTTTTGTCTTAAGATGCACGCCAGTAATGTTTTTTTTCTTTTTTTTTTCCTAAGGCACGTTTCTAAAAGCTACTTAAATGTCCTCATTAAACTAAGGCCTAATCCTGGCTTAATCCAAACCCTGTCTGTGAAACCAGGATTCAATGATTAATTCACTTAGTCCTATGATTAGGGATGAGTCATTTATCTTCAATTTAGTCTAAAATAGTCTTGTAAGTTAGTTCTGTTGATCTCCTTTAATAAGCACATCATATTTTTGGCTGGTTGTCAAGAACTGTTTGTGTTTTCTCTGCTGACAGTAGTTTTCTTTTATGTAAACTACTTTTCTCATTTGATGAAGATAGAAGACTTTTTACTTTGTAAAGATACTCTTTTTATCTCTGTTCTGGTTTGGATGATTTTTCATTCTCTGTTTTTTGGACTCATAAAAAGAAGAGTTCAATGGAGTTCATTTTTTGACTCTTATGTTATAACATTTGGACTGTTCAAATACAATAAGAAAAGTAAAATAAAATAGATTAAAAAAAATTGTATACTACTACTATGGCTACTACTACTACTACTACTATAAATATTAATATTATTATATAAAATAGAAAATGTAATTTCAACCCTGACTTTTAAAGATCATTAGCAGATAAGCACACATAAACCTTACACCAGATCATGCATGTAAATGTTGGATGCTCTATCCTTATCATAACAATTTGCTACATACTTTGCAAATGTATAGGCAAAGTGTTGCATAAAGCATTGTAAAAATTGTATTGTAAAAAAAAAAAAAAAAAAAAAGGAAGAAACTACACTGTGAGTGTCACACACAAAGTCTATGAGGTCATTGTCAGCTGAAATGGCAAGTAACTTCTCCTTTCTTAGCATCAGCAGTGAGATGCTTATATTACGCCACCGGTGATGAAACAGCCTCTGCTGGCCCAGCTGACTCCCAAAGGGGATGCTGGCAAAAATGAAAAACAATCGCATGATGTGTAGTGAGGAAAGAGTCTGGAAAGAACCAGAGAACAGGAAAAAGCTGGGACAGGGTAGCAAAGGGCCGACAAAACAGGGAGATTCAATTTTAAGTTTTTCTATGTACAAACCTTGGTTCCCTTAATTAAATGTCAATTGAAACAAGGCTGTGAGAGACCTTTCTTAAGGTCCTATACAAATGTGCAGAAAGGGGGTATGCAATATACAGTATGGAACACGGATGTCACACATGAAGGTGGTGTCAAAATTATAGACTAATTAATGATAATAAAAAATATTTATTTTATGTTAATGAATATTAATTCATCATCTTTCAATGACTGTAAGTGGGCTCACTGGCATTTTTTTTTTTTCTCTTAAAAGCACTCATAGTAATAACTTTTTCTCATACTGTAAATATTTTGCCTTTGGATGATGGGTGCCAAAGTTCGTGTTGCATACCTTCAACCATAGGTGGAGTGTGTGTAAGGCTTTGCCTTGAATTCTATTACTCAAACCACTGCCTGCTGCTGCTTCTGGTTGCTTTTAGAGGTAAAACTGGCCATGACTGCTGATCTAGGATCTGTTTTCTTCGTAAAAATAACATATTGGCAAAACAGATTTGGCGAACGATCCAGTACGCATCTGTGTTTGCGTGCAGGAGAGTGTCAAAGGTTTCCATGTACAATGTGTTGTTTTTTTTTTTTTGCAGCATTGAGCAAAGTAGCCAATCACAAACATGTCTGTTGATTTATTGAACGCAATGGCCAATCAGAGGGGTTTAAGTTAGCACTGAACAAAAACAGGTGTTTTGAGCGGTGAGTGTATTCTGAGTTCTGCATGCTCGTCCTTCTGCTAATCCTCTCATTATAACAAAGAAAATGTAGACATTATGGAAATAAGAGATTCATTGTGCAGTCAGCTTCATTTATTATAACAGAACTTGGTTCCATTTTATTTTACAGTATGTGTACTTACATTGTAGTTACCCAAGAAAGTACTGGTAATATAAGGTAACTACATGAGTTAAGGTTAGATGTAAGGATATGTTCAGGGTTAGTACCTAGAGTTACACTTTAAGGTGTCTCTGTTACACTGAAATTATACATTTAAGTACTGAGTAACATTAAGTAACAACATGTACTTACTATAGAGTTAGGATCAGGGTTTGGTTTGACTAGTTGCAAGCAATTATGCATAATTTATCGTAACTACATGTAACAATGATACTGTAAAATAAAGAGTTACCGTACCTAGTTATAACCCAGTTATTATAATTACTATAATAAGTACATAGTATGTACATGCAGAACAGGACTGTAAAATAAAATGCTACCCAGGACACAATGAGCTAAGAAAAGTGATAGCTTTTTAGGGATTATAAAGGGTGTGCTTACCTTTTTCTGGTATGGGACCTGAAGAGTTGGTTATTTAACCCTTCATGTTCTGATATTTTAAATTCTGTGGCTCCTTTGAAAACTAGGAAGAAGAAAGTCAAGACCCCACCCTGGTTGAACAGCAATACTCGTGCTCTTAGGCAAGAGTGCAGGAAGGCTGAGCGTAAAGATAAATTATGCGTTTCGTACAAATTATTGAGAGAATGTTTGACGAAGTTTCAAAGAGCAGTTAAATTAGCTATATCAAACTTTTTTTCTGACATTATTTCAAATAACTTAGAATTCAGAAATACTTTTCTCTACTATTAATACAGTACTTAAACCTGTTGTCCTTCCTTCAATTTATTTGCAATCTTTGTATAACTGTTTGGCTGATGTGTTGGTTGGCAAACAACTTCCTATGACTGACTGAGGACAAGTCAGAATGTATTGTCTTTGGTCAGAAGGGATGTGGTATGGATACTAATGACAACCTGTCATTGCTTCAGGGAAAAATACTTTCCTTTGTGAAAAACCTTGGATTTATTTTTGACTCTTAAAAATTGCTTTTTTTTTTATCTTAGTATGTCCTCTCTTTCAATGATTTGGAGAAGGTTGTTCATGCCTTTGTGTCTTTTTGTTTGGATTATTGTAACGCTTTGTACCTGGGTGTGTGTCAGGCCTCCCTCTCTCGCCTGCAGCTGGTTCAGAACTCAGGCTTTTAACTGGCACCAAAAAAAGAGACCATATTACTCCTGTACTGATTTCATTACATTGGTTACCAATTCGATACTGAATCCAGTATAAAGTGTTGTTACATATGTTTTCAAATCTCTCTATGGCTTAACACCAGAGTATATCTCAGATTTAATTAGTTCATATCAACCTTTGAGATCTCTTCGCCCCAATGATCTGACAGTCGAACGATCACCTTTGAAATGTAGAGGTGATCTTTTTTCTTCTTTTTTTTTGTGGCAGCTCCTAGACTCTGGAATGAGCTCCCGTTGTCCTTAAAAACATCTCCTACTCTAGTCTAGGGTCATTTCAGAGGGTGTAAAAACATATTAATTTTCGTTAGCTTTTAATAATGTGATTGTTCATTTTTGTTATTTTCATGTACAGCACTTTGGTACCCATTGTGGTTTTTAAAAGTGCTCTAGAAATAAAGTTGAATTGAGTTGAAGTTGTTACTTTTGATCAATTTAAAGCACCCTTGATGAATAAGACATCTTACTGACCCCAAACTTTTGAATGGTAATACATATTTTTAATGCATGGTCAGCTGAACAATTGATATAGCGATTGTATAGCAAGTTATACCAACCTACTGAACAGTCTGCTCTTTTATCCCTCACAGGCTTATTTTCATTAAAGTAAAATTAAACTTGGCATCTGACTAAGGTCCATACAGCCTCTTCTAACTGAAATGGTGAAGTCTGCAAGTCTGTGACAAAGACTTCTAGCCACCAAAACCTCAGAGCTAAGCTGTATGAGACGAAGCAAAGGCTTGGAGACAGAACAAAGAATCGAGACGAGGCATGGACAGCTGAGAGCCTTTGCGAAGTTTGGAGGTCTAAAGGAGAGTCATTGAAACGGGGGAAGGATTAGCGTGTTTGCACGTGTGTCAGGTGGATAGAGGCCCTGCTTGGCTGTTTGACATGCAGCACACTGGCGTCTGGCTGCAAGTGCGGCAGAGAAGCAGGCACATATCCTGTCCTTCTGTGCAAAGCTGAGGGATTGAGTCTGTGCCCTCCACTCTGACATCTCTCTGAGTCACCTCCATCCCTCAAAGCTCTAATGCTTCAAATGGGCCTCTCAGGAGGTGGAAGGAAGGACAGATCGCAGTTTTTCTCTTCTTTCGGCATATGCCTCAAACCAGGCTGTCTGTTCTGTCTGAAATAAGAGGGACAAGGTTTTCAAGGGTTCTTAGTTAGTTTTAAAATGTCTCAAATTCACTTTTCAAAAGCTATTTTAAATGTCTTGAAGAAATATTCAGACTTCAATAGAAGCTAAATAGACAAAAACATAAGCTTCTCTTTTCTACATTTAAACCCTCCAAAAATTTGTCCTGACTACAACTTTACTGTAATTGTCTCACTGTAACCTCTTTTTTAAAGAAAACAATGAATGATACATTTTAGTGGTAATAACCATTATGCCATTATCGACCACAAATGCTTTGAACCTCGAATATTCCTTTAAATATTTTGAATAGTATTAAAAAAATTATTAAACTGGGGAATGGAAAGACATCTTCTGAGTTACATGCAGTGCTGCATGTATGTTTTACATTTTAAAAGGTGTTAATCAGTGAACATTCCAACTATTCTGGCACTATCCAGAATCTATCTATCTATCTATCTATCTATCTATCTATCTATCTATCTATCTATCTATCTATCTATCCATCCATCCATCCATCCATCCATCCATCCATCCATCCATCCATCCATCCATCCATCCATCCATCCATCCATCCATCCATCCATCCATCCATCCATCCATCCATCCATCCATCCATCCATCCATCCATCCATCCATCCATCCATCCATCCATCCATCCATCCATCCATCCATCCATCCATCCATCCATCCATCCATCCATCCATCCATCCATCCATCCATCCATCATCTAGATCAGGGGTCGGCAACCTAAGGCCAGGGTTAATCGCTGGCACGCAAGCAAACGCGATAGAGGTGTATGTAAGTACCTCCCACCTGCATACAGATCTACATTTTGATGTAAGAATTCCTCGTAATAATAGCTTGTTTTATTAAGTCGAGTTATAAAAACTAAATACTAAAGGAGTTAGAATTAAACTGCGCAAGTCAATGAAAGCGTGCAGCTAACAAACCATTAGCGTGACCACTGCGCATCAGTTACCGACTGACAGCTTACACCTTGTTCCGCTGTAAATAGTTAACGCTATCAATTTCAACCAAGTGTATAGAGTCATTATTAAACATTCCATACATATTAAAATGACTGTGCTGCATGTGGAAACTCCATTCACGTGTAGGCTACCTGGTCACTTCATGTGTTGTCTCTGATCGGAAAGCTATCCAATCGTGAGGCAAATGCCCTCCAACAGAGAGGACACTTTTTTATATTACAGATGAAACTGAACAAAAAGCATTTGCTTGTTGAAATCACATATATGTAAATTTGACTCCTCCCAAAATGGTAAAAAATGAACATGTGAGAGCGCGTAATAACGGCCCCCGGTTTACAGATATGACAGATATGGCTGAGCATCTCTTCAGCAAGCCGACGTGCAAACTGCCGCAAATGAAACAAAGTTCAGCTCACATCCTGAAGCTCAACACAACACACAGTTGTCTTCATTAAAAGTAGTGGCACTAAATTATATTACCAGTGCTGATGCCACTCTTGAAACTAGCTAATGATAAAATAAAATGCAGCTCATATCTATTCTGTTGGGCATTAAAAAGTATTAAATTGAATTCCCTTAAACATGCCTGTTTCCCTTTAACATGCATCTCTCTCTCTCTCTCTAGTTCACCTTTCTTCGACTGAGGTAAACTTGAAGGACAAGGCAAGGACACATTGTGTATGTGTATGTATGTGTAAGCGCATGGATGCATGTCAGTGGGTGACAGCAGACAGGGCAGCTTTCATCTCTACAGCTTCTTTGCTCCCATGGGCAAACAGGCAGATCAATGCTGATGAGAGTCTTTCAAAGGGAGGACGCCAGGCCTGACATACCAGCTCTGGCCTGCCATTTAATAAAGACTATGCGGAGGAGAAAACTGCGCTAGAGACAGCCGGAGGACTCCCGTGCTGTCTTATCTCTGTGTGGCGCGGTGTGTTTTGGACTGTGGTGAGGGACAGATCTTATATGATGCAATTTAAGCAGAAGCTAGCAGAACCCAGCTGGATAACCCATGAAAGGCCTAGCCGTGCTGTCTATGTCACATCCTGCTGAAAGTAATACAATATAAACAAATGGATGATAAAGAAATTGTTCCAGAAAATGTTGAAAAAATGAAAATGTTATTCTGTTTTCAACATTTAATTCAGCTTTGCCATCACAGGACAAAATTACATTTAAAAATGTTTTATTTTTAATTGTAATAGTATTTCAGAATAGCAATGTTAAAATGCAGCCTTGAGCATAGACTTTAAAAAAATAAAATTGAAGTATGTCTATTAATTTATTAATTATGTTATTTATATTTAAATGTATATAAATTGTAACGACTGAGACCAAATCAGACACAATTATGTGGTATATGTACCATAAAAATCTTCAAACTTCACTCTGGGATCTGTGGTCCCATCCCCCCAAACAGGGCAAGACGGTCCTTGTTGTCATGACCACGATCAGATAAGTTGGTTTTATGGGTGTTAAAAGAATGTGGCCACATGCTCGAAAGAGAGTCAATGGGAAGACAGAAACAATCTTTAATACAGACTATTCTGCATTACTCATAGACGAACTGATCTATAAATGAACATGCATCCCAGAAACTGTGTGAATGATTTACTGTCTTGTGTACTATTATGTATATACTATGGTATGTATTTTATTATACAACCAACCAACGGTCAATGTAACCTCACCTGTATCATGTGTCCTATCTAATTAATCCTCATTTAATGACTCACACTTTGATGTACATCACCTTCTCTTAGAATGCAGTGTGGATTTGTTATATCTATCTGAGCATTAATGAACAGAAAAAAAGGTAAGGCAGAGGTCTAACCACACTTGAGATAGCGTCATAAATCCTCCCCACAGAGGAAAAGCCCGCTCAGAAATTTTCCCCTTTCTTATTGGTTGAGCCAGGCCTTCAAGGTGTGTCCTTTGTCAAACTTTAAAAGGCCTCTTCGCTAGCCCTTCCGGCCTCTTAGCTTCTTCGCTGCTGGCCTCAACTGCTGCTCCTTCACGTTGATAGTGTATGTTTGTTTAGTTTAGTTATGTTCGTGATTTAGTTAATAAAACTTGTGCACAATATGTAGGTGGTTCTGATTATCTGCTTGCAACAAAGTCCCTTTTACAATCTTGATCTTGTTACATGCTCTAAGCGCTGTACATGCTAACGAATAATTATATTTCGGTGGCCATGAAAGATACACTTTTCTTAGAATAAATGAATAATCAAAAGAGTTCGTTGGAACTGATTAATTGATTGTAATATTAATTTAGCTACCTCAAGTTAATCCAATTAACACTAGAAGTGCCAGAATTCCATAACTACTAGAACTGCCGCAAGCGGTCATTTTGACCGCTAGATTCCAAACTCTATATCTTTAATGATAAATACCCAATTGAGAGATTAATGCATTTATTGTATTAGGATATCTTTTAAAAACAAAACAACACCAAACTGTACATTTAAACAAGTTTAATTATACATCTATAAATAATAATATCCGTAGATGTCCTGAACAAAATGACGGAGCAGCCTATGTTTTCATGTTTACACTGTTCGATCGCGCCCGCGCCTTACACACACACACACATTCCAGCATTGCAATCTTGACATCGCAGCCTGTTCATTATAGCCATAATAAAATATAATAATAAAATAGTCAACCTAACATATAAAAATTCCACTGCTCTGTTTATATAGTCAGTAGTACAATTCGTACCATTTTGCGCATGTGAAGAGGATGATTTTTTCCGTCGATATTGGAACGTGAGTGAAGTACAAAGCCTATAATAAAGAATAGTTTACCATCCAAATACATCGCAAATGTTGAAACATTTTGATTCTAATTAGAGAGTTCCGTGAGCCCAACGCCGCTTACTTTCACTTTCGCTTGAAAGTAGCCGATTTCATTTTGGCTTGTTTATAGTTATTTTTCATTCTTGTTCTGTTCTGAATATCATTACATTTAAATGATTTGTTGTGGAATATGTTTTGTGTATTTTTTTACCACATTTTATTGTTGTGTATACTGGTATATATGTATAATAATACCGCGAAATTCAGTGCGGTCAATCTGACCGTCTATGGCCGAAATAGGTAAATATGTTCATTTGTTTTTTTTTGCCTTATGTGTAATTTATATGAAAAACCTTTTAAATGAAAATACAGACACTTTTAGGAAAAGTCAGGTACCAGCAGGATTTTATTTATTTTTTCAACAAAGTTATTGCAGATATAAAATTCAAAACGGTCAAAATGACCGCCATGGCAGTTCTAGTGTTAACTGACCCAAATATTAATAATTAATCATAATTGATAATAATGAGTTAGTATTAATATTTCCCCTTTGAGCTAATTTGTTACAAAATAATACAAAATATACTATAAAAATGAAACCTATATTAATCCTATAAATGCACTTTATCATTTAGTAGCACACCTGCAGTATTATGTCTCAACACAGCAGAGCATTCATATTCATTTCTCTCGACATAAGTCTGAATGTCCTCTGCAGTAAATAAGCACAACTCTTTCCCATCCTCAGACTTCATGATGAGGCCAGAGGTCTGTCTGCAATGAAGATGACAAACAGATGCTCTCCTCCTCCTTCCTCTGTGAGTCTATGAGATCTGCCAGAGAGTCTCTGCTTCATCACGGCTAAATGAGGGTTTACTTTATTGTCTGTTTCTTGATTAATGAAGTCTCAAATCCAATTACTCAGAAGCAAACGTAAGGCTACAGACCAACCCTTAGCATTCCTGATCGAGCGTCTCGGCGCAAGCGGGATCGTTTGTCACAATCTGACTGTCAGTTGAGCATCTTATTACCTAAACAACGTCGCATTTTTTCCCAACTGTGAACCGAGGAATGGAGAGATGTCACTATTGCTGCTTTTAAAAAAACGATTCATATCTATCTCTTCTGATGACCTTGGGAGAGGTCGGAGTGCCACCATTAGGATCACTCTTTTCTTATCACTGCTGGGTCACTACACAAAACGATGTGCAGGTATCTTCTGATGGGAATTATAAAAGGTAATTAAACCATTTAATCAAAATATAATTGCTTAAAACTATGCACAGTAAAATAAAATGCAACCCAGAATAGATTAAAAAGGCAAAATTATGCCCTTTTACAAAGTCTTGATTTTGTTTTTGGGGTCTACTAAAATAGGTTTTCATGCTTGAATGTTCAAAAAACATTATTTTTGCACATATTTTACATTATTGCAGCACCTCTCTTCCCAGTCTGTCAGTAATGCTCTGGGGTGCTTTTCCCAAAATCATTGTTCGCCAACTAGCAACAGCAGTACATTCTATGTCTTTCATTCCAAATATATACACAAATTCCATTCAACGTCTTTCAGTTTGTCAAGAGAAATAAAGCACTGTTCGTGCATGCTTAAGTACACCGGGGGACCGCTGAAGTGACATAAGAGAGAACTTCTGATTGAATGAAATATCTGGAAATAAAGCAAAACAAGGGAGAACAAAAATAGCGAAGTTAGTGTCTCCAACGATGCATCGTACTATGGTAGTTAAGCTGAGAGTTACATCGTTGTACGGGAAAATACGTCCTTTTTAAATAAGGGGGTTCATGTTGGGTCAGCAAAATCAGTTGAGAAGCGTGCATCTAACACAGAGAGGGTGAACTATTGCCCCAGTTGGATACGGCATGTGTATTTTCTTTTTATAACAGAGGTGACTGCTATGCCCACATTTAACTCATGCTGATTGGTCTTTGAACATGTTGAGTTTTACTGTGTGTGAAAAGTGTGTGCTGTTGCATCAAGCCATGAGCTATGAGGTGAAACAATGAGCAGCAAATAATTCAGACTTCAAAAAGTTGTTTGAAAATTCTACTTTAGATGAAACCCTATGAATTTTACAAGAGCGACTGTAACAAAGACTTCTCACTTGTTGAGAGCCCCATCAAATTCTCCAAAGAAAACATAACAAAAAGAAAAGAAAGTGCTTTATACTGTGAAATATTGGATTTTACACGATTTAACAGTGATTTGTTTTATACAGTCTATATATAGTTTCATTGCAGTAGCTCAGTTGTTTTTAAAACAAGAAAAGTTTTTTACTAAGAAGCTTCTTTTTCCAATAAGAATTTTACATTATTGTGTAATGCAAAATTAAAGAACTCAGAACATTGCAATACAGTATAGAATGTATGACGTTCACAAAGTTAATTTAACACTCCTAACACACACCAGAGTGAGCATTCTGTTATTTGATGGGAGTAATTAAAGGAATACTTCACCTTTACTGTCTTCATTTTTTCACTCCAATGCTATTCCAAACGTGTAGCCTATGCCTCATACAAAGACACCATTGAATCTCATTGAGAGAAAAGAAGATAAACTTTGAGACATGAGGGTAAGCAAATTAAAATAAGTTGCCCAAAATAAATACTGACAAGCCTTAAATAATTGCTCTACCTGACAGTTTCTGCTTTTCAGCACAATGGACAGCTCAAAGATCATACTCGCTCACTCAAGCATATCTATCTGAATATGGTCTGTGAAAATCGACAGGGCCATTTTTGCTTATTTGATTAGTGACCTAGAAATCTTCAAATATTAAATGTTCTGTATTATTTACATTACAGCTTTTCTTCTTTTTACAAATTTTTCACAAAATTGTAATCATACATTTTCAGTCTCTTTTTGGTTCCATTGTATGTCCATTGTTGCTTTAAAATGTTCTTTGGCATTATTGTTATTAATATGACAATCAATGTGCACTTCACCTAGTCTGGCTATCACCAGACCAAGCTCAATCTTTTACGATTAAACATTACTCTGGGGAGTCTGCTCTGTATTTTCTACTGCACAAGAGGCGTGATCAACGGGCATAGTTCAAATGACTCTGTACGCAATTGGATAGTCCTTCAACCAATCAGACCAACGATCCGGATGATGTACTTTGCAGAGCGATATGAAAACTCCAGGCAGGAAACGTGTGTCAACAAACGTGTTGGTTTGTAGCATTGATCAGCGGTTTGCAGAAGCAGCAATGTTGATGCAATGTTAATTATGAATTATGAATAATAACATTGTCTGTGATTTTCTGTTGTTTTGGCCACACCTAAGCATATATGATGTGACAAAAGCACAGAGGCTCAGTTTTGTTCTTGCAGCTGTAAGGACGGAAGTAGGCTGTTTGTTGTGGAGAAGGAATGCTTTGGTCAGCAACAAACATGCAATGAACTCTCATTACTGCCAGAGACAGCGCTGGTGCTGTCCACCTCCAGTCAGCCTACTCAACACGTGGACTATAATTCAACACCAGAGAGCTAGTGCACACGTAAACACAGCACAGGAAAGTAATAACCCGCTGATCACAAAGAAACCACACCAAAGCCCATCCCAACACACAACCAAAGAGATGCATTTGATTGGTTTCTAAAAACATATTCATATATGTATGCATGCATTATGTTTCACCATGCAGTTGCTCTGTTTAATAAGTTAAATAATATATATATATATATATATATATATATATTGCTGCAATGAGGGATACAATATAAAATAGTTAAAATAGCTTGATGAATGGCCACTGTCTGGTTGTTTCCCTCCATGGTATTTTGCAAATGATCAGTCCAAGCAGTCTTGCAAATAATAATAATTCCCTCTCCATCGGATGAACTTGTGGCCCTCTAACTTTATCACAGTTTAGTAGACTTTTTTGGCCCAGAAACCAAATAGCATACTGATGGTGTTAAACATTAATGAAGTACATTGATCGTTCTAAAAAGAAAACAAAACAAAAATGTATAACTATTGCAGAAATTTCAGCAAATCCATAAGCAGCACCAGGCAACCCATCCAGTTTGCTTTTATGCATGGCTGTACACATGTACACAATCCCTTAGGAGAAGTTTAGATGTTCACATACAATATTGATGTTTTATTTTCCTAGTTGCCTTATGCCCGGTACACATCATACGATTTTGGGCTGTCCCAGGCGAAAGATGATCAATCGTGGTGATTTCTGTGGTCGTGGCTCCTAAACGGTGGCCCTACGTCGTACAGTGAGAGAGGTTAAAAAAGATGGCCATTGTCACAGTCTTGCGACCAAAGATAGCCTGCGATCATTTTCTGACAGTGTCAGAAATTTAGCATGATCATCTCAGTGTGTTTGCTGCTACAACCTACGTCTACTGACTAAAAATGCAACAAGAAAATGGCGTAATGATAAAACCACTTACCTCAAGCTCCATTTGCAAAATTGGCATGACAAGTTTGCCTCTTTTCCCTAGCCATGATGACTGCGACCATATTCTCCTCTTTCGCTTCCTATTTTTTTTCAGCACACATAAAAAACACAATTGCCAAAGTGTGCTTCATCTTGCTCTATTCATTTACCACTAGCGCATGATGATGTTTTATTCTTCTATATTAACTTGAGTCATAGCCAACAATTCAATAGACGTCATCATCGTACATTCTACACACGTCATACCCAAATTTTATTAGATTCATGTCGTACAGTGTGATTTGTAATGATCTTAAAGGTTTGCCGAAATCGCACAGTCTGTAGAAGGCATTAGGCTAAAAATATTGTATTTTCTACACAACAACCTTAAATCACCTTGAGTTAAGAGTGATGAAAAAAAAAAGCACTTTTGATGTAAGGAAACTATGCAGTAGAGGCTATGCAATGATGAACAAATGACCTTGTGGCCTCATTTTGAGTGGACAAAAGACCTCTACATTCATCCCACCCCAAGAGTACTCAGTACTTCATGCTCTTTATGAGATCAGAAGACACTGCTCATCATCTCAGCTGGAGTCTGACACAACACTTCATTCAGTATACACAGAGGAACAGTGGGAAACCAAAGTGACTGTCACAATAACAAAACCTAATTTTTATCTGAATTACGGGTTTCCCCTCACAACAAGGGTCATGAAACACTTTTCTCTCCATCAGTAAAAAAAAAAAGAACAGTGCCTTGACGTTCCCTGTATGTACTATTTAGAAGTTACTAGATTATAAATCTTGAATTGAAACATTCTATGGTATCTGTACTGCACCAAAAAAGATTGACAAATCCAGATATAGATCAGGTATGTGTAAATTCAATATTAAACAACAGAGAAACATTAACAGAAACAACAGTAAGTCAAAAGGAAGCCCATAAGGATCTGTGTGTGTTGTGTCTGTGTGTGCACAAGCGCTCAAGCACGTCAACACGTTTGTTAGGCGCGCATGTTATGGCCCGTCTCTTCTCGACTCATGCTTGACCGTAGAGTTGTATCCCACTGAGAGGCGTCACTGCTGGGCAGCAGGCAGTGGCATTAGCCCTGTTCAGCTCGACTCACCTCAACACTCGCTGCCCAGTGGGAACCCGCACCACCTCTAGCATCACAACTCTTCATCATGCATTAATGTGGCTTACAGTAGCAGCTGGAGAATAAGAGCGAATGAAACAAGTTCCTTGGATGTCTTTGCACTGAAAAGCTCCACTTCCTCCTCCTTCAGCCAGCATTCCTACACTTCCCCATCAGCAACCCAGCAAAGAGCACTTAGACCAGCGGTGACAGGCCCAACAAGCTAGAGATCAGTGCTTCCTGTCTGAACCACTCCATTACCTCAGAGGGTAAAGACTTTAATGAGTAAGAAATGAGAACAGGCTGTCCAGGAATAGCACTGGTAACTGGGGACACAGAAAAGAGCCTAGGTGGGATGAAATTCTAAGGAACGCTATTCCATAGGAGGTATGTCACAAAGACTGTTAAATACATTCAGGATTTTTCGGAGATAACCGGCTTAAGTGAATCATGGTTTCCGACCTAGATTCATCAATGTTGCGAAGATGGATACCAATCCGATACTTTTACTGTCAGCACTGTGACATTACAAACGCATGCACTTACATAGCAACAGTTTGAGTTTCTCCAAATAAATTCCACCCAGCATGCTGTGTTTGAAAATGTTTTTGAAAGAGTTTTGAAGATTTCCATGAAATTCCTGATTTTAAAACAGTGTTGCCTTGTCATGGTAGGAAAGCAGTCTAGACCAGACACCAGGAGTTTGTTTCATACATTTTTAGGGTTTATTTAAATTATTTCATACCAAATCATTACAGTTCCCAATGTCCAGTCATCTCTAAAGTAAAAAAGACTAAAAAGTATTTGTGTGTTTAACTCACAGAGAGAGAGAGAGAGAGAGAGAGAGAGAGAGAGAGAGAGAGAGAGAGAGAGAGATGTTCAGATAGATGTGTTTGAGTGAATTATTATGGCTCTTTAAGGAACTGTCCATGGTGCTGAAGAAAGCAGAAACGGTGATGTCGCAATGTTTATGATCTTCACACAATGAAAGTCAATAGTGTCTAACTTTGTATGGAGCTCAACTTTCTTCAAAATAGCTGCTTTTGTGTTCCACGGAAAAAAAGGTATTCCTTTAATGACACCATCAAATAACAGATTGCTCACTCTGATGTCTGTTAGGGGCCATTCACACAAAATATTTTTTTTCCATTCCACTGCTCTACTTTCCCATTGTTTTTCAATGTAAACACACTAGATGGAGATCTTTAACAGTTACACTTGCGTGGCATTCTAAAAACGGAGAGCTCAAGTTAAAATAAATTAAACTTTTAAAAAACGCGTCTCTAGACCTTGCACTCTTTTCCATTCCACTGACCTGCGTCTCAAGTTTTTAACAGCAAAAACACATTCTGTGTGAACCCGGCCCTTAATGAACTTCTGATGTTGTGAATGTGTTTAGACATGTAATTTAGACTCTAATGTTTAGAGTCTTAATCACTTTAATTTCACATTAAACAATACTTATTGGAAAAAGAAGCTTCTTAATACATAAATAAATGTAAACATAAAATGCTTTTTTGTAAAAAAAAAAAAAAACTGAGCTAATGTCATGAAAATGAACGTGTGTGTATATATACTGAAACAAATCTTGTCAAAACCAATAAGACCACTAAATATTTGGCCATTTTGGCTTGGCTTTTGTATTTATTTTTTCAGGAGGGTATATTTAACAATGTTAAATATTTAATAGAATGTTAAATGTCATCTTTTTTTGCACAAATTAAAAGTACATGTTTATAAAGATATGAGGCTGAGTAACTTACAGCATTTGCATTATTGAGTAAAGTATATTTTTCTCCATTTGTTTTATATTGCTGTGCATTATGATTTGTTTTATGTGCAATTACTTGCTCCTTACATCAGGCATAAATCCAAAGTCACCATGGTAATGTGAATTTATTTAGGCAGCTTCTCCAATAACAGAAAACTTGCAAACTGTCTCATACGGCAAGATATGACTATGCAAAAATGAGCATCCCTTGATTGGGAATAGGACAACAGCTGTTTCCTTTAAGAATTGGTTGTTTAGATCTGCTTAGATTAAAGTCCTTGAAATATACTGAAAAAAATTATAAATGCAACACTTTTGTTTTTGCCCCCATTTTTCATGAGCTGAACTCAAAGATCTAAGACTTTTTCTATGTACACAAAAGGCCTATTTCTCTCAAATATTGTTCACAAATCTATCTAAATCTGTGTTAGTGAGCACTTCTCCTTTGCCGAGATAATCCATCCATCTCACAGGTGTGGCATATCAAGATGCCGATTAGACAGCATGATTATTGCACAGGTGTGCCCTAAGGCTGTCCACAATAAAAGGCTACTCTAAAATGTGCAATTTTATCACACAGCACAATTCCACAGATGTCGCAAGTTTTGAGGGAGCGTGCAATTGGCATGCTGACTGCAGGAATGTCCACCAGAGCTGTTATAGGTTGAAAATTGTCTGTCCATTTTGGCTCTTCTGTGTCCTCGGCTGCTCACCTTCGATGGGGGGTCCCTCAGGGCTCAATTTTGGCCCCTACGCTGTTTTCCCTGTATATGCTCCCTTTTGGATCCATTTTTATGAAATATGATGTGTCGTTTCATTGTTACGCAGATGACATTCAGATCTACGTTCCTATTAAACGGGCAGGAAAAAATTCACTTGAGCCCCTGCTGGCGTGCCTAGATGAAATTAAGAAGTGGATGTCTGCTAACTTTTTAAAATTAAATGAAAACAAAACTGAACTAATACTCTTGGGCCCTTCTAAAAGTAGTTTAAGCCACCATCCTCAAGTATATACACTTTCTTCGTCAGTGAACACCTGTGTGAAAAATATTGGTGTTTCGTTAGATAGTGTCCTGAAACTAGATAAGCAAGTAAATTCTGTTGTCAGATCGTGTTTTTTCCATCTTCGTCTGCTGACCAAAGTTAAGCCTTTTCTTTGTCCCCAAGCCTTTGAATGGGTGATTCATGCATTCTTATCACCTCGACTAGACTATTATAATTCTTTATACTATGGAATAAACTCCACTACTTTAGCAAGTCTTCAGATAGTGCAAAATGCAGCAGCGAGACTTTTAAAAGGCATCCGCAAACGTGAACACATTACACCGATTTTAGCATCACTTCACTGGCTGCCGGTTCGGTTTAGGGTTGATTCTTCTTATTTGTCTATAAGTGCCTAAATAACCTTGTATTTTAATTTTGTCTGTTTTGTCTGTTGTGTAATTTTATGCACATTGGTCAGCTTGCCTGTATTAATTGTGCTATATAAATAAATTTTGACTTGACTTGACTTGACTTGACTGTTGCCTTTGAATTGAATGTTCATTTCTCTACCATAAGCCGTCTCCAAAGGCGTTTCAGAGAATTTGGCAGTATATCCAACCGGCCTCACAACCGCAGAACACGTGTAACCACACCAGCCCAGGACCTCCACATCCAGCATCTTCACCTCCAAGATCGTCTGAGACCAGCCACCCAGACAGCTGCTGCAACAACAATCGGTTTGCATAACCAAAGAATTTCTGCACAAACTGTCATCTGCATGCTCGTCGTCCTCATCGGGGTCTCGACCTGACTGCAGTTCGTCGTCGTAACGAGTGACGTCGACTTGAGTGGGGAAATGCTCACATTCGATGGCGTCTGGCACTTTGGAGAGGTGTTCTCTTCACGGATGAATCATGGTTTTCACTGTACAGGGCAGATGGAAGACAGCGTGTAGGGCGTCGTGTGGGTGAGCAGTTTGCTGATGTCAACGTTGTGGATCGAGTGGCCCATGGTGGCAGTGGGGTTATGGTATGGGCAAGCTTATGTTATGGACAACGAACACAGGTGCATTTTATTAATGGCATTTTGATTGCATAGAGATACCGTGACGAGATCCTGAGGCCCATTGTTGTGCCATTTATCCACGACCATCACCTCATGTTGCAGCATGATAATGCATGGCCCCATGTTGCAACGATCTGTACACAATTCCTGGAAGCTGAAAAAATCCCAGTTCTTGCATGGCCAGAATACTCACCGGACATGTCACCCATTGAGCATGTTTAAGATGCTCTGGATCGGCATATACGACAGAGTGTTCCAGGTCCTGCCAATATCCAGCAACTTCGCAAAGCCATTGAAGAGGAGTGGACCAACATTCCACAGGCCACAATCAACAACCTGATCAACTCTATGCAAAGGAGATGTGTTGCACTGCGTGAAGCAAATGGTGGTCACACCAGATACTGACTGGTTTACCACACCAGATACCCACCCCCGTTTATAAATTTGTTCTGTGTAGAACATACAGCCATGCATTAGACATAATTGAACCCTAATTTGTCACTCACTTCATTGTTACAAGGACTCCACCATCCAATTAATTCAACATCCACTCTAATCAAGTAATTAAGTAATTCTGATGCAAATCTGTGCCTGTAATTGGTTTGGGAGGAGGGCCGATCAATTACCAGATCAAACTTTAAGCAACTCTTATCTTTCAAGCTTACATCTGCAACAGACGGACGAATGAAAGACCAGGAATGTAGCTACTGTCCAAGAAATAACAGATCCTGAATGACTCTGTTGATCCCATAAGCCAATATGTTGCATGACTTTAGATGAGAAACCATGGTATGCTGGATTAGTTTCTGTTTCAGTTAATTAACACAAATCTGTTGGTCTGCATGCTGTGAAAAACATGATCATCTTGACGACAGACAAATTACAACATTGGTGCACTGTGATGAGTATTATGAACACAATAGAAACCAAAGGACATTCAATTGTTCAATAGATGACTGAAATACACTAATTTAATTGAAGCTACCTGTGCCATTTAACTAAAATACAAATCTTTCTATGGGGGGGGGGGGGTTCAAGTCTATCCCAGGCCAGCAGCCCAAGCATGTGCTAATATTGAACTAATGTTGTAACACTCTTTAATTACCAGTTGTTGGTTTTATTAGAATATATCCATAGCTCCAAAAATGGCCAATGCATCATAAATGTAGTACATTCTATTTGCATTATTTATTTTTTTTTCTGAAACCATGTCATAAAGTAGTTTTATGTGAGAAACAGCAATATTCCAAACCTTTATAACCTTATTTTATCTGTGGAAACAAAAGATATTCTTAGAAATCCCCATAACTGAAATCATTTCTTTATAAAAAATTATGTTAACACTTTACAATAAGGTTCCATTATAGTCTATTCAACCAAAAAATACCAATATGTGATTTTTGGTTTAGATCACCCAGTCCTATAGCCTATATATGTTTAAAACACAAATATATTACAACCTAACTTGATTTGTGACATTCAAATACATGATAACAAAACGGCTTCTATTGAACCCTCTGAAGTGAGAATGTCATAGGAGCTATTGAGAACACCATTGTGAGAAAATGCTCCTGTAGCCTTTTGTGTCCATTTGTGGCATTATCAACTATGGTTTTACAATATTAACAATTGTCAACCTTGTCACAATTATGTTCTGTCTTGTCTGCACCTGTTCTCGTTAGTCTCTATGGTTTCCAATCCGTTAAGTCTTGTCAGCTGTTCCTTGTTTAGTCTGCTTGTGTATTTATACTCCCTGTTCTGTTCTATCCTTTGTCGGTTATTGTTGAATGTCATACTTGTCAGAGCAGTAAACTCTTTGTGAACTATATTCAGTATTCCGCATCTTCCTTCATCGGCGATCTGTGACAAACCTGCTCTAAAAGTGATCACAATAAACATATGAACTTAACAGATCCTGTCTACAACAATAAACTACTATGAATTTAGCAGGTTGTGCCGACAACATTTGAACCACTATGAGTTTAACCCACATTGGTGTTTTTTTTTGTTTTTTTCACTAAAGGCTGGAATACACTACATGATTTGGTTTCAGTAGCGACCCGTCATACACTAAGATGTGTTCTAAAATCGGCTCAAAATATCAAACTGTGCCCAGCGTACACTACGATTCTCTGTGAAATCTTTCAACTCTGACTGACCAAAATCTGCAGACTGGCGCAGAATTTCCTCAACTATTGTTGACTTATCCAGACTGCAAATCGGGGAAAAAATCGGAGCAAAAGTCGTGTAGTCTATTCCAGCCTTAAGAGTCATTTACTGTTCAATATGAATTCAGTTAAATCCAATCCAAGTGTGTGATTTGACTACACATCCATATTTATTTTGATTCTGGCTGTAAAAGTCTACAACCTGATTTGTGCACAATGGGACCCAACAAATTGAAGGTTGTTGTCAGTGCTCTAACCCAACATTAATACAGAACTTACTGTTGCAGTATATTTGCATAATCTGAGAAACATTTTAGCATAACATTGGAGAGGCAATTATCAAAATTATCCCCAAAGTATCCAAAAATATAGCACAGCCACCAAGAATATGCAGAAAAAAAAATCTATTTTCAAATAAATGTGTGGAAATAAAAGGTTCTATTAGCTTAAGGACTAGTTTCCATTAGCTTCTATGTGATTACTCTAATTATCGTTAATGTGTATTTGTATAGCTTGCTTCTCCGTGGCACTTTCATACCACCTACATAAATGTTGGCAAGAAACCTCGGTGCCAGTACTTTCTCAGAAGTAACAAGGCAGCGATCAGTGGACCAAAAATACAAACTTTTACACACATGCATCTCACATATTATTGTAGCCCAGTTTGTGCTGAATACAATGTAATCAGACTTCAGCCATGGAAATGTTATAAGAAACTGAAATAAGCACAAATGTCAGGGCAAGTCAAAACATCTCCAGGACCCCCCAAAAAAGCCCACCTCAGACCACAGAGGGTGGTCATCAACTCATCAACACAGAGAGACCAAATGCTATTTCCAAAAGAATGTGTAACAGGAAGCTAGAATCAATTGTTAGCAGAAATGTTCAGACTAACCACATTCTTTATGCTTGTAGTAGCTCACGCATTTCTCAAGGTCCAAAATTGCTGTTTCTACACAGCCTTGACGTGAACACTACATTTAGAAAATGGTAAATGACATTAGTAATGTGTGCATACCATTGAGGGGATAGATAAACCAGTCAGGGCCTGGTTCCCCGATAACGCTCACTCTTAGCGCGCTAAGAAGACTCGAAAGATATATCTTACCAAAGTTGTTTATGTTCCTAAGTGTGTTCCCCGAACCATACCTTAGGAAGCTGCTTAAGATATACCTTCTTACGTGCGACATTACCGGGTGCTGTCCGTGGCGATGGTACTGAATTGGTTGATATCGATGGCTCGAGAATCAATTATTCTCTCGTGCAGGGGCTGTTTATGTGAGAAAGCGGTGTTCTTTATAAAAGAAGCACTTCAGAAATAGTTGAAATTGCATTTATTAGGACTCATGGGATATTATAAAAAATAATCCAAACTATAATAGCCTATAATAGCCTAGCCTACATATTTTTAAATTGTATCATATATTGCTGCCATAATAACCATTTAAAATTTGTACGTGCTTTCTTCTCTTTCCCATTTTTGTTCGCTGAGGTGGAGCTGCGATGAAATATTGTTCTTGGAAATACTTTCCAGCATTTCAGTAATAAAAGTGTAGGCCTACATCTCGGTGCTCGGCAGTGATCAAAAAGGGTTTAAACAGTGGATTTTGAATCTCTTCTTGTAAACTCAGAGATGTGGATTCAGACGGCAATTCAATCACCACACGACCTGTTTGTCAAAAAACAGTAGGTACTAATTTGGCCAGGGATTTTTACGCAGGTTGGGTGAGAAAAAAACACTGATGGGACGGCACTAAAGTCACCGACTCACCCCTATAAATGTTTAAAATACCATACAAGCCCATGAGAAACAATACTAGCGTCCGAATAGGACTTAACTGACAGTAGCCTATGCTAAAAGCGCTTTTTAATTAAATTAATAATATTGTATAATAATATAATTCAAAATCTAACAACAATCAGTGTAATGACAATTTTATTATTTGCATGAAAACACTTGAATTAGCCTAATTGAACACTGTCTGGGTGTATTAAAACTTCAGAATTATATTCGTATAGACCTGCAACAGTGATAAGGTAAAGCTAAGAGTGGTCCAGACCAACCTTACGAAAGTGTGACTTACAGAAGATATACTTAGCGTACGAACGTGTCGGGAATCGTGCCATAACGTTAAGAGAGAGGTTAAGGAATAACTACTTAGCGATAAGAACGTTTTGGGGAACCGGGCCCAGTTCAGTAAAAATTGAATGTGAAAAGAATGTAAGTGACACCCAAAAAGAGCTGAGGAATTTGGTGACGGAAAGAGCTGATAAAGAATTTCATGTTTATACCTCGCATTTTTGTTGTATGAATATCCTTACAAAAACCGAAGAAAAGAAGTAAACAACAGGGTCCTGAGAGATAGGACTACAGAAACAACAACACAAAATTGTGAAAACTGCTTGATTAAAAGGCACAAACAGTCACATACCCTCAGTGACCATTCAAATAGCAATGACTCGCTCTAACTGCATAGGAAGATCAGCTGTATAACGGATAATATAACAGAATGCAGATAATGGTTTCTTTTATTTATTCAAATAAACAATCCCCTATATATATAGCATTATTCTCAGATGAGGTGCAGAAAGAGCGACGCTGGTGCATTTTGCCCTTTCAGAAGTGAAAGATCACACTTATTTGAATTGCAGGGATTTATTTATTTAAAAGCACTTCTTACAGAAATGCTGGCATTCTGTCAAGTTTGTAATTAAAATAATTTTATAGCAGGTTGCTTTTTACGTGCTTCTGAAAATGGAGGCGGAAAAAAAGCTAGTGTTTCGATGTTGCCTGGGTGACATTTACAAAGCGAAATGAAAAGAGATTTTTTTTAATCACACTGATCTCAGTCTTGTAGCAAACCAGCCCCCCCCCCACCCACCACCACCCACCACCACCACCACCACCACACACACACACACACACAAAAAGGAGAGTGTAATGAAACTTCAGTATGCTGAAAATAGTACAATTCACTGTACTAGTATGCACAAGCATGAGTAATTTTACTTGTTAATGCAGACAGAACACAAGTGTTAAAACATCTATTTAATAATTGCAATTATGCTCGAGGCCAAATGCTTCAAATGACCTTTTGAACATGGTACTTGGCCACTTCTCAAGCTCACAGCACAGTATGGAAAAAGGTTACATTTAGGTTACAGTTAGGTAGGTACATTTATCATTGCTGTCATCTAACGCTTACTTAAAGCTAATCTTCAATTAATTGAATAACGCCATAACATGTAATCTTTACCAAAACTCAAAACAAACATTCATTTTTCTCACTGTACATCATAATACTGCAATACCTCAATTCCTTATTAGCTTTTGAAGTGTTGATTATAGTGTCTGATTGTTAATTTATTTAGACAAAATACAGCATTTGAATAGTGGCTATTTATTGGTTATTGGCAATAAAAGTTTTTTTTTGTTTTCTGCCAGAATTTAAATTTCAAAAGTTTCATGTGGTCTGAAGTATACAGTACAAAACCCAAAATCTAAATGCAGTTGTACAATTCTATTTCAAATAAATTATGCTTTGAACTTGTTTCATTAAAGAATAATAAAAAAAATAAAAATAAAAAAAAACAGTTTCCCAAAAATATTAAGCAGTACCATTTTTTTTTAACATTGATGATAATAATAATAATAATAATAAATTGTTTCTTGAGCACCAAATCAGCATATTAGAATGATTTATGAAGGATCATGTGACACTGAAGAATGTAATGATGTTGAAAATTTAATTTGCAACACAATAATAAAGTACATTTCATAACACTTTAGTTTAGGGTCGAATTCGCACTATTAACTAGTTGTTTATTAGCATGCATATTAGGAGGATATTGGCTGTTTATTAGTACTTATAAAGCACATATTAATGCCTTATCCTGCATGACCATATTTTACATCCCTTAATCTTAGCTAATACCTCAACTTTACAACTACCTTACTGACTATTAATAAGCAGTAATTAAGAGTGTATTGAGGTAAAAGTTGTAGTTAATAGTTAGTAAATAGTAAGAATCGGATCCTAATCTAAAGTGTGACCTTACATTTTATATTAATATTAAACATTAAATTAAAAAATATATAAAAATATTTAAATAGAAAACAATTATTTTAAATTGTAATAATATTTCACAATATTACTGTTTTAGTTTTTGTTAGTTTTGCTTCGTTTTTTTGTGTTTTGAGTATAAGATACTTTTTTTCCAAACCATTAAACAAATCTTACCTGCCCCAAATGTTTGAACACAGTAATGTAAGTGTGGTCCGAAGTGTTTTGTCACCAGATCACTTAAAATACATTTGGAGGTAGATACTAGATAGAAACATATTTAGCCACAGTGTAAACATATCCTGATGCTTATGTACAACATCAAAAGACCACCAACCAACCAACCAACCAACCAACCAACCAATCAATCAATCAATGACCATGGAGATGGCCCTACTCTGTTATCATTATGCCAGACCAACATCACAGGGGTAGAGCAGCTATAGTGCAAATAAACAATCTGATGTAAAAAATGTCCAGCTGAAAAGATCAGAGAGTGAATTGCTTGTGGTTGCGACAAGTTAATTAAAAAGTGTGTTAATCACGTAGAAAGTAAAAAGATACCTAAACTCAATAAAACATTGACAATTTAAATGTTCATCAATAAAACATCAGAACAAAACCATTTACCTATCATTGGCTATTTATTTTAGGGTGGTAAAGTTAGTTATGGGTAAAAAAAAAACAAAAAAAACACTGTTCCTAGTCTATAACAAAAGTAAGATTTTTAAGATGCCACAAACACCTTGATAATAGCTAGCAAGAAGGGAAATGTGAAAGGAAAAGGTGTAAGCAGTGACTTATTTTCACTCAGCAAATTACAAAGATCGCATTGTGCATATCTGTGTATAATGGCTTTCTGCTTCCAAATCACATAAGCAGAAGACAATCTTCACCTAGGTCAAGTGTAGATCACTTTCCAAAGCGAGGAGTCTCATCTCAGATTAGAAGCGTTCACCACAGAGTGCGATATATACACGCTGCAGAAATTACTTCCTGAAACACATTTGCCTTTTTACTTCAATCATTTTCCATTGTTTGGAGGTTACGCTGCCAGCACAGCTGAAGATGATCTAAAAACGCTGTTTCTCAAAATTGCTGTGCGCCTCCCAGGTGTCAGTATAATGGCAAGGATAATTCCATAGGGAACCAGGTACTAGGCAGAGCACCGTTTTCACATTGTGATTTACACAAGACAATGACTCAGAGGCTTAGGTCTGTTAGATAAGACTGAGACGATGTTCTTCACCATAACAGTAAAAAACCTCCTACTCATATATTATGGTAAAACTGTGGAAAAGGGCCAAGAGAAACTGTCTAAGGCCAAGGAAGCTGTCCTGTCGGAAGGTGTGATAGCTAACAGGCACCGCTGAACATCACAGAGGATTTTCACATGTTCTCAGCTAAACTGAGTGTGAGTGTGTGCATGTATGTGTATGACATACAGTAGTAAGGTAGGCAAGCAAATGGAGAAAAAAGACAAAAATGACTGTCTCTTTAGATGTTTGTGTGTCTGTGTGTTTGTGTGTGTGTGGCAGAGAGACAGCTCCACCCAGTGGCCATCACAGTCCGGGAAAGATTAAAGCAGCCCTTAGGCTTTGGTCACACTGCACATAAATCTGTTCATTGGTCATTCTGTAAGTGATGAAATCTGATCCATTTGTTCAGGCAGTGTAGAAAATATCTGCTATATCTGCTATAGTAATGACTTGAAGAAATTGAGAGCATTTTACTCACCCTAGTGTCATGCCAACCCTAATTGATATTCTTTCTTCGGTGGAACACAAAAGGAAGGTTTTAAAGAACTGCACTTGTTGTTCTTTTCCATGCATTTATAATGACTAGGGATTGAAACTTCTGAGCTTCAGCCAAAACACCATAAAAGAAGCATAAAAGAGGTCCATACAACTCTACAATATACAGTGTATTACATATTATAATATTATATAATAATATTTTTTTGTGTGCTCCAAGGAAGAAAGTTATGTACTGTAGGTGGCATGGGGTGAATAAAGAACTTTAATTTTCCGTGAACTAGTCCTTTTATTGTTTATACAAAGAGATCAGTTATTACATAAATGATGTTCAAGTCCACCATTGCATTTTACTGTGATGTTCATGTGGCACATTAGACAAGATCAGCATCTGAAGCATTACTTTATATCTTTTTCATTTAACACATTAATATGCAGTGCCAAAAAGCACAGTCTCATTCAATGTTTGCTATATTAGCACATGTGAGGGTAAATGAGGGTAGTCTTTGTGAGGGTATGTAAAGTACTAAATAATAATTTAAAACATAATCCAAAATGAAATTGTATTCCAATTCTATAATGGATACATGTCCTATTATTTCTGTGTACAGAGGCTTTGTATGTGTGTGTGTGTGTGTGTGTGTGTGTGTGTGTGTCACAAGAACCAATAAGGTAAAATCCTAAATTAAATCTCTTAATCACATCGGAAGACTTAGATTTGTTTTACGATGCCTTTATAACTTTTTTGAACACAAAATATATGTTTATGAAATCTGAGAGATTTATGTCCCACCATTGAAAGTCTATTCACAAAACTCATGGAACCACAAATGGTTCAGTCCAAGTCTTCTGAAAAGTCTTTGCTTTACTGTATATGATGAACAGAATTTTTATTTTTGGGTGAACCAAATCTTTAACAGTGTAGAACAAATGATGGACAGTAACTGGTGTACACAAATAAACTCCTTAAATTCCTCCATAAAGCACACAAAGGCACATTTACATAGAACACTCTCTGTGGGGTTAAAGGGCTTCACTTTGAAACAGGTTTTTTAATGGAACATGTAAATAATTCATTACATTCAAATTTGTTGTGACAGATATGTGAGAAGTGTGAAATCAGATGAAGTATGCAAATTGGGGAATGGTATTCAAATTGATGACACCAAACACCAGAAGAACAGAAACACACAAATAGATTTGTACAATGATTTACACAGAAATTTGCTCTGCTTGTGTTGTTGCGAGTAAACTTTCCCCTTAAATTGAATGCTTTCTTTTTTCTTTTGGAAACAGATTTATGCAGAAATGTGTTTGACTTGTGTTTCACACACACACACACACACTCACCGGCCACTTTATTAGGTACACCTGTTCAACTGCTCGTTAAGGCAAATATCTACTCAGCCAATCACATGGCAGTATCTCAATGCATTTATTCACGTAGACACGGGCTGTTTCTCAATTCCAAGAACGCAAAGAACGGAACTGCATTCTCGTTGAGACCGGTCTTGCCAGGCGACCTTGAAAGAACGAACTCAGAAGGACGCAAGGACACAGAACGCATCTGTGTGAGAATTGAGATGTGCTGCGATCTTGCTGCTTAACTGACCATCTCAGCAAATGCACCATACGACCAAAGCACAATTAATACAACATAACATCACAAACAAATCTCACAACCTATTAAACATTTCTTTCATATTATTATAGACATTGTTTTCATATAATTTAATATATTTTTTATTTTACCGTGTGCATTTATGAAACTGCTTTGTCAATGTTAAGATTATTTTTAATATGCCAATAAAAATACTGCTGCTTTCTTAAGGTCTTTATCACTTTATTAAAATTAAGCAAAAGAGAAGGACGGAATGCATGGAAAACTCAAGTATTTCGAGTTTGCAGCAGGAAACTCTTAGGTGAGAACGAGAAGTTTAAAGCTTACAGGCTTCCGTACCTCGACTGCTCACAGCGTCTTCTGGGATTTTTAACGGTTCGATTCTCTCAAGTCTGCATTCGATGAATCCTCGATATCAAGAACACATCCGGGCACTTCATGCGTCCTCTGTACTTGCGTTCTTGAGAATTGGAATTGAACTTCGACGGTTGATGATGACATAGTACGAGAACACAAGGACACAAGATCACTGAAGTACGCATATTAAGAAAGACGATCTGCTGAAGTTTAAACTGAGCATCAGAATTGAAAAGAAAGTTGATTTAAGTGACTTTGAACGTGGCATGGTTGTTGGTGCCAGATGGGCTGGTCTGAATATTTCAGAAACTGCTGATCTAGGGGATTTTTCTCACACAACCATTTTCTCACACAACCAACTGACTGGTTAAGAGACTGACTGGTTAAGAGAAAGACAGAGACCAAGGTCCCACACAGAGTCCTCACATCCCAGGGTCAAATCACCAAATCCAGAGCCATAAGTCACCCATCCTGGCGCCAGTAAGGCTACAATGAGAACTTTTTATGGCCCAAACGAATGGAAGAATTTGTCAATATGAGGGTTTTTTTAAAAGAATGATTGGTTCAGAGATGGCACAACTCAGTGCTCTGTCAAGATATCAGCAGATGTTGCCGGACCCCCACAACATTCCTGACCCCTCCCCCGTTAGGACCTCTGAAGGACCAAACCAGAGTTTCTCTGCTCTTTAAACCAGAAAACTGAGATTTTTCCTATAACAATACATAAAATCATCCAGAACAGTTTTCGATGGACTTCTAATCAAACATCATGCAACTACATAATCCTGAATTGTTTCTGTCACTTATATGCATGTTTAATAAGATTATATCCCAAGTAAGTCCTTTAATGGTTGTAACTGTTAGATGTTTGAATGAAAGTGTGTTGTTTTTCATATCAGTATGATCGTATGCTCGTGATTCAAAAGATGGCTTGATTGAAATCTGTGTAAAATGTTTCGTATTCTTATAATAGTAACGATGTCTAAACTGTGGCCTCTGTACTCTCTGCTAGAGCTTGGATAGTAAGGAGATCCCAGATAACGCATGATTTACGATGAGACAAATAAAGCCAGTCTCTAATTGGTCCGATCTCTTCAGGAGGTGGGACAAACTTTTGAGTTTAAAATCTTAGACTCGAAACAAAGCTCTCTCTCTTTTTCTCTGTGCGCTCTATCTCTGTGCTCTCGCTCTCTGTGTTCTCTCTCAAGAAACTCTCTGCTATCACTCTCAAGAGGGTGCGCAGAACAAAAATGCAGAAAAAGATGAAGATCTAAATCAGACTACTAACCATGTAGACGCGAAGAGACAACGAACCCAAATTAAGATCAGAAGAACGGGTTCAACAGCTTTATTCAAGCCATCTTACTACTCTCATCTCAATTTTCTTTCTTTTAAGTTAAAGGGATAGTTCACCCAAAAATGAAAATTCTATCATCGTTTACTCACCCTCAAGTTGTTCCAAACCTGTATGAGTTTCTTTGTTCTGCTGAACACAAAAGAATATATTTGGAAGAATGTTTGTAACCAAACAGATCTCAGTCCCCATTGACTACCATAGTATATAATTTTTCCTACTATGGAAGTCAATGGGGACCGAGATCTGTTGATTACAAACATTCTTCCAAATATCTTCCTTTGTGTTCAGCAGAACAAAGAAACTCATACAGGTTTGGAACACCTTGAGGGTGAGTAAACGATGACAGAATTTTCATTTTTGGGTGAACTATCCCTTTAAGTTTTGCTGCAAAGTTTCGATCCACGATTCACGGCTGCAACGCACGCTTTCAACTTCAAAGACTTTCATTCACCCGCCAGCACACCACGTGACTGGCCGCCCCATCTATCCAAGCACGAGGAGAGCCAACGAACGAACGAGGGAAACCCCCTTTGACGCTGACCAAAGGAATTCCCAAAAGGAACGCAAAAGACAAGCAAGTAACCTCCAGACTAAAAGCTGAACTGGTGTATTGATATAAATTTAATAACCTGTCTAAGAAACGACAGAAGGGTTAATTAATGTTTGATGGTTCGTTCCAGGTCATGTATAAGTGCATATAGAATCTTGAGATTTCATCATCTCACTCATCATCTCACTCTTTCCTCACTCTCTTCCTTTCTGCAACTCGTATGAATGTGTGTGTGCGTGTGTTTGTGTTAGATATTAGTTTTATGTGTTAGAATAATCAAAGTATTGTTTGTATTTTAAAAGAGAAGTACTTGTGTTATGTGCTTACGAATTTATTGTCTTGAACTTCGATCCTAGTTACCTATGCTTTTACTCTTGATTATTTCTTAATTTATTGTTAGCTGGGGATTATTCTTTCTTGCAGGAAGATATTATATTTCCTAAAGTTAATGATTGTTTATGCTTTCTGTTCATTGGATGAACTGATAAAATGATCATACTATTGATTCTGCTACGGTAAATTCTGAAAATAATTAAATTATTAATTATTGATCATAATCCGGTATGAATAATAATTAATTATATTTATACGGGCGTATACACGCTATAGATGTGAAGGGGGAGGAGAATTTATACGTGCGTCACGTTTTAGTCGATAAAACTCTTCCGCATAGGATACACCCGTGTGTCCTCGCTCAAGACTCCTCAGGAAGCCTCCTCACTCCTTGATCCTCGGCTCCTCGCGGTGCAATTAGAGAATTGAGATGTCCTTCAAGATGGCTGTGCTCGATCGGTTTCCGGGTCATAGGATGGAGGACGGAGGAGCGAGGAGACGAGGAGGGATATTGAGAAGCACCCAAGGTTGTTTGATTACTGGTTCCCAAGCCTGTTTGAGAAACTGTTTGTTTCCTGCTCAAACGTAAGTTGAATTGTTTGGGTGAACTGATGTGGAATCTATATAGTTTAATTGATGTGTTTGATGTTTTCTTGTAGGGGATTTGTTTGGGATGTCACTATTGCTCATCAGCTGTGGATACTGCTAAGTGTTTATGACCAAACACTCTATGCTTATACTACTGAAGCACTCTTCTGATTCGTTTGCTGGGAAACCTTATGACTCACCAAACAACTAAGCGTTGGACAACCTTCTAATTCATCACTATCCACCTTTGCACCTATGTTCAAACTACAGATAAGACTGGTTTCTTTCATTTTCTGAACTGTTGGGGTTCGTGAGCCTCAGAGGACTGTGTTGGACATTTTGATATACCTACATGTATATAGCTCATGAATGAATTGTATCTCTGTATACAGGTGTATGTTTTGTGATATATTGGGTTTTTGGATAATGAATGAATGAATGAATGAGTAAAGCTTTAAATATATGAAGAAAGAAACACTACACTTGTTTGTATAAGAGTTTATTTTAGATCTTTTCCAACTGAGACAAATTGAGCATTGCACACAAGGTGACTCCCCTTTTGAAAAGTAGCTTGACCAGTGCTAAGAAGCTGGGACTGTTATTATATTATATATATCATTTTTATTTTGTATTTGTTTATTTTTTTGTTCAGCAATGCAGCGATTGGCTGGTGGCAAGACAGCAATGTAATGAACATGCCTGGGAGATGGGGATGCTGTCATTCTGGCAGTCTGTGTACCATTGTGGAGAGGAAGGATGTCTTCCTCCTCTTGGCTCTCCCTCTATTCCCCTTACAAACTTCCATGTCCACAGTCCTGTGACCCCTTCGGGGAGAGGGAGAACATGTCTGCCTCATCTGTCACCTACCCAGAGGTGAGCCCACTGCAGCCCTTCTCGTGGCGGCTGGGACCGCTGCAGTTTATCCTGAGGCGCCAGTGATGGCTGCAGTGATGGCTCCCCCAGAGGTGGCTGAAGATCATGCAACTCTCCCAGAGGCAGCCATAGCCAAGAGGGCTGTCTTTGCCTTCTATGTTTTGGCCTAACATGGTTTGACATGGTTTCTTTTGACCACGGACCAGTCTGGCAGCGAGAGCCCGCTGCCGGCCCGGAGGCCATCCCAGTGCCGCCCACTCTCCCAATCATGGCCACAGAGGCCCATCCCAGAGCTGCCCACTCTCCCTAAGACTGTCAGCCCAACCTTTGTATGGTCATCCTCTTCCTCGTTTTCTTCCTAATAGATCATTCTTGAGAGGCTACATCTGTCTGAGTGTGAAGAAATGGGATGGATGATGACATACAGCTAAACTTGAGACTAAAATGAGCCACATGGCTTGGGCTCAGTGACAGTTGGACCTCAGATTTATCAACATTCCCTCCAACCCCTTCACAATTACACCTAAATTGTTTAGCAGAACGAGTTAGACTGACTGAGCCAGGATTAAATATGTAAATAAATGTAATACACTGGCGTCCCACAGGTGGATCATCCCAGCAGGAATTCCTACACAGCTCCAGATGGCCAGACCGCTATAACGTCCCTATTGTTATTTTCAATGTAAGTCTGCTCTGCGATGCTGGTTGATCTTTGTCCTTTGTTGCATGTTATGACACCTGTTGAGATGATCATGAATATGCATTGAACAGCTAATCTGCAACCATCACACCCTCCACTGAGTTTTGAGTCAACATAAAATTGTCATAATAACATAAAATAACTGAAGGCGAAATATGACGATCAATTTAATATCAGGGTATGAACATTTCCGAGAGTGTCGTATGACATTATCATGTCAGTTTCTCTGCTTGTTCTTCCACCATTTAGGTATCATCATAGATGCTGAGAGCATCTGGCAAACCAATATAAATATGGGAACTGCGAGCTAAAAATAAGACAAATCAAACAGATTCAAGAAAACTTGACATTTTCCATGGCAGTGTTGTACAAGTGATAACAGGAGAGGAAATATGCACAAGCTTGTCTTTGTGTACAAATGAATAATCAAGGGCGATTCTGATGTGCCATCCAATGACTTCATCCACAGATCAAACAGAGCAGTGTAAATATGCAGAACAGGTTTGAGATACAAATAAAATAATGTACCCCATCAAGGTGCAAAATTAATGCATTTGAGAAGCGGAGAAGAGTGTCTTAAGCCCTATTCGGACGGGACTAGTTTTCCAAACGACGTTTGAGTTACAATTCTTATCAACCTACGTCTGTGATTTCATGTACGGATTCGGACGGGACTAACATCTCCGTGTTTATTACCGAGGTAGGAGTGTCTGTGTTTTACATGTGGGCATTGCAGAAGATCACGTGTTCAGAACGCGTGGATTGCGTATGAAATTTGATCAAATGTATTTTGAAATTAAGTACTTTTAAAATTTGAAATATAAAGTAAAACGTCCTAACGTATTTAGTGTTTTGTAAACATTTTATAAAAATTGTAGTATAAAAAAACTAAACATACATTTATCATCATGATTTTATAGAACTGGGTTCTTATAATAAACCCACTGGAATAAAAAGTGTTAACTTTTTTTTAATATAATTTACACGTTATGTAATAGTGCAGAAATGAAAGTAATCTTACCTGAAACTGATATTACAGTAGCCAGTCTTAACAGTTTACGTGATTTGGCTCTTCTTGTTGATTTCATTTTTTTATTTCTTCGCAGTGTACCGAACACATCTACATCCATTATCGGTGCGCAAAAAGCAGAAACTTGAATACCGGCGCGATAGCGAGAGATTGTACGGTAGTTCACGTTGACCAAAACACACAAGAAAAAGTTCATCTTCAAGAATCATTTTCGGCAATCACAGACATTCGCATTCGGACGGGATTAGATTTAGAGGTTAGAGATTAGAGGACCGCCGAGTTTGCCGAAAAACAGTAGGTAATTTGCTCTGGAATTTTTACAGAGGTCGTGTGAGAAAAAGACAGACATGGCAGATTCTGACAGTATTAAAATCTCAAAGTACGTCTGTGAAACAGAAATTTCTCTAACGTCCCCCTGTGAAACTAGTCCCGTCCGAATAGGGCTTTAGTCTAGCATTTCTTGTCGAGTCATAGCCAATACTGCCATGAATAGCCTGTGCATAGCACTTCATATTTTAGAACATGAGTTTGGCCAAATGACAAAACTGAGTGTCCACATAGCTAGCTACTGTAAGTTGATAAAAACATAATGTGAATCACTTACTGCCGCAGATGGGGTCGTTCTTATGACAGAAAAAACACGTATGTACGAAATTCTCAGAAATTCAGGGGTCAAAATCCTCGTAACTTCATTTCAGCTTGATTTTGGTAAAACATTTATAATACAATGGCACATGCAAGTGTCTGACCATATATAAAGCCACAATATCAACTTTTTTTAATTTCCTGAAAAGTAGCAGTTTAGACATTTAAGGGTTTTGCCTGATAGAGACGATATATATTATTTTTTAAGGGAATATGGACCCAAGTATTCGTTTTGAAGGTTTTGGAGGTGAATGTGACAGGTTAAGTTGATGACCTTAAAAAAAAAAATTATTTCCATGCAGCTCAGTCAGACATCTTCAACATCTTCAGACAACTAGGCCTACTTCGTATATAAAATGGTGAGAACTGAGACTCAACAAACATCTAATGAAGCCTTAACATCGAGAGCTACTCTAAATACTGAGCAGAAGAAAGAATATACATTTGTTTTGAGATTCTCGTGAATGAATAATCTGATCACGTTTGCTGGCAGTTCCTTCATGCAAGCATTTTTTAGATTAAATGTTTTCCAGCAAACATTTAAACACATTACATTATAATTTGCACACATCAGTAGTCAGGAAGCGAGAGGGAAATGAAGAGAGAAGAACCAAAAAATTAACAAGATTTTACCCCTCCATTCCTGTTCAAATGTATTTATTTCTGCACTCTTTTTTACAGATACAGAACCGTGTGATTTGAAAAATTTCCCGCATCTTTGAACATCCTCACCTCTCCGATAATAGAATGCATGAATCTTCCTCCGAGTGGAGTTACAAAACAACAACAGAAAAGCAGTTGATGTGTCTCTCCAGTGCAGTTTCACTAAGATTGTGTTTTGCATGCGCACAGACACACACCAAAGAGAAAGAAAATCTGAGTTATGATCCAGGACTATGATCCTAAGTCTTTAGGCAGATGTCAAGGCCTAAGAAGTTAGCAGGGATTATCTAATAAAAACAGATAATATATGGTTGTGTGAAGATACTAAAGTGCCAGCATCAGAGCCGATATCTGGTATAAAACATGACATGTAGAGACCCCACTGACACACACCATACACACAACGCCTGATGTTCAAAAGGAGCTGCACACGCATCCAGATCAGAATCTCATAGAATGTTGGATATGCTTGACATGACAGACGAGAACAGTCACAGACCCATCTTCCACCTGCTCACGTTCAACTTCACAACAAGAAAAACATAAAATGAAATATATATATAAAAAAAGACTTGCTGCATTTTGCATGACATGCATGGCAAGTATATCGCGGACAACCAGAAAAAGGCCTCAGTTGCCTCAGTCATTGTAAATTGAAATACCGAGTTTTCAAACACCCCAGAGGCTGAGTGCAAAATGACATTTTCATCTAGAGACTTCTACAGTGTAAAGATCCTATTGGGAGAATGAGTGATGGGAAACTTTTTTTTTTTCTTGATGCTTGTCTCATTGCTTCCTCCTTTGTTTGCTTACTAAGGGATAGACTTGACATTTCAATACAGACAAAGTGCCTATTGGGGGGATGGAACAGCAACAGAAAGTGAGATGAGATATTTTAACTTATCCGAAACTCTAGTGATATTTCCCGATATTAGGGTCAATGAAAAAAATTGAGTCTGATGAAGAAAAGGAAAATAATATACATTTAAAAATCTAGTTTTTAAAACACACATGCAAAAGACTTGTGGTTTCATCCATAACACAATTTTCCTTTGCACAATAAATACATGAGTAAACATCATAATGATCTTATTTTTTTAAGAAAAAAGTTAAGTATATTTTAAAAAGGTAAACAGTATTAATAATAATAATAATAATAATAACAATAATAATGTACAATACTGTTTAAAGGTTTAAGGGTTGGTAAGATATATATACACACTAGGATACATATTCCAAATATTTTAAAATATATTTTAGAATACCATTCCTTCAGAATTCAATCTAATATGCTGATTTAGTGTGCAAGAAATATTTCTTATAATTATAATAAAGTTTTCTATTTGATCAAAATAACATCATTTGTTTAAATTATAAATATTTCACATTAGAAATGTCTTTATTGTGACTTTATCAATTTAATGTGTCCTTGCTGAATAATGAACAATAGTGTACGGTAGTATTACCCAGATAGACTTTTTTTGTTTGTTTATGCCCCCCAAAAATATTAAAACATAATTTAAATTCAGAAATTAAAAACATTCTCATCATATACAAAATGTATTTAGGTCAATTTAGGAACAAATTACATGTGTAATGATTTACTGAATACTGCAAATCAATAGATCTAGAAACATATAAACAATGTTATTGACCTATTAATCTTTATATTTGCTACAAAAAAAAAAAAAAAAATGCTATGTTGTTTCAATCCATGTTTGGGTCAAATTTGTACAAAACCCAACCGTTAATTTAAATCTTTTAATTAAAATTTTAAACCCAACGGTTGGGTTTGTCCATATATGACCCAAACATGGGTTGAATCCACCAAGCATTTAGAGGTAAGAAGCCACAAGTTCTCTTCAGAGATGAATTTGAGTAGGGGGTCTAAAAATCTCTTGGTCTAAACCATGTTTCCTGATACACAGTGTGAGGCGAGACAGAGGCAGCAAGACATCAGTTAAATTCAACTCAGATTTGACAGGATGCGTTTAGAATGAACGCGGGGGGGGCGCAAGCTTGACTTGTTCCGACTGTTGGGTCGCCACGTCCGTCATGGCTGGCCTGGGGTGAGTTAATCGGTTTCTCTCTAAGCACTGCTGCCTGAGGTGGTGGACCGAGAAAGTACAGCCACCATTTTCTCAATTTCACACCCGCTCTGCTTTAGAATACTGGACAGCGTGATAAAATCCATATTTTCTCTATGACTAATTTTAATTACAGGCATCCACACAGACTCTATTGTCTACAGCGCACAAAGAATAGGTGTTTAATCCAGCATTACAGTATGCAAAATATCACCCAAGTACTTGGCCGTTTACCAACATTGAGCCTAAACAGACATGACGAAGGATTTGACGATTGACAAGCTGCTAAGATAATAAATACTACGGGCTTTGCTAAGACAGGCAGAAAAATCTGATGCATTGACATACCCCACTCAGATCAGTTTAGTTTTTGTTTTCGGCCTGAACAGCATACAGAATAATAAAAACAAAACCATTCGGATGTTTACCAATCCAAACCAGATTACAAGTTAATTGTAATTGTACTTGTTAATTTTAATTATTCATTCATTCCTCGTGTAGAACTGTGACCTTCAGCATGCAGTGAATTTAATCAGTGGGTTTAGATATATTTGCGGAAATAAAATGTGTGCAGTATGAAAAAGTTTGTGTACTATAAAGCCCAAATTTGTGTACAAATGAGTTAAAATAGATAATTAAAAAAAAATTATAATTAATGATAGCATGCTTCTCAATAAACCACATAATATATAGCTCATCTTGACGGCTGTCTTTCAAGGAACAGTTTAAAAACCACAAAAGATGGATGGGCATAACATAGCACATAGGCTTTGTGCTACAGCCACTATTCAGATTTAGACACATTTATGGCCTCATGTCAGTGGGGAAGGCCTGATGGGCTGAACAATAGCAGAAGTTTCCAGACAAGTCTCTCACCACCTTATCAGGCTTGAGACTGACAAACAGCTCTTGTCAAAATGTTAGTGGTTAATGTGATTCTAGGTGGCAGATATACTAGCGTGGCAGCCTTGTGCGTGCAGGTTAAGTTGTGTTGTAGTAAGGCTGGTCATCTTGAATGGGACACTGAGGATCAATCTTCTTTATGCGGATGCAGCACGCCCATTTAACAGGCTTCAAACTGGCCCCCATGCTCCAATTCAGCAGTCGTCTGACAACACGCAAAGATATGACAATCTGTGAAATGAAGCATAGGCTGTTAAAGGTCTCCATAAATAGTTTAACTGTCAAAACCTCTATGGATTGTGGTACAATCCAATATTGTTTTAACCAAATGTTTTTTTCCAATATCGTGCAGCTCTACTCTAAAGTCACGTTTGAGGTTTTCTGTGTTCACAGTTGGGACTCTGGTTGTTTGTCAATTAAATATTTTAGTGTGTGGTGTGCTGTCTTGGACACATTGCGGCATTCCACACACTATACTACAGGAACAAAAATCTGATACGATTTGAAAAATATTTTAGTGTGGGCCAGCAGGAGGAGATCGGTTTCAAAACTGTACCGTCTAGTGGCCATCAAACCAAACACTTGTCCTCTTTAAACCTTGAGCTCTGAGGTGAGATACTATACATTAGTACCTGTAGATGTGCAGACTAAGGGTTTGGGACCGGTAAAGAACTGTGACGTTCCAGACTATTAGATGCTTTATGGCCACAAAGTAAATTTGCCAAAGGTTGAGCAAGAGAAGAAATATGTCTTTTTTTTCTTCTTTTTTTTTCTGGAGTGAGGAATAGAAAGTGGGTGGAAAAGGACAGTAAGAAATAGAAAGAAATTACTCAAGGGAGAGATGGGATGCAAACGTCTCTCTAGGTGGGTTTAACAGTTTATGAATTTGCAGCTCTTTACTTTAGATCAATTTGATGGCCGTAGCCTGAGCCACTCGTAAAACATGCCACAGGCCCTCGATGGAGAGAGATTTGTTTACCTCAAAATGTATTCAAGGCCTAAACAAAAGAGGGTTAAGAAAATGGAGTAGAGTAATTGCAACACTTTTAAAGAGCTTTTGCCTGCACCTTGGACACTTCTTGAAAGAGCTTGCTTATTCCTGGAATCCATAAAGCTGTACATTTTAGACATGCATAAATTGGTCCACTTTATCCTAAAATGCACAGGGTGACAGTGCCAAACAGGTCTGGAGTCTTCATATGCCATCTTGATGGGGATTAAGGGCAAACAACTGAAGTCAACAGGGGCTTAGTTTTAATTTTTTAGGTTTAATCAGGCTTTTTTTCTTTCTTTTTTTTTTGGCTGTTTACTGAAGATCACCAGAGGACAAAGCATAATGTGGTACACCAAGCTGGAGAAGCTGGCAAGCACAAAGTAAAAAGGGAATAATAAAAAAGACATGGCAGAGAAAAAAATGGGGGTAAAGCAGGATAGATTGACGTATCCATTTAAGGGGACAACCACTGAGATAGTTGGCAACTCGCCGACTGAAGCCTTTTTGTCCTAACTTGAGTTGACAATACGAAATTTAAATTTACTATACTTGCATTCTGAATGCTTTACTGGCTCTGAAATCTTATATTTAGACTGCTCAATAATTAATATTCGGAGAAAACAGAAAGTGTAAATTCAACTCATGAATTTATAAAACACGAAATGCATATTTATATAAGCCCATCCAAATGTATTACATGCTGTTTTGGTACAAGTACACAAATAATGTCTTTCCCAGACTGATTTTGAGATTTTTATTTATTCTAAGACTGCTGTCATTTCCCAGAACACAGCATGGTTTCCAGAGCTTGTTCCTCTGAGCCAGTAAAGCCCCCTACTTCTTTGAAAACGCTTTACATGATGAAGTTGAGTCAGGGAGTGCTTCTGTTCACCGGTTTCTCAGAAAAGCTCTAAATGAGACACTTCCCTGTCACCAGGGATGCAGGCAAACACCCAATTCCTCCAAATATCAGAATGGACTCTGCGACAAAGCAGATTCAAATAACCTATCAAAGCTCAGACCAACAAGGACACTTACTCGGATCCGCAACTTGACATTTAAAAGTCTAGAGCAGCAACAATCTTATAAGCTATATGGCAGAAACAGCATGTGAGATGCGTTATCTATGAATTGTCACAATGGGTAGCCTACACTTGTGGTTCTGTTAATGAAAAATCATACTATCATAGAAAATGTCAACGGTGGCATGCAGTTTTTGAAACAATGCCTTAAATCACTATAGACACTGGGGTGAACAAGTCTACTCAAATCCAAATAAGAGGGGTCATGCTACAAAATGGCTACAATTCCTGTCTCTCATGTGTAAAAAAAAAAAAAAAACACATTAGCTGATTTTACCTTTTCCAACCAGTTTATCATGTCCAAAATATACAAATCTTCTATAGGAAAACAGTTTGTCGTTTCTGAAAACCAAAATTTATCTCACAACAAATTTCGGACGGACAGAGAGATAGTTAAGAGACATTTCTTAAGCACCAAATCAGTATATTACAATTATTCCTGAAGGATCATGTTACACTGAATATAAAACAGTTATTTTACAACGTAATGCCTTGTTTACACCGGTTCTTAAGATGCAGATCACAGTAAATGAGGCAGACATACCAGTTTACACTTGGTGTTTTACACCGCGTTCCAAATTATTATGCAAATTGGAATTAAGTGTCATAAACATTAAATATTTAGTTTTTTTCAATCAAACTCATGGATGTTATTGTGTCTCCGGGCTCTTTGGATCACTGAAATCAATCTCAGACACCTGTGATAATTAGTTTGCCAGGTGAGCCCAATTAAAGGAAAACTTTTTAAGAAGGATGTTCCACGTTATTAAGCAGGCCACAGGTTTCAAGCAATATGGGAAAGAAAAAAATCTCTCTGCTGCGGAAAAGCGTCAAATAGTGCAATGCCTTGGACAAGGTATGAAAACATTAGATATTTCACGAAAACTTAACTTAAGCGTGATCATCGTACTGTGAAGAGATTTGTGGCTGATTCAGAGCACAGATGGGTTCGTGCAGATAAAGACATAATGAGGAAGGTTACTGCCAGACAAATTCATCGGATTAAGAGAGCAGCTGCTAAAATGCAATTACAAAGCAGCAAACAGGTATTTGAAGCTGCTGATGCCTCTGGAGTCCTGCAAACCTCAAGGTGTAGGATCCTCCAGAGGCTTGCAGGTGTGAATAAACATACTATTCGGCCACCCCTAACCAATGCTCACAAGCAGAAACAGTAGCCCAGAAATACAGGAAGACTAATTTTCAAACAGTCTTGTTTACTGATGAGTGCCGTGCATGGATGGTCAAGATGCATGGAGTAGTGGATGGTTGGTGGATGGCCACCATGTCCCAATAAGGCTGCGATGTCAGCAAGGAGGTGGCAGAGTCATGTTTTGGGCCCCTTTAGGGTCCCTGAATGTGTGAAAATGACCTCGGCAAAGTATATGGATTTTCTGACTGACCACTTTCTTCCATGGTACAAAAAGAAGCACCGTGCCTTCCATAGCAAAATCATCTTCATTCATGACAATGCATCATCTCATGCTGCAAAGAATACCTCTGTGTCATTGGCTGGAGAGAAACTCATGGCCCCCATCCTCCCCTGACCTCAACCCTATTGAGAACCTTTGGAGCATCCATCCAAGATCTAGGAGGGTGGGAGGCTCTGGGAGGCTATTCTGACATCCTGCAAAGAAATTCAAGCAGAAACTCTCCATAAACTCACAAGTTCAATGGATGCAAGAATTGTGAAGGTGATATCAAAGAAGGGGTCCTATGTTAACATGTAACTTGCCCTGTTAAGATGTGTTTGATTGAAATAGCTTTTGATTTCAGTAAATATGACCTCCTAATGCTGCAAATTCAACAAATGACCATTTTCAGTTCTTTACAACCTATAAAATGTTTTCAAACTCTGTTGTGCATAATAATTTGGAACAATGCATTTTGAGTTTATTTTTGAAAAAAAAAGTTTTCGTTGGGTGGTTTGTTCAATGAAATTCAACTTATACCCTAACGGTTGGTGACTTGAAAATTATACTGACTGTCATTTGCATCGACTATTTAGGACAGGGTTCACCAATCTCGGTCCTGGAGGGCCGCTGTCCCTGCAGAGTTTAGCTCCAACCAGCTCCAACACACCTGTTTGAAAGTTTCTAGTATGCCTAATGAGACCTTGATTGGTTCAGGTGTGTTTAATTGGGGTTGGAGCTAAACTCTGCAGGACAGCGGCCCTCCAGGACCGAGATTGGTGAACCCTGATTTAGGAAAATCAGTGTAAAATATAATTTGGAACGCGGTGTAATCTGTCTCTTTTGTCCACCTTCAAACACTTCTGTCCAGATTTCTTCCAGGGAAAGGTCTTTTAGATCTTTCCAAACTTGAGCGTTTGCACTACAGAAGCAATTCGATCGAATACATTTTCATAGGGGTGACCCCGAATAGTCGAAGATTCGATGCTTCGATAGGAGGAGCCTGATTCGACTACCGATCTCATGGTCGAATCTTCGCAGAGGTGTTATGAAACGAGGATCATGCCACTTTGGCTATATGAGGGCGCTCAATGTCTGATTTCACATAGAACTAGCTTTTATGTCAATACGTTAATATTCAGCCTATTATGATAATGCTGTATATAAAAATGTGCAAAGAAAGAAGCTTTTAATAAATATTTTTTAACGTGAGTGAATAAATCCAAACACCACGTGACAGATTTAAGTTTCACTTTCAATCCCTGACCGACAGAGGAGCGTCTTCGCGGCAAGGATTTAAATCTTCAACAATGTCTGGGATAAGAAAATCTAAAGTGTGGATGTGCACCATCAGAAAGGATATCCTCCAAGGCTGGATTTAGCATCAGGAAAACCATGATCGCACTTCTGCCGGCCAACGTTAACACGTTTCACGCATAGACTGGGTTTCACGTTAGAATGTATTTTATCCGCGCGCACAATTTGAAAAGACTCCAGCGGACACAAAGAGAAAGACTGGATTTGTTCTCTCGATCAGGTAGGGTACAAGTGATTTCAAAACTTTTCAGCCGGTTCTAATTTGATTTTTAGATGCTGTGAACATGTTTAGCTAAAAAGACTGCCACTCCAGTTTAGCATTTATTGTTGTTTCTGCAGTTAAAAAGACAAAGTTGAAAATTCTGGCTACTTTCGTTATTTTAATAATTTCTTTATTTTAATTTTATTTATTAATCTGTCAGGGTTATATAATATAACTATTTGTGGCTTGTGTTTTGAATATATGTTCCCCTGCACTTTAGGCATTTTGCACATATTTGCTCCTCATCTTGTGACTTGATTCTGATTTATTTCGTTTTGTATTTTTATTTATTAGAAAGGTATAGGCCTATTCTGTTCTAATTTAATTTAGTAAATTAATTGTTTATTTTTTCGGTGCATCATGTTGTGCTGTAGGCTGGCCTGCTCACACAGGTAATTTACCCGATTTAATTTGATTTGCATGTGAAATGCAAATCCTGTCTGCAGTGTGGCCTTTCTGGAGTTATTTATGTTATTTCTTAGTTTTATTGATCCAAAATGTTTTTATACATTTTCTTCTATATCTTTGTGTGATTTTCTGTACATCGCGGCTTTGAAACGTTAAAGCCCCGCCCCCATACACATGATTCGACTATTAGTCGACTATAGGCAAGACATGACGATTCTGATTCGACTATGAAAATCCATAGTCGGGGACAGCCCTACATTTTCAACTACCTCTGGAAGTGGTCGAAAGTGGAAAAGCTCAAAATGTTTTAGACCCCATTTACACCTGTATTTAGTGTCGTCCACTTGTGATCCGATCGACCAAAATGCATATACATACCAGGTGTAAACAGGGCCTAAGAGACTTTCTTAAAAAACACACACACACACACACACACACACAAAAAGAAATTCTAAATGACCACAACATTTTTGAAAGGTATAATTATAATATGGCTTGAGATGGCACAATGCAATTAATTGTTTGTCTAAAATCACACCAATATGGCTTTTTGAACTGCTGATTAACCTTACGTTTGGTTCCCACTTAATTCTAAATATGCACATGATGCAGTAAAGCCTTGCTTTCTAAGGTACTGAAAGACTGTTTTTGCTGTTTTATGTATTAAATAAGAAAAATAAATAAACTATTTTAAGTATGATGCAATTGAATAAGCTAGAAACAAAGCACATGTCTGCACTAGAAACAACTTGACTTGTTTTTCTTCAAACCCACAAAAAAAAAAGGGACAACAGTATCAATATGTCTGAATCTGCTAATCAAAAATACTGGATCGAGTTTGAAAAGGATATTAATTTCTTTGGAACCCTTTCATTTAATACGATTTCAGATTTTTGAGTCGGTTTAGAAATGCATTTATATTTATGCGTTTGCGAGTAATAGTGAGTTTGTATGCTGGGCAGGATGTCAGTCTGTCATATTTGTGTATAAGAGGAAGGGAAAGCCCTTATGGGGAATGAGTGGTTAAAAGAGAGACAGAGACTGTGTATGTATGTGAGTACTGGTAAAGTGGCAGTGGTGGCAGAAGGATGAAAATTGATTTATTGCAGCAGTGATGAGGAGCGGCGTGCGGGCGGCTCTGGGGAAGTGGACTGCGGCAACATAAAACAGCGCTTTTGATAGTAATTGCTGTGGGGGTCCCAGAGGACCTGCTAACATCGGCCAAATTTATGCATCTCTGACATAGAACCCGTCTCTAATTTTGCTTCTCTAAAGTTAGTGCCTGAGACTTGGTCTTTGTCCACACTTCTCTCTCCTTAACGTCTCCCTATCATTACCAGTGTGAGTGAGGAAAAGAGCTTTACTCCAATATAATACTGGTTGTAGTCCATTTAACGATTCTGAGGTCTGCCATGCTTGAGCTCCTCAATGCCCAAGGCAGCAATGCAATGTCCACTGTATTTTATAACCCCAAGTTTTCAGTTACACTGGAAAATAACTTATATTCTTATGGAGCATTAAATATTTACAGTAGTTATGTCTCTGGTGATGTGTGTGGGTGGAGAAGCTTTGTGAAAACATGTACTAGTAATAACCAGACAAGAATTTATGACAAATTCAAATTTAAGTCGACAAAGGTGAATAAAGGTGAAAAAAGTGACAGTGGCAAGGAAGCAAAACCCCATCAGGTGGCAGAATGGAGAAAAAAAAAAAAAACTTGGGAGAAACCAGGCTCAGTCGGGGAGCCAATTCTCCTATGGCCAACGAAAGAACATTATAGGTCAGAAGTCAGATTGAATTGGAACAGTCAGAATATTATCCAGTTCCATCTGGTTTAAGATCGGAGTCATCACGCCGGTATGGAGACGGGTTTGTTGAGGATCAGTGCCGATGGCTGTCGTGTCGATGAGGCCTTCACAGGGGAGTGTCTAGTTGACACAACCTCTACTGACACTACAGGGATGCGCTGTGGTCGTGTCTAGGCGCAGGTCCTCCATCTGATCTGGATACGGCGCGGATACGGCTGTCTATATCATGCGTTGGGGTCGTGTCTACATACAGGTCTACCACTATCCCTTTAGTTAATGTCTGTCATAATTCATTCGCGTAAATGTTTACAAACTTGAAATGTTGTAAATGCCTTGTTATATGCATTAATGACCATTAACCTAGATCAATAAATTATGTATTATATGCCTTTTATAATATAAAAAACATACAAATAAATGAAACATTATACACATATGTTAATGAAATAAATGAGTGGAAACACTTTGCAATAAGGTTCCATTTGTGTATGGATATAAATATGTCCATTTGTTCACAACTAACACTGAAAAATACTTTTATTAATTTTAATTTATAATTTATTTCAACATTTACAGTACTAATACATTATTCAAATCAAAAGTTGAATCTGTTTATATTATTTAATGGACCTGAGGTAACATGAACTAACAGTTGTATTTTCAACCTAATGTTAACAAAGATGAATAAATACTGTAACAAATGTTAGTTAATGCTACTTAATGCAATAAAAGAATAGTTCCAAAAATGAAAATTTCTCACGAGAGAGTCGAGTTCTGGTGGAAGGGTGACCTCTGACCTGACGTAGGATGTATGACGTAGCCATAAATAAGCTTAGGTGAGAATTGATGAACGTGGAAGCGCAGAGGATAGAGCAAAACAAAATACCAGTCATGAATTAGAAGTCTAAATACAGAAGTTTTAAAGAAAAATGACAAATGATTTTGATATAAGAGAAGAGGAACTACATCCTACTTCATACGTTGGGTCAGAGGTCACACTTCCGCGGGAACTCAACTCAACGTGAACAACTGGCCGCGAAAGAAACTCATATACACCTAGGATGGCTTAAGAAGTGAGTATTTTTGGGTGAACTATTCCTTCAAGTAGTGTTACCAAAATATGAATGCAATTTGTCAGTTCATGATATCTAAAGCATTCACTTGTGTAAACCTTATAGTAAAGAGTTAATATTAAACTGTTGTCATTCACAAAAAGCATGGCTCCTTTACAAAATATACTTTAACTGGCATAATTAATGTTACGCTATCAGCGCATGCTTTTTGCCACTGAAAATGGAGATGAATTTTTATTGATCAAGGTAGTGGTAAATCAAATGATGGTGGAGAGCGCTATAAAAGTGCATATATTCAGACTCGCTGGGTAGTCTTTCATCATTTTAAAGAGCTAATTCAGATGTCAGGGTCACAGTGTTGGAGCTGTACAGCCCTGATAAAATATGCCAGATTGGGGAAGTCAAATTATGTGCAGCACTTACTTGTTGATTAACTTGTTCCCTTGATCACATAACCAACCAGTCAACTGGCTCTTCTGTTTGATGGGAGTTAAGAGTGGCCTTTTCCCATTCCCTGTTTCTCACTATAACACATTTTCCCTTGGGAAAAACAAACTTTAAAGAAACTTTGCTCTTTTTGTGATGGCTTCAGAACAAGATACATTCCCTTTTGTTCAAATGCTATGCCTTGTTCAAATGCGATCCTTTGTCACCATTTTATTGAAATACCCCCTAATGTACAGTCAATCCATTTTCACGCTTTAATGGTTCTGTTGCAATAACAAACACTCTTTTTAACAGTAAACAGTGAAATGAGTTACTTTCCACTAACAAACATGCTGAGTTGTTGTAAAAGATTCTGCCAGCTGCCAGCAACACACACAACCATAAAGAACTGCAAAGACAGAAGAAGAAAACTTGCCCGAAGGCTGCAGTTTGGAAAAACAAAAATGATTCTAATCAAAATGAGAATATGACTCGTTAGCAAAATTACCAAGCTGGGGGCTATGGCTGTTTCCCTCATATCACGGCATTGTAATCCGTGTCTCTATTCAAATAACTAGAGATGGGGGTGAGAATATTTTTACAATACAGCAATTAAAAGATAATGACTAATTAATCGTCATTCTTAAGTAATTGGCAAGAGATTATTAAGCATAACAAGTGACCATGATGATCCATGTATAAAATGTTACATCGTGGTAATGTCAAAGAATTTAAATGGCACATTCAAAATATTTTTATATTAATACCCGACTGTGCGGCTGGGTCAGGGATGCTTTTGACCCTGTGGATATACTGAAATTAAACTCTCTTAAAACACATTTCTCAGACAACATGCATCACAGGAGACTTCTGTCATTTTTAATCTGAACCAAACGTCATTTTCACCATATTTCAAATTACGCCTCGTGTTTAACAACATTCTGTTGTGGAAAAGATGGTGGTGGAAATTATCTTTTAAAATATATATTTTTTTAAAAACAAAAAACCAACTCACAATCTTTTTAAGGCTTATTTCATACCTACCATTTTTTGTTTTATTTAGCAAGGGCACATTAGATTGATTAAAGGTGTTATTTGATACTTGTTCATGGTTTCCTTTACATTTATTGTGTAATGTATCTGTTTCCGCAAACATACGTCAAAACTACATCACAATGTAAAATATTAGCATAATGGCAAATCCTCTTTATTTGGCCTTCCGAAAATGGATGAAATTAGGAATCAGAAGTTTATTTACTGTATAATGCTGTTCCTGAGCAGTAAAACCCAAAAGTTAGCTTGTGCACAGCGCATTTTACAGAGGACAGCTTCCTGAACCTGGGAAAGTACACCACTGTAAAACGTTTTGCTCAAGTCATGCTTGCAAATTTGGTTCCGATCAATCGCTTGATTATCCGCATTTTCGGAATCCGACTCGGGCTCAAACTGATATGGTAAAACATTATTAACTCTGCATTTACAGCCATGGAAGCAGAAGCTCGAGATTATGGTAAGGGACGTTACATTTCCAACACATGCTTGAGGTGTTTGGCCAATCACAATGCACTGTGTCTGTTGGCCAATCAGAGCACTCAGAGCTTTTCAGAATGAGGATGCACGTTAACCTATACTATTAACCCAATAAACAAAATAATGAACTTTAAAAATAACCACTTTACATTTATTTGTATGTTTTTGATGTTTTTAAAAGAAAAGCACAACTGTTTGATGAATGATTTCTGAACCATCATGTGACACTGAAGACAGGAGTAACTGCTGGTGAAAATTCAGCTTTTGTCATTACAGAAATATATTACATTTTAAAACTTGTGATAAAAATTTTGACTTGACTAATCATCATTGGCGATTGCTTGTCTAATGACCAATTGTGACAGGACTTTGGAGGAGTTTGGGTATTGCTCATATGTTGTATGGACTGCTATTATGGTGCTTTTATTTGTATTTTTTTTTTTTTTTTTTTTATTGCATGGGAAAAAATGAGAAGCACAGTGTTCAGAATCTGTCCTTTCATATTAAATGGAAGAAACAGAGTCATGCAGGTCTAGATCGATGAGTAAATGATGGCAGTTTTTATATATTTATTTTGACCTATACCTTTAAGGAACACTGTCTGCAGCAGAGACGTGATGAAATGCAGACAATCTGAGGGAAAATAGTCAAGATGGCTAATTCAGCAGCATCATGATGACTCAGAAAACCAGGCTTCAATAATTGATGTTCCTCTCCTCTATAATCACCGAGCGAACTATGGGGAATCAGATGCCTGAGAGTGGGAAACTAAATAAAAAGTCTATGTGTGTGTGTGTGTTGCATTAATGCCGTGGAGAGAGAGAGAGAGAGAGAGAGAGAGAGAGAGCAAGACTGTGATGGTGTTAGTGAACCAGCACTATAGCTAAGATTTGACAAATGTCTACAACAAAGTGCTTAGAGGAAGATTTATCCCTTCGACATCTCCACATCTAATAAAAGTTCAGCAAACTCCTATGACTCATACATCATGGCGAAAGCGCACAGGGATTTGTTGTGTCTGTGAAGCATGATACATCATGACACCTTTGTAAAAACATCAACCAAATATAGAGAAACAAGTTCCGAGCTTTGGTTTCTGAGATGTAAAACTTGGATTACTAAGGTTTCGCTTCTGTTCAGGGCCAAACGGGTACTGAGGCATTAGATCCTTTAGTTAGTGGTTTAAAATTCAGGTGTGAGGGTAATGCCAACATAAGCCACTACTGCTCAGTGCCTGTCCATCAGCTTGCCAGGCAGCAAGCATCAGTATTCTGGGCAGAGGCCTGCCTGTCAGGCTTTATTAGGGAGCTTAACTGGGGCACTGCCACTCCAGCAAGCTTAGGGTTCTGTCACCTAGCAAACACGCGTGAACCACAAGCCACATTATCTCTGTAAACAAAAGTCTCAGTGCTCTGTGAGCAAAGCTGCTGGAAAACAAAGCAAAAATTGAAGGTCAGTTTGGGCTGGGCGGTATGAAGATATATATCGTGGCAACAACATGGGCTTTTCACACTTGAAATAGTTAACCCTTTGTTAACAGAATCCTGGGTTATCTTGTTTCACATTGGTTATAATTTACCTGGGTTAACAATTAATCCTGGGTATTTAAACTAACGTTTCACACTGTACATTCCTAAACCCTGGGTTAACGTCCTTATTTGCAGTGTCAGTGTCGTTGATTGGACAAAAGCCGCATGCGGCCTGTTTATATAAAGGCTCTTGCGCATCCTCAAATAATATATTGCTGACTGTCCTATATCAGTTTTACCTGAAAAGACTTTCAGACTATACCTCTTCTTCACTCAAACTGCGTTTTCCGTCACATTTGACATGTTTCCCTTCAAACGCTGAAATTACTGTTTATACAACACAGTGTTTCTGTGACTGTCCAAAGCATGTGAATATGAGGCACACGGTTTCTAGCATCTGGCCATAACATTCTAAAACCGGATTGTTTTACATTACACACGTTTGGCACCTCAATGCGGGGGTTAACAGCACAAAAGCAGTGCTAACTTTGATCCAGAGAAGGGTTTCATAACCCAGGAAAAATGTGGTGCAAAAATTAAGAATGACGATAAACTGGGTTTGAACGCAGCATGACATTTTTTTCATGTTTCTTGAATAAGAATACATTTATATTTAATTAATGCAGTGAAGCGTTTTATTTCTGTAGGATTTCTTAGGACATTAAATAAACCTACTGTAGCAAAGTTTAATTGGCATCTTTGTTCTATTGTATTTGTCCTATCGTATGGAATTTGCTTATTTGTTCTTATTTTTAATAACTAAAATAAAAGATAAATATATTGTGATATATATAATTATACACAGTACACACACTTCTGTCAGGACCACTGTCGTCAAATACGATTGGCAATTGCATACAGTTTGGATTGGCGGTATGGTTCTGTTCTGGGCAAGAACTTCCTGTGCATCCATGCAGCCTAGCATGGATAAGAGCAGGGAGAGCAGCAATAACCCCCCTTAGGGTAAACAGAACAGAACCAACATGAATGTATTGCAGATATCATTCATTCAAGATTTTAAGTACAATATAATTCAAGAATTGATTCTGATTCAAGGGGAATCAGAATGCCAAATCCTGACTGACGAGAGGAGGAGCTGGGGATGGAGGAGGGTAATTAGCTCATGAGAAACGCGATAGCTGCTGATAATACTGAAGGAGCTTATATATGAATACAGTGATAGGCGTCGTATTCCTATTCCTATTGAAGTGGATCAGCTGAGTGTCAGCTGATGCGAGCTTGACTAACGTGACCTGCCAGAACTAACGCTACGCTTAATATATGTAAACACAAACTTTTATTTTGGATGCCCAGCACTACATCATATATTTATATATATACTGTATATATATATATATATATATATATATATATATATATATATATATATATATATATTAGAGATGTGACGGTGATAATATTCTCCCACCGGTTAATCGAATTGTGACAACACCGGTATTACCGGTTTCATCGTGGGGGTGGGGGGGGTGTTAGAGTGATGTAATTTTTTTTTTTTACATGGCGTCAATTCATCATTCGTATTGAGTTTGATTGACATGCGATCTGACCAATCAAATTCCACCATTTTTGTGTGACAAAGCAGTCAGAAGAGTTATTGATTAACTTCGATGGATTTGAACTTGGCTTTAACTGAGGCAATCTGTCACGACACATTAAAGAGCCAAAAAACGGTAGGCCTATTTTATTTTTGTTTGACTGACCAAATTTGAAAGTTGAGACTTTGTTTCATATTAAATATTACCTGCTCGGTCCTGTATTTCAACGCGTTGTCAGTGTCCTCTATTTTTCACTGCTTGAGATCATGTTGAGAACAATAACGCCTGATTTGAGGGTATAGGGCGCGATTTCGGATTCAACCACAGTGTTTTGAATGGTGGGTTCGTTATTATTCGTTATTATTCATGAAAAACGCAATAATTTGTGTGTGTTATGTTTTGTTCAAGGCCGAAAAGAGAACTCGATACTGACGCGCGTCTTTTCCGTGTGTGTAATAGGCAGGACTTACAGCGCGGTCTCTTGTTTTGTCGCGCTTGAATGGTTGAGCGTGATCATACAACGCTAGTCAACAGGTGACAGAAAATACGGATACTGCGTAATTGCTTTAAAATAAATGTTTGCGGTGCTGCGGTGGGCAAGTGATGAAACCGGTGTTGCGACTGAACACCGTGTAACACCGGTAACACCGACTATCGTGCCAAGCCTAATATATATATATATATCATTAGTGAAATACTGTAAAATAACATTTTGATCATATTGCCCTCCCCTAAGGATAGTGAAGACAAAGATGCTTTTTAGTTTCTCCAAAAGTCACCACAGACTGCACTTATGAAACACTTGATGGGGAAGAAGCAATGTCTGCATATTGCCCATTAACTTTATCATAACCTTGACCGCATGCATTCATTTTTAAGGTTCCTTCTAATCGTGCTACCAATGTTTAGCCTTGCACATAACACACTGATTCTCCACAAAAAGTTGCCATGTTGAGAGGAGGAATAGGGGATAGATATTTCACTGTTGCCAAGCAACAGTGATTCAGACTAACTGGGTGGTGGCAGAGCAGCAGTTCTATTAATGTGAGTAAACTTCATACAACACAAGGGTTCAGCAAAAAGGACATGGTCGTGTAATAATAGGGTTGCGTTTTACATCCACTACCCGTATCCCCCAAAGCAAAATACAGTAGGAAAACAAATAGCTTTAGGCTATATTGTTTGTACAGCTTTGGTGTGTGTTTATGGGGTAGAAAGATGGTGTTAGTCAGGGTTTGCATCCCCTTCTCCCAGGGAAGTTAAATACAAGGACTTTGCTTTGTGACGATGTTTATGCATCATTCACCCCATTTCTTTCTTCCTTCTGCATCTCTAGATTAAGGTCTCCACCTAGTGACAGTTCCTCAATGCAGCCAAGAGAGGCTTTTCTGCTCCTCAGAAAGTGCAACGTGTTAATTATACAGAGGAAAACGGAAGCATGGAGAGAGCTTATCGTGGTGCTGTATATTTCAGGGAATACTAAAAGATGCTTGTGTTATTCTTAAAGGTGAAGTTCATAATTTCTGTCTCTTGCAACACCAAATAAACTGCTAAAATAATGACTGTTTTAAATGTTAATGCCATTCATTATAAGAGTATGCACAATTATCAATAAAAAAAGAAATACTGTAATTAAACAAAAAAAAAAGAAAACAAGCAACAATATTTTTAAAGTGGACGTTCTTAAAAATTAATGTTGATTTCATAAGGTTTAAAAAAAATGTATGCCATGTTTAAGAAAATATTCAGAAATTATGTAATTTACCATTTTTACTGTATTTAAAAAAAAAAAACATTTTGGTGAGTATAAGAGGTTAGTATAAGAGACATTACATATTTAGAACATTTTAAACTACCATATCTGTGTAAGTATACAGTATAATATTTTTAAATAAAAAAGGTTTTTTTTAAACAAAACAAATATAATTTAGTTTTTGTTGAGCCATGCCTTTTGACATCCCTTTCTTGATATGACATTCTCATGGTTTTTCATAAAAGAGGTGCATACAACTTGTATGTATGAACTGCATTTTTACTATATTTCGGAATAAATTCATACATAAGATGGCACATCATTGGCCCGTAAACTAATTTACTGAACACTTCTCTTCCACTGGCTGGATAAACATATTCAAACACCAAAAAGTATTTGAACCTGAAATAATTATACACATACACCTTTCGGATTGGACACAAAAGCTGAGCTAACTGGATGAAGGCCAGCCCCATTGATTTATTTGTTTTCAAGCATGGATGTTTGTTCCCTACGTGTGCAATGTTTCTCTGTGCCTTGTCAAAACATCAATATGAAGGTACTTCATTATATTTCCTACTTGGAAAAGCTGTCTCTAAGACACCAACGGAGAGCCGCGCTGAATGCAAATTTGTGTTTCATCCTCAGAAGCTCGTACAAGCCCTCTGAAGTCCTCTTGATCTCTAATGAAATTTAGAATTTGCTATCTCTCCACCGTTCCTCCAAATCTTTTCCTTCATTGCAGGTGTTCGTGTTAACCAGCAGGTTTAATTACAAATTCACCCTGGCAGCCGTGGCTGAGAGTGCATCTAAAGGTTGTTAAAGTTGACTAGCATGTGGGAATTGCCCTTCCACTGACAGACAGTGTGAATGCTCAGGGTAAATGCAATGAGATGCTGAGAGTATGTTAAAGTAAATTTCAACCTGGGAATATTAAGACACGTTTTTGTTTAGAAAATTAGTGTATTCACTGCATGAGCCTCGTTCATAAAACATGAGGTTTTATGATTTGAAATGGCTTTTCGTATGGGAATGTAACATGCATTTAACCCAAGGTCAGAGTCCTCCAGATTAAACAAAACTCACAAAATATTTAGCAGCACACAACTGTTTTCAACATTGATAATACAAAATGTTACTTGTGCACCAAATCAGCATATTAGAATGATTTCTGAAGGATCATTTGACACTGAACTGGACTGGAGTAATGAAATGAAAATGATGAAAATTGATCACAGGAATAAATTACGTTTTAAAATATATTAAAATAGAAAAGTTATTTTAAATTGCAATCTTTTTTTTACATTTTATATCAAATAATTGCGCTTCACGTCTATCCTGCCGAGCCAGAGACTGTTCACGTCATGCCCGCCGAGCCAGAGACTGTTCACGTCATGCCCGCCGAGCCAGAAAACGTTCACGTCATGCCCGCCGAGCCAGAGACTGTTCACACCTGGTCAGCCGCGCCTGAACCCTCGTCTCTCTACAAGATGACCGCCGTCTTACCCGAGCCCTCGTCTCCAGTGAAGATGGCCGCCTTGCCGCCCAAACCCTCGGCCATAATGGCCACCGCCAAGCCGCATGAACCCTCTAAGCCTGTCCCTAAGCCTGTCCTCAAGACTAAGCCCCTTATTCCGCCCAAGAAAAGGGGTCTCCGCCATGGTCGCCCGAAGGGTCGTCTCCGCCATGGCCGCCCGAAGGGAAGTCTCCACCATGGCCTTCTGCTCAGCCTGACCCGCCCTGGTCTCCTGAACTGCCGGTACCATCCTGGAGTCTTCAGTCCTTGTTCACCCGGTTCACCCCCCTGTGTAAGACTCCAGGATGCCCACCCCCCCAGTACTGTCACGATCACTGTCAATGTCATCGTCGCCATCACTGTCATCGTCACTGTCATCTGTTAGTCTCCGTCTGCACTACAGTTCCCAGCATCCTCCTTGGCCCACACCTGCACCTCCTCTACCATTAACCGCACCTGCCAGCGATCATCAGTATCATCACAGCTGTCTGTCATTGTCTAGTCATCATCTGTGTATTTAAGTTCCTGCTTGTTCTGTCATTCCTTGTCTGGTCTTGTATGTGTTTAGTTGTTTTCTGTATCTCCTAATGGTTTATTAAATTATCTTATCTTGGAAAACCTTTATCGTTGTCTTCGTGGCTTCATTACAGAGCAACCCTTACAGTATAATGCACTTTGATAATGCAACTATATATATATATATATACAAAAAAAAAAAATATATATATATATTTATATATATATATATATATATATATATATATATATATATACTCCACGTTTTCGATTTGTGTTTACTAAGAGTATGACATAGCCAGATTAAGGTAATCAGAAATCGCTGTTTACATGGTAGTTTCTTAATCAGAGTATTGTCTTAATTGGGTTAATATCGGAATATTTTTATCCATTTTAACTGTAACGACTCAGACAATCAGACACATAACTATTTTGTTTCATTTAACAAATAAGCTTCAAAGCCCACTCTTAGGAATGAAACATTCACCACCCCCATTCACAACCCCTTTCTCAGGCTTTAAATGGTCGCTTCACAAGCTCTTCCCTCTCTTCTTCTGGCCTCTACTGCTGCTTCTTCAGGCCGTGACCACAGCCTGCTATGCCTTCACTCTCCCAACAGAGTCAGACTGTATTTTCTTTAATCCAACTCAGAAGAAAACTGCAACTTCACCATCACTGAACTCAACTCTTCCGACTTCCTCACTCCTTGGTTGCCTGCGTGGCCTTTCCAGCCCAGGGCCAGCAGGTCACAATCTGCATGTGGTCAGCCATGTGCTCATGGAGAGAGAGAAAACCTTCAACCAGAACAGAGTCAAACAAACCACTCAAGTTCATCATATCTTCTTCATCCAATGGAGAAGAAAACGATTGCAACTCCAATGTTTGACACTCACCGAACCATCAACATCCTTTTCCAAGAACTTCAAGAATTGTTTCCACTGCAAAGGCCATGCAAGTATACATTTAATGAGGTGCTCTGAAAATGATAAGCTGATGGTTCTTTTCATAGTTAAATGGATCTCTTCCATAGTTCCATTTCCTGCTTCCGGTTCCATTCTGTAACTCAAAAATTTACCTATGCATTTATGTATGTGTGTTTAGATTAGTTATGTTTGTGATTTAGCACAATACGTATTTGGTTCTGATTCTCAGCTTGCTCTCATGCTCTAAGCACTGTACATGCCAAAAAATAATTATTCTTCTGTGGCCATGAAAGATACGTTTTTCTTAGAATAAATGAATAATCAAAAGAGTTTGTTGGACGAACTGATTAATTGATTGTAATATTAATTTAGACTGAACTGATTAATTGATTGTAATTTATTAACTTATTCTCAGCCTCCCCGGGAAAGTCTATGCCAGGGTACTGGAGAGGAGATTACGGCCAATAGTAGAACCTCGGATTCAGGAGGAACAGTGTGGTTTTCGTCCTGGTCGTGGAACACTGGCCCAGCTCTATACCCTCTCCAGGGTGCTGGAGGGTTCATGGGAGTTTGCCAAACCAATCCACATGTGTTTTGTGGATTTAGAGAAGGCATTCGACTGTGTCCCTCGCGGCATCTTGGAGGGTGCTTTGGGAGTATGGGGTTCGGGGCCCTTTGCTAAGGGCTATCCGGTCCCTGTACGACCGGATCAAGAGCTTGGTTCACATTGCCGGCAGTAAGTCAGACTTGTTCCCGGTGCATGTTGGACTCCGGCAGGGCTACCCTTTGTCACCAGTTCTGTTCATAATTTTTATGGACAGAATTTCTAGGCGCAGCCAGGGGCCGGAGGGTGTCAGGTTTGGGGACCACACGATTTCATCTCTGCTCTTTGCAGATGATGTTGTTGTGGCCCCATCTGACCAGGACCTTCAGCATGCACTGGGACGGTTTGCAGCCGAGTGTGAAGCGGCTGGGATGAGAATCAGCACCTCCAAATCCGAGGCCATGGGTCTGAGTCGGAAAAGGGTGGTTTGCCCGCTTCAGGTTGGTGGAGAGTTCCTGCCTCAAGTGGAGGAGTTCAAGTATCTTGGGGTCTTGTTCACGAGTGAGGGAAGGATGGATCGGTGCAGCTTCTGCAGTAATGCGGTCGCTGTACCGGTCTGTCGTGGTGAAGGAGGAGCTGAGCCGCAAGGCGAAGCTCTCGATTTACCGGTCAATCTACGTTCCTACTTTCACCTATGGTCATGAGCTGTGGGTCATGACCAAAAGGACAAGATCCCGGATACAGGCGGCCGAAATGAGCATTCTCCACAGGGTGACTGGGCGATCCCTTAGAGATAGGGTGAGAAGCTTGGCCACTCGGGAGGAGCTCAGAGTAGAGCCGCTGCTCCTCCACATCGAGAGGGGCCAACTGAGGTGGCTCGGGCATTTTTTCCGGATGCCTCCTGGACGCCTTCCCGGGAAGGTGTTCCGGGCATGTCCCACCGGGAGGAGACCCCGGGGAAGACCTAGGACACGCTGGAGGGACTATGTCTCCCGGCTGGCCAGGGAACGCCTCGGTGTCCCCCCGGAAGAGCTGGAGGAAGTGTCTAGGGAGAGGGAAGTCTGGGCATCCCTGCTTAGACTGCTGCCCCCGCGACCCGGCCCCGGATAAGCGGAAGAAGATGGATGGATGGATATTAATTTAGCTACATCAAGTTAATCCAATTAACTGACCCAAATAATAATAATTAATCATAACAAGTTATGAGTTATTATTAATATGTCCCCTTTGAGCTAACTCGTTACAAAACGTCCTGAGTGAGGGTATGACTATTTTAATAATTTGATTAAGCTCATGTACAATGCTTCTTTTCCTTAATAAAGTTACAACCCAGATGGTGAGAAACTCTACAACTTTTTACCTACAGTACATTTAGCACTTGTTGGATGTTAAATTTGGACCCTACACAGGGCTGATGATTTTGATGATGACTCAGGGCTGAAAAAACAAAACAAAACATTTAGTCCTTTTAGAATGGTTAGCATTCACATTGGCATTTTTAACACTGACCCTAAAGATTTGTATAAAGGCCTTTAGGAAGTATATTTCCAGATGGAACTTACCGAACATCCAAAACAATGCTGTGTGCTGGGATAAATGCACTAGTCGAGCTTATAAAATGTGTAAAGGAGTCAAACCAGTAGAAGGAATCCCTCCGTCACACACACAAACGAAGATCTGCTGCGAGGAGACACAGTTCTGATGCCTGTACTGAACTGTGATGGCAACATCACGACTATGACATGAGCATTCTGTCCTTTTTAGGGTCACATCTTTTAACATCATGTCCCGTTTTTGGTTCGTATTCATGTATTTGGTCCGTGTTGCATTCATATATCCTCCGAACCGCACCAGAGTTCATTTGAAGCGGACCGAGACCCATCTTTCCAGCAGTCTTGGTCCGCTTGTTTGGTGTGCACCAGGGCTCGGTTGGCAGCGTTCACACGTATTCAAATGAACCGCACTAATAGAGAAATCACATGCCAAGTGTGAACACTCTTAGACTGTCACTAACTACTGAAGTTGTCAAAATGACCTCTACAAAGGGGGCCTTAATAATCAAACTTACATTTTCACATCTCACATCCGGCACAATGATAGACGCCTCTCAAGTCCTGTCCTATTAGTATGAGCAGTACATTGTGAAGTGATGTGTTAATATGAGATGCCAGTTCTACTCGAGAGGCATGGGGTGATCATTTTAACAAAGGAGAGGCATGGAAGGGGTAATTTATTCTGCCGTGAACTGCGCGGCGAGGCATTCTGGTGAGCTCTCTCCTTTAATGTCCCTCTATTAGTATATATCAGAGTCATCTGTCTTGATCTGTAGGCTTCATTGAGAGAGAATCAAGGCTGGTGACCTTGAGAACACAGGAAATGTCATGTGCTTGATCTACCCACAGGATTTACCTCTGCATGACTGCTCACACGAGCGTGTGCGAATATCGATTTAACACAGCGGGCCAGGTGTATGATTTAGAATTACAATGGCAACAAATGCAATTTTCATCCATCTCAGTATAACATCCTTTTTGTTTTACTGTTAAGGGATGCAAAGCAAACAACCAACATACTGAAAATAATGGTCACATGCCCCAAACAATGTGGCTCAATTGCAGTATGGGTATTGGTAACCGCCGTGTGCTATAGGCAGATATAACAGAATGAACTTTACTGAACGTGGCTCAATGAAGTTGATTTGCCTATTGTGGTACCATAGGCAACAGCTGTCATGTGTCTCATCTTCTTCGTCGTCAGCGTTACATTTTCAAAAGCAATGCATGCGGTCACATTTCTACATTTTACATTGCTTCTTGCACATTGCGCGACACTTTCAAAGTGAAATGTCCAGCAAGGAGGAATAAAGGAGCATTCAGTTTTATCCATAGCAGATGAACGTGAATCTGGCAACCTTTTATTACGTGTTGTACGTATGTTGTACGGCAGTTCGGAAATGTAATGACGCTAAAAGGTTAATCGCATTTGAAAATAACGTACACACTAAGAATGCACCGATCCGATACTCGGTATCGGTATCGGCTCCGATACTGCCATTTTTGCCGGATCGGGTATCGGTCAGACAAGGCCGATCCAAATCCGATATTGTGCGTATACTATTCTGTGTTATTGTTAAGCCCCACAGAAGGCACACAAACATTATAAAGCACCATACGTTTCCATGCACTATATTATAAGTGTTCTGAAGCCATTATATAGTATAATGTGAGATATAAATTAATATTTAAGTCGTTAAATTCAAGCTCACGTAAACGTTTCCCTCAGCTGCGGCTGTCAATCATTCTTCATTCAGCATTCAAACAGCGCGTCGAGTTCGGTTACGACTGTTAACAAGATGAAACTCTCTCCAAGATGATTCAATGTTACTATTATTATACTTGATCTGTATATAAAGGTCTATGGTTTCACATAAAACAACTTTATCTTGCTGGACTTTATTGCTGTACCTTAATCATGTTACTTTCTATCGGGTGTCTGTTAGATCACAACACTGGAGTAAAGTCAGAGCACTATTTGTTCTTCACGCGCACAGTAACTGAAATTTAAAACTGTTAAAAGAAAACGCTGAATAGACTATTGCATAGATAGATACTGTATAATACACTACGCATCAATATGTATTTTCTTTGTGCTTTAAACTTTTCAATGCGGACTCGACGCGTCACGCGCTGTGACTCATGTTGCTTCGAGCGCATCATTCTGCGTTCGGGATGCGCATAAGCGCTTTGTGCCGCACTGTATTGGAGCCTTTCATATCATAATACAGTGATGCAATGAAAGATTATTAATAGCCGTTCTTGTTCTGTCCTATCTATCATATGTTGCTACCTCAATAAACAGCTGTGCTATACATTTAAAAAAAATTCTCAATTTTATAGTAGGCTATTTATAAAAAATTTTTTTTTTCTTTTTTTTTTTTCTTGTTTTTTATGAATGTATTTTACAACAATACAAAGAGCAATGTGTAAAGTTTTACCAGATTTAGTGTTACACTTATTGTCTCTAATTTGTTCCCCACTAAACGTTTTTTTTTTCACAAAATGTTCAGATTTTATACAATTATTGTGCACTCGTGATTTTTCTAGACTAAATTTTACTGCTGAATTATCCACTAATCTAGTTTATAATAGCATTTATGTCAGATTATGATCATATATATTATTATTATTATTATTATATATTTTTTTTTTTCAGTTCTTATTCTCAGTTCAACACAGAGTTATAGAAATTCTACTTGATAAAAAAAAAACTGTGCTGGTATCGGTATCGCCCGATACTCAGAATTTTTGGTATCGGATCGGATCGATTCTGAAAAAATGGTATCGGTGCATCCCTAGTACACACTAAACCCTACCCTAGAATTGAGTGTTAACAATAGTGTGAGACACATTTGCTGAAGCAACCATGCCATTTTAAGTCTTTAACTCGTCTTCCAGTGGACTCAAACCCAAACAAATCTTTAGTAACATTATAAAAAACACTTTACTGTCACTTTTAATCAATTTAACGCATCCTTGGTGAATAAAATTATTAACTTTCTATAGTTATTATTAATGACCCCAAACTTTTGAACGGTAGTGCACATTACTTGAATAACTACATACACTTGGACGATTCGTGTAATGCACATGGTTGAATGAGTGGTCAGATTGCCACGCGTCTCGCATTTATCTGAGCGGGGATGTACACTTGGTGTTTTCATGATCAGAAGTGTGCAAGTGTAGATACCTCCTTAAGTTGGAGTATTTTTACAGCCTGGTCTGATTTGCTAGTTTTAGAGGTTTTGTGAGCTGGTCAGGCAGGGAAAGCATATAGACCATCTTGATGAATCATCTACCCAATTAATGAATGTCCTCCTACATAACGGAGGAGGAACAGTTTAGTATCGACCCTTCAATTACACAACAACGCTCTCAGCAAATGGATAATGAGTTGTATTAGAGAGTGAGGGGCAAGTTTTTTTGTTTGTTTGTTTTTTGCTGAGAGAGAGAAGGAGAGATGGTGGTGGGTGCTGGTCAATCTGAATCCCATACGCTTTCATCTATGCACATGTGGGGGAAATTAATAAACCAATCCTTCTTTGATCATGTGCATTTATTGTTAGTTATACTCCACAACATTACAGGACAGAAGCAGAAGAGAAGGAAGGCTTCTAATAAGACGCAACAAGAATAACATCTCTCGTTCTCACATAATAACTTCAAACATTCTCATGAATGATTCTGGTAACACTTGAAAAGATACTGAATTTATTCCTTGTGAAGCCTAGAGACTTTCAGAAAAAAAAAAAAAAATATATATATATATATATAATTTTTTTTTTTTTTTTTTTTTTTTTTTTTTAGCCATAACAGTGTTATTTTGAATGTTGTTGATGATAATATATTTGGAAAAAAATGGAATCCAACAAAATGTACTGGATAAAATCAAGTCCCACTCAACATGTTTTTCTCACTGAATCTTTGAGATCTTTGTTTTCTTCACTCAGAAATACATTATCTAAGTAAAATGCTAATTGTGTTTCATAACATTTGAAGCTCAGATAGCTCAGAACTGTTTTGCATGCAGCACACATAACCTCAAGGGTATTTTTCTTGCAGTCATTCAAAAAATAAACCCAAACAATTTTGGGTGTCGTTTACAATATATACACAGCACATGGAGCTAAACTGGTCAAATGTAATTTATGGAGTCCATGACCCAAATTGCTACCTTCACTTTGCTACTTTGCTTTGTATGCAGCATCGTGACGGCAACTTCAACTGCCTCCACACAGAAAATCAAATAAACAGAGAAGCGGTCGTCAGTTCAAGACCATTCCTCGCCAAACACTCAGACCTGTCTTAGTTTATTTCTTCATGAAGGCCTGGTTAGTCTGGTTACTAAAAGAATGACAAAAAAAACATGAAAAGATTATGGAGAATATCTGTAGAAAGAGGAAAAAAAATAGGAAGATGAAAGCAAAGGGATGTGGAGAGGCTAATCTAAGCCATATCAATATCGCCATTGTGTCCACACAGCAGTTTACTGGCTGTCACTCACACACAGGTATGGACACAAGGATGATGGGATACAAGCTGCACTTTATCAGTGTATTATATTTTACCCTTTTTTAAAATAAATAAATAAATATATATATAATACATATATTGTCATCTTTGCAAATTAAGTTATTTATATAAATGTGTCATCTGTGCAAATGTATTCATTAAATAAAATAAATGTATTGTCATCTGTGCATATTTATTTAAATAAACAAGTTATATTTATTGTCATCAGTGTGAATGTATTTATTTAAATAAATTTCTCATCTATGCAAATTTAAATAAATGAGCAAATAAATCAATAAAATGTATTGCCATCTGTGCAAATGTATTTATACAAATACATAAATTGCATTTATTGTCATCAGAGCAAATTTATGTATTTATTTATTTTAATAAATTTGTCATCTTTGCAAATTTAAAGGTACACTATGTAAAGTTTTTGTTCAAAATTAACAAAATGTAAATGAGTAATACATCATCAATCCTTCTTCCAAAATTTGTGTTTTTGTCTTACCTTGATTCTCTATGGTAAGCCTTTCATAAGTGTTTAAAATTTAGACCTGTCCGGCTACATTGCCGCTTATATAGTGTGTGAGTGGCATTTGTTAGTTGTCACAACAAGCGAGAAAGGTTGACATTGAGCACAATAAATCTCAAACCTCCGGAGAATCACCTGTTTAAAAAAAAAAAAAATATCCGCACAGAGGAGAGTCTTCTGGCAAAAAAGAGAATGTGACAGAACTCATAATAAAACTAGAATCAACATTGGCTTGGCTTTTGGGAGATAGAGAGAACTGAGGGATTTGAAATGTTGTAAAAGATAAATTGCCATACGTAGCTCTCTAACAGAGTTCATTGTAAAGCATTATCTGTTGTGAAGGGTCATTTCGTTATGGATGTTATAGCGCTGTACTGGAATGTATTTTCAAGGAAGTACCGTGTCTATTATTGGGTATAGAAACAATAACGTCTACAGCGAGTCATCTTGAGACCCTTTTCAATCTAAACTGGTTATATCTCTTACACCTAGTAGTGAATGTTTTTTGAGCAATATAGGATAACCACATTCATTCATTCATTCAGTCAAGCAGAGCCGAAGCATAACCTAAAGATTTTTCTTCTTCAAAATGCATGTATCTTTAAATAAGTAAATTAATAAATTGCATTTATTGCCATCTGTGCAGATTTATTTAAATAAATTACATTTATTGTTATCTGTGTATTTAGTAATTATGGATGTATGGATGTATGGATGGATGTATGGATGTATGTTGGATGGATGTATGGATGGATGGATGGATGGATGGATGGATGGATGGATGGATGGATGGATGGATGGATGGATGGATGGATGGATGGATGGATGGATGGATGGATGGATGGATGGATGGATGGATGGATGGATGGATGGATGGATGGATGGATGGATGGATGGATGGATGGATGGATGAATGGATGGATGGATGGATGGATGGATGGATGGATGGATGGATGGATGGATGGATGGATGGATGGATGGATGGATGGAACTATACACTGGCATTATTATGAAACTCCATTCGGGAGACAAAATACCATCAAATTTGCGGGTGATCTACATTCACATGACGTTCTAAACCACAGAAATGTTTTAAATGTCAAATAACACTTATAATCAAGATTACCTTTGTTCCTTGACAGCATTATGCAAATGTTAAAATAGAGCCAGAATTCAGGAAGCACTTAAGATCTCCATAGCAATAAGCAGTTGATATCAATAGTGTGATATGATTCAGAAAGAAAATAAATGCTGCTGTTAGGGAAGGAGATATAGCAGACCAATGCAGTAATTGCAGGCAAAATGAGATCGAAATTAAATTCAGAGATGTGTTCATCTTTTGGAAGGGCGATGAGGTGTGGAACCGTTACCAGTTTATAACTTTTAATGAAAGCGGGAGTGCTATTTAAACAGCCTTAATTTGCAGATATTTACATATTTACAAAACACGTGAAAAGGAATAAGCCCCTCACCCCGGGAATAATTTGTGTTCCCCTGTTTTTAGTCGTTTAGAGCTGAAAACAATTGTGTGTTTTTTTGTGCCTTCCAGATGGTACTTAGAAATATCAATTACAAGCTAGTTCAACAGTTTGCAAATGAGTGCATGCATTAGGAACGTTGCAGTTCGTACTAAAGCAGCATGTCAGGAAATCACATCTGTCATTTAGAGAGCATGCAGCGATCTAAATCAATTAAACAGCAAGAAGCAGAATTGCCTATATTTAGAAGCATCGTCGAGATACAAACAGCGGAATACAAAACTGGCCAGTGTGGCTGCTGTAACAGGAAGTGGCAGAGGGTCAACAACCCAATCAATCACACAGTGGAGAGGACCATGCCAAGTGTGCCACATTTCTCACTATAGTGTTTAATGACTCCAATACACCTTTGTCATTCTGTGTTTTTTGTTTTGTTTTTTTGTTTTATCAAGGAAAGAAAGAAATGGGGAAAAAAACAGTGATTTGGGCCTAGATTGTGGTGGGTGTTCAATCTTCAAGCTGAAAATAATGGATGTGTTATTTTACCTTGGTCTCTGGCCTCGCAGATACAACATTTTGTTAGAGGCCAAATACAAATGGAGAAGCACTCTGAAAGGGTCCTCACTGGCTGCTCAATGTAAACTAGAAAAATCCTTTACATTTCAATTACATTGTAGTTGTAGTAATATGGTTGATTGCTTAACTTTAAAATTGATTATACACATTCTGCTTGTTCTTTACGAAATGCTCAGAAAAGTGTTGAGTAGAGACTGAAAATAGCTATAATTATTCTCTTATAATAATAAGACTCACATCTGAGTCTTACAGAGACTGTTTCGTGGATTCTTTGAAGCCGTCACAGGTGCTATGTACCAAGAATTCATGTATAAATATGAATGATGATGTGTGACATCACAATTCATGTGTAAGAACAAATCTAATATATTACATTTGTCTCCTTAATTTTAAGAAGAAGAAAAAAACGATGCTAAAATACAATATTCTATATGCAGTTCCTCAAATAAGCACTCGGCAACATAATGCAAGTTTTGAAGATACAAGAAGGACAATAATATTAGCTATGAGAATGAATTTGAACATTAAAGCTTTAAAATACTAATAAATGCCAAAAAACTCTGTTAGTCAATCTGAATATACACTACACTTCAAAAGTTTCCAAAATAATTTTACGCAGCACAACTGTTTTCAACATTGATAATATTTATGATAGTGACAAGTGACACTGAAGACTGAAGTAATGGCTGCTGAAAACTCAGCTTTTCCATCAAAGGAATAAATTACATTTTTAAATATATTAAAATACAAAACAGTTATTTTAAATTAATAATAATACACAATGTAACTTTTTACTATAGAAATGAATGCAGCCTTTCTCAGCATTAGAGACTTTTAAAAAAAACTTACTACAGAACTTACTACAGAGCTATTCTGTAATTATAATATTCCACACTAACTAATAAAACAATATATTTTGCATAACAAATAGGGGTGTGAACCTACACTGGTTTCACGGTTCGGTTCGATTCGATAACGATTATCATGTCATCGATTCAGTTCAATTCGATATCACGATGCATCATGATGCACTGCATCCTCAATTTTCAATTTTACTTCAAAAGTGATGTGTGCGCGCGTGTGTGTGCGTGTGCTCGCCTGTTCGGGAAGTCGCAGTGACAGAAACAGTGTCATTCCAGTTTAAGTTTCAAGGGAATAAAGCTTGTTTATGCCATTAAGAAAATGAAAATCTGTCAAATAAATTTTGTTTCAAAGAAATGTTCATTTAAAAGCAGCGCTCATTAATCAGTGTATTATGTTACCATTAAAGATGCACGCATCAACCGTCGCCGAGTCCGCTGTTGAAGGTGACGATTATCCATTTATAATCACGCGTAACAACACAGAATAATTGTCCATCGGGTGCGGATACTTAAATCAGAGAAAATTATTGGGGCGGGTGGATGATTTGTTTTAGGCTGCGGATTCGGGTGACGTTGGAGCTCATCCGCTTACTCATAAAGCAGTCAGACTCTGCCAGGCGTTAACAGTTCGGGGTGAAAACGGCTAACGTGGTTTATCAAGTTAGTGGTATTACCTCCTGCATATTCTATTTGTGCGTGACATGAGCGCACACAGCGTGTGTCTTCTGCAGGTCGTGCTTACCAGGTTGTTCATAAAAGCCGAAATGTGCCCAGATGTATGCTTTAAAAGTAGTTGGAGCATCTTTAATTACTCGCACTCGCGTCTCGCCTCCCTCTGCCATTGTATGCTACCGCGACAAAGCACGTACACGACAAATGACGTCAGAAAAGCGTCAGTACATTATAATCGGTTATGGTCTATTACTGAACCGATACCGAATCGTCCTCGTCTACATCACGATGTATCTTAGAAACGATTAACTTCGACACCCATAATAACAAATGGTACACTGTACTACATCCCTCTTTATTTACACAGCTAATGCTACATTCAGTTGTGCACTTGAGTATTAAAAACATCCAGTATATCACAAAGATCCACACAACATCAGTCGGCAGTGAGAATCAAACCTCTAGAAATCCACAAAATCTCCCTCACAAAAGACACAAAGTTAGGGCTTTGTTTTTGAGAACAGTGAAGAAGAAAAAACTACTATTAATGTCTGCAAATAGTTGTGGAGGTACCTAAATGAATAGGTTTCCTCTTTTGTTTGATTGCAGACTTTTTCTTACTGATTAAAATAGCTTTTGGGCCAGACTCGCACTCTAAAGTACTTCTGGTGTTGTAAATACAATTTGTTAACCAAATTGTAAGCAGTGTTTGGTCTTGCATGTTATCACTGGAGTGTGTGTTCATATTTGGCACCCTTGGCCTAATTGGGTCCGTAATGCAAATGTTGACCTTAAAAAATGTGTATTCAATGCAAAACCACCTCAAAAATCCTTGGCCAACATAAAGCTATTCTTACTAAAAAACTTTGATTTTGAAACAAAGAGCACATAATACAGCCTAGACAGGGCCGTGCTTGACAAACAATTCTATAGCCACAAGGGAAATATAAGGTGATGTACATTTAATCAGCAAGTTTGTATTTGTTTATGAAAACAGATGCTATGATAATGCATTCATGAAGAAAGCTGTAAAAGTACAAAAACAATAACAATTCCTGGTTGTTTGGAGAAATGCAAAACATGATGTTTGTAACTGCAATACACAGATGGCAAGTTCTTTCTATGTTTAAATTCAGGGAGTCGATTACTTCTGCCGCTGGGTCAGTGTAAAGTTATTTATGACAACAGCATTCTGAATGAATGGATGAATGGAAACAAGCAAGATGAGCACAAATTTAAAAAAAAATGCATAAAAACATATGCACTCGATTGAGGCAGATACATTTTTTATCCAATAAGAAGACATGCGCACACACTACGATGGAATCCCTCAATGCAATGTTTTTGTTTTTTTAAAATCACGTGACTTTGCCTCAAGAGTGGATACAATTGGATAACTGGACAAACCAGCAGACCAATTTCATTGCACAGCATCTCAAATGTTGGTTTGATGTTGGTTGCCTGATCCAAAGTCTGTCATCAGAATGATTCAGTTTAATGACCTTTCAGAAGCGGTTCACGGTTGCATTCCCAAACACCAGGCATCCGAACGCAAGATAACATGGCAGCGTTTATTGCGTTTCGTCTGTGTACTCTGAGTTATGTATGATAGAGGAAAAAACGGGTTACACTATTTTGATGGTCCCCTTTAGACATTCTGTTGAATAGAAGTAACATTTTACCTACATGTAAACTCACTCGTTTGTTGAGTATTAGTAGACAGTTAGGGTAGGGTTGGGGTTAGTAGAATAAGGGGTTAGGGTTAGTAGAATAAGTTGATGTACTTGCAAAGTTACTTATAGTCAGTAGAATGTATGTTGGGGACCGTCAAAATTAAGTGTTAGGAGATATTAAGCAGACAGTCCACTACAACTCAACTAATACTCTAATGAGAGTTAGCTGACATGTAGATGCAACATTACTTATAGTCAACAGAATGTCTAAAATAAAGAGTTCCCGAAAAAAGAGCCACAGTGGCCACAACTTCCATTTTTATAACAGATAATTTGCGCCAATTTCCCAGGAAGAGATGATTTTGTTCTCTTGAACACATGGGATGGAAACGCTGCTTTATTCGCAAATGATTTATGCAATATCCCAATTTTGTGCATAAGCTAAATTCGCAACTTTGGATGGAAACATAGCTAATGCAAGCCTCGTTATTCAAGGAATGGAGATATGCATGCTTTCACTTCACACCATCTTAGCTGTGTAGATATTCTGTCCACTTAGACACACTGGAATACAGTAATAAACTTGTCAGAAACAGCAAATACCTCTGCGGCACATAAACAGATTATGTTAACATAATATGTTAACAGATAAACATATCTATCTATAAATTACAGAAACGTCTGTCTGTCTGTCTGTGTGTGTGTCTGTTATTCGCATATCTCTCGAACCGTTAGTCCGATGGATTTCAAACTCGACAGGTGTCTTGCTACAGGCACGAGTAAGTGCAGTGCCAAGTTTGACATTGTTTGGATGAGAAATGCAAAAGATATCGTTAAAAATACCAGTAAAAGAAGCCCCAAGAAGGTTGTGGTTTAAAAATAAACATTCTGACATAAACACTCTGTCAGCTACACTGTTTACTTCTGAATATTATTGTAGCGACAATGACAATGACATCCGGTCAGCTGCTTTTCAAATTAGTGAATCCTGATCTCGCAAACACAAGAGGTCTATTCACGTCCTGTACTGGCGTCCCGAAGTCGGTTCGGACTGTCAAAATTGCAACTTTGTTGCTCCCCAGAGAGACATTTGAGTCACAGAAGGCTTGAACAAGAAACAAGGCAAAGACCCTTAAACAGAAGGAACCCTGTTGTTTAAAATCCCCTCTAAAAAAACCCCATGCCTTTGAATCATGTGACAAGCCTCAAAGACATTCCAGACATTCCACACACACGCAGAAGAACACTCTGGACTTTGAAACAGAAATCTCCACACATGATCCAATAGCCATGTTTTTGATATGTATTTTTAATGTGTGTATAATTTCCATGGCAGATTGAGATGTTTTATGTTCTATCATAGAAATCAATTGACACTGAAAATGCTCAGAATCCTACATTCGAAATGCATATCTGTATTCCCATATTCTATACATACCATTTCTGGCATCATTCTAATCGTAGTGATCTCACGGAATTGCATATATGTATGAGATTACAATGAAATGTATTCTTATGGGTATTATCTTTCTGAAAGAGAAAATACGAATTCTATCGCTCACATGACATAGTCAAAGTAGGCGTTTCTTCACAAACAAAGGAACTTTTTTCCCGCTTCAGATCAGAAGATACGATTGGCTGTTGTCCAAAAAGAAGGGGGAAGCAGATTCCTTTTAAAAGTTCCTACTCGCCTTTTCTCGCTCTCTCGCTCTGATCTTCTCCTCCTCCACGCGCAGCACTTCTCCTCCCAACGCAACCAGCTGGACAGGCCTTGCCTTGGCCTCTGGGACGCATGCCCCACGTCATGTAGAAGCTGCCGTTCTTTGCAACTAAGTTATATATATTTGCCTCTTCCTTCACGGGAGATGAATCTTATTTTCCGGTAAACGTTACATTCAATGAGCCTTTTCAAGCTTCCCGCGACACCGGAAGACGCAGCAGAAACAGGACACCGTCCGTGCTTCCTGCCTCTCAGCATCACCCAAACAGAGAACAAACTTGCAAGTATATTGATTCCTATGAAAGCTGATTCCAGGAGTCTTGTGAAATTAGGTTTCTGTCTGTAATAATTACTAGCTTTTCTCTTCTCTCTATATCCTTCTTTCTTTCTTTCATTTCATTTATTCTGATCACATTATTATGTTCTTGTTTGTTTAAATGTTGGTTTGTTTTATTGTTTGCATTTTACGTACGTTTATATTTGTAGCTCATATAATCTCTCTAGTTTACATCTATTAAAATCCATTTATACTTTAACTGTCTCTGTGTTTGAAAACCCACCTTTTATGAAGTCAATGAAATTAAAAGATCTATAAAGCTACATGCTCTATATTATAGACTACTTTGAGTAGTTTTAATTTATAAACCCAAAGGTTTTATGTTCGTGGCCAGAAGATAAACTTTGTAAACAGGGATACTCCTTCTTAACTGTGATAGTCTTACATTTATTCGCTGGACGAATGACTGATGACGAGACCAGTTACAGAACGAGGTATTTCCGATAATTGATAAAGTAAATGTATATGTGATTTATGAATTATGACCATGAGTTATGATTATTAATATTTCTAAAATTCCCTATATCCTTGAGCTAATTCGCATTAACCCAGAGTAATTTACGTTACATTATATTTTATTCACGGCCATCATTTGTAGTAACCTAGCCTGCTCCCTGAATTCAATGCGTTCGCAGTCTCTTTCATGGGCACCAAACCAATAATTACTAAAAACACACACAAAAACTGATTTTGCATGGGCATTTTGCACTAGTGTTGAGAAATTTACATAAGGAATAAGCACTGACCCACTGACAAGTCGGTCGATTGACTACTCTTCTGGTAAAAATGAGTCCTGCCAGCAAGGGGTGCATGATATAATGGTGCTATATTGGTTATTTGCCAATATTCTTTAATCAGTCCAAATTGGATATTTAATTGAAAGTTTTCCCTAATGTATAATTACTAGAATTGTTCAATCAGTGCCTCCCTATACTACTGTCCACCAGAAAAACATCTCTGAGAGCACGCGAGTACTGAATCGTTTAAAATCGCTTGACTGTTTAAACTGGTAAGACTTAAAAAGACGTGAAAATGATGAACGTCAGTTACGATGCAATGCTGGCCCGACTGTGCAAGTGACAATTCCGTCATGTCCCGACTCCCGAAAACACGAGCGTGTAGTTTTGCCGCCTGCAGCGCGCTTGATGCTTGCATTGTGCAGAGAGAGAAGATGCAGCACCGCTGAACACTCACGCTGTTTGTGAAATTGTCTCTGAAAAGTTTTAAAATTAACTTTGATTTTATAATCTGTGTGGATCCATTTACTCATACAACCACCTAGCCTACATGCTAAAGTGAATCAATGTTTGCGGGAATTTCCCGCATAAGTGGGAGACCTGCGAGAATGATTAAAATTATGCGCAATACCCGTGCCGAAATCCGAGCCCTGCTTAAGTTATATGATTTGTCTTTCAAATATAGCAGATATGGTAGAGAACACAGAAGATTTGCAATGTTATACAAAAATGCTTGAAATCCCATTTAAAAAGAGACTCTCTATTCTACACAAATCCAACACTATTACACCTAGTAAAGACACTTCAAATGTATATGTGCTCAAAAGCAACTTTAGAAAAAAAAAAAAAAATCTTTGTCAAGAGGCCCACAATAATATTGGAGACCCAAAAAAGGCTAGAGATAAATTAACTCTTTTCCAATTTACTTTTGGCTGGAGCGTTGCACTGTTGATTTATGGGATGTTCTCAGTTGAATATAGGCAGAACCCCATAAGGCAGAACCCCATAATACAACAAGCTCTTAAAATGCACTTCTCTCCTGCTTGCTCTTTTTCCCTCTCTCTTTCCCTTTCATCTCCGTTTTACATCGATACATGCCCCGCATACTCTTAACCTTCTGTTCTTCTCCAGATGGCCACTCAGTGCCAGAGATATCCAGAAGAGTGACCTCTTACTGAGGGTCAGACTCTCTCTCTCTCTCTCTCTCTAGCGATAGAGCTCCAGCTTTAAATAACCTGTAGCCGCAAAAGCCCCCAAAGGCAACAAATTAGCATCAGGCTGGACTACTGCAGACAAAGGTGTAGCTTTTGCGAATATTCCTAATGGCTGGTTTTATGAGAAGAGAATGCCTTTCTTTCTTGCGTTTGCCTTTAAGAGCGATAAGCTTTGAGAGATTGAGATGATAATGCCGGAGGATATAAATGGTAGCATAGAGAAATCTAATTTAAAAAGCAAGGGGAAGTGCAGCCTTGTAAACAAAATTCTATTTCACATTGTTAAAAGGTAATTTGTCTCCTTCGTGGCAGGCAGGGCCTTCATAAATAAAACAGTGAGTATTTCAGGTGCTCCCCTCGTCTTCCATTTCTCTTTTGCACTTCTCACAACAAAACTTTTTGTTTTGCTTTTCTTTTATCATCACTGCACGCAGAGTGGAGGTTGAGGGGATGAGAAAAGGGACGGGAACATGAGACGGGCTGAATGGATTTAAAGACTTCCAGGCAAGATTTAAAGGAGAAACTTTTAACCCGAAAGCACAACTATCTGTTTGTGAAACCTGTTGGAGAGAGTGTGTTATTCCGTGCGTGTCGCACAGGGGATTGCAGCCCTGGAATGTGCTCAGGGTTAATGTGTGTAGCCGGAGGAAAGTGCAAATGTACTGAATTTAAATTTCGTATGCTGCTCTCGGTACCTGAGGTGTCTTTCCTAGTTAATTTACATTGGTAGTTATTAAAAAAAAGTCCAAATTACAAGGACGTGCACATGTACAGGAGCCTCATAATGAAGGAAACAGTTGAGAAGACATTTGCCACCAGCACACAGATATTAAATATTATTATAGGGTCAGTGACAATTATGAGAGTGCATGATAATTGTGTGTGGGGGAGAGGGGAAAATCTAGTTTGAAACACATGCAAAGTTATTAGAAATGAATTTGTGGAGCTTTCCTAAAAAGTTTCAATTTAATGACTCTAAAAATAATGTGGTATAACCATTAAGTAAAAAGTAAATCATATTTTCCATACAGCAAAAATATATGTGAGTGTTCACAAAAATCTATTATTTTTCAGGTCAAGTCCAAATATCATGAATTATTAATTCATACGTATTAAGATTTTTAGTTTTTTGCAACAAGAACTACCTTTGCATTGTCAATAAAATGTCAATTATCTTATATTTTAAGATATTTATTGACCTTGACGCACAGTCATGGGAGTCTGCAGGATTCCTTTCTATGATATCATTTCCTGTTTTATGTTGTTGTTTTTTTTTCTGCATGTTGGTTGCACCATATGACTTTGATTTGGCTCCCAAAAGCTTTCAAATATTAATATTTGAGCAAAACTTATTAGAAAAAAAACAACAACTGCATAGATGTATTAATTGCATTTTTAATTCATTTGTTTTGTTACATGATTTTAGGGGGGAGTCATGTTTTTAAAAATTGTGAAAATGATTCCTAGACTTTCACCAACACAAAAATATCATCAGCTCCCATCAGACATAAAAAAATAATAATAATAGCTTCAGTTGTAAAAAGCTCTACATCAATAGAAGAATTCTTAAAGGGATACTCCACTTTTTTCGGAAATAAGCTCATTTTACATCTCCCCCAGAGTTAAACAGTTGAGTTTTACCGTTTTAGAATCCATTCAGCCGAACTCCGGTTCTGACGGTACCACTTTTAGCATAGCTTAGCACAGATCATTGATTCTGATTAGTCCAGTAGCATTTCTTTCAAAATGACCAAAAAGTTTCAATATTTTTCCTATTTAAAACTTGACTCTTCTGTAGTTAAACCGTGTACTAAGATCGACGGAAAATGAAAAGTTGCGATTTTCTAGGCTGATATGGCTAGGAACTACTCTCATTCCAGCGTAATAATCAAGGAACTGTGTGTCTGTACCATGGGTGCAGCAGGCGTAATGATATGACGCAGCGCCTGAAAATAGTCCCCAGCTCGGTAACTTCTTCCAACGTGACCGGGACTAAGTTTGTCTAACCTATTAGACCTATTTTCAGGCGCTGCGTCATATCACTACGCCTGCTGCACTCATGGTACAGCCGCACAGTTCCTTGATTATTACGCCGGAATGAGAGTAGTTCCTAGTCATATAGGCTTAGAAAATCGCAACTTTTCATTTTCCGTCGATCTTAGTACACGGTTTAACTACAGAAGAGTCAAGTTTTAAATAGGAAAAATATTGAAACTCTTTGGTCATTTTGAAAGAAATGCTACTGGACTAATCAGAATCAATGATCTGTGCTAAGCTATGCTAAAAGTGGTACCGTCAGACCCGGAGTTCGGCTGAATGGATTCTAAAACGGTAAAACTCAACTGTTTAACTCTGGGGGAGATGTAAAATGAGCATATTTCCGAAAAAAGTGGAGTATCCCTTTAAATCAGAAAACAAGCAAAAACACAGTATCAGCAGTGTTTTGAACTAATAAAGGCTAAAGCAATCAAAACTGTGAACACAGAAACTTCATCAGAATGAAACCTTCTGGTATCCATAAGAAGGAGCTGAAAGAACACGTGGCACGGTGTTGAACATCTCTAACTCCCAAAGCGGCTGAATCATTAACTACTTTGCACAAGGTTACCCAAAAGGCCCCATGTATTTTACATGCCCTTCTGTACTGACATGGCAACCGCTGTCTGTCTGTCAGTGTGCTGATTTAAAGCACTTGGAGTTAATGTTGCATCCACAGCTGAATCTATTCCAATTCACCCACCCCCGAAACGGGGCTCTAAATCAAGCTAGGCATCTACATGCAAATTCAATTAGTGAGATTTATGTCACTAACGTGCTCGTTATGGTGATAGTGACAGAAGGGGATGTAAGACAATGCCGTCCAACTTTCAAACCCAAAGAAGATTCTGTAAGCAAAGTTTTAGCTTACATGGTTTATTTGTCCTCTGTGGATATGAATGTCTTTTGCGAATGTTTTAAAACTAAATATCCATGTGTTTAAGACAATATTATGTGGGCTCTTTACATTTTGCTACACAATTAAAACATTAAGATTCATCTTTATATTAGAATCTACCATTGTGAATTTGCTGCCCCAAAAGCTGCCACCCTAAAATGAAAACCAACATATAATCATCTTATATAATTAAGTCCCCCAATTCTGCTTTTTCTGATATTATTGCAATATAGCTGATTATGAATGCAAAAGGTCTTCAAATTTATTTATTTTTTCACACTTTAACACATATTACACAAACAATACAATCACAAAAAACATCAAGGAAAATACTACCTTCAAATTTTTAAAGATCAATGTGCACAAAAAATACAGTTGTTGTCTCCCAAAAGAAAGAACCGATTCTGAACTGCCTGAAACGAGCAGTCAGTAATTCCAGTCTTACTTCCTGCTAGAACCTACGTAGGTTCGGCCCGCCCTCAAACACTATAGGTAAGGACCGGAAGAGTTTGGTTCGTGTTGTCGACATGTTTTCTACACTGCGAAAGCAAATCCACTTCCAAAGTATGAGGACATGGGCTTGAATTGATACGGTAAAACCGACACCATTGTTCCTGTTGATAGTATACAAGCGTTATGGAAGCTTCCGGAGCTGAAATTCAGATATGGTAATGTGCGCTTTGTTTCCGACACGTGCTAGAAGTGGTAGACCAATCATAACAGACTGGGCAGTCTGACCAATCAGAGCAGAGGAGGCTCTCAGCAAGGAGGGGTTTAGTGAGACCGGATGCTTGATCAAACAGTTTCAGACACTGTGAGAAAAGTATATTTTGAGAATATTAAAGTGTTAAATATATTAAACTGGAATATTAAAGTTGATGCATGTAAAACTAATTAAAAACCTTTAAAATAGCATAATATAGGCACTTTAATAATTCATATTTTTATAGTAGCTGTCATCTATCTATAAATTACAGGAACGTCTGTATGTCTGTGTGTCTGTTATTCGCATATCTCTCGAACCGTCAGTCCGATGGATTTAAAACTTGACAGGTGTCTTGCTACGGGCACGAGTAAGTGCAGTGCCAAGTTCGGCGTTGTTTGGATTAGAAATGCAAAATATATTGTTAAATATATCGGTAAAAGAAGCACACATCGGCTTTTGCCGCTCTAGTGGGTGGCCACTCCCCCTCTCACACTGACACTGAGTGAGCACAGCTGGCCACTCCCCCTCTCACACTGCACACTGAGTGAGCACAGCACAGGACCAGAGACAGAGAGGGTCGAAGAAAGCAGCGGAGCTTAAGTAGCGTTTTCTCGGAGTTCACCGTGTAGCCTGCTCCCTGAATCGTTGTGCTTATTCATTTGTGGATGTTAAATGAATCTGTAAGTCAGCTACACTGTTCTACACTACTTTTGAATATTATATTTTATTCTGGTGCGCTTAACGTTATCGCCACTGTGTAATAGTAACAGGGCTTGAATTTCGGTGCGGGAATGTAGGGATTGCGCAAGGTTAGCTTTTATAGTGCGATAAATTCCCGCACAAATATATTTGTTTCATCTCAGAGCAAATGATTAAAAAATAAATTCACAGATGCGAGAAAAAATATGTCAAACTGTCTTTTATTTTCAAATTTAATTCCTCAATCAGCGCTGGACCGGCATTCTCTGTCTTCCGCTGAGCCCTGGCCGTAGACAGATCATATGTTTCACGCTGTCTATGCAGTGGTCTGCGTTGCGCTGATCTTATTCACACTATCGAGTGTAGGTGCAGCATTCTAACATTTTGAGTCATAATGAGCTATTTGTGAAGAAATTATCCGCTTCCAAATTATGTCATTTTAATCACGAAATTGAAACATTAAAAACCATTTTGCTCTTTATGGTGTGCGAGTGATAGAGCGCGGCAGCAACGAACCAACTGATCAGCTTACAGCGTAACAACATTGAATGCTCGGCCAAACAGCTGATCATAGCTGTACAGGGCGCCTTATTATTTTTCATCTCCATAAATATATCTAGTAGTAAAGCTAATGCAAGGGCTAGAAATCAATTAATCTTTTGCTGATACTTCCTTGTCATCATGGAGAGCGCAGTTCATGGTTGCATAGCAACGACAGACGCCACGGGAGAGCAAGCGCTTGTGGAAAGAAGGAGACAGCGGCGCGCCCGCGCTTTCCACTTGTTTTTACACATCTAGAGCGATGTTGTTGATTGTTTGAGCATGTGACTGCGCGTTTCTCCTTGCATATTTCCCGCGCGCACAAACACGACCACAGACAATAAATTGTTCGGTTAGCGTAGTTTAAATATGGACCGCTGGCTGAAGCTAAAGACAAGTTCGGATGATGCTGATCACGATCCAAAGAAAAAAGTGTCCGACAACGAAAGGCCGACAAGCAGCCAAACCGAAGATCCACAAAAAAATCTCACAGAGGTGAAGCAGTCAAAGGATAAATTTCAAACGAACTGGCTAAAAATGTTAGCCTAGAAATCTAGACGCACCCTAGCGGCAGCAAAATTTATTTTGCAGCCAGGGTAGTCTAGCAACTCTCCGTTGACTTTTGAGCTGTAAAAACCTAAATTGGGTCAGGCCAATCACATCGTGTATAGAGTAGGCGGGGCGGGCTTAACATAATGACGACAGAGTTGCGACGGTTCCCTGCTACTTGAAAACAAAGAATGGCGGCTGCTGCTGGAGAACAGTCTTTTGAATCGGCTTTGGCCGCGACTCTGGAGGACTTGGAGTTAAGTTTTTCTTTGAGAAAAGAGCAAAGAACGGCACTTAAGTCATTCTTAAAAAGGAAGATGTGTTCGTAGTTTTGCCAGCCAGATTCAAAAGTTGAATCTATCAACTAACGTTTGCTCCGCTGTTGGGAAAACGCTCTGGTTGGTTGAAGCGCTGTCCTATTGCGTGCAGAGTGAATTTGAAAGACAGCCATTTATCCCGCCCCTCGGATTGATCCGTGTCTATGGTGAGTTGCCAGACCTAACATCTTGATGTAGGTCTGGCTTGCCAGGCTATAAAAATGTACCCTTGGCTAGAAACAAATGATGGGATAATGAGCTGCTCAGTTTGTAAGATGTACAGCAGTACAGCAAAAAAAAAAAAAAAAAAAAAAATCAAATAATTGAACTGAACCGAAACACATGAACGACACTGAAATAGAGAGACATTAATATATAGCCTAGGCCTAGTGTAAACAGAGGTCTTAATGTCATTTTGAAAAAAAAAAATATATATATATATATTTTTTTATTAACTGTTTTGAGAACTGGAAATGCACAGTTCATGCATACAAATCTGTAGATATTAAATGAAGATGATTAAATTAGACAATCCATCAAAAGTTATTCTCCCCTCCATCATCTTTAGATAAGGGGGGAATTCCACCCCAGTTTAAAAAAACGAAATTCAGGCCCTGAGTAACCTATGCTATTCACCAACTAAACATATCATATTTAATGCGTTCAGTCTCTTTCACGACCATCATTTGTAGTAGCCTAGTCACAAACTGTTTGCTCAAGCGTAGCGTTTTCTCAGAGTTCACTGTGTAGCCTGCTCCCTCAATCGTGTAGTTCAATTTTCCATATTTATTGTATGTCATTATGTCAGTAGCAGTATTTGCTTTCTACCATGCACAAATAAATATGTCACTGAACTTTTGCTGTGTAATTGTAACAATGAGCACTCAAACACACCAAACCAACAATTACTAAAAACACACTCAAAAACTGATTTTGCACGGGCGCTTTGCACTAGTATTTTAGATTCAGGAAGGAGATCAGTGTATTCATGAGAGCTATTTCTGATGGCATTTTCTACTCTACACTATGATCTACAAGCAGTTTTGAAGTGATGAAGGTTGTTCCGACATCCTCAGATTATAAGCATACAAAAACATTCATAACAGAGGAGAAATTGCTACATCGAACAGTTTGAACACTAAGAAAGAAGAGTGAAGAGAAACACTATGAGTGGGAACGGTTACCAGGCAACTTTGGCGGTCAACTCGATTTGTTTTTCAAATCCAATATGTTGGACTGACTGTACACTCTGCAATTTACAAGATCAAGTCTCAGTGTGTAGTCATTGTGTAGCATATCTTCATTGCTTGCAATAGTTAAGAAAACAGACATCAGCATGGTGCCAACAGACTTTCTTCTTCAAAAATTTGCTGCAGGAAACTGGGTGTTATGAAGAGATATCACAAATCAAAACAATAATTCAGTGTGCATGACAAGTTTGGTATGGCTAGGTATAATGCAACCATGTTATATATATATATATATATATATATATACACATATACACATATACATATATACATACATATATACATATATATATACACATACATACATACATACATGTGTACAAATATATATATATATATATATATATATACACACACACACACACATATATACATATACATAGACATATACATATATATATATATACACACACATATATCTATCTATATATATATATATATATATATATATATATATATATATATATATATATGTGTGTGTGTGTGTGTGTGCAAAGGAGCCAATATCTGTAACAATCTCAAACTTATTTGTATCTATATTCTGATAAAACCGGAAGTGGGCAGGGCTTTACCCGGAAGATTTGTACAATTACTTGAGAAGGCCGTTATGTCTATGGTTTTACAGCCTTTATCTGTTTTCTTTGTAGCTATCACTGAACAAAAATGCCTTGTATAAAAAATTATTATGATTATAACATTTTATTTAAATATCTTCTAATTGTTGGAGCCGATAGAAATCTTTTCTAACAATATAAATATTTACTATTACTTTTTATCAATTTAACACTTACTTGCTGAATAAAAGTATTGATTTCTTTCGAAAAAAGAAAGAAAAACTTTTGAACGGTATAGTGTATACTGTTACAAAATATTTCTATTTTAAATAAATGCAATTCTTTTTAAACGTTTTATTCTTCAATGATTCCTAAAAAAAAGCATGACAGGTTATAAAACAAAATTAGGCAGCACACCTGTTTCTGTTTGTTTCCATATTATAATGATTTCTGAAGGATCATATGACACTGAAGACTGGAGTAATGGCTGCTGAAAATCCAGCTTTGCATCAAAGAAATAAATTATATTTTAAAGTATATTAAAACATTATATATTATATATATTAAGTATATTAAAGTATAAATATATTAAATTTTTCTGAATTTTTGATAATAAAATACAAATAAATGCAGGCTTGATGAGCATAAAAAAAACTTCTTTTAAAAACACTTAAAATAGTAATACTCCCACACTTTTGACTGGTACTGTATGTACAGTTTGGCAAAACTTAGAACAGAGTGAATGAAAAGTGAATAAGAAAAAGAGATTTTGTGATCTACAGACTGATTATGCCAGAAGCAATTCCCTTTACGTTTTGTAGCCAGCAGCACCCTTTCTTCTCTTCTGGAAACGCCTGCAAAAATGAATTTCCCACAAACATACCAACCCTTGTTCCGAGTCACAGATTCAGTGTGCCGCACCTGAGTGTCAATCCTGCTAATACATTGCATTCGATTAGATCTTTCCAGACGTCAATCACTGAATGAACTGGAAGCACATAGTATTCTCTGCAGGATTAAGCCTGTGTTAAATTGGCTCCTTTACAAAAAATTTGCCATGAAGCCAGTGAATAAAGCAGGTTCATAGAATGGCAGGTACGTTTGAGAGAGAGAGAAAAAAGAAAGAGATGGAAGGGGGTGAGCAAAAAGTGAGACAGTTTAAATTAGAGAATTACTTCTCTGGCTCTACGAAAAGGTGGCAAACTTCAGGGAATTATTCACTGAAATATAATTAAATGCTCTGTGAAACTTTAAATAAGCTAAATAAATTGCTTTTCTCAATTATGCTTCCTTCCACCTTCATTTTTCCCTGAGTCCTCAGGTGGGCCAATGTATATGGTGGCCTCTGGGATTGCAACACAACAGCGATAGAGAAACAAGCTAAAAGCGGCAACACAACAACAAATCCAAAACAGAAAATTAAAGGGACAATTCAGCTAATAATGAAAATATTGTCATTTTCTCACCGTTCCAAACCTGAATTTTCTTCTGCGGAACACAAACAATGATATTTTGATGTTTCAACTGTTTTTGTTCAGACAATGAATATCAATAGGGTCAAACATTAATGGAGACATTTAGAAAACACTGCATTTAAAGTTGTTTGGACTTAAGGATTCCAACATAGAATTTTCAAACAAATCAGAAATAAACCATCTAACTGATACTTCATTTTAATTTTAGATTTTAAAATGTATTTTTTATATATATAATTTTAAAGCAAATACTTTGACTCCTAGTACTGTATGAATAAAAAATAAAAAAACATTTCAGTAATTGTTGTCTAGACTTTCTTTTCCCCATCCTCTTCAGGTTTGCTGAAGTAAATTCTTTCCCCTAATTAAACATACATAGGCTCAATACCTTGAGCTCTGAGTAGCCCTGGTCACGTTTCAGTAATACAGCAGTTCACATTCAGCAGTTCATTTAGACTTGCAAATCAGATCTGCAGAGACACTTAAGTTGGTTACTAACCCTTGGCCCTTCTATGAATTATACAACCTGCAGTTTAATATTTAAAAAAAAAAATTAATTATAAAACTCTCCATCAAACCAAGGGACAGTCAAAAAGATAACTTTTGCATAATTTTACAATTTTTCCCACTTTTGAGTTCTTTCCCCTTAGTCTGAGATCTAATGGACATTTCCCTCTGCTCTGTTAAATATGGAATATGCATATCTCATAAATGAATTCTCTGCAGTACTCACTAAGCCTGCTTCCACACTCAGGTTAACAAAGTTGCAATTGGTGTGCAACTCTTTCCTAAGGCAAATGTCAACGTCACTAGAAGCAGCTCAAGTCCTAATATATGGAGATCAGTACGGTATAATGCCAGCTTGTGTGATATTGTGGGGTTTGAATGTGCATTTCAAGTCTCTTTTGGTTAATTTAGTGGGTCAGTGAACCTGCATAAAAAGTTGATGAAAAGATTAGAATGGGAAAATGAGTATAAATTTAGTGCAATTAATTATTTAAAAACAAGTGTTAAAAAACACATTTATCCACGCTCCCTCAACTCAATGCTACAGTCAATGTACAGTTGTAGTCAATGCAAGCTATTCAAATTTAAGCTATATAAATAATTATGTGATTTGTTAAACTATACTGACTTTTACCAATTATATTGGTGAAATGCCAATCAAATATCTGTATATCTTATGTTGAAAAAGTGAAAACAATATATAAAGAGAAAGTGAAATTAAAATAAAATACATTTAAAATAAAAGTGAAAGTGAAAAAGTGAAAATAAAATAAAGTGAGAATAAGTAAAAATAAAAGATGAGAATAATGCTCAAATAAAATAATGAAATAGTAAAAAAGATAGTGAAAAAACGCCTCGGTTACAACTGTAACCTCGGTTCCCTGAAGAGGGAACGAGCGTTACGTCGAGATTGGGCATTATGGGAACGCATTGTACGCTAAAGTAGGTTGTAAACCCGATGAGTGTGTGAGGAAAGGAACCACCCGCCGCATCACGCACCTCTTGTAGGGATACACCTAATACAAGGCTACAAAGCCGCCATACTGCTCCTGCTCCAACGCGCCACAGAGGAAACCGGTTTGTTTCCTGTGCAGGGAGCTCTAGAGAGATCGTGGCCTCAACAACCTCAGTTGAGAGACCCCTCAGAGGCCAAACCCACACTCCCATAACTCTGTTCTCCAGAACTCCCGGAAGTAGAACAATCAGGAAAACCATGTACAGATGCAGTACAGCCACGTCTGCAACTCCATATGAGCTCCACTGCCTCGGGGTGGAGTCTCCCTTCCCTTCCCTGGGCCTCAGCCACTGCCTTCGACAGGATGTCTGCTCCCGAATCTGGTGCCCAGGGATGTAGAGCCTGAGCCATCATCACCAGGTGATTAAGTGCCAGGTGAGATGGTGACCCGTCCACGGGCACCGAGCGACCATCCATGATCGCACCCCAGCCCGTGAGGGAAGCATCCGTCGTAAGCGTTAAGCGATGACAATGAGCTCCCAGCACAGGACCCTGGGGACAAGAACCAAGGCTTCTTCCACATAACTAGGGCTCATAAGCATCGCCACGTGACCCTGATCATGCGAAAGGGGTTGCCCCTCGGGGAAACTCTTTGGTCCTGAGCCACCACTGCAGGGGTCTCATGTACAACACGCCAAAAGGTATCACGTTGGACACTGCTGCCATCAGACCCCACAGTCTCTGAAACTGTTTCACAGTGAGTGACTGGCCTAGCTTTATTCTTTTCACAGCTCACAGGATGTACTCTATGCGTGCAGGTGAGAAGTATGCCTGCATCAACATTAAGTCCCAAACCACGCCTAGAAAAAGTGGTCCTCTGTAGTGGAGAAAGCACACTATGTTTGGTGTTAAGCCATAACCCCAACTCTTTCCTGTGGGCGAGAACGACATCTCGATGCCGAACCGCCAACTGATGACACTGATCGTGAAAGTTTGGGGTGATAGTGCTAGGCCGAACGGAAGAACTCGATATTGGTATGCTTTGCCCCCGAAAGCAAACCTCAGGAACTTCCTGTGATATGGAAGGATGGAAATGTGGAAGTATGCGTCCTTGAGATCTATCGTGACAAACCAGTCCTCGGATCTGATCTGTGGCATGATTTGTCTCAGTGTTAACATTTTGAACTTTAGCTGAATGACTGATTCGTTCAGAACTCTCAGATCCAAAATGGGACGCAACCCCCCATCCTTCTTTGGAACGATGAAATACCAACTGTAAAACCCGGTGTCCCTGCTGGAGGGAGGTACATGTTCTATGGCCCCTTTCTCCAACAGGGTTTTCACTTGTTCCATTACCAGAACCTGCTTGGGGCCCACCACGGTGGATAGGACCCCCATAAACCAGGGTGGGCGAGACCCGATGATAACCCTTTTCTATGGTCTGCAGGACCCAACAAGAAATATTTGGCAGCATCTTCCATGCTGTCAAAAATTCTAGTAGAGGTACCAGCCTCTCGAGACTGGCGTCTGGATTTAGTTGTTGAGCAGTCAGTCCGTCGTCCTGTAACGGCGAACCGGCAGGGAATGACGGAACTGACTGCTCTGGGACCCTCCTCAGAGGGGGTAAGCATTCCAGGACCACTCCGTTTCCGGGTGGACCCTGAGACATGTGCTCGCCGAAGACCGCTGCGCCCCGAAACACACAAGGTGGCGGGGTTAGCATAACGGTCCCCTGAGGGCACCGAAGGGCAGCGAGCACCGTATAATGAGGCTTTACTTCAGAAGAGACTGCCCTCATTGGCCTGACCCCTCGGGCATCAGGACCATTTCTCCACAGCCTTCTTGGAAATAATGACGGTCCTCAGATCCGTCTTACCCCTTGAACGCTGCGATTGAGAGTGCCAACCCAACCCCAGTCTTTTTAGTGGGGGATCAGGAGCAAACACTCTGTTTCTGTTGAGATATGTTTGGCAGAAGTTCCCACGCTGCAAAAAAAATTACTAAGAGAACCAGGCTCTCCAGACTGTTCTAGATGTTACTCAAGCGACCAATTTGGTGCCCTGTACGGCGAACCGGCAGGGAACAACCGAACTGACTGCTCTGACTGAACTGACAGGATGTACTCTATGCGTGCAGGTGAGAGGTATGCCTGCATCAACATTAAGTGACCGAGAGTGCCAGCGCACACAAGGTGGCGGGGTTGGCAGAACGGCCCCCCAAAGGCATCGAAGGGAAATGGGCTCCGTATAGTGAGGTGTTAACCACTTCCCCCCGGAAATTAAGAGAACCAGCCTCTCGACACTGGTCTCTGGTATTACTCAAGTGACCAATTCGTTGCCCTGAAGCGGCGCACCAGCAGGGAACAGCTGAAATGATTGCTCTGAGACACTCCTTGGAGGGGGCAAGAATCCCAGTGCCGCTACGTTTCCGGGTGGACAGTGAGATAAAGGCTTGCCTGAGACTAGAATTCCCTGGAGACCGTTGCGCCCCGAAGCACACAAGATGATGGGGTTGGCAGAACGGCCCCTGAGAGCACCGAGGGGAGATGGGCACCATATAATGAGGTGTTATTAATTTCCCCCTAGGAATTTCACCATTTATTTCCTCAGAATTAAATGCAGCCAAAGATCAACCAGACAAGTAAACACGGTCTGGATGAAAGGCTGAATACTATATTAATATAGACATCTAACTCCTCAGAGATCAGATGAGTACATATTCAATTTTCTCAAAAATTAAATGCAGCCAATATCAACCAGACAAGTAAACACGGTCTGGATGAAAGGCTGAATGCTACATTAATATAGATATCTAACTCCTCAGAGATCAGGTAAGTACATATTTAATTTTCTCAAAAATTAAATGCAGCCAAATGTCAACCAGACAAGTAGAAACGGTCTAGGTGAAAGGCTGAATTTAGTGTATTAATACAGACACCAACTCAGATGAGCATTTAACATTTAATTTAATCAATTAAATGTCCAAATTAAATTCATATTATTGTAACGTAAATGCCTCTGGGTTAATGCGAATTAGCTCAAGGATATAGGGAATTTTAGAAATATTAATAATCATAACTCATGGTCATAATTCATAAATCGCATATGCATTTACTTTATCAATTATAAGAAATGCCTCGTTCTGTAACTGGTCTCGTCATCCGTTATTCATCCAGTGAATAAATGTAAGACTATCACAGTTAAGAAGAAGTATTCCTGTTTACAAAACTCCAAGAAAGTTTATCTTCTGGCCACGAAGATAAAACCTCTTTGGGTTTATAAATTAAAACTACTCAAAGTAGTTTTATAATATAGAGCCTGTAGCTTTATAGATCTTTTGTTTCATTGACTTTATAACAAGTGGGTTTTCAAACACAGAGACAGTTAAAAGTATAAATGGGTTTATTAATAAAATGGCACACGCTAGAGATTATAAGCTACAAATATAAACGTACGTAAAATGCAAACAATAAAACAAACAAACATTTAAACAAACATGACGTGATCGGAATGAATGACATGAAAGAAAGAAAGAAAGAAAAAAATAAAGAGATAAGAGATAGAGGGTAACTTAATTCACAGACCTACGAGCTAGACACCAGGAATCAACTGTTAGAGAGAGATCAAAAGGTACTTGCAAGTCTGTTCTCTGTTCGGGTGAGGCTGAGACAGGAAGGAAACACGGACAGTGTCCTGTTTCTGCTGCGTCTTCTGGTGTCGCGGGAAGCTTGAAAGGCTCACTTGAATTTAACGTTACCGAGAAAGTTCAGATCGTTTCCCTTTTGGAGGGGAAAGGCACGTATGAGCTTAGTTGCAAAGAACGGCAGCTACGACTCGAACATGTGTTGGTCCGAGGAGAAGGCCTGAGCCTTTCAGATGTTTCTTGAAGCCGGGGAGAAGAGGAGGAGGGGTGAGAGGTCAGGGATGAGAGAGACCGGAGAAGAGAGCGATCGATCAGAGAAGAGAGAGAGAAGTGGGGGTCTCTTCCTTTTAACAGACATCTGTTTACGCCCTGTTTTGTGACAGAGCGAATCAGCTCTCCTGATCTGAAGCGGGAAAAAGTTATTTGTGTGAAGAAGAAGACGCCTACTTTGACTTTGTCATGTGAGAGATAGAATTCGTATTTCCTCTTTCAGACAAGATACTACCCGTAAGAATACATTTCATTGTAATCTCATACATATATGTAATTCCGTGAGATCACTACGATTAGAATGATACCAGACATGGTGTACAGAACATGGGAATACAGATATGCATTTCTAATGTAGGATTCTGAGCATTTTAAGAGTCAATTGATTTCTTATGATAGAACATAGAAAATCTCAATCTACCATGGAAATTATACACACATAAAAATACATATCAAAAACATGGTTCTTGGATTGCCTGTGTGGAAGTGTATGGAATGTGGGCTTGCAGGAAAAGGATGAGGTGCAGCTTTGGAGCCATAAAAGTTTATGACCAGGTCGAGGTCGTGTTACAAGACACTATTGAGTGATTTTCTTTCAATGAACCTTCAGAATTAAAGATTTTACTCTTAGCAACCCACACCTCTATTATAAATTTGTAATGAATGGTAAAATGAAATTTTACTATGTGGAAGTCCATATATGGCAATGTGCCTCAGTTGCATCTCGTGGTGGGTTTCTGGTTGAAAGTCCACGAGTGTGTGTGTGTGTGTGTGTGTGTGTAATGTCACGAGGTTGTAAAGTCGGGGAGAAGGTCAGGGGGGTACCAGCCAAACTGGCGCTGGCAAATTGGTCCTCGTGGGGCAATTATTAACCAGCAAGGACAAAGACGATGTGTTTTGCCATCACATGATCCACTTAATGCGAAAAGCAGATGTCATTGTTGCTACATTATATTCTCAAACACAAAAAGAACCACAATTAAAGCTGCAAGCAGCGATGAAAAGGGCCCTCGCACCCGTGCCGCCGCCACCCGGCGCCTTTAAGAAAACAGAGCACGGTGGGCAGTATGTAAATATAGGAGGACTATGTCGAGGTCATTTGTATTTGCCACACTTCCTGCTACCAGCAGGTGGCGCTATTGCTATAACCAAACATGAGCATGGTTATGTGTTCAGGAGAGGACTCTTATCAAACATGTGAAGTTTGGGGCAGATTGGACATTGTATGCCTGAGTTACTGCAGAATGTCTGTGGTTGCCTAGCAACATCGGAACTGCAAGCAACATTAATATTGAACTTATCTGATCATGCATATATCACCAAAAGGCCGAAATTTGGTGTATGTTTGTCAGGCCGGCGAGGGCACACCCTTCGACGAAAACTCAAGATCTTCGCAATTTAACGTTGCAAAGGCCTTAAGATTACACTCACCAAAATTGAAGAGGATCAGATCAAAACTGTAGGAGGAGTTCGTTAAAGTACAACATCAGGAAATGGCAAAAACTGCCCAAAATCTGAGAGGAAGTTCAAAATAGCTGACTTTCTGTTGTGTTTAGGGCTATGCTCCAAGAGATTTTTTTGTAGATATTGGGTCATTACATGTATGTATCGAATTTCATACCTGTACGTGAAACGTAGAGCCGGGGAAAAATGTAGGGGCAATAATTGAGCCATTTTGCCCCACCCAATTTTGAATCACACATACATTTTCACCACTTCTGAAGCGTGTGCAAAATTTCATGAGTTTTCGAGCATGTTTAGGCCCTCACTTTAAGCGATTCACTTTGGAGAAGAAGAAGAAGAGGAAGAAGAATAAACGGAGCAAAAACAATAGGGTCCTCTCACCATCGGTGCTCGGGCCCTAATAATAACCTGCAAACATATAATTAGTTTGCAAACAATCATAAGAGAAAGAGAGAAAGGGAAATTCCCATCTGCTCAGTTCCATATGTAGCCCACATAAACTGCACAGGGCCAAAGTAATTGCTGTGATTCTCCATTCCCCTAGATGGTGCTGCTTCATGTTTATTGGCTGAGCCACTCGGTTGTGTAGCTAAAGAAGATGAGCGATCGTTTTTTTCTTTTCTTTTCTACCCTCTTGTCAAGTGCATCGTGAGATGAAGACGGAGTGAGATAAATATAGTGAAGCAGACCACTTAACACACGGCAGAAATAATTTTCATGTTGATATTAGCTAGTAAGAGTGGCAAGAAGCCTTATGCCTGGTTCAGATTACACGATTTTAGCCCGATTTTGGCACGATCCGTTTGACGTAGGGTGTCGTGGGGATTCGTAAACGACAACGGGCGTCGGGACGCAAGATTCGATCGTTTCATCTCGTATAGTGTGTCATAGTGGGCGACAACCTAAATAGCGTCTGCGATGCTTCACGACAGAAAGACTAGCATGTTTAATTTTTTAACGGTCCTCCACGACGGGTTCCTGTCAAGAGTGAGTGAGTATGTGAGCGAGAGTGAGTGTGCGCGAGTGAGTGAGAGTGCGAGCAACAGCGTGTGTGTGTGTGCGAGCGACAGTGAGTGTGTGTGTGTGTGTGTGTGTGCGTGCGCGCACGAGTGTGTGTGCGTGCGAAAGCGATTGTGTGTGTGCGAGTGAGCGATTGTGTGTGCGCGAGTGAGTGAGTGAGCGAGCTACAGTGAGTGTGTGTGTGTGTGTGTGCGCGAGCGAGTGAGCGTGTGTGTGTGTGTGTGTGTGAGCGAGAGTGTGTGTGTGCGCGCGAGTGAGTGAGCGAGCGACAGTGAGTGTGTGTGTATGTGTTCGAGTGAATGTTTGCGAGTGAATTGTGTGCGTGTGACAGCACGCGATGACTTGTCGGAAAGCAACGTGTAGTCTGACATGTTTCTTGTCCACGACAGGACAAGATTTTAGGAGTCAAAATCGTGTAATCTGACACCGTGACTATCGTAACAGACACAAAAATCTTGTAATCTGAACCAGGCATTAGGTATTGTAAACTGCCGTTTACACTTTTGTTTTTCTTTGGATAAGTTTAAGAATCTCCGATTGTTTTTTTGTTGATGTGCATATTCTGCCACTGTTGAGCAAGAGAGAGATAGATTCTACGGCGAGCCAGTGAACCAGTGATTCAGCGATTCTGGAGTGTGACTGTAACCAGTGGTCATCAACTCGTCAAGCTGGTGGACTGCACGCTTTTGGATACATCATACAGATAAGATTTATGAGATCTCCAACGTTATCACACACTGCCCGGGTAGTGATTTGAAACAAGGCCTTTTATTCAACAAACCACACAGGAACTGAGTTGAACATTGAACTTATTGACTGGACTGATTTTTGTTTTCTTTCTTTTAACTGACTGACTATTTTTGGGGGGGAATTTGTTATTGTTGTTTTCTATGTGTGATTTCACAATCCTTGTGAAATATTAAAATAAATGTTTTGATACTGCGTTTGCTATCAAACAGAGGTCGTAGCCAATTAATTTCAAGAGCCGAACCTAATTTTGATTTTCACTGATACCTTAAGTTACGTTAGTTACATCTAGTAGCGAGCCAGCCAGGAGTGTTTTGAGCACGACCAAGTCAGTTAAATTTACATTCCAGAGTTCTAGATACGTACTGCTACTTCTGTGACTTATTTCCAACTTTTTTTGTGTGTGAAGTGTTATTACTGATTGCATTGAGTGAAACTGTTTACAGTGTAGACATGGATATAGAACACGAATTCGGTATTAAGACAGACCGGTCCATTGTTGTGTTAGGCGTTGCCCACACTGATACAGACAAGGACATTACTGAAACCCTTAAATAGTATGGCACAGTGACTAAAGTAGTTAGGCTGTCAAACACAGAAGAAGAGGATAAATGTAATGCCATTGTAGAATTTGAATCAGTTACTGCTAATGCTTTGGTTGAGCCCAAGTTACCTTTTGACATACAAAATATCAATGACACCGTAGTAACATGGCGTGTTGATAGCATTAAAGTTCTCAAACAGACAGTCACAGACTCCAGCGACTCTGATGACAGTAGCAGCACTGCCTCTGACCATAGTACGACGCCCCTCATTCATAGATCTAGGAAGAGAAGTGACGTTACTAAGCCCTCCCCACATGCTTCCAAGCAAGTGAAGATAAAGCCCAAATCAACAGCTAAGGGAGGAGTCGCTCCCACTTCGGCTGATGACCTAGATGAGGAAGTGTTGAATCCACCAGAGGTGAGGCGCATTGTTGTTGAACACATGATAAAAAATGATGCACCAAAGTTTCAAAATGATTCCAAGAGGTTGTGTTCATTCTCTGGCAGAGTGCCTAAGCCGCCAGGCGAAGCCGACTTTGAAACATGGCTACTCCATGTAGAGCTTATGTTCCACGACAATGTCTCTGTTGAAGCGCAGAGAAGAATATTAGAGAGTTTGCTTCCCCCAGCCTCAGATATTATTAGGCAACTAGGTTCATCCGGTCATCCCAGAGACTACATGAGGCTGTTGGAGTCTGCTTATGGCTTGGTAAAAGACGGCGAAGAGATATTTGCCAAATTCCTGAACACAAACCAGGATCCAGGAGAAAAGGCTTCCACTTACTTGCAGAGATTGCAAACGCTGCTGAGCACTGCAGTGAAGAGAAGTGGGGTAAGGCCGTCCGATGTAAACCGTCACCTGATGAAGCAGTTTAAGCGTGGCTGTTGGGACCACGACCTTGTTCTTCAGCAAGAGCTGAAAACTGATAAACCCCTCGACTTTGCTGAGTTCTTACTGCAGCTGAGAACCGAAGAGGACAAGAGAGCTACCAAACTCGACCGTATGAGTCGCCATTTGGGGACCTCCAAAGGAAAATCCCGAGTGAATGTTCAAACGGTGGCCAACTTCTCCTGCCTTACTGATCACAATGCCAGTGTGTTACAAGCATACATATCTGAGACTGAAAGCTTGAGGAAACAAGTTGCTGAGCTACAAATGCAGCTCAACACCAAGAAATCCAAAAAAAGAGAGAAGACGTGAGGCTGCAGCTCTTGGGTCGGCCCTACATCCACCCCCACTCCGAGCTGAGGCTCAAGTTCACCAACCGACTCCCCAAGTTACACCTAGAGCACAGCCAAAAGCCTGGTTCTGTTTTAGATGTGGGGATGACGGCCACATAGCCAGAATGTGTGAGAACCCCATGAACAAGGATGCAGTTGACCTGAAATACAAAGAACTGAAGTTAAAGCAGGATGAGTGGAAAGCAAATCAGGGCTCTTTAAACTGGGCGAGGCTCCGGTAGAGGGACGTCCCGGAGCCAATGACAGAGACAGTAGTCCTAAAAACAAATGGAAAACCCAGAGAGCCAAGTGTTTCTCCATTGGACCCACTAGAGATGATCTCATGAATGGATTAGTTGGATCAAGATCATTAGTTAACGTCACCATTGGAGGAATTCAACATGAGTGCCTCATTGATTCAGGCTCACAAGTGACCACAATCTCCAAGTCGTTTCATGACTCCCAGTTAGCTTCTCATCCAATTTGTCCTTTGGCTAACCTCATTGAAGTAGAGGGAGCAGCAGGCCAGCGTGTACCTTATATTGGTTATATCGAGATCGCTTTACTCTTTCCAGAGACTTTCACGGATAGCCCCAAGACGGTTAGCACACTAGCCCTTGTTGTTCCTGATTCAAGTGCCTCTGTTCATGTCTCTGTCCTTATTGGCACTAATGCTCTGGACGTTTTGTATGACGGGTTCAGTGAGGAGATTGGTGGGCCTGTCCTTGAGAACTGTGCGTATGCTGTTCTCATCCAACATCTGCACAGTCTGTATAAGAATAAAACACAAGACAAAAACAGAGTGAATAAAGTCAAACTTCTTCACAAGAAGGCAATAGTCGTCCCAGCAGGACCAAAGTGGCAGTAGATGGCTATACAAGGAACGTGAATAGTCTTCCTGGCACTCCTCTATTGGTAGATTTCCCATCTCATTCATACTTACCAAGCGGGTTGACTTTTTGCAGTTATGGCATGTCAAGTCCCAAACGGACATCTTTTAAAGTGCCTGTTTTGCTCAAGAATGAAACCCAACACAGCATTACAGTGCCAGCACACTGTGTCTTGGCAGAGCTCACCGCTCCATTATCTGTTTCCCCACTTACCTCCTTAACGGGCGAAGACCTAACCAAGAGTAAACAGTCACCCTCTGCTAGCACCACAACTGGGTGCTACACACTGCACTCAGCGTCTCCAGAAAACCCCATCACTTTCGATTTTGGTGACTCGCCACTCTCCGAAGAGTGGAAAGAAAGGATTACAAAGAGGCTGAATTCAATTTCTGAAGTCTTTGCAAGTGGTGCCCTTGACTATGGACATACAACAGCAGTCAAGCACAAGATCTGTCTTTCTGATCTAACACCCTTTAAGCAGAGAGTGAGGCCCATCCACCCATCCGATTACGAAGCTGTCCGGCTCCACTTGGAAGAGCTGTATGACGCAAATATCATAAGAGAGTCTGAGAGTCCATTTGTACCACCAGTTGTAATTGTAAAAAAGAAGAGTGGCAAAATTAGATTATGCATTGATTACAGAAAATTAAATGCTCAGACCATGAAAGATGCATACGCTTTGCCAAATATTGAGAAGACTTTCGCAGCTCTGACAGGATCGAGATGGTTCTCTGTGATGGACTTGAAGTCGGGCTTCTATCAGGTGGAAATGGCAGAGGAGGACAAGCCTAAAACAGCCTTCGTCACTCCCATGGGATTTTGGGAGTTCAATAGGATGCCACAAGTGGTAACCAACGCTCCAAGCACATTCCAAAGAGTCATGGAGAAATGCATGGGCTCCTTGTACCAAAAAGAAGTTCTTGTTTTTCTTGATGACCTTATTGTGTTCTCAGAAACCCTTGAACAGCATGAGGAGAGGCTTATGTGAGTTTTGAACAGACTGAAGGAGGAGTTTGGGCTCAGGTTATCGCCTGAGAAGTGTAATTTCTTCAAGAAGTCGGTAAAATACTTGGGACATGTTGTCTCGGAGAATGGAGTAGAAACTGACCCTGAAAAGATTTCTGCACTCACAACTTGGCCCCGACCAAACAATATTAAAGAGCTCAAATCCTTTCTTGGATTTACAGGGTACTACAGGAGATTCATCAAGGACTTTTCAAAAATTGCAAAGCCCCTCAATGATCTCACAGCTGGCTACATTCCGACAAGGCGGAAATGCAAAGCCAAGTCCTTTTCCAACACCGACCTTAAGTCACCCTTTGCTGAAAAGTGGACAGCTAAGTGCGAACAAGCATTCAAGACTCTCATTGGAAAGTTAACAACTGCTCCAATTTTGGGCTTTGCCAATCCTCGACTGCCATATGTTCTCCATACCGATGCTAGTCTTCATGGCCTTGGGGCAGCTCTGTATCAACAACAAGATGGACAGATGAAAGTTATTGCCTACGCCAGTAGGGGGTTGTCAAACTGTGAGAGGAGATACCCCACACATAAGCTAGAGTTTCTTGCCCTTAAGTGGGCAATAACTGACAAATTGTCTGACTATCTCTACGGAGCTGAGTTCACTGTTGTCACTGACAACAACCCCTTGACTTATGTATTATCATCCGCCAAACTAGACGCTGCTGGCCATTGGTGGCTAGCAGCCTTGTCAAACTTCAACTTCAATATCCAGTATCGGGCCGGAAAGAGAAATCAAGATGCTGACGGCTTATCCAGGCGTCCACATGACCTTAATGAGACAGATCTGAGTGCCGAAGCTGAAGACGATAGAGTGTTGCAGTTCCTGTCAAAGTTTCTAAAAGAACAGAGTGACGTCACTTTTCCAAAAGAAGCAATTAAAGCTGTATGCCAGAGACATGAGCTAGATGGAGCTTCCAGTACAGGGGAAGAGAGTAATCACTCGCCTGTGATCGTTGAATCCCTGGCCATGGATGTAAGTGCTATCCCAGCCGAGTTCACTCATGCTGATATGATTCTTTGCCTGCTGTTGGGGATCAAGAAAACCAGAACCACCCCTTATCACCCACGCGGCAATCCTGTGGAAAGGTTCAATAAAACGCTTTTGGAGATGCTTGGGATTCTAGAAGAAGAAGGTAAGGCCAGGTGGCGTGACAACGTGCAGCCTTTGGTGCACGCATACAATTGCACCAAAAACGACACAACAGGTTTTTCCCCTTACCAGCTAATGTTTGGGAGACAGCCAAACCTCCCTATTGATGTGGCGTTCGGACTACACCCAGAAGAGCAGAGCAGAACCACTCACACTGATTATGTGAAAAGGCTCAAAGAAAATCTGCAGGAGAGCTACAAACTTGCAGTGGAACACAGTGAGAGAATCGCTCAGAAAAACAAACAGAGATATGACATGAAAGTAAGAGAAACCATCTTGGAAGTAGGAGACCATGTCCTAGTCAAGAATGTTGGAGTGCGGGGCAAACACAAGATAGCTGACCGTTGGAGTCGAACTGTGTACAAAGTAGTGAAACACATAAACGATTCTCCTGTCTATGTTGTAGCACCTGTTCATTCTGATGGCCCTGATAGGACACTGCATCGTGACATGCTCTTACCTTGTGGCTTCCTGGCTCCATCCATCGAAGCAGAAGTGAATCAGCATAAGCAAAAGAAAGGCACAATGCAACCTGCTCAGACTTCAGTGTCTGAAGAGGAAGAACAGCTGAGATCATATGAGAGTGAGGAGGAAGACGATTACGACTACCCAGAGGAAATGCTGGTGACAACTTACCCACCTGTCACTGTTGTCCATGAAATCCCTCAGACTGACCCTAGACCTTCTTCAGGAGAGGAAAACCCCAACACAAGCCCTGAGGAATTAAGCCTGAGACCTGAAGCTGAGGTATTTCAGCCAACAGAGAACTGGAAAGGAGAGCTTCACAAAGTGACATAATGACATAGGAAAGAAAGATGATGAGATGAGTCCTGAAGTTGAGAAAGATGATGTGGTGCAAACCATACCTGCAAAAGAACATGGAGACAAAGAGGAACCTGTGAGGAAAGAAAACCATGATGAACAATCAGAGCGGCATGAACCTGAGGATTTGAGTGTGAATGATATCCAACAACAAGAAGATGCAGAAGTGTGAAGATCAGTTAGACATAGGGTAGAGCCTGACCGGCTGACTTACCAGACGTTAGGAAATCCCTTGACTTTAGTTATGCACTCCATGTTGAATGGTCATTACCAGGCTTTTTACAAAAGCTTTGGACTTACATCCCACACTGAAGTTTACCGCTTTAGGAACAGACCAAATTACTACTATTTAAGTAGGTACTTAATGCAGGGACGCATGCACATTCAGGGGGGGAGGATGTAGCCCACATTAACTGCACAGGGCCAAAGTAATTGCTGTGATTCTCCATTCCCCTAGATGGCGCTGCTTCATGTTTATTGGCTGAGCCACTCGGTTGTGTAGCTAAAGAAGATGAGCGATCGTTTTTTTCTTTTCTTTTCTACCCTCTTGTCAAGTGCATCGTGAGATGAAGACAGAGTGAGATAAATATAGTGAAGCAGACCACTTAACACACGGGAGAAATAATTTTCATGTTGATATTATCTAGTAAGAGTGGCAAGAAGCCTTAGTTATTGTAAACTGCCGTTTACACTTTTGTTTTTCTTTGGATAAGTTTAAGAATCTCCGATTGTTTTTTTGTTGTTGTGCATATTCTGCCACTGTTGAGCGAGAGAGAGATAGATTCTACGGCGAGCCAGTGAACCAGTGATTCAGCGATTCAGTGACTCAGCGATTCTGGAGTGTGACTGTAACCAGTGGCCATCAACTAGTCAAGCTGGTGGACTGCATGCTTTTGGATACATCATACAGATAAGATTTATGAGATCTCCAACGTTATCACACACTGCCCGGGTAGTGATTTGAAAAAAGGCCTTTTATTCAACAAACCACACAGGAACTGAATTGAAACTCAACTGAGTTGAACTTTGAACTTATTGACTGGACTGATTTTTGTTTTCTTTCTTTTAACTGACTGACTATTTTTTGGGGGGAATTTGTTATTGTTGTTTTCTATGTGTGATTTCACAATCCTTGTGAAATATTAAAATAAATGTTTTGATACTGCGTTTGCTATCAAACAGAGGTCGTAGCCAATTCATTTCAAGAGCCGAACCTAATTTTCATTGATGCCTTAAGTTACGTTAGTTACACACATATACATATATATATATATATATATATATATATATATATATATATATATATACACACACACTCACCTAAAGGATTATTAGGAACACCATACTAATACTGTGTTTGACCCCCTTTCGCCTTCAGAACTGCCTTAATTCTACGTGGCATTGATTCAACAAGGTGCTGAAAGCATTCTTTAGAAATGTTAGCCCATATTGATACGATAGCATCTTGCAGTTGATGGAGATTTGTGGGATGCACATCCAGGGCACGAAGCTCCCGTTCCACCACATCCCAAAGATGCTCTATTGGGTTGAGATCTGGTGACTGTGGGGGCCATTTTAGTACAGTGAACTCATTGTCATGTTCAAGAAACCAATTTGAAATGATTCGAGCTTTGTGACATGGTGCATTATCCTGCTGGAAGTAGCCATCAGAGGATGGGTACATGGTGGTCATAAAGGGATGGACATGGTCAGAAACAATGCTCAGGTAGGCCGTGGCATTTAAACGATGCCCAATTGGCACTAAGGGGCCTAAAGTGTGCCAAGAAAACATCCCCCCACACCATTACACCACCACCACCAGCCTGCACAGTGGTAACAAGGCATGATGGATCCATGTTCTCATTCTGTTTACGCCAAATTCTGACTCTACCATCTGAATGTCTCAACAGAAATCGAGACTCATCAGACCAGGCAACATTTTTTCAGTCTTCAACTGTCCAATTTTGGTGAGCTCATGCAAATTGTAGCCTCTTTTTCCTATTTGTAGTGGAGATGAGTGGTACCCGGTGGGGTCTTCTGTTGTTGTAGCCCATCCGCCTCAAGGTTGTGCGTGTTGTGGCTTCACAAATGCTTTGCTGCATACCTCGGTTGTAACGAGTGGTTATTTCAGTCAAAGTTGCTCTTCTATCAGCTTGAATCAGTCGGCCCATTCTCCTCTGACCTCTAGCATCAACAAGGCATTTTCGCCCACAGGACTGCCGCATACTGGATGTTTTTCCCTTTTCACACCATTCTTTGTAAACCCTAGAAATGGTTGTGTGTGAAAATCCCAGTAACTGAGCAGATTGTGAAATACTCAGACCGGCCCATCTGGCACCAACAACCATGCCACACTCAAAATTGCTTAAATCACCTTTCTTTCCCATTCTGACATTCAGTTTGGAGTTCAGGAGATTGTCTTGACCAGGACCACACCCCTAAATGCATTGAAGCAACTGCCATGTGATTGGTTGATTAGATAATTGCATTAATGAGAAATTGAACAGGTGTTCCTAATATTCCTTTAGGTGAGTGTGTATATATATATATATATATATATACATACATATACATACAGTGAGGAAAATAAGTATTTGAACACCCTGCTATTTTGCAAGTTCTCCCACTTGGAAATCATGGAGGGGTCTGAAATTGTCATCGTAGGTGCATGTCCACTGTGAGAGACATTATCTATAAAAAAAAAAAATCGAGAAATCACAATATATGATTTTTTAACTATTTATTTGTATGATACAGCTGCAAATAAGTATTTGAACACCTGTCTATCAGCTAGAATTCTGACCCTCAAAGACCTGTTAGTCTGCCTTTAAAATGTCCACCTCCACTCCATTTATTATCCTAAATTAGATGCACCTGTTTGAGGTCGTTAGCTGCATAAAGACACCTGTCCACCCCATACAATCAGTAAGAATCCAACTACTAACATGGCCAAGACCAAAGAGCTGTCCAAAGACACTAGAGACAAAATTGTACACCTCCACAAGGCTGGAAAGGGCTACGGGGAAATTGCCAAGCAGCTTGGTGAAAAAAGGTCCACTGTTGGAGCAATCATTAGAAAATGGAAGAAGCTAAACATGACTGTCAATCTCCCTCGGACTGGGGCTCCATGCAAGATCTCACCTCGTGGGGTCTCAATGATCCTAAGAAAGGTGAGAAATCAGCCCAGAACTACACGGGAGGAGCTGGTCAATGACCTGAAAAGAGCTGGGACCACCGTTTCCAAGGTTACTGTTGGTAATACACTAAGACGTCATGGTTTGAAATCATGCATGGCACGGAAGGTTCCCCTGCTTAAACCAGCACATGTCAAGGCCCGTCTTAAGTTTGCCAATGACCATTTGGATGATCCAGAGGAGTCATGGGAGAAAGTCATGTGGTCAGATGAGACCAAAATAGAACTTTTTGGTCATAATTCCACTAAACGTGTTTGGAGGAAGAAGAATGATGAGTACCATCCCAAGAACACCATCCCTACTGTGAAGCATGGGGGTGGTAGCATCATGCGTTGGGGGTGTTTTTCTGCACATGGGACAGGGCGACTGCACTGTATTAAGGAGAGGATTACCGGGGCCATGTATTGCGAGATTTTGGGGAACAACCTCCTTCCCTCAGTTAGAGCATTGAAGATGGGTCGAGGCTGGGTCTTCCAACATGACAATGACCCGAAGCACACAGCCAGGATAACCAAGGAGTGGCTCTGTAAGAAGCATATCAAGGTTCTGGCGTAGCCTAGCCAGTCTCCAGACCTAAACCCAATAGAGAATCTTTGGAGGGAGCTCAAACTCCGTGTTTCTCAGCGACAGCCCAGAAACCTGACTGATCTAGAGAAGATCTGTGTGGAGGAGTGGGCCAAAATCCCTCCTGCAGTGTGTGCAAACCTGGTGAAAAACTACAGGAAACGTTTGACCTCTGTAATTGCAAACAAAGGCTACTGTACCAAATATTAACATTGATTTTCTCAGGTGTTCAAATACTTATTTGCAGCTGTATCATACAAATAAATAGTTAAAAAAAATGATACATTGTGATTTCTGGATTTTTAATTTTTTAGATTATGTCTCTCACAGTGGACATGCACCTACTCTGACAATTTCAGACCCTTCCATGATTTCTAAGTGGGAGAACTTGCAATATAGCAGGGTGTTCAAATACTTATTTTCCTCACTGTATACATATACATATATATATATATATATATACATATACACACACATATACATATACATATATATATATACATACATACTAGGGCTGCAGCTATCGATTCTTTTTGTAATCGATTAATCTAGCACTTTATCGATCGATTAATCGAGTAATCGGATAAAAAAATTAGTGTGTTTTTAAACAACCAAAACAAATAATGCATAACGAAAATGATGTGGCTGTAAAATAATCAAGCATTTGGCTTTTATTTCTCAAAAAAAAACAAAAAAAAAACCAGAGCTATTTATTCCAACTCCAACATTTGGCTCCAAACCTAAGCCTATTTATTGTACTTTTTACCCATTTAGTGTTTATAAGTGCCAGTGCCAACAATTATATAACAATACAGTTAAGTTAACTTTATACTGTAAAACATGTATAACATGTAAAACTATGAATACAAACTTAAATAGTAAAGGCCATTTGGCCTTAGTTTTGTCTTCTTAATACAACATTACAAAAAAAGGATTGCACCTTCTGCAAATTACCCACCGGAGAACAAAAATAAATTAAATGAATATAAAATATCAAGCCAAACAGGTACACAATGTATACAATTTCTAAAAAAATAAGTGTAGCTTTAAAAAGGGGAATGTTTTATTGCAAATATGTTAAAAAGAACAGCATTTTGTTTCTCACTTAGGCTAGTTGAAGTATATTAGCACGTTTTGTAGTATTATATTTTTTTGTTAATTGAAAATGTTCTATGCTCAATTACTTTGGTAGCCGATTATGTCTTCCCCAAAAGTACGAGTGGATTTGGAGAAGCAGGCTGGGGAGTTTCATTTTTTGTTGTCGTCTGTAACTATTTGGCAGACGTGACAAACAAGGTCTCGCAAAGACTGCAATGCAATATTTGTTCCTCCATCACGTCCCGGTGTATACAGTGAATGCATGCTGAAATTATTGTTGCGTGGCTACATAAAAGTTTGAGCATATGTGATGCATTGCCGCATTTGGTCTGACTGGCGCGTGAGAGAGACGAGGGTGCGTGTGTGTGTGTGTGTGTGTGTGTGTGTGTGTGTGTGTGTGTGAAGGGGTTATTTACATCACAACATCACTACATCACTACAAATACAGTATGGGATTAAAATCAGCGAACATCAATGTATAGGCTTCGGCACGGGCGGAAATATTGGCGCTGGGTTAAAAAAAATGCGGGGGACAGAAACACAGAATCGTTACCTTGTTTCAGCGACGCTGGAAGGAAGCGATCCCAAACTTTATGGACATCTTTACTCTCCGCCATCGCGCCAACTAAATTCAAAATGTATCACGCGCTATTGTGCTTCCTGAACACTGAACAACGGTCCGTGTGAAATCAGATCCCTGCGCGTATAGTGCGCGTCATAGGAATTTAACGAGGCTTCGAGGCAGAGTTTTTGCCTCGAGGAATTTTTGTAATCGAGTAAATCGAGTAACTCGATGAATCGTTGCAGCCCTAATACATACATACATACATACATACATATAGCGGACCTATTATATACACGTTGCCTCGGCAAACGCGCAATCTGAGCCACTAGATTCTTATTGCAGAGATGCAGACTCATAATCTACGCGCTACCTCAGCAAACGCGAGATCCGAGCCAAAGAATCTTTATCGACTTTCTTCCCTCGAGAAGAAAGCCAACAGGAGCAGAGCTAAAACTCTCGATAGTGCATGTGTTACATGTCAGGAATTTAAGAATGAACACTGTCAGGCCCATTTTACTAGAGCTGACCGTGCATGCTCTACTCCCAAACAAACACCACATAAATCGCGTGTATCCCCACTCGTAATGAAGCGAGAGCGGGTAGGAACACACAATCCAAAATGCTGTTTGCTCACCATTATATTCCTGTCTAGATATATAATATGCTTGTGGACAAACAACAATAAATAGACAGAGACAGATTTCACAGAGAACGCTTGCTAAAGACACAGAAGCTGACAATGTTTGGTCTGGGTGCGCTTTATAGCTTCCTGCCATGACGTCCCCCGCCTATACGCCATTGGACTGATTTTACAAGTGCTTCATGATGCAATCACGCAATGCTTTCCCATAGCGTCAATCTCGACGCAACGCGAGTTTCCCTTGAAAGGGAATCAATTATAAATAAATACATTGCACATACATACATACATACATACATACATACTTGGTGTCAGTAGTCCGTAGGAAAGAAGTTACTACATTTTCACTGATTGTCACTGCTGAAGTGTTACAACTAACATCTGAACTGTATGATCTTTAGCATAAGCAGCTTGGATACCATGCCACAATATATACTGACAAACAAATAATAATCAAAGGCTTTCTTTGAGTCACACAAGCCACAGTAACAGAACTGTCATCACACAGATTGTAAGAGAAACTGAGCGACATTGTGCGTATTTTATAATCTTAAGCCACAGTTCTTTTGTCAGTCAGTGGCTAGTAATGAGCGAGAGAGATCTCAGCTTGTCTTCCAAACTCTTTTTCTTCCTCAGCTAGCACATGGAGATCTGAAGTTGGTGGGTGTTAGTTCTCCTTCTCCCAACACTCATCTGTTCTCCTGTCTTTTCTTCTCTGTACAAACATCATCCCTTCCTTCATTATTTTTTTAAGAAGATGGTTCAGCATCAAAAGCCTCTCCAGCGGAAAGAATTGTCACTTCAAAGTGTGGTACCTCCAATCCCTCAACCCAAACAGTCATTTTAAACAAATGAATTGTTAAAGATTACCCAAAAACGAAACATTGGGCCCTAACTTGCACCCAGCGCAATTGACTTTGTACACTGATGCATGTATCATTCCTATTTTGCACCTGACGCACAGCGGCCTTTTCCCTCCACAGACGCACGTCGATAAATTAGGGAATGAACCTGCGCTCCTGGGGGCGGTTTAGCGAAAAGAGGCAGCGTGTTCCGGCGCAAACGTTCCCTGGTGCTATTTTGCAGTTTCAGAAAACAATTCAGCCACAGACCAGGAAAAACCTAGTCTAAAGTCAGTGGCACGTTATTCAGATGCTATTTTAAGGGCGCATGCTTGGCCATAATGTAGCGTGTGCACAACGCGCATACACTTTGCTTCTCTCATCTACACAGACGCAGCAGTTGCCATTGTTGAAAACCATACATAATTACAAGGAAAAATATTCCACACGGGGGAAATCATTGTGTTGTCCATGAAGATGTGAAAAAATTAAGCATAAATCTAGCTTACACATTTACCCAAATTATTATAGGCCTGTTTAACGGAAGCTAATTTGGGTGGATTTCTCCCATCCCCATACAATGTCACTTTTCTGTCTTTTATGGCCCTGGTCTCCTCAGCTGTGAACCGCCTGGCAAATCCGCCGTTATAATAGCAATCCGCCATGGAACTGTCAGGATAATAACCAGAGGATTCAAGTGCAAGTAAAATATGTTCATTAAATAACTGGTCAGATGCAGGGAGAGTGATGATGAGTCGTAGTCCGGTATGAAGGCACTTGGCAGCACAGGGACGCTGAGGGCAAACCCAATCTCTCCAGTGACGATAAAGATGAGGATGATGATGATGATGATGATGATGATGATGATGATGATGATGATGATGATGATAGCAGTCCGGGGAAAACGGAGATGGATCGGAGATCAGGAAGTAGACGGCGTGAATGACGGGAGTGCAGGAAACGAACGACACACGGGAACTGGAGACAGGCAGAAACACACGGGAACATCCACAACGCTCTGACAAAGACAAGGTGACAACAGAGGGACTAAGTAGGGTTCGCTGATCAGCTGCAGCTGGCGCGCTGATCAGACGGCGGCCGGTGTGCTGATCAACGGCAGTGATCAGCAACCCCGCCCACACGCACACACAAAACGAGAAAGGAGACAGCGAATTCATAAACCATGACAGGAACAAGCGTGCCTGCTTCTAAAGGGAATGTGAGATGACGCTCTGATTGGTTTATTTCACGTTGCGCCCAAACCACACCTGAGTAAAGGTCGTTTCACACTGGACGCGATTTTGACACACGAATAATTCACGCGATGGTTTTATTTTTTGATCAGCTGTTTGTGTAATGAGTGCTTCCACACCGAACGCGAATGTGCTGCGGCGAAAAAACGACTACGAAAACGATTACTTTTGCGGCGACAGAAAAGGCTTCAGCCAATCACATACTACAAGGACAACGATTGTGTGGCGTAGCATTGCCAACCAACTCGGTTATCACGACTGTGAGTATGTTGTGTGATAGTTTTAGTCGTTGTATAGTCCTGTGCTGTGTAGGCTAGCAGGCTAAACTACATTTGGGATAGAAACCTAACACTATTATCGTCAAAGATAGAGACAAGAGACCGTGTTTACTTTGAAAATGTAACAAAATGTAGTGAGACTATTTAGGGCTGCTTTTAGTATACTATACATTCTTTGTGTGATATCTACAGTTTCTAGTCGAATGATTTTAACTTGTTACTTCGTGTGTTACATGTAATGTGTATTGACATTACAAAACGCACTGTTTAGTTGAAGACGCAAAAAAACTGTGGAAAAACCTCAGGGACACCTATGTGAGAAAAAGGAGAGAGGAAAAGGAAACTAAAAGTGGACATTAGCATACTCCTTCAGACTCTCTGTTCTTTAAGATTGGGTGCACCCAAAACCTTCTTTTCTGTCTTTTAAAGAAAATGAAAAGCTCGTCTTCACTGGATGATGATGATGATGAAGTGTCCATGTTTTCTCAGCTGTCGGCGAGAAAGTTTTGAAATGTCGAAGCTCTGAACGTCACAGACGTCGCAAATTCGCGTCGCGGATAGATGTGAATGGTTTTGACGCGAACTATTCGCTTTTTCGTTACGCGTCCGGTGTGAAAGGGCCTTAAAGGGATAGTTCACTTTGAAATTAATTTTTGATATGTTTTAGCTTACCTCAAGGGCATCCAAGATGTAGGTGTCTTTGTTTCCGCAGTAGTTTCAATTTTGATATTTTTAGGTCAAACCGTTCTTGTCTGTCAGTCATATAATGCAGGTCTGTGGTCACTGTCTCAAAACTCAAGCACAGAGTCCAAATTAAAACAATTCCCCATCGTCCAAATGAAACAATTCCCCATCATAAGTACACATTGATTGCCTAAGACACGAAACGAGCGGTTTGTGTGAGAAAACGAACAGTATTTATATAGTTTTTAGCTCTTGAAAACAGCACACGTCCAAATGGTCTGACGGCGCGGGCGAGTATAGATGTATACATAGATGTCGCCTTGGCTACGGTTTCGTTCCAATGAACTGCAGTAGCGAAGGCGACATCTAGTGTATACATCTATACCCGCATAGATATATACACTAGATGTCGCTTTGCTACGGTTTCGTTCCAATGAACTGCAGTAGCCAAGGCGACATCTATGTATACATCTATACTCGCCCGCGCCGTCAGACCATTTGGACGTGTGCTGTTTTCAAGAGCTAAAAACTATATAAATACTGTTCGTTTTCTCACACAAACCGCTCGTTTCGTGTCTTAGGCCATCAATGTGTACTTATGATGGGGAATTGTTTCATTTGGACGATGGGGAATTGTTTTAATTTGGACTCTGTGCTTGTGGTTTGAGACAGTGACCACAGACCTGCATTATATGACTGACAGACAAGAACGGTTTGACCTAAAAATATCAAAATTGAAACTACTGCGGAAACAAAGACACCTACATCTTGGATGCCCTTGAGGTAAGCTAAAACATATCAAAAATTAATTTCAAAGTGAACTATCCCTTTAATGTAGCTACTTCAGACCAACCCATTTTAGATTTGCGCCGGGTGCAAGAGTCATTTATCCACAAAGTGATCCACCCACAAAGTTACTTGCGTTTCGTGTTTGATACTTGCATTTCAGATCGTTAAAATAGGGCCCATTATGTCATTAGCTACTTGACTCATGTCATTTACACTGTGTGATTTTCTTTCTTCTAGAGACCAGACCACCAAAGTTCATGCTATTCTTTTCCATACAATGAAACTGAATTGTAAGCAGTGGCTTTCAAACTCCAAAAAAAAAATCAACTGTAGACATCATCTTCTAACTTTTTGGAAGTCAATTGATAGCTCTGTGAAAGGAACAACTCAAAATTTAAGTCATTATTCACAGACAGTCTTCCTTTCCACAATATCTTTCCAATTTGTATGATTTATTATGTGCATCATCAAAAGCTCCACATCGCGATCGGATTGCCACAAGACATATGAGAGCCAATAACGTCTGGCATCACTGATGTCAAAGCTCCTGTGACATGTCCTGTTGTGCCATATTTAAATATTGTAACAACATGAGAAAATTATGACAGAATTATCTTTTAAGAATAGGAGTAGGCGAGAAATAATTGCCATTAATGCTCCTTTACTCATTGCATTCATTTCATTCACACTAACAGATATAAATTTGTCAGGTTATTAAATTTAATATGCCTGTGGAAATGTAATTTCCCCTGGGAGACTTCAATGCTGTATATATTGGTGTGGGCTGTATGCATATGTGAGCAACTGGTCTTCAGTGGTAGTGTGTGCGCCATATGGCTCAATACAATATCGTATCTCTGCTAATGTTTTAGGGTAATGTGATAAAAATGTCATGTTAACATTCATCTGAAGACTTCTGCTTTCTTACAAATAATAAGTGTGTGGATCGTATCACATTGTGTCCCCAAACATATGGACAAATATATCACTTCTAATCCAAGCTGAGATAAATACTACACTTGATTTAATCCGTCTTAAGTGTTTTCTTATTTAAATCTAAATTCAAGAAATAGTGCTATAAGTATGTTGCAGGGTGTTTGTGGGCCTGCAATGAGTCCACCTGTCCGAATAAATGAATAGTTGATATGTTTTATGAATTATAAATGATATACTCTATCATATATAGGGCTGTCGATTTAATGTGTTAATTTAAATTAGTTACAGGAAAAAAAATTACATTTAAATTATTAAAGCATTTAAACACACCTGCGACACCCCAGACCTACGTAGATCATTTTACATTTCATACAATTGATTGATGACAAACATGATGCAGGGCAACAACTCACTGCGTGATAGAGCCTATAGAATGCAGTTAGAATGCTCCTAAAACTCAAGATACCAGGGCAAAATGCCCCTGTATGAGTTTTTGTCTTATAATTTAGTTAAGCAATATCACCTGAGTAAGGAGGGAAATATAACACTGATTTTGTCCTGAATAGCATAAGTGCAAATGTGATATTGATTTTATACAAGTTCAATAAATAAAAAGTTCATATTGTGTTATATTTTAGACACAGTATTATCTGCTTTTGGTCAGTTTTGCCAACGAAAATATTACCTGTAAAGCCAGAGCAAAACTGTTGTGCGTCTCCGAGCAACTTCATTTTTAAATGAATCCACATTTTGAGCGAATCAATCGGGTGAAACAATGGGAGATTTATAAAGAGAGCCATTTACTTTATTCCTGAATGAATCAGCCATTTGAACGAACCGAATGAATGAATGACTCAATGTCTTACTCATTAAAGGACAAGTTCGGTATTTTACACTTAAAGCCCTGTTTACAGATCGTTTCTGATGAAATAGAACGGTTAACCCTCTGAGGTCGAAAAACGCGCCCCCGCGTTTTGCTGGACTTTTTTTTACATTGTAGCACTTTAAACTTAAATTACTCCGTCATTTGTGGTCATACAGAAAAAATAAATATAAAAAAAGAATCTGTGATATTTCTACTTTTGTATGTGTCCACTTACAATCAAATCAAAACATTGTGCTTTTGAAAAATAAAGAAAATAAACAGGGTGTGCGTTCTGCCTCTCCGTCGCGGTTTTTTCTTGAGCACGTCTATAAACTGAAACAAAACTCAGCGAATACTTGTCACACATTTATGAGTCATATACCTTTATAAACATTTAAGTGTGTACTTTTAAATGATCGGATTCAAACTGAAAACAAATATTTTCTGTTTAAGTAATTTGTATAAAACCAACAAGATGTCCACCTTCTCAAACGCTTGCTCATTACAGTTAATTTGGCCACGCCTACTCGCGCAAAAGATATTCACATGCAAATCTCCACATGGAACGCGAACGCGCTCATTACCTCAAAAACAAAACACTTCATCAGTCTCTGCTTTTCGTCGAGTTTGAAAGACGTGAGTTTACATTGGCTTTACCCCAGAAGAAGAACGCGATTTCAAGACAAGAAAGATAAGGTAAGAAATTCTTACATATTAGTTTGTTATTGTTGCATAAATTTCACATTGCAGTTGAACTGTTGCTAGATATATGGTGAATATTATAATATTTAGACCCGTGTTTACTGTTACTGTGTTTGTGGATATCTGCTCAAACGTAGATATGTATATGGTAGGCCTAACCATAATGTTTTATATTTGAGCGCGATCACGTTTGAATGTATCATATTTTTGATCGCGATCGCGTTTGAATGTATCATATTTTTGATCGCGATCGTGTTTGAATGCATCATATTTTGGAGAAGCAAAACGCTCCAAACGGCTTCATGTTTTTACTATTATCTCATTTCATATCATCATAACGAATGGAAACATTTGAAGTAACATGATAATCAATATATTTTTCTCTAGCTTAGTTGTTACTGAAATCTTTTTGAAAATGTATATAGGCTGCTATATTGTTATTATTTTATGCAGCACTGTGCATAGCCTATACCTACAAGGCACAACAAACCTGGTGTTCATTATATAATATATTGTTGGAAACATTTGTGTGAGTGTGTGTGTGTATTCTGTGAATTTTAAAAAGCAATTTTAACCAGAAAAATCTCAAATGTATTCCCAAAATCGTGCAGGCCTTTCTCTTGATATCAGTATGTTCACTTTTTTATTTCTTTTTTTTTTTTTTCAGGGCCCAGATGCCACTGAGTCCTGCTGACTTCAACATTCACAGTACATGTCTCTGTACATGAACATGGTAAAGTGAAAATCAAACACCTTGGAAATGAAAGGTTTGTACAATGTTTTTAGGAATGGCACAAAGGTCTCTTTCTTTGGATCATTGTTATCAATAAGTGTTTTTTTTTTTGTGTATCTTTGGATTATGTTGTAAATAAATCCAAACAATTTTAAAAGCCATTCTTTTTTTAATCTCCTCATTCTTTGTGCAAGGTTGGTCAGAATGATGGGCCCTGATAAGCTCCTAATAGGGCCATTAGGGAGTGTCTTTGTCTTTCTCAGGTGTGGAAAGCTTGCATATTAATGAGATGATCCGCCCCTTCGCATATTGCTTTTTCACACAAAACACGTCGTAAAAATTTTAAATCAATATATTGTCTTCTCTGAATGAGCAGTCAGGGTGATTTTCACATAGTTTTAGAGCAAATATTCTAGGCTACGTCATACAATTTTCAAAAGTCTTGTGAAGAAATAATCAGTATGGGTTTCATGGCCTTATTTCAGTGAGAATTTTTTTTTTTTTGTATTTTCACAAACCACGCATAAATGTCATTATCTCAAAACTACAAACTTTTACACACATGCTGTTGATATATTATTGTAGCAGAGTTTGTGCTGAATACAGTGTAATAAGACTTTAGCCATAAAAATGTCACAAGTAACAGAAATAAGCACAAATGTCAGAGCATGTCAGAACACCTCCAGGGCCCAGAAAACAGCTCAGACCCCAGAGGGTTAAGATTAAAATTTTGACACATGCTGCTGTCCCGAGAATTTTAGGTTTATTTCGCTTTCCCCCCCACCTACAGAATGGGTGCATAGGTGCACTCGAACATATCCTTCCTAAAACGCATTAAACTTTCGTTTACAAAGAGATGAAACTCACCGAGTGGCCAGGGGTGTTCACTGATATGCTATATAAAAATCGCTGCAAAATATGCTTTCCAACAGGTTTTATCGTAGTTTTTGTCCAACTCCATTGACTTGTATTGAATGTGCTGTGTGAGGTACGGTATTACTCCGCCGCTTCTTCTTCTGCTTCTTCTGTGTATTCAATGAAATGCCAGCGGTTTGCTTGCAATTGGCAAAGGTGCATTATCGCCACCAACTGGGCTGGAGTGTCTAATATTCAAGCTCTCAACGGAAGAATCTACGGGTGTGAGACGTTTGGAAAAATAGATCCACAGTTTTACAACGAATGGTAAAACACCTGTTTTTTTGTATGAGCGATTTTTGTATGAGCATATCAGTGAACACCCCTGACCACTCGGTGAGTTTCATCTCTTTGTAAACGAAAGTTTAATGCGTTTTAGGAAGGATATGTTCGACTGCACCTATGCACCCATTCTAGTGGTTTTGGGGAAAGCGAAATAAACCTAAAATTCTCGGGACAGCAGCATCTGTCCAAATTTTAATCTTAACCGTTCTATTTCATCAGAAACGATCTGTAAACAGGGCTTTAAGTGTAAAATACCGAACTTGTCCTTTAAGACATTTACCGCCATTTACATTTATCATTTCAGGTTTCAGAAGGTCCCGACAGTCAAAGCGGAGTTACGTCACAAAAGTGCGAACTCATAGGAAGACCGCGAGTGTTTAGGGTGCCATTTGGGGCAGGCCCCTGTGTTACGATCTGTCTGTCATGTACTGCGTGACTTCACCACTTCCTGTGGATTTTTTATTTTATTTTTATTTTTTACTAACTGACTAATTGAAATTTAGTCGACTTGAAGCCTCTTCTCGTTGACTAATGTTTAGTCGACTATTTGGCAGCCCTAATATATATAGGCCTACATTTAATATTTATTTCTTAACATTATGAATCTGTGATCATATGCAGTGTACTTTATCATTTTTTTTTATATCATAATTTGTTCTGACTACAGTTAAATGACCAAAAATCTAATCCAACCACAACATCATCTTTGTGCATATTTATAATATGCCTACCATGTTTCCCACACAGTTTAAATGGGTCTTCATTCATGAAAAATTATAGTTTCCTACAAATTTTAGGAAGGAGGTCCCTGGCAAGGAGATTGTAACAAGTTTCCAAACCACATGACTATTTATGAGTGCGAAAACTAAAACCATTAAAGTTGAATGACTACTATTCCATCATTTCCTGTTTCTATTCTGTCATTTAGCTCATACTCTTTCCTGCAATTATGTTCATATAGCAACATTAGTCTACTGTAGCATGAAACATTCTAGGAATTTCTCCTCACTTCTTGTAACACATCAGCACAGTGACAATGACGTGAAGATAAACACTCCTCCATTTGAAACTTTAACGATTGGCGTGAGGACTTCAGCAGTGCATTCTTGTTCTGGGATTACGGCATGATTATGAATTACAAAACCGGTAAAATGTAGTGTTTTTACTACTCAGTGTCTGTTTTCCCTTAATGAAAACAAGATTGACCCTGACTCTACATGGCAAGATCAATTTGACTTTAAAATTCAAAAATCAAACTGCACATTGCATAAATATAAATAATTTTGAAATTGACTCAAGAGACAGAACTAATGCAATTCTAAGACAAATTCAGTGACTTTCTGTCTTTTCAACACAATATCCTTGTGCTTTTCTGTGTTTTCTAAATCCATCTGCAATGACATCAAATGCAGCTGATACAGCAGAATAAACAAAAACAGACATACTGTAAAACCTTGCACATATGTACACAAATACATTAGCACCCAATGTAAAATGACTCTATTTTGCATTTCATTTATATCATATATTTTCAAATCAATTATCTTATCAACATAATGAGAAAAGTTTTTTTTTTTTTTTTTTTAAAGAATGAGCCAAAGAGTATCTTGTGCTTCAATGGAAGCAAATACATCTGACCATCTGCAAAAAGTTTTTGATTTGATTGGTGACCTACCTAAATAGGGGTGTCAAACATACAGGTACTATTGGTATAGCAGTCAGTTAAAAAATAGAGTTTTTACAGAGCGTTTTACAAGCGTTGAGCATTGTAGCTAGGGATGCACCGATCCACATTTTTTCACTTCCGATCCGATCCCGATACCTGACTTTGGATATCGGCCGATACCGATACTATTCCGATACCAGAGCTGTGTTTGCTTTAATATTATTATTATCATTATTGTTTATTTTATATGATTCTGAAATAAACTTCTCTCAACAAGCAAGTCTGATATGTACGTTTGTATGCATGTATGTCCCAAAAGGCAACTTGAGGTAAGTATAAGGTCAGAAAAGGAAGTCAGAAAAACAGGAAATTGCTTATCCTGTTAACAGGAAAACTCCCATTCTGAAAACAAATATGCAACTGTAAGGGTTTCAAATTGATTGTCATGTCAATATTTATTACATTACCAAAATTTCAAATACTTGAATGTTGAACTTGAAATATAAGAGAAGTGCAAGTGTAAACATCTTACACACACACTATCTGAAAGGTGATCCTCGCTCCGATGCGGTAACTCTCTCGATGAATGCTCGATCAACATCAGCATCTTGCAAACAGACAAGCCGATTTTGCTTCAGATGCAAAATGCAATTTCGCTTCAAACTTTTGTTCACGTGTCCAACTAGACGCGGTAGACGCGAATTTGACGCGCTTTCCGCGTTTGGTGTGAACGCACAGTAACGTGGTGCTTTCTTAAATGTTTGACTTTGATTGTGTTCGTTGTGTTGTACGACGCGAGGGAGCTTCAAAGAGCTCTGAATTATGGCTTTGCAAACATTGCATCAGGAAAATCCGATACGTGAATTACGCTGGTATCGGTCCTGATACCGATACTGGATCGGATCGGCCCCATCCCTAATTGTAGCCAATCATATCTGTTGAGCATGTGAATGCAATGGCCAATCGTTAGTAACCAATCATTAAAGTACTCAATCCAACAGCTTTTTGCTATAGAACTGCGAAATTGTACTTTTTAATTTTAAATTAAAATGTATTTTTATTGGTACAGACTACTGAAATTTTAGTACCGTGACAACCCTATAACTAAATGTAGTGCAGAAATTCTGCAGCAGAATCTATTTTACACCATAAAATCTCAATTCTAAATTCTGATCTCAGACTGTTGGACCCCACTGTAATCTCTTAGAAAATAATGTTCTATAGAACTTTAAAGGGTTTTGTCTGGCGCTTCATATTAATTTAGGGGTTCTCATCATGGCATCAGTTTAGTTAGTTTTAATTACTTTTTTTAATTAATTGTTAATTTTAATTAAATTTATGAATTAAACAGCTCGTACATTTACAGCATACTTTATCACTAGAAAAAAAAAAGAAATAACACGTTAAACAAAAGTATTATGCAATCATTTAAGACATTTCCTTATATGGAACATTTTTGGCATGAAATGTTCTTAAAAATAGTTTTTTTTTTTAATCTATTCAGATCCCCACTGAACCTTTTTTTTTCATTTCTTTTTTTTTTTTTACACTGACATGAATGAGAAGAGAAAAAAAAAAAGAGATGAAGAGAGATCCATTGAGAGAGAGAGAGAATGAAATGACCACAGGGGACAGTCTGGCTGACAGAAGAGAGGATCATCATGTTGATCACTGGTTCGCGGCAGGGGGGACGTGAAAAGTGTGGCAAAGATTACACATGAGTACAGGGGCCACAGCGTGGGCTTTCACCATATATGAAGAAAAAAAACACCTCAGGATCTTGGAAGAAAAAGATTGAGAGAGGAGAAAAAGTGTAAGCGAGACAGAGAAGAACAGAGGGCCCTATCGATTTCAGATAGTACCCTGCACCAGACAGAGCAGCTTAGATCCAGATAGCCGGCATCATTAATGTCAGCCCAAAATTCACACAGATCAATTTTGGCACTAAATAAAAACTGGAGTTAATCTCCCTCAGTGCCCCACTGAACACTATCAACCTCCAGCAAGAAGGGCTGTGTCAAGGTTACCTTTTATAAACAATGCCCACAAGTGTACACTGATAAGTGAACCGAGCTGGCAACATGAGTGCACACAGACTAATTTCGAGCTACAGGCAAACCAAGTGAAAAATGTCACTTTTCAATGTCAATCGATTTTGAGGTTTTAACAAAAATGAGTTCATTAAGCCCACGTCTAGCCATCCCAAAGCTCCAAATAGCGATTAAACATATAAAGGATCTTTATGTGTGCGTTTTCTGAGAGGAGTACCTTTCCTTTGTCCATGAAAAATGCTTTGCTCACAGAGTTAGGATTCTTTTAGGAATTTATTTTGGCATCAGTGGTGTACTGAGGGGTTAATGTTAGGTTGCAGTTTTTCAGGGGTTACCATTGTGATGAAGAGTAGAGCCTAATCTTTGAGTTAGTTAGGAAAAAAATGACACCTGATTACCTCCATTTTATTTAGTTCTGCCAACTTATTAGAGTTTACAGTGTACAATAGTCAAGCTATTTTGTTGCACCTAACACAATGAACTTGTAAAAAATGTTGGAAAGGAACTATAAACATGTTTATCATTATATTTATGTATTTGTTTATTGCATTATAGGATTGAAGCAACACAAAATACTGGAGTGAACTACTCCACCACTCACAGTGACAGACACACCAAACTGTAGTTTCTAATCAGTAAACCTGACTGAAGGCAGATCATTTAATGGGACAGTTCACAAAAAAAAGAAAATGCTGTCCTTATTTAATCATTAATCATTAATGTTGATTTAAACCTGCATTTGCAAGAATAAATAATTATTATATTATATTATATTATATTATATTATATTATATTATATTATATTATATTATATTATATTATATTATATTATGCTATATTATATTAGGCTATATTATATTAGGCTATATTATATTATATAAATTATGTCCATACAACGAAAGTAAATGGGGTCCAAAGTTGTTTGGACAACATTTTTTCAAAATATCTTATTTTGCATTCTGCAAATGAAATGTGAGGGTGAGTAAATGACATAATTTTATTTCAGGGTGAACTAACTGTAATTAGTTAAATCATCAGTATTATGAAATGTTATGAACAGTTTAAAAACACAGAGAGTCCTCCGAGTGAACTGAAGCAGCAGCTCAAGGATAGGGCGAGCTGGATATGTACCTTGCAGAGGGGAACAGCATGCCATCTTGCCCACAGCCACACAATTGCAGTCTTAGATGCATTAATTATGAGCCATTCTGTCTAGTGAGAAGATGGATTGTGTTCATAAACTTTTTGGGAGGGTTTTGAAGGAGTGAGGTTGGTTGCTTTTTGAACTCCTTTGTCTTCCAGCATGAGTTTCATGCATAAAAATCTGCCATAAAGTTTTATTTAATGCAAGGGGTCATCTGAACTTGGGGAAAAATCAGAGGGGAGCCTCTGTAATGAAGTACATTTCTAAGTCCCTATATCTCAATATATTGATCCAAAGTTTTAAAACATGAAAAGTTTTCTGTCATTACATTATCACAATTAAATGCCTGCAAATGTCAGTTAAATGAAATAAAACTAAATAATTTTACTTTTTCAGTTTAAGTGGATGTTGCCATTTTTGCCATATCGCCAGAAAAATTTCCTCTCTCATCTCCAATGAAATATTGTCAACTAAACAAAAAAAATGTCTCTAATCAAAATGTTTCAAGCAAAACAAGTTTTCTTATAAATAGTGTTTTAATTGATTATCATTAAGACCCCAATATCACTTTCCATCCTGTTAGTTCAATAAATCGATATACTGTATATATCATCAATATTTCAATATCAAAATCAACTTTAAGTCTAACTTTCAGTCTGTCACAGAACACTGGCTAACTTTAGCTCTTTACTTTCATCCTGTTAGGCATTGTATTAAAAAATATATAAATTTATAAAGTTTAAATGAGCAGAGCATATCTGGTTCTTTTTATAAAATAAATGACAAGCAGATTCATTTAAGTTCAAAAGGTTCTGCCTAATAGTTCTATATCATAATTAATTCCCTTAAACTTTTAAATGGAATGACATGCCTGCTTGTTATGTAAAACGTTGTCAATTTTAATGAAAAGGAAGCTCAATATCTCGTTTCCTATCTACAGCACGAGTTCCTGGAACACATTTTGGCAACCTTGAAAATGTTTGGTTCTTTAACTGCCATTTAAGGCCATTATCCAGAGGATGTGTTGTGCAAGAAATGAGTTCTGAGACGCACATTTTTATCAGTGAGACCCTGAAGGTGAGCCAAGCAAATATTAAGAGAACAAATTGTGTGACAGAGGCCCATCAGAACCATTACTGAGCCGATTATACAGCATGTAAATCACATCGTGTGTCGCAGTCGGCAGAGAGGAGCCAGACAGACCGATGACCATTAAGCTGACAGAAAGAAAATGAAGAGTAAAAACACCACCGGACTCGACTCGTTTCTCCCCAAGCCAGGTGATTCGTAGTCCCCCAGTCATCCAGTCCTCACTGCACTTTCCCCACCTACCTCTGATTAAAGGGCACTTTTTAATATCTGTCTTAAAGCTGTGCCAGGGTCTTCAGAGCAGACGCTGTAACCATCTTTTGGCGAGAGTGAACTATCATTAAAATCAGGAAAACCATAAAATACGGCAGAGAATGAATGTGTTAATTCTCACTTAACAATAAAGTCAGGCTGAATCTTAATAGAGTGCTACCAATTAATCAACATCAATGTAATGTAATGACAACAAAAGCAGAGACTGATTAGGGCAGAGGAACGACCTGGATGGACATTACGTGTCATCTGTGTGTAGGAAACAAATAGCATCTCCTCATATCAGAGCAAACCAAGGCACCTAGCTTCGCTTGTGAATTTCATTTACCCTCCACTGATTGTGACCAGAGTATTCATTTCCTTCTAGGTGGCAGCCTGCGCCAGCTGGATCGGCTAGATTTCTGTAGCAAGGCCAAACCTTTAAATTTTACTTCATTTTAAAAGCTTCAGACCCTGTATAACAAAATGGGTTCGGAACAACATGAAGATCATTAAAGGGTTAGTTCACCCAAAAATGAAAATTCTGTCAGTAATTACTCACCCTCATGTTGTTCCAACCCCGTAAGACCTTCGTTCATCTTCGGAACACAAATTAAGATACTTTTGATGAAATCTGAGAGCTGGCTCACTCCTCCATAGACTTCTAGGTGACCGAAACTTGCTGGCCCAGAAAATGTATTAAAGAGATCGTTAATATAGTCCAAGTGACTACAGTGGCTCAATCTTAAGTATATCTAGCGACGAGAATACTTTTTGTGCGCAAAAACAAACAAAAATAACGACTTTATTTCACTATTCATTTCCTTCTATCTGGGCCTCGAGTTGGTTCACGTAGTGTTTTTGCGCAGCGCATCTGTGTTGTACGTCACACGCATCACACACATGACCAGCGTCGGCCAATAGTGAGCCTACGTGGTGACGTGTAACACACTTATTTTTCAAATAAATGCTGTTTTTAATAATACAACAGAAAAAAACAAAAACATTTTTAAAAAAATTGTACAAAAAAAAAATTCTTTCTTGAGCAGCAAAACAGCACATCTATCTATAAATTACAGAAACGTCTGTCTGTCTGTCTGTCAGTCAGTGTGTCTGTTATTCGCATATCTCTCAAACCGTTAGTCCGATGGATTTCAAACTTGACAGGTGTCTCGCTACGGGCACGAGTAAGTGCAGTGCTAAGTTGACGTTGTTTGGATTAGAAATGCAAAAGATATCGTTAAATATATCATTTTTAGAAGGTTGTGGTTTAAAAATAAACATTCTGACATTATGGGTTGACGTTTAAAAATAAACAATAAACAAACACTCTCTGGATGTTAACCCCCTGGGGTCGGCGGTATCGCCGGCGATACCAGCTCACGTTTTTCCTTATCAGTGCAATAGAGACTCTAAATACTCTGTTGAATTTGATCTTCCATACACGTTTCATACATCTATCGATCCTGTTAAGTGTGTATTATTTTTGTGTATACTCACAATGAAAACAAAGTGTTGTGCTTTTTGCCAAATAAAGGAAAATAAACGATGCGAGTTCTGGTTTCTCTCTGTCAGTGTAGTCCATTCCGAAACGCGTCCGAAAATGAACTCTCATCTCAGCTCATTAAGTTTTAATGTGACCCCGCCCACGGAGAGCGCGCGCTATTCAAACGCAAATGTGAGGCGATCCATGCAAACCTGTGAAACGCCCACATCAGCTGGATAACACACACCGCGAGTTCACTTTCAGACTGTACTTTACGACGCTGTGAGGAATAATACTATCTTGATAATCCTGGAAAATTTACCTCAGAAGTGCTGGAAGTTTCATTTCGAGGAGCAAAGGGATCCGGCTGAGGAAAAGGTCAGTTCTATATCTGCTTTGTTCTAATCGCAAGTGTCTGTACACGCAAAACACTGTTTTATGAATCGCATTTCTGAGTGTGAATGAATGAACGCACAGATGCGCTGTTGTGGAGCTACTACAGCTGGAAAAATACAGTTTCAAAATGAATCGCGTTTCTGTGTGTGAATGAATGAACAGCTTTTACCAAACTCTATTGCTATACTGAGATGAGTAAAAATCGGATAGATTATAAAGTTTTTACTGTAAAATACTGCCACATCAAATAAGCTTATAATGTTGCCAATTTCTGCTCATATGAATTGAATTACGTATGATAAAATGTATACTTTAGTTTTTACAAAGAAAGATTACACTGGAAATATTGTTACACACACACATATACACACACACACACATACACTCACCTAAAGGATTATTAGGAACACCTGTTCAATTTCTCATTAATGCAATTATCTAATCAACCAATCACATGGCAGTTGCTTCAATGCATTTAGGGGTGTGGTCCTGGTCAAGACAATCTCCTGAACTCCAAACTGAATGTCAGAATGGGAAAGAAAGGTGACTTAAGCAATTTGGAGCGTGGCATGGTTGTTGGTGCCAGACAGGCCGGTCTGAGTATTTCACAATCTGCTCAGTTACTGGGATTTTCACGCACAACCATTTCTAGGGTTTACAAAGAATGGTGTGATAAGGGAAAAACATCCAGTATGCGGCAGTCCTGTGGACGAAAATGCCTTGTTGATGCTAGAGGTCAGAGGAGAATGGGCCGACTGATTCAAGCTGATAGAAGAGCAACTTTGACTGAAATAACCACTCGTTACAACCGAGGTATGCAGCAAAGCATTTGTGAAGCCACAACACGCACAACCTTGAGGCGGATGGGCTACAACAGCAGAAGACCCCACCGGGTACCACTCATCTCCACTACAAATAGGAAAAAGAGGCTACAATTTGCACGAGCTCACCAAAATTGGACAGTTGAAGACTGGAAAAATGTTGCCTGGTCTGATGAGTCTCGATTTCTGTTGAGACATTCAGATGGTAGAGTCAGAATTTGGCGTAAACAGAATGAGAACATGGATCCATCATGCCTTGTTACCACTGTGCAGGCTGGTGGTGGTGGTGTAATGGTGTGGGGGATGTTTTCTTGGCACACTTTAGGCCCCTTAGTGCCAATTGGGCATCGTTTAAATGCCACGGCCTACCTGAGCATTGTTTCTGACCATGTCCATCCCTTTATGACCACCATGTACCCATCCTCTGATGGCTACTTCCAGCAGGATAATGCACCATGTCACAAAGCTCGAATCATTTCAAATTGGTTTCTTGAACATGACAATGAGTTCACTGTACTAAAATGGCCCCCACAGTCACCAGATCTCAACCCAATAGATCATCTTTGGGATGTGGTGGAATGGGAGCTTCGTGCCCTGGATGTGCATCCCACAAATCTCCATCAACTGCAAGATGCTATCCTATCAATATGGGCCAACATTTCTAAAGAATGCTTTCAGCACCTTGTTGAATCAATGCCACGTAGAATTAAGGCAGTTCTGAAGGCGAAAGGGGGTCAAACACAGTATTAGTATGGTGTTCCTAATAATCCTTTAGGTGAGTGTATACAGTATATATACATACAAGGATAGATGTAAACAAAATCTTAAAAGGTCAATATAAGCCTTCTCTTTAAATATTTTTATTATGCTTTATTAGTGACACATTTGGGTAGAGAATATATTCAAATTCTGAAAATACAGTATGAGAACAATTAACTGCACAATTACTAGAAATGTTTACCTTGGATATTATACAATTTGCAAGCACAATTTGTGGAAAAAACAAGAACAACTGTGAACCAATTATATATATATATATATGTATATATATATATATATATATATATATATATATATATATATATATATATATATATATATATATATACATATATACATACAGTGAGGAAAATAAGTATTTGAACACCCTGCTATTTTGCAAGTTCTCCCACTTAGAAATCATGGAGGGCTCTGAAATTGTCATTGTAGGTGCATGTCCACTGTGAGAGACATAATCCAAAAAAAAAAAAAAAAACAGAAATCACAATGTATGATTTTTTAACTATTTATTTGTATGATACAGCTGCAAATAAGTATTTGAACACCTGAGAAAATCAATGTTCATATTTGGTACAGTAGCCTTTGTTTGCAATTACAGAGGTCAAACGTTTCCTGTAGTTTTTCACCAGGTTTGCACACACTGCAGGAGGGATTTTGGCCCACTCCTCCACACAGATCTTCTCTAGATCAGTCAGGTTTCTGGGCTGTCGCTGAGAAACACGGAGTTTGAGCTCCCTCCAAAGATTCTCTATTGGGTTTAGGTCTGGAGACTGGCTAGGCCACGCCAGAACCTTGATATGCTTCTTACAGAGCCACTCCTTGGTTATCCTGGCTGTGTGCTTCGGGTCATTGTCATGTTGGAAGACCCAGCCTTGACCCATCTTCAATGCTCTAACTGAGGGAAGGAGGTTGTTCCCCAAAATCTCGCAATACATGGCCCCGGTCATCCTCTCCTTAATACAATGCAGTCGCCCTGTCCCATGTGCAGAAAAACACCCCCAAAGCATGATGCTACCACCCCCATGCTTCACAGTAGGGATGGTGTTCTTGGGATGGTACTCATCATTCTTCTTCCTCCAAACACGTTTAGTGGAATTATGACCAAAAAGTTATATTTTGGTCTCATCTGACCACATGACTTTCTCCCATGACTCCTCTGGATCATCCAAATGGTCATTGGCAAACTTAAGACGGGCCTTGACATGTGCTGGTTTAAGCAGGGGAACCTTCCGTGCCATGCATGATTTCAAACCATGACATCTTAGTGTATTACCAACAGTAACCTTGGAAACGGTGGTCCCAGCTCTTTTCAGGTCATTGACCAGCTCCTCCCGTGTAGTTCTGGGCTGATTTCTCACCTTTCTTAGGATCATTGAGACCCCACAAGGTGAGATCTTGCATGGAGCCCCAGTCCGAGGGAGATTGACAGTCATGTTTAGCTTCTTCCATTTTCTAATGATTGCTCCAACAGTGGACCTTTTTTCACCAAGCTGCTTGGCCATTTCCCCGTAGCCCTTTCCAGCCTTGTGGAGGTGTAGAATTTTGTCTCTAGTGTCTTTGGACAGCTCTTTGGTCTTGGCCATGTTAGTAGTTGGATTCTTACTGATTGTATGGGGTGGACAGGTGTATTTATGCAGCTAACGACCTCAAACAGGTGCATCTAATTTAGGATAATAAATGGAGTGGAGGTGGACATTTTAAAGGCAGACTAACAGGTCTTTGAGGGTCAGAATTCTAGCTGATAGACAGGTGTTCAAATACTTATTTGCAGCTGTATCATACAAATAAATAGTTAAAAAATCATATATTGTGATTTCTGGATTTTTTTTTTTAGATTATGTCTCTCACAGTGGACATGCACCTACGATGACAATTTCAGACCCCTCCATGATTTCTAAGTGGGAGAACTTGCAAAATAGCAGGGTGTTCAAATACTTATTTTCCTCACTGTATATATAGAGTCCTTGCATGCTTTCTTGTGGCTCAGTCACACACCTGAATGAAAGGCTCATTAAGTATGCAGCCTCATTATGCGGGGGCCCATTGTCTCCTCAGGTGTGAATCACGCCCACCCACATATTGCCTTTCCAAACAAAAAGTGTCTTACAAAATTTAAATCAATGTATTGTTTTATGTGAATGGTTAGGCAGGATGATTTTCACATCATTTTGAAGAAAAAACTCTAGGCGACAAAATGCATTATCCAGAAGTCTTGTGGACACATATATAGTATGTGTTTTGTGGCCTTATTTCAGACATTTTCATTTTTAGTTTTTTCAATAACCATGCATAAACATTATTTTCTCAAAAATACATGTATATACATGTTGCTCACATATTATGGTAGCCCTGTTTGTGCTAAATAGAGTGTAATTATACCTTTGCCATTAATATGTTTATAAGCAACTGAAAAAAGCACAAATGTAAGAGCATGTCAGAACATCTCAAGGACCCCAAAAACACCTTAGACCCCAGAGGGTTAACTAAATCTGTAAGTCACGCTGTTTACTTCTTAATATGTTTATTTAAAGCTACGCTGTTTACTTCTAAATATATTATTTAATTCTGGTGTGCTTAAAGGTACAATATGTAGTTTTTTTGCTTTAAAAATAGCAAAAAATCACTATATCTATGTTATATATTTTTTTTAGTTGTGTACTTACATTATCCCGACTGTTTCCAACAACTTTCAAATGAGGAGAAATTTGTAATTTAATTCGAAGACACGGCCCCGTTTCTTTATTTCCGTTTTGTCGCCGTCAATGGCGTCATATCCGCGTTCTCCCTGGTTTCCGCTCGTACTTCCATAGTAACCAGAGCCCTCTGATAGTAACCAAGGCGACAGACGTGGACAACTGTGTAGTTCATAATGTCTATCTGCACGCTGTTGTTGTTTGTTCAAACATTATGGACCATGGCAAGCAGACTTTGGATAAAAAAGGAGAACTAAAACGAGAATCAATATCAGCGCGGTGTTTTCGAGATGCCGAGAGCTCCACGTCCGAGACTTCGACCGCTCCTACATGTACTTTATTAAACAGGTGAGCACATTTACATAAAACTAATCAATGTTATATAGTTCAACAATGATAAAATGTTAGAATATGATCTGTATGTTATTCTAATGTTGATCTAGCTTACTGCTAGTCTCATACAGACAAACTAACACATAGAATAACAAATTTCAACACATTCAAATGCAGTTTAGTGTGATAGTGTAATGTTAGACCAAGTGAAACAGTGCTGCGTTACCTCAAGTTTAATTTGTCTAATAAACTGACCTGTGAGTAGTAATTCTGCACTTGCGTGTAGTTCGGTAGAATGAAATGTTTATATTCCTTTTATATCCGCGGGACTCGCGTCACGTGTGGAGCTTATAGCTGTCTATCAGCAATCCCGACCTGCTTCATATCACAGTCATGATAAAAACATCTATGTATTTACTCATCCATAAACATTATTAGATCGGTCGGCTTCACGTTGACGACAAGATCCATAATTCTTAGCAAATGTTGCGTCATCAAACTACGCCTTTGTTATTGCGGCGAAAAAAAATACATATTGTACGTTTAACATTATCGTTACTGTTTAATAGTAGCTTATGCTAAGTCTCTTTCACGCCCATCATTTGTAGTAATAGCTACTACATAGCTCTAGGCTAACTATCCTCTTACCGATCGTGACGGCAAATCCCCATCAGCTGTTACTATAGGCCGGCGTGGCGTGGCCATTTTTATTTCGGCTCCAATGTTAACAGGTTAGAGCTTGCACACTGCCTGCGTGACACGCACGTCTCGCCGAAAACGCGTGTATGCTATAAATAGAACCGACGCCTCTTTTTCACGCGACATGCAAACGTGTTGGAAGCGTTTCCAGGCATCAATGAAGACAAAAAAGCTTTTATGGAGATAATGAATTGTAAATGCAGAATTGTAAATATTTTAGCTCTGCTTTTTTATAGTTTAAAATAGAATAGAAAAATATGTTTAGATGTCATTTTGACACAGATACATATTAATAAATGACATTTAGATTTTTGGAGGTTTTGACAAATGCAGATATAGTTGTAATTTAAAAAAAAATTTTTTTATAATAATTATCGATATTCAAATATTGCACCTGTCAATACAGAATAAAATATTCTGTAGCCTATTTTGTCAATTCTGCCAACGTAGTCTTTGCTGTATCAGTATGCTATATATTTATGTTTAACATGAATTATAGGCCTTCCACAACTCTCTCCCCATATTTCGAACAAGGGTGATCCAAATCCCGAGATAGCCCTCATTGTACGTCACCTAGAGGCAGCAGCGCCGCATCAGACACGTTTCTGGTGTGCAAAGACATAGAAAACGCCACGCAGACACTATGCTTTTTCCTTCGAAAAAGAGTAGGGGTGTAACCCCGGCATCCTGGCCAAATTTGCCCCTTGGCCTCTGTCCATCATGGCCTCCTAATCATCCCATATACTGATTGGCTTCATCACTGTCTCCTCTCCACCAGTAAGCTGGTGTGTGGTGGGCGTTCTGGTGCAATATGGCTGCCGTCGCATCATCCAGGTGGATGCTGCACATTGGTGGTGGTTGAGGAGATTCTCCCCTTCCATGTAAAGCGCTTTGAGTACCTAGAAATATACCTATATAAATGTAACAAATTATTATTATTATTATTATTATTATTATTATTATGATCACGCCACGCAGCCTTATTGTTCATGATCACTCTCTTCCGTCTCTGTGGCTGTACATTGATGTGCATAAATTATTATAATTCAAATGAACTATTAGTTATGAACAGCAGCCAAATTAATTATATTCATACCACATTTCTGCCCATATCCTGGGCATCTGATCTTTTGCAGACCACCTGATTGTGACCTACTGTTACACCACCTTTGCTGATGCTAAGATGACGAAAGATAGTCATACCAACAGAGAGAGGATACGCAAGGCAATGCATCATGCACGTAATGCTCAGTCAGTCGAAGCCCGAGATGCTCGGCTGGCAAGTGACGCTGCACGTCAAGAAAGGTGCCGTGAAGCTGAGGAAGAGGACGAACACCGTGCTCGGCTGGCAAGTAACGCTGCATGGCTGAAAAGGCGCCGTGGAGCTGAGGAAGAGGACGAACGCCGTACTCGGCTGCCAAGTGACGCTGCACGTCAGGAAAGGCGGCGTGAAGCTGAGGAAGAGGACAAACGCCGTGCTCGGCTGGCAAGTAACGCTGCACGTCAGGAAAGGTGCCGTGAAGCTGAGGAAGAGGACGAACACCGTGCTCGGCTGGCAAGTAACGCTGCACGGCTGAAAAGGCACCATGGAGCTGAGGAAGAGGACGAACGCCGTGCTCGGCTGGCAAGTGACACAGCATGTCAGGAAAGGCGCCGTGAACCTGAGGCGGACGACGAACGCCGTGCTCGGCTGGCAAGCGACGCTGCTCACCATGCTAACATGAGAGATAAGGAAACACCTGAGATACGAGCGGATCGCCAGATGCATGACTGTCAACGACACAACCTTCTGAGAGAGGTTAATTTGATTGATTGGTTCAACCGCCACCCGCCCGAATTTAATTAAAATATTATTTTTTGTCACGTCATCCGCATCTCTAGTGTGTGTGTGTGTGTGTGTGTGTGTGTGTGTGTGTGTGTGTGTTGTCTCGGCCCTCCCTCGTGGAGTTTAAAGCTGCAGTCGGCAAGTCTGGCAAAAATTTTTATGTTTACAACTCTCATGCCCCTCCGCCACTACCAGCAAGCACCCTCCCATCGAGGTTGTGCTCGTCAGTGCGTGTGAAAGCGTCCGTCTCTTCAGCATCGATCAACACCATGGACTCGGAGGTAGGCTGCCCTGGCTAATCTATCCATAAATAGCAATAACCGAGGAATTGGAAGCTTGTTAGTAGATTTTCTCTCCGCCATCACGCTTCGTGCAATCTTCAGGCGAACTTCAGGCGTGTGCATGTGATATTGTAACGTGCGCGAGGGAGGGGGGGATCTGTGGAGTGTGCACGACCTGTGATTGACAGTCAGATCTCACACCCCCCTGCGCTGATTGGACCCGATGATCCGGGAGCGGTGGATTTTTGCAAAACAAATAACACGCTCCAGGTGGAGTTAGAAGCTCAGGTTTTTTTCTAAAACCACTTTATTTATGTTGTTCTGTCGGATTATAGTGTCGATTTCACTGAATATGAAAAATGGTGCCGACAGCAGCTTTAATTGGTTGACATTGCATGTACGATTGGCAGGAACAGAATGTGAGGCTGATCAGACAGTCGAAACGAATGTGTGTGCACCTTTAGGCCTATATAATTTTTTTTTGTTGTTCTTTGAATTAATCAATTACTGTATTTGAAATAAAATTTTAATCAGTCATTATTTTAGAGATGCATCGATTACAATTTTCTGGGCCGATTCCGATTTCCGATTTTTCATTAAGTTTGACCTGCCGATACCGATTTTAGCCGATTCCGATTTCATTTTTTCTAACCACTTTACAGCACACACAAATATTTATTTTATATCTTTCCTGTTATAGAACATTTTACAATTTGCATAGTAGGCTTACATCTTTTTTTGAACAGATAAATGCTATAAAATAGAACTATATAAATTACTCCAGGTGTGGGTAATTCACACACATCTAAAGTGCAGTGTTATGGAAGAACCATTTCCTTTTCACATTCAATATCCAATCATTTTTTTTATATATATGTATTTAGCAAACTAAACGTCTGTATGAAAACAGGGAATGGCAATAAAATAATATATAATAAAATAAATATAGCCTTGCAGTATAAAGATATTTCTCAAAGCACACACACACAGGCCTATTGCAATCACTTGTACAAACTGAATAATAAAACAAGTTTAAATGGGTGCATTTTCTATAAATATTAGTCTTCTTTTCTGACATAGCCTACTCCAGTTCTTGTTAAACACGCAAATTCTGTGCATTTTGGGCACTTTTTTGTGAAACCCTATTTAGGCTATTTTGTCCATCAAAAGTGTGCTTTCCCTTTAATTGAGCGTGAGCAGTGCAGCAAATAGACTCGGCGCCGAAACACGCGCTTCACTGCTCGCGACGCAACCTACTTGATGCTCACGCGCTGCTCCTGCTCCGTTGTGAATGTACTCATTGATGAACATGCACGGCGAAAAAAAAATACGCGCTTGCGGTCTGAACGGACGTAATTCACGAGGTTTCCTACATGTGTGTTCCGTACGTGTGCATGTGTGATGCTGATGTTGCGTGATGTTAATCATGCGGCGCCCGAGTGCATTTGACCGGCATAAAATCGGCATTTGTCAGACTGACCGGCCGGTCGCCGGTCACGGCCGATCACGTGAAAATCGGCCAATTCCGATCACCAGCCGATCAATCGGTGCATCTCTACATTATTTCATTATTACATAATGATTTAATTTCTATAGGCTATATTTTTAAAAATAGAGTCGGCTCTTCAGATATGCGGGCCAGCTCCCGACATTCACCTACAACAGCCGGCTCTTAGATCTGGCTCATTCGCAAACGAACCATCACTACTAATAACCATCACACACTAGATTATCTTCGCACAAATGCTTGTACTGTTAAGTATACTGTGCAAAATGGTTCTTATGAATTTCTTAAAGTCCCACTCCGATCATATTTCGAGCTATTTTTAAACATTCTCAGTGGTCTTTAAATGATGATTATGCCGTTTTTAGCCAAAATCACAAAACCTGTGCCGTTTTCTGGGACTTCGCTTCAGCAGAGCGACAGTAGCTCATTAGCAATTCGCCTCTGCGTTGTGGGCGGAGCCGTTGGCACGGAGACGACCCTCCCCCTCCTCTCCTCTGTACGTTCACACCCGCCGGCGCCGACTTGAGCTTCCGAGAAAACGGAGGAGAAGTTGATCATCGCCGTTGCTGGGTTTCCTATCATTATCGGATTAATTGCAGTTTAACCATCACAGAGTGAAAGCTTATCATTATGTGTTTTTAAGTCCTGCCAGTTTAACAGGGCGCGCTTGACAGGGCATATAAGAACGAGGAGAGAGAGAGAGAGCGAGAGAGCCCCGGCCGCGCGCGCGCACTCACTAATAATAATAAATAATAATGTGACCAAAACGGTTATACAAATGCTGTCATTATAAAAGGTTTCTAGTGTCAATGTATTGCTTGTTTATTCTGTTTACTTTTCATGGTGTGGCACTTCTCTTCTCCCATGATCGAACATAGAATGCTGCTACTTCAGAGCGGCCAAAGCGTCAACAAGCTTCCTCGTACTTTTTGACAAGCGTCCTTGACAGGGCGGCCAGAGCTTCTTTGCTGCTCAAGTCGGCGGCGGTGTGAACGTACAGTTAAGTATTGCAACCCGCTACCGCACATAGGTGTTGATCCGCCATCGTCTTCTCTACCCCTCAGAACCTGAGCGGGCGGGGCGGAGGGGAGTATGAGCTTGTGGCCCCAACCAGTGGAGTTACTACGTCACAACTCCAGTCTATTTTAGCTGGCATTTTAGCGCCTGCTACTGATTCACAGCCATTTGAATGCAGAAATACTCAGAAATACAACTTTGAGCTTATTTTTCTCAATATATGTCCTCTAACATCAGAAAAATGCCACAAGAACATGTTAACACCTAGAAAAACATGATTTTCGTCGGAGTGGGTCTTTAAACAACTTCCTGATAAATTTATTTTAAAATTCTGCAGTTTGTTCTCAAATAAAAAGAACATATGTGACCAGTCACGGAAAGTAGGGACACAAGTCGGTTCTGGGGCATTTTGAGTTATTCGCATATTCTGAAAGTGTAGTATTCAAGCTTTCCAACGATGTGTAACACATGGAAATCTGATAATATTTGGAGAAGTTGTGGCCATTTGAAGGTAGGCACTCAAAAAAACTGAAATGGTAGAAATCTGCTTCTAAAGATTGGCAAGTTCTCACCCTTCTGGGAATGACAATAGGGCTCATTTACATCTCATTTAGATAAGTCATACCCCCTGTAAAGCTCCCCCGTCTCCCCCTCCCCCCTGAATGTACCAATTCTACAAATTCTCTAAATAAAACATCTCCAGTTAACTGGCAGAGCATTCATTTCGTTCGTTTTTTAAATAAGATACTAGCGCTGAAATGTGTTTTTTTTAATCAAGTGATCAAAGTGCTCGTTGCCGCTGCGATCAGTGGCGCAGATACAGTGTTTACTCGTGTGGCTCGCGCACACACTGCATTGTCTTCACTCGACGCGCGCTTCAATCCGTTGCGTTGCGGATACTCTCTATTCGTTCTGTTGAAATAACAAAATAATTCAAACGTTTGCGTGTCCCTGCTTGATATACAACCACTGATGAACATAATCGTTTTGATGAGAGAAAAAAAACTATACGAAAAAAAAAAAAAAAACTATACAAGGGTGGATTTGAACTCTCAACCTCTGACACGGCTGGCGAAAGCTCTACCACTGTACCATACATATACACGTTAATTCTATAGGCGGATCTATGTATTGGCACTGACAACATGTATTAGGCTACATCTCATTAAACAACAAATGAAACCCCATGTAACCTACTATTTAAATCGATTGCTGGACATCGTAATGTTATTGGCGTCCATCTTCATTGAATTTTGAAATCAGATAGAGCCGGCCAGAGCGCTGCATAATAAGTAGCCACGCCGGCTTATTCAGTATGGAAATACACACCGACAATGACACGCCCCTACTGCGTGCTAGAATCTCCGAAAAACAAGCCGATTTCAACATCAAAATGTACGCTTTTAAATATACCAATACTGCTATCTCAAACATGGAGAGGCTTCTTCGTGATCTCAACTAACAGATTCTGCAAAAAAAACGAAAATCACCAATTTTGAAAAAAAAAACGCTTCTTTCTCATTTTGCTCGAAAGTTGTGCTGCCGACTTGTGTCCCTGGTTTCCGTGACGGGTCACATATGTTAAATTACACTGTGTTCATTGTTGTTTAAAGCAGCACTCGGTAGCTTCGGGATTTCTACGCTGTATTCTCGCTTTTTGCTCGCAGGTTTCTCTCTAGAGCTCCCCCCACAGCTTCGGAATAGATATTTGACAACACTGTTGTAAAAACTCGTTGGTGATTCTCAGACACCAGAGGCTAGTAGATCAACGACATCAAAGCAGATGGGACATTCTTTAAAACGTCTTCTTCATTCGGGTTCGGACAGCGTGAGGGAGCGCAATAATGACAGCATTTTAGCAGATTTCTTTTGGCCGTAAAGCAGTTGTTTACATCGCGAGACCTGATATCACGCGAGACTTCCTGACGCGGCGGCCGGCGGCCCGCCACCCCAAAGTTGCAAGTGCGTATTTTCCGCTCACGGGCACCAGGGGGGTGCGAAACGACCACCATTCAACCCGAAATAAGTATTAGAACCATTCCAATGACTCCGAAGCTGTTCAGTTAAGGTAAAAAAGATACTTAGTTCACCTTTAACCAAACTTTAATGTTTTCTGAAAATACATGTCTTTCCTATTAACCCACGTTCAAATAACAATATAATACAATACAATATTTTTTTCAGGGAAGGCATAAACCAACCATAGGGATAAGATTAAATGATATCAAGGGGAATGTCTATACTTAAAAATCCTGAGTGTTGTGACACTGTTTTTGCTTTTAGATCAACAAATAATAACCCAAAATGATTGTCTTGATAAGGTCATGCATAAGACTTTTTTTTTCCTGTCCTGGACTTGGTCTTGACTCGGACTCGAACCTTTTTGGACTCAGTCTTGTCTTGGACTCGAACCTCTTTGGACTTGGTCTTGACTTGGACTCAATTAGTCCTGCGGCCGGTTGCATAAACATAGCCATAATGTTAAGACAGTGTCTTAAGTTCTAGTATGACCTACTAGCAGTTAGTCAGGGGCAGTCAGTCAGGGGCAGTCAGTCTTAGTTTTCGGTATCAAAGTAGGCTTATCTACGTGTTTATGTAACGATTTAAAAAAGCTATGAACCGTCTTAAAGAAAATGAATTGATGTCTAACTTGTAAGACTAGTCTTAGAGGTTTATGCAACCGGCCCCTGGGTCTTGGACTTGTCTTGACTACAGCCCTACTCAGATCTATATCCACGATCCTGCTCATGAGCTGGAAAACCGTCGAGCCCATGCCTCAAACAGTGATCTGAATGAAGATTTTTTAATGAGGACGCAAGAGGCCATTCACATGTGCAGTCCATATGTGCAACAGTTTAAGTCAGCCATTGAGTATGTGACCCAAAATGACAATGCCAATGAACTGAAAATTGTCCTAAAAGATCGCACACAACGTCATGAGCTTCATCGTGGCACTGTGAATCTTCCATCACTGAATAGTGACATGGCTGTCATTGCTCCAGGAGTAACTACAACAGAGCAGTTCTGGAAACTGGCTGTCACTCTTCACCTCAGAGGAGGAAGGCTTCAGACAATCGACGCCATGCATCCAGCATATGACCCATTGTCATATGTGCTTCTTCTGCCTCAGGGTTCCCAAGGATACCACACTGAGCTGGCAGGTGTCACGGTTCATGAATTCACTGTTTCCTTCTTGTCTCGTGTAGTTGTTGTTATGTGTGTGTGGGTGTGTGCGAGTGGGCGTTACCGCTCATTCCAGTTGATCAGCAATCCAGCTGATCTCACTCCCCTCACCAGCTGCCGCCAATTCACTCACCTTTAAATACTCATTACACTCTCCTCTCTTTGTCAGATCGTTGTTTGATGTCCTCCGTGTGTGTTGGTCCTGTTCCAGTCTGCGTTTCAGTTTCATGCTCTTGTTCCTGTTCTTTGTTCAACTGGCTTACGTTCCTTGTCTGGATTACATCACCATTCACCGACATCATCTTCTTATCACTTCATCTACCGGTTTGCTGACCATCTAGTCCCTGCGCCACCAGCCTTCCAGAGAACCTCGAACTTTCTTCACTTTACAAATAAAGAGTTTTACTTGCATCCTTGCTTCCGTCTCCTCGATCATGACAGAACAATCTGACCCACCAATGGAAGCAGCGAGTAAACCTACACCGTTGGAAGAGTTTGTTAACTCCAGCATTCTGCGCATGGACAATCAGGAGAAGAATCTGAACGACACGGCACGGGCTGTTCAAGCGCTGGTGGCGCAGGTGTCCGAGCTCACCCAGCAATTACAACATCTGCGAGCTCCCACTGCGCCACCCACACCACCGGAGAGCGTTTCCCAGTCAGAGCCCCGCCTACCAGTTCCGGAATCCTACACCGGTGAGCCAAGCTTTTGTATAGCGTTTTTAACTCGATGCTCAATGCATTTCTCTCTCCAGCCCAAAACCTTCTGCAACGAGCGAGCCAAGGTTGCATTCATGCTTAACCTACTGACTGGGAAAGCAGCGCTATGGGGGACGGCGGTGTGGGAGAACCAAGATCCATGCTGCGCCTCGTTCCAGACACTCTCCCAGATCGTTCAACAGACCAATCAGAGACCAGACATCATTGCTCGAGTATTTCACATGAAGGTGGAAGCACTCCTCACAGACCTCCTCAAGCGTGACATCTTGGGACACATTGATGCATATGTGATGGTGAAGGAAACACAAAAGAGGCATCTTCCACATATACACATGCTCCTGACCATGGTAGCCCGCGACAAATCCAGGACCACCAGTGATATTGACCGTGTGGTGTCTGCAGAGATTCCGGACAAAAACACAAATATGGAACTACATCGCATTGTAACATCACACATAATTCACGGTCCATGTGGACAATGGAACAGTGCCAGCCCCTGCATGGTAGACAAAAAGTGCACCAAAGACTATCCCAAACAATTGAGACAGAACACAAGCTTTTCAGACAACTCCTACCCACTGTACCTAAGACGAACAGAAGGAGCACCTGGTTCTCCCTTCATCAAGACCATCAGAGGTGGCGTTAATGTACATATCAATAATACATGGGTTGTGCCATACAATCCGTACATCCTGCTCCGATACAATGCGCATATTAACGTTGAAATTGTGTTGCTGTCTCCAGTGTCAAATATCTGTATAAATATTTGGAGAAGGGACCTGATCAGTGCATGGTGAGACTGGATGTGCCTGATGATGAGACCCGTGAGATACTACGACGTGATGAGGTGACACGTTATGAGTTAGGGCGTTACATCACTGCATCTGAGGGATACTGGCGCATATACGACTTCCCCATTCAGAAGAAACAGGTTCAGGTTCAGGTTTATTGATATAGCCCATTTCATACACAGAACGGTAGCCCAATGTGCTTTACATAATCATAACAATTAAGATATAGTTAAAACTAGTTAAAATGTCATGTCAATCGATTCAAATAGTTAAAATAATTTGAGTAAAATGAAAACATGGGACTTCACAGAGAACATAATACACAAAAGCGCAAAATAAATAATTACAAAACAGATAAATAAATAAAAACACAGCACAGATAAAAACATAAGAGCTTACAGACCACAGGTGCAAGGGAGGGTTAATGGAAGGCATCGTAGAAATGGAGATGGTGGGAGAGGTCTTAATGTCTATAGGAAGACGGTTCCAAAGACGGACCGCATAGCAGCTAAAGGCTGCTTCTCCCTGCTTGGTACAGGCGCTGGATTGTACCAGTTGGAGTGTTCCTGCTGATCTAAGAGATCTTGAGGGGCTATATGTTTCAAACATCTCTGCTATATAGAGAGGTCCAGGTAGTGATTTAAAAACAAGTAAAAGGACTTTAAAAATCAATTCTATAGATCACTGGTAGCCAGTGTAGAGATTTTAAAATTGGTGTGATATGATCTTTTCTTTTAGTTCTGGTCAGCCTTGCTGCTGCATTTTGGATCATTTGAAGAGGTTTTATTGTTTTTTTTAGGGAGACCAGTTAAAAGACCATTACAGTAATCCACCCTGCTGGTGATAAAAGCATGAATAAGCTTTTCTAAGTCTACCGGTAATATGAAGTTTTTAACCTTCGCAATGTTTTTTAAGTGATAAAAAGGCGATTTTGTGACTGCCTTCATGTGGCTATTGAAGCTTAGGGTCGCTGTCAATAATGACCCCGAGGTTCTTCACAGTTTCCGCTACCTCAAAACCTTTTATTCCCAATAGTGTGGCAGTCTTTAGTCTCTGATCCTTTTTCCCAAAGAAAATAACTTCAGTTTTGTCTGTTTAATTTAAGAAGGTTTTTAGACATCCAATCTTGAACTTGATTAAGGCAATGGTAAAGGGATTCAAGGGGAGCAAACTCATTGGGATACAAGGATAGGTATAACTGTGTGTCATCTGCGTAACTATGGTAACTAATGGAATGGTTCTTCATAATTTGGCCAAGCGGGAGCATGTACAAATTAAACAAAAGAGGGCCAAGTATTGAACCCAGAGGGACACCACATGTTAGGGACATAGGAGCTGAGGCATGATGACCAATAGACACATAAAAACTCCTGTGCTCTAAATAGGACTTTAGCCAGCAGATGACCGAGCCAGAGAGACCCACACAGCATTCAAGTCTTTCTACTAGTATGCTGTGGTCAACAGTGTCGAACGCCGCACTGAGGTCCAACAGCATAAGAACAGTGTTTTTTCCAGCATCATTATTTAGCCGAATGTCGTTGACTACTTTAACCAGGGCTGTTTCAGTGCTATGGTATTCTCTAAAACCTGACTGGTAGAGATCAAGACAGGAAGTTGAGGTCAGAAAAGCAGACACTTGATTAAAAACTATTTTTTCAATTATTTTGCAGATGAAAGGTAGATTTGATATGGGTCTGTAGTTGTTAAGGACAGGCCCATCTAGGTTGTTCTTTTTAAGTAAAGGCTTTACAACGGCCATTGTAAGGGACTTGGGAAATAAGCCGCTCAGTAGAGAAGTATTAATTATTAAAAGCACATCAGTTGCTATTAGATGAAGCACAGATTTGAAAAAGCTAGTGGGTAAAATGTCCAACTCAGATGTAGAGGAACTTAGACTTTGTACAGTCTTTTCAAGAGTGTCAAAGTCAACAGGGCTGAAATTTGAAAGAGTACTGAGCTCATCTCTCAGACTAGTTGGTGATTCAAAGTGAGAGATACTATGCGACGTATATGAGATATAATGTCTTATGTTCTCTACTTTGCTCTTAAAAAAAGAGGCAAATTCATTGCACTTATCAACAGAGTAGTTCAGGAGCCAGATGAGGGGAGGGATTTGTTAGCTTCTCAATAGTGGAGAATAGCGCGCGGGTGTTATTTGCTTTACTGTTGATGATAGTGGAGAAATAAGATTGTCTTGCTCTACAAATTACAGAATTGTATTCGTAAAGTGTCCCTTTATGGATCAGAGAGTCTGAATTAAGTTTGGATTTACGCCATTTCCTTTCTGTTCTCCTACATTCTTTCTTTTGCAGTTTAACTGACGGGTCATTCGTCCATGGAGCTTTCTGTTTGCCAGTGGATTTTTTTTTTTCAGTTTTAAAGGAGCAATGTCATCCATTATATTTGTCATTCTTAAGTTAAAATCTTCCAGTAAGTTATCAGCAGTTTTGGGGAATGGGCTTTTGGACTCAAAGAGTGCTTGCTCAAAAAGAACACAAGTTTTGTCATTTGTAGCTCTCTTTCTGATCATAATGGAGTTATTCTGATGATGGGGGACAAGCAGACTTCAATAAAGATACAACAGTGATCAGATAAGGCTAAATCCACAACAGATGTAGAGGCAGTTACACCCTTTGTGATGACAAGATCGAGTGTATGGCCCTGAAAGTGAGTGGGGCCCTGTATGTGTTGTGTCAGATTGAAGGCATCGATCAGCGCCAGAAAGTCTCTTGCATGAGGGTTTTCAGGGTTATCTACATGGATGTTGAAATCACCTGATATAACAATGCTGTCAAAGTGAACACAGATTTCAGAGAGCAATTCACAGAAATCTTCAAGGAAGACTGCAACTGATAAAATAGGAGGTCTATATACAGTTAGCAGCAGGATTTTTGGACAACTTTTAACCCCCTGGGATCGGCGGTATCGCCGGCGATACCAGCTCGCGTTTTTCCTTATCAGTTCAAACGAGAGTCCAAATACACTGTTGACTTTGATCTTACAAACCAGTTTCATACATCAATCGATCCTGTTAAGTGTGTATTATTTTTGTGTATACTCACAATAAAAACAAAGTGTTGTGCTTTTTGCCAAATAAAGAAAAATAAACATGATGTGAGTTCTGCTTTCTCTCTGTCAGTGAAGTCAATTCTGAAACACGTCCGAAAATGAACAATAACTCAGCGAATACTCAGTCAAACAGGCATACAGACACACAGGCATGAAGCTTGAATTCTCTTCTTTTAAATGAAGTCATTTTTATAAAAAAAACTAATATTCTCAGTTTATGTAATCTGTATGAAAAGAGCGAGATGTCAGTCATTCTCATCTCAGCTAATTATTTTTAATGTGACCCCGCCCACAGAGAGCGTGCGCTATTCAAACGCAAATGACTGAGGCATCTATGCAAACTGTGAACGCCCCCATATCAGCTCGAGAAAACACATCAAGTTTATTCAGATCATTGTACTTGTTTACACCGTCTCGCGGCGCTGTGAGGAATAATAATAATGGAAAATGTACCTCAGAAGTGCTGGTATTTCGAGGAGCAACGGATCCTGAGAATACTGTAGTAAGTTTTTTTTCATTCTCAAGTGAATCGCGTTTCTGTGTGTGAATGAATGAACGGCAGAGATGCGCGCTGTTTACCACAACTCGCAAAAAGACGGCTTAAATTTGAATCGCATTTCTGTGTGTGAATGAATGATCCGCTTTTAGCAAACTATATTGCTATACTGAGATGAGTAAAAATCGACTGAAATATGTTTAAATAAAATGTATTTGTATAAGCAACGTATTAAACTGCAAATTAACATTTATATTTCTTATATAAACGAAAGACCTATGTTACAGACATATGAAAGACAACATTTCGTTGACTAGTTTTGGATAGATAATACATTTTTACTGTAAAATATCTGCCACCTCAAATAAGCTTTTGTTTGCCAATTTTTGCTCATATGTTAAATATAGTATGTTTTGTCAAAAATAAAGTAATCAAATAATCAAATCCTTAACTTTGAAATATGTATGATAAAATGTATACTTTAGTTTTTACAAAGAAAGATTACACCTGAATTGTTGTTGTAATTGTAACCTTTTTAATAAAAATATATATTTACAAGGTAGATGTAAACAAACTATTAAAAGGTAAATATAAGCCTTTTCTTTAAATAATTTTTATTGTGTTTTATTAGTGACAAATTTGGGGAGAGGATACATATTCCAAAACTGAAAATATGAGAATTAACTGCACAATTACTAGACATGTTTTCCTTGGATATTATACAATTTGCAAGCACAATTTGTAAAAATTGGTTGGATGCTTCCAGCTGTGAACCAATTATATATATACATATTGCTCTTGCATTCTTTCTTGTGGCTCAGTGACACACCTGAATTAATGGCTCATTAAGTATGCGGGCCCCATTGTCTCCTCAGGTGTGAACCACTAAATATGCATGATGGTGTAAGGATCGTTGACGCCCACTCGCATATTGCCTTTCCAAACAGAAAGTGTTTTGCAAAATTTAAATCAATGCATTGTTTTATGTGAATGATTAGGGAGGATGATTTTCACATCATTTTGAAGAAAAAACTCTAGGCGACAACATCCATTAGTCAAAAGTCTTATTGACACATATTTATTGTGTGTTTTGTGGCCTTATATCAGAAACTTTAGTTTTTAGTTTTTTCAATAACCATGCATAAACATTATTCTCTCAAAAATACAAACATGTACATACATGTTGCTCACATATTATGGTAGCCCAGTTTGTGCTAAATAGAGTGTAATTACACATTTGCCATTAATATGTTTATAAGCAACTGAAAAAAGCACAAATGTCAGGGCATGTCAGAAAATCTCAAGGACCCCAAAAACACCTTAGACCCCAGAGGGTTAAGGACAGCCCTAAGATATTCAAAAGAAGCATAGTCACCATAGGATGACTGTTGACACTGAAAAGAAGCTTTAGCTATAGATTTTAGCTATTCCTCCCCCACGTCTATTTTCACGGTTGACACTTATGAAGTTATAATCGGAGGGAGAAGATTCAATTAGGGTACTATTATAGTTTACTGAGTCAAGCCAGGTTTCAGTTAAAAATAAAAAGTCAAGTTTATATGTGGAAATAAGTTAATTAAAAAATACGTTTTTTATGAGTGACCTGATATTTAGCAGAGCAAGTTTTACTGTAAGAAAAATGTTTGTTTTTTTTCACTGGGACAGGTGGTTTCTTAGGAATAAGTAGTCTATCTATCTTCTTTAGTAGATTAGATGGGTTAAGTCTGCGAGCCAGGGTGCATTTAGGTCTATTCCACTTTGCTGTTGTGGAACCAATTTGCACAGTAATAGGAGCCTGTAAGGACATGATAGGAGTATGCAGGTATGCCGGGGTCATGCATAGGTCTATGCAGGGGGACAGTTCAGCAGGACCCTCATAATTACTATGCTGGGTAGAGCGAGGGCAGACTGGAGGAGGGTCAGGCTGAGCATTATGTCAGTCAATACCAAAGGCTATATAGTTCAACGACGGCGCTTTTCACATCTTTCTGTAGGCATGGGAGAGGTGGAACGCTTTCTCGACTTGTGAATAGAAGTTTTGCCCAGCCTCGGAGGGTTAGCCGAACGCCCAGCATACGGCCGGGGCTGTAGATATAATGGTTACGGCAGGCTGTTTCTCCGTAGAGTATAACAGGGAGTTCGTAGCCTCAAACTCGACCTCCAGGCCAGCCCCTTGAAGTGTCTCCAGCGGTGCATAAAAGTTTGAAAGAGTGAGGAGGCTCTCGTCATCATCTGGAGAGAAAAAGGGAAGAGAACCCCGTCGGCCGTCCTTCGCCCCGACTGTTGTCCAGGTGTTCAGTGGATCGGTCACAGTAACAACACTGGCGGGGACCTTGGCGCCGGGTTTAGAAGCTGGATGTAGTGAATCCACCCGTGAGAGGAGTAAAGACTGTCGCCGGAGAACATCATCCAGGAGAGCCTCTATGGAGCAGAGCTCAGACCTCAGGTTGGCTGCCTCGGCGTTCGCGGAGAAGGCACCAGACATGCAATCCTCGGTGGTCATAGTCCTTTCATCTAAGGTAAGTTTTCACACACACAGAAACAGTGCAACCATATAAATCTGCATTTGACCCTCACACTGCTGAACTATTCTATATCTGCATCCTTTTGTACCGCGTGCCAGGGCCAACATGCTTCAAAGACCTACGACGAGTTGGAGATGTGGTCATGGACACCTATCTGGCAGCTTGCATTGCGCATGGCATTGTTGACAATGACCAAGAAGTAGATTCTATTATGGAGGAGGCTGCAAATGTGACATTTGGCTCAGCACTGCGTGAGGTATTCGCCAACATGCTAATGTTTGTTCTTAGAGGGGAACACTTGCAGTTCTGGGAAAGGCACAAGCATGTGCTGTGTGAAGATTTCATGCACAGGGCCAATGTGAATGAGCCAGATGAATTTATTGTGACTCAAGTGCTACTTGACCATAAGGACCATGTTGAAAGTCATGGTTTTATTTTAAATGGGAACTTTGGCCTCCCTGAGTCTGATCCACTTCACGTCCGGAGTCAAATTCCCAGCATCATTCAGCATGAGACTGAGCACAACATAGAGGAACTTCAAACTATCATTACTGACACCGAAAACAGCCTCAATGACGAACAGCAAAAAGTTGTCGAAACAGTGATGGAAAGTGTGGAACAGGGACTTGGAAAAATGATATCACTTGATGCAAGTGTTGGAACTGGGAAAACATTCATATTGTGCCACATCTTTAACAAAGTGCGTGCACAGGGCAAAGTAGCTCTTGCAACAGCTGCAAGTGGCATTGCAGTTACCCTACTGCCGAAAGGCACAACCTTTCACAGTAGGACAAAATGTCCTCTCATTCTCACAGACGAGTCCATTTGCAGTATGAGTGAACATGACAGCACTGCAACACTCCTTAGAATGACGCATCTCATGGTTGTGGATGAAGTGTCAATGATGGATTGCCGTGCATTAGTAGCAGCAGATCGTACATTCCAGTGGCTCAGAGGTTCAGACAAGCCATTTGGTGGCATCACAATGGTTTTCAGCGGTGAATGGAGGCAAATCCTTACTGTTGTCCCACATGGTAGCCAAACCCAGATCATAGGGAGGTGTTTCAAGAGCTCATCCTATGGAAAAATTTTGAGATTCTTCGTCTAACAGAAAACATGAGGATCACTCAAGCTGCTGGAGATCAACAAACAGAAGCAGATTTTGCCAAATTCCTTTTGAACCTTGGTGAGGGGAAAATTCCTGTGGTTCCAGAAGAGGGTGAATTTGCAATTAAGCTCAATGAATCGATCAATTTCTGGCGAGAAACTTGAGGACATTGTCAATTGGGTATATGATGACATGACAGTCAACATTTCCAATCCAAAGTGGCTATGAGAATGTGTCATACTGTGCCCAACCAACTCTGAAGTTGACAAAGTGAATGAATATATGACAAAGAATTTTCCTGGAGAAGAGCATGTTTGCAACAGTGTGGACACTGCAGAATCTGAGGGTCACCATATGTACCCAACTGAGTTTCTAAATACCCTCTGCCCATCTGGTATGCCTCCCCATCGCATCACTTTAAAGGTGGGAATGGTGATCATGCTATTTCGAAATTTCGACCAACAAAATGGACACTGCAATGGATCGAGATACATCATTGAACAGATCCTGCCTCATCTTTTGGTTGCGACTTCTGTGATCGGTGTCAATGCTGGACGCACATTACTCATTCCACGCATCATCCTCATCCCATCTGACAACATATTTCCATTCACCCTGCGACATAGGCAGTTTCCGGTGAGACCCTGCTTTGCCATGACAGTGAATAAGGCCAGTCTTTGCAACGTGTTCAAGAACAGCCAGTCTACACTAACAAAACACAAATATCCACTGTAAATATATCATCCAATGCATCATTATGTCAGTATTAGGGCTGAAACGATTCCTCGAATAACTCGAGTAACTCGATTACGAAAAAATTTCGAGGCAAATTCCTCTGCCTCGAAGCCTCTTTTAAATAATTTTAAAGTTCACGTCACGTTATTTATTTCTCAATTATTATTTTTAGTGTGACAACGCGCTTACGTCACCCACAAATCGGAAGGTGACGCAAGGAGTTAGCTGTGACGAAAAAAAAAAGAAAGTTAGCTGTGTTTTGATTTGAAGGCGCGGGCGCATGCGAGCTGCAAAATGGAAGAAGGGAGCGGTAACAATGGCAATGAGCAAAGAGAAGAAACAAACAAGAGAAAACGACAGAAAATGTCCAAAGTTTGGGATCATTTCAAATTGAAAAGTAAAGAGAATGCCGTGGTGTGTGTCCATTGCAAGATCGAGCTAGCATACCACAACAGCACGTCGTCCATGCTGCAGCATCTCAACAGAAAACATCCACTCTACTCAGAGACCGGAGGACCGTCACCCGAAACGAGGTAAATTCAATGTAGCGATAAATCAATGTGATTGCTAGTCGAGAGGAAGGCTGTTAAATAATGTACGTTAATTTTGAAAGTGATAAACCACGACGGCCAGTGCATTTCAATGAAAATATAACGTTACAGCACAACGTGTGACGCGGTCCCGATGCGCAGCGGAGGTGCGGTAAATTTTTCATAGAATTGCACTGGCCCGTCGTGGTTTATCCCTTACATAATTAATGTACATTATTTTACAGCTTATAAAACGTCTACCTACTAAAGTAATTAATTTACTGTCAAAAAAAGTTGTGAATGGCTTTTACGATGAAACTAGATACTTTATACCATGGCGGCTTGGATGAATACGGTTGATGCTTTCGTTTGAATACTGAATGTTGAATAACTTACATTATTGTAATCATATCCCTATGTTGGAGCATTATGTGCTTCAACAAAGCAGGTGTGTTAATTGTATTGCAATGAACAGGATTTATAAATGCACAGCCATGAACTTAATATATGTATGTTAATGATATTTTGCCTTAGTAATATCATCAATATTTTTTTTTTACCACTTAGTGAATCATCACAACTTCGTATGGACAGATATGTGCGGACAGCTACATGTTCCACTGAGCAAGCAGCTGAGTTTTCAGACAGCATTTTGAACATGATTGTCACAGACGTGCGCCCACTGTCCATGGTGGAGGATGAAGGCTTTAACCCTCTGAGGTCGACAAACGCGCCCGCGCGTTTTGCTGGATTTTTTTCAGTTCAGTTCAAAAGAAATGAATTTTGCTCTGTTGACTTTGATATTACAAGCAAGTTTCATACATCAATCGATTCTGTTAAATGTGTATTATTTTTGTGTATACTCACAATAAAAACAAAGTGTTGTGCTTTTTGCCAAATAAAGAAAAATAAACATGATGCGAGTTCTGCCTTCTCTCTGTCAGTGAAGACCATTCTGAAACGCGTCCGAAAATGAACAATAACTCAGCGAATACTGAGTCAAACAGGCATACAGACACACAGGCATGAAGCTTGAATTCTCTTCTTTAAAATTAGGTAATTTATATAAAAAACAAATATTCTCATCTTGTGAAATCTGTATTAAAAGAGAGCGATTCCAGTCGAGCTAATTAGAGCTCATTCAAATGTAATGTGAACCCGCCCACGGAGAGCGCGTGCTATTCAAATGCAAATTACTGAGGCAATCCAAGCAAACCTGTGAACGCCCCCATATCAGCTCGAGAAAACACAAGTTTAATCATATCATTGTAGCCTACGTGTTTACACCATCTGGCAGCGCTGTGAGGAATAATAATAACGGAAAATCTACCTCAGAGTGCAGGTATTGCGAGGAGAGAGGATCCGAATACTGTAGTAAGTTTTTTTTCCTTCTCAAGTTAATCGCGTTTCTGTGAATGAATGAATGGCAGCCGCAGAGATGCGCGGTTTATCACAGCTCGCAAAAAGACAGTTTAAATTTAAATTGCGTCTCTGTGTGAATGAATGATGATGTTTTAGCAAACTGTATTGCTATACTGAGTTGAGTAAAAATCGACAGAAATATGTTGAAATAAAATGTAGGCTTTTTGTATAAGCAACGTATTAAACTGAAAATTAACATTTATATGCCCTAATATTTCATAAAAACAACGTTACAGTCAGGCGTTTCTGTTTGTGAATGAATGTTTCGGTTTTAGCAAACTGTATTGCTATACTGAGTAAAAATCGACTGAAATATGTTAAAATAAAATGTATTTGTATAAGCAACGTATTAAACTGCAAATTAACATTTATATTTCTTATAATAAAAATGAAAGACCTATGTTACAGACATATGAAAGACAACATTTCGTTGATTAGTTTTGGATAGATTATACATTTTTACTGTAAAATATCTGCCACCTCAAATAAGCTTTTGTTTGCCAATATTTGCTCATGTTAAATATAGTATGTTTTGTCAAAAATAAAGTAATCAAATAATCAATCAAATCCTTAACTTTGAAATATGTATGATAAAATGTATACTTTAGTTTTTACAAAGAAAGATTACACTTGAATTGTTGTTGTAATTGTAACCTTTTTAATAAAAAAAATATATTTACAAGGTAGATGTAAACAAACTATTAAAAGGTAAATATAAGCCTTTTCTTTAAATAATTTTTATTGTGTTTTATTAGTGACAAATTTGGGGAGAGGATAAATATTCCAAAACTGAAAATACAGTATGAGAATTAACTGCACAATTACTAGACATGTTTTCCTTGGATATTATAGGCCAATTTGCAAGCACAATATGTGGAAAAATAAAAAAGAATTGAGATACTTCCAACTGTTGCTCTTGCATTCTTGTGGCTCAGTGACTCACCTGAATGAATGGCTAATTAAGTATGCAGGCCCCATTGTCTCCTCAGGTGTGAACCACTAAATATGCATGATCGTTGACGCCCACTCCGCATATTGCCTTTCCAAACAGAAAGTGCTTTGCAAAATTCAAATCAATGTATTGTGTTATGTGAATGATTAGGCAGGGTGATTTTCACATCATTTTGAAGAAAAAACACTAGGCAATGACATCTATTAGACAAAAGTCTTATTGGCACATATTTAGTATGTGTTTTGTGGTCTTATTTCAGAAACTTTCGTTTTTAGTTTTTTCAATAACCACGCATAAACATTATTCTCTCAAAAATGCAGACATGTACATTCTTGTTGCTCACATATTATGGTAGCCCCCTAAATAGTGTGTAATTTTTTTTTGCCATTAATATGTTTATAAGCAACTGAAAAAAGCACAAATGTCAGGGCATGTCAGAACATCTCAAGGACCCCAAAAACACCTTAGACCCCAGAGGGTTAAAGCGATGATTTCCACTTTCAATCTCAAGTACGAGCTTCCTTCAAGACCCTTCTTCATGAAAAAGATTGAGGAAAAGTATGAAGGCATCAAAGGCAAGTTGAAGAAAGCCCTGCAGGAGACTGACAGCATTGCACTCACAACTGATATTTGGACGAGTGTTGCAACAGAGGCTTATCTAGGGGTGACGTGTCACTATCTTGGGGAGGATTGGGAAATGTTGTCCCACTGCCTGACAACGATGCCCCTTGAAGAGAGACACACCGCTGCAAATATTGCAGAGTGGATTGAGGATGTAATTGGCAAATTTGACATTCCACCAGAGAAAATAAATGCTGTTGTTCATGACAACGGTGCTAATGTCATAGCAGCAGCAAAGATTTTGCGAGAAAGGCATGGATGGGCATCAGTGTGATGTGCAGGGCACACCCTCAACTTGGTTGTACAAAGTTCTCTAAAGATCCACCAAGCTATCTCCAAGTGTGTGGCTGCTGTGAGATGCCTTGTTGAACATTTTAAGAGTAGTGAACTGGCATGCACCAAGTTGAAGGAGAAGCAGAAGCAAATGGGCACCGAGACAAACATGTTGGTGCAAGATGTATGTACACGCTGGAACAGCACCTATCATTTGTTGTCCAGGCTGCTAGAACAAAGATGGCCGGTGACTGCTACACTCTCTGACCCAGCAGTGACACAAAGAGGGAAACACTACCTTGATCTCAAGCCTGAACAGTGGATCCTGATTGAGGAGCTGAGCCAGGTCCTTGAGCCCTTTGAAGCAGCTACAGTGTTTCTGAGTGGACAGCAATATGTTACACTCTCTGCACTTCCACAGCTAGTGCACAAACTTAAGAACAACATACAGAGTCCAGATCTTGAGACTGCACCAGGGAGGTCATTCCAGGCTCATGCGACAGAACAGATCACAGCAAGATGGCAAGGACTGACGGAGTTTACACCTGAATCTACAAACATCACCCTGCTTGCTGCTGCTCTGGATCCCAGGTTTCGAAAACTGAAGTTCTTGCCTGCTGACCAAGTATTCAAGGTCCAAAGCACAGTACAAACCATGGCACTTGCTGTTGCTGCCAAAAAGCAAGCGAGGCAGCCCACTGCAAGTGAAGATAGAGCATCCAGCACAGCACACAACTCCCCAGAAGCGCATGTCAAGAGGGTCACATCGTTCCTTGACATACTGGGATCAGACTCCAGCACCAGTGAAGAAGAAGAAGATAAAAAAAAATATATATCAAAAAAATATATATATCAAAAAAAAGAAGAAGAAGAAGATGAGGAGCAGCAGCTAAACCAAGCTGTGCAGAGGGAGGTAGGCAAGTTTTTTTTTGTTTTTTGTTTTTTTTTTGTCCTCTTTAAAAATTTCCACAATAACGCTTTACACATAATAGAAAAAAAGTAATACAGAAACAGAAAATGACTGTTTGGCAAAAAAAAAAAAAAAAAAAAGCATTTTTAATTATTTCGTTGTCACAACTATTCCACAGATCTTGATGTATTTCGGAGAACATCCCCTGTCCAAGAAGGAGAATCCATTGTCATGGTGGAAAATGAATGCAGCACGCTATCCAACACTGGCAAAGCTGGCAAAGACCTTGCTGTGTATTCCGGCCACATCCACGCCATCAGAGCGTCTGTTTTCAGCAGCAGGAAACATTGCTTCAAAGCGCAGGGCAAGCCTCAGTTCTGAGCATGTTGACATGCTTACCTTTCTTCATTGCAATCACATGCTCCTTTAAAGACTTTCACAAACAATAATAGAGAGAGAGATTTAAAGAGGTTTAGCCTATTCTCATGAATGTATTGGCTTAAAGCACTCAGAAAAAAAATGTGTGAAACTATGCATGCATGGACTCTTGTTCCTGTCCACGTGTTTTTGCCTTCTGAATGCCACAAAGCATCCCAAGAAGAAGACCGTAAAGGCTTATGTTATGCCTGAGCTGTACATTTTGAAACTTTTTGTTCTGAAAGTTAAGTTGCACGACTTAAAGGCAGTGTTTTTGTATTATTATTATTTATTGTAATGTATGCTTTAGTTTTGATTAAAAAAAATTTAAAAAAGTAATTTGAAAGTAATTTCTTTTTATTTGGTTTTGCATCTATAAAGATGCTTTCTTTAAAACCCAGAATGTATGGCACCTAAATGCATTCAATTAAACTCAACTTTGTCATTGTTCACAGTACAAGTACAGACAGAGAAACAATGGGTAATAACTCAAATATTGTTGTATGCATACATACTATGCATTTAAAAAATAAAACTTGATTTTTCTATAAAACCAAACCTATTAGTTGTTAATTTTAAGAGACCTGTCTTATTTTCTTTTGTATATTTACTATTGCTCATTAATTAAGCAAAATTACATTTTATCCGATTACTCGATTAATCGATGGAATTTTCGGTAGAATACTCGATTACTAAAATATTCGATAGCTACAGCCCTAGTCAGGATCAGTATTTGCTTTCTACCATGCACAAATAAAAATGTCACTGAACTTTTGCTGTGTAACTGTAACAATGAGAACTTTTTTGAGTAACCAACAATTACTAAAAACACAGACAAAAACTGATTTTGCACGGGCACTTTGCACTAGTAAATTACAAAAACGTCGCACATCTCTCGAACTGTTAGTTCAGTGTAGACTCTGTAGCCTGCTCCCTGAATCGTCGAGTTCACTGTGTAGCCTGCTCCCTGAATCGTCGAGTTCACTGCCTGCTCCCTGAATCGTCGCGCTTATTCATTTGTGGATGTTAACTGAATCTGTAAGTCACCTATGCTGTTTACTTCTGTATATTTTATCTATCTATAAATTACGGGAACGTCTTTCTTTCTGTCTGTCTGTGTGTGTCTGTGTCTGTGTCTGTGTCTGTGTCTGTGTGTGTGTGTGTGTGTGTGTGTGTGTGTGTGTGTGTGTGTGTCTGAGATTCGCATATCTCTCGAACCGTTAGTCCGATGGATTTCAAACTTGACAGGTGTCTTACTACGGGCATGATTAAGTGCAATGCCAAGTTTGGATTAGAAATGCAAAAGATATCGGTAAATATATCGGTAAAAGAAGCACACACTGGCTTTTGCCAGCCTAGCCGCTGGCCACTCCCCCTCTCACACTGCACACTGATTGAGCACAGCCCAGGACCAGAGACAGAGAGGGTCGAAGAAAGCAGCGGAGCTTAAGTAGCGTTTTCTCAGAGTTCACTGTGTAGCCTGCTCCCTGAATCGTGTAGTTCAATTTTCCATATTTATTGTTTGTCATTATGTCAGTATCAGTATTTGCTTTCTACCATGCACAAATAAAAATGTCACTGAACTTTTGCTGTGTAATTGTAACAATGAGCACTCAAATACACCAAACCAACAATTACTAAAAACACACACAAAAACTGATTTTGCACGGGCGCTTTGCACTGCTCCCTGAATCGACGTGCTTATTCATTCATGGATGTTAACTGAATCTGTAAGTCAGCTACGCTGTTTACTTCTGAATATTATATTTCATTCTGGTGTGCTTAACGTTATCGCTACTGTGTAATAGTAGCCTATGCTATTCACCAACTAAACGTATACTATTCAATGCATTCACAGTCTCTTTCACAGGCATCATTTGTAGTAGCCTATTCACAAACTGTTTGCTCAAGCATAGCGTTTTCTCGGAGTTCACTGTGTGCTTTCTACCATGCACAAATAAAAATGTCACTGAACTTTTGCTGTGTAATTGTAACAATGAGCACTCAAACACACCAAACCAACAATTACTAAAAACACACACAAAGGCTGATTTTGCACGGGCATTTTGCACATAGTTGGAATGATTTCTGAAGGATCATATGACACTAAGGACTGGGGTAAAAAAAATCAGCTTTGCCATTACAGGGAAAAAAATACTTTTTAAATTATAATAATATTAAATTTATTACATTATATTACATAATATTACATTTTTGTTTTGTTTTTTTGTATATAAATGCAGCCTTGTAGAGCATTAAAAAAAACTTTCCAAAAAAAAAAAAAAAAAATATTACCAATGCCAAACTTTTGAACGTTAAACAACATTCACTTACATTTTGGAAGCATATTCTGATCAGCCAGACCTGATATTCTGGCCTTAAACGTATAGACCGAATTGATTTGTGTGGAAAAGTCAGCACAGACACTTCAGGGAGTTTAGAAACTAAAGTTGTCACTAGGGCAATCTCTCTAAATATTTATGTACCAACCTACACAAACCCAAAGTAAACTTCTGGACTTGTGGTGCACAACCTTGGTGAGATAAATTAGATCCTGTCTGCTTCAATATTGTTACTAAACGCTTGCTTAGTGAGAATTAATCTTAATTTGCAGAAAGTAAAGTTTTCTGCCTCAATATCGCTCACTTTCTCTGACTTTCATGTTGCTTTTAATTTATCTTTACACAAGCAAATCCAAGTTTCTTCGATGGCTATGCAGCTGTTTTCTGCATCAGACTTCTTATTCACATCTTGTCTGATTAGAAAATGTCTGGCCTCATCTTCACCTTGTTTAAAATTCACAAAACTTTAAAACTGGCTGCCTTCCAGCAAGTTTGAAGCTCACAACGTATTTAGTGATAATGAAGTACTAACGTATTCAAGTTGGACAGTGCATTAAAAAAATAGCCTGGACTTCAATATGAGTGCAACTTAAGCTCTACAGCTCTATATATAAAAGGCATTTGTGACAGAATTTTGATAACTACAGAATATATTTAAAATGTTTCCCTTTTTTAATAAGAATGCCGTAACAATGAAAGTACACAGAGCCAAGCAATAAACATTCAAATATATGCCGTTTTAAAAGTATAGGCACAACACAAGATCTAAAAATGAGACTAGTTTAATTGAATTATTTCCTTGTCTGTAAAATATTTAATGTTATAACCTGATTACGTCTACAAAAGTATGAAAAGAACAATTTTACAGCTCAAATAATAAACAGGCCATAATGAAGAATTCATTCATTCATAATTCAAATGATTCCATGTGACCAGATGGGAACCATGTCATGTGACTGCAGTTTTACCCATCTCTAAGAGATCAAATAAGACATCAAGACCAGCTAAATATGTGTTTAGTAAATTATTACAAGTTTTAAAAAAATACATAATTTAGGTATGAGCACCAAACTTCTCAGAAGCCCCCTCATTAAAACAGAATCTTTAAATGACTGGACTGTAAACAAAATATATAATTCAAGATTCCCATTAATTATTCAATGTATTTAGATAAGGTAACAGATTTGATTACTTATATTTAAGCATGTAAAAAAAAACACACAAGGAAACCTTTGATTCGCCAGTTAAATTTTCAAGTTTCTTCCCAGAACTTCACACTGATAAACACTTGTTTATTGAGCTAATGGAGACATAGTAGGAATTGGGGGCGTGTTAGAAAAAGACACAAGTGGCTGCCAAATGTGGATGTATATTTGAGAATGGTATGAAATGTGGTCACTTGCTAAATTCGAAAACAATAAAAATGCCTCTTAACCTCTTAAAGAGTTGGTTCAAAGCATTTAAATTACAAAGCAGAAACCAGGACAGATATCCTAACTTGTTTAACAACTTAATCAATTTATGATTGCAAAGGTTATCGAACTCCTCACAAATCAGATTTAGTCATTTCAGGCTCTGAGTCCAAAATAGCACCATACTGTAGCTATTGTTTTGTCTCTTTCACTCCAAAGCCAACTACTGTATTTGAGGATGTCAGCTCAGTGAGCCGAGAATTAAACTTGGCAGCCCTAAAATTTTTCTTTTCTTACAAGCAGCCTTTCACCAGCAGGTCAAATAAAGGTTCAATTTCACAAAAAAAGACAAAGTGCCAAGAACGTCAAGACTGTTATACATCAGCATGGATCTCCGTCAGACGTCATGGAGCAACAGACAGACAAGATCAAAAAGATCGAGAGATGGAAGCATTAACCATAAAAAAAATACTGTCCAAAACAGAATGCAAGTGAAATTCAATATTGTTTTTAGTCTGTCTGGACTGGAGTGACAATCAATCTGAGCCAGGGCCAAACTGACATTTTTTTTAACCATTGAAAAGCCATCTGACTTATACAAACTTCATTGACAAACTTCTTGAGAAAAGAACAAAACCTGAAGATTAGGACTCATAATGAGGATTTAGCCTACGGTTTTCCTTCATCTGCCATTAGATATATGCTACAGCAGTCAGCTTTCACTAAACGGCCCAACACCCTCGCTAGTGCTGACATTTAAGAAGGGATGGATCTTTGCTTCAAGTGACAGGCTAGAGTGAAATTATATGTATTATCTTGCTGTATTTGTGTAATTTTCTGTCTAAAAGTGACCAAAAAGCCATTTAACTCCAGCTCACCATCGGTTTCACCAAACTGATCTGTCTCCAAAACGTTTGTACGCATGGGTCAGAGTTTGCGTGCAGGTGCGAAAATTTTCCCATCAAGTTTGTTTTTATAAATCACAACTTGTGCGTCGGAAGTGGCGTACGTACGCCTCTTTCAGGGCCTGTTTTGTGCATACGCAACGGTTATAAATGAGGCCCCAAGACAGAAAAAATGGATTCTTGAATGGCATTGAAGCCTTACTTGAAAATTGAAAAGAAATAATGGGCAGCAATCACCCACCTTTCAAATAACTTCCACAAAAATACCTCTTGAAGCTCTGAAAAACTCTCGAGCATTGTGCTAATCTAACCAGAAAGGCACTTCAGAATGTTAGAATAGCATAATAGTAATGCATGTGGTCTGTCTGTTGTAAGGTTCCTATTTTCATCCACAATAAAAAATAAAAAATAAACGAATAATGAAAATGTAGTCATTTACTCACCCTCATGATGATCCAAACACATACTGCTTGTTTTCTTCTCTGCAAAACAAATGGATAAATACAGCTGGAGTTAAGGAATGCATTATTTTCTATGTGATGAAAGTGAATGAAAAATGTGGAACTTTTCAGGCTCAGTTGCCATATTTTAATGGACTATCACTGAATAACAACTTAAATGTTGTTTTTTTCTCACACAAAGCTATCAGATAGCTTCAGAAGACCTAGGCCTATATGAATTGCTCATGACACTTCTGGTGGGGAGGTTCTCCTTTAAAGAAACACAAAACTTCTGTGTTTTATGTCATCTTATGGCTTCTAGAAAACTTTGAAAATACCTGCTCAGTTTCAAAAGGCCTGCTCCACCATAGATTCACTTTCATGCCTCCATTAAATGCAATTTTTCTTCAATTCTTCAGATTTATTATTTTTATTTATTTGTTTATTTGATCAATGTTTTTTGTGCTGAGGATTCGGAGTACTTATATACCGTTGTGTGTCTGCTTGTAATAATAACAGTGTGACTTTGTGTGTGATACTGTTTCATGACTGTGACAGTTTCTTTGAATTGAAAGGCACCAATTTCTCTCTATTAAACAAAACGCACTCAGTCTCACCTCGTGTCTCTCTAGGTATATTCCCCCTCTCTTAACTTTTCCCTTTCAACATGTTGCTGGCTGAACCAAGGTTGCCTGACAACTTACACACACAAAAAGAAGCAGCATGTCAGCGGCTGGGTAAAAGACTAAACTAAATTCATTCAGAAACTTTTTTAAACAAATCTTGGTTGGTTCATGTTCGCTGAGTAACAAACACATTTCAGTGACAGTAGCCTAGCTGTTTTCAAAGTTTTCAACAGATCTACTTCAAAACAGTAGTGTAAGTTAGCCAACTCAATGTAGAGCATCTCTAAAATCATTTGAGGTTTCATAAAATCACCAACACGGTATGATATACATGAGAATGACGTGGTAATTTAAGCGCTTTGTGTTGGTGTCTTTACAGCCTAACTTACCTGTCGTTCACGAGCAGCGCGTGCAGGGGGTGAACTAAAGATTGTCTTCATCTGCGGCAAATCGCTTGTTGTAGGAAAACGTCCACTTCATCTTGCGCTTTTTCTTTTCGTTTTCTGTGTTCTAAGGCCCACTGTTCTGACTATTTTCTTTGGTGAAAAACCGCTCCAAACAATCCAATGCTTGTGAGTGATCTGCTCGAATAATTCTGAGATTCCGACTGAATCGCGCTTCGAATCAGACCATTTTGATAAAGCAATGGAGAAAATCGGCTCATACGAGTGATTGATTCGCGAAATGTTCATCGCTGGTACAGCCGACAAAAACAGCGGGAAAACGATTCGTTCGGTCGTTCCCTTAACGTTAACAGCTAACGGCCAAACGGCTTTGGGTTCTCAAGCCCCTAACCTTTTCAAAACTAATCGAAAGTGCCCCTCTCAAACAACTATCAATGATAATATTGTGGTCAATAAAACCAAATGCACGTTTATTTTTACGTTTCTGTTTGTCTGAGGTGCCGTTGCCATGACTCGTTGCTATGGGTTGCGTCACTACTAGAGTGTCTTGCTTCAGACTTGACAGTCTCCGTTTCGAGGTCCGGTCTAAACTCCGGAGTGGCATAGTGTGGACGACAGGCGCATAACCGTAGCAAAAGTTATGCGTTTTTAAAATGAAACTGCACCAGTGTAAACGTAGGTATTCCAGAGTCTGCTCGGGAACCGATGCTCTCGAGCCAAATATGGCTCTTTCAGTGAGTAGCCTGCCTACCTATGGCTCGACGGCAGGAAAAAATAAACCAATCCATTTTAAACTTAAAAAAAAAAAATTTATAATCAAAGGTAGTGTGTCGAATAGATAAATATATATATATTACATAATTTAAAATATAACATAATTCTTGATGCTTGTTTGTCATGTAGGCTATAGTACACCGACCAATCGTCATCTTGCACAAGTTCAAATTTCATTGGACAATGTTTGAAAATTACAGACGAATTTACTTTTATGAATCTGAATCTGCGTTGAAACAATGGATGTTAATTGACTACAAAGCACTGCACAAAACCGGCACCAAAATTCGCATTAATGGTAATTCAAGTCTCTTGTATTTAGTCTATGTATATTGATGCACCGTTTACTATTTGAAAACTATCATAGTTGGTTCAATGAATCCCAGGTGCCACCTTCAGACCTGTTATGTGAAGTTAGGCTGACGTGACAACAACACGAGAAATGGTGACATGAAAGGACTTTATTATATTAACATTTTTGATAATTATTCAGCATTTTAGCTGCATTCAGCAATTATTCAGCATAATTATTATTACTATTTTTTATGTTTTTTAAAGAAGTCTCTTATGCATTTATTTGATTAAAAATAAAGAAAACAAATATTACAATTTAAAATATTGGTTTTCTATTTTAATATACAGTGACCTACTTTAAAATATAATTTATTTTTGTGATGCAAAGCTGAATTTTCAGCATGATTACTCCAGTCTTCAGTGTCACATGATCCTTCAGAAATCATTCTAATATGATGATTTATTATCAATGTTGGAAACAGTTGTGTTGCTTAATGTTTTTTTGGAACCTGTGATACTTTTTTCAAGATTCATTGATGAATAAAAAGTTAAAAAGAACAGCATTTAATTAAAATAGAAATCCGTTTAAAGTCTTTACTATCACTTTTTTTATCAATTTAACACATCCTTGCTGAATAAAAGTATTAATTTATTTTTATAAAAGAAAGAAAGAAAATTACTGACCCCAAACCATTGAACGGTAGTGGATATTACATTTACTTTACATTTACATTTATTCATTTAGCAGACGCTTTTATCCAAAGAGACTTACAATCGAGAAAAATAGAAGCAGTTAAACTAACAGTAGGACAACAATATGCAAGTGCTATGCCCCTTCCCAGTTTAATCTAACACAGTACATGTCATTTTTTTATATATATATATATATATAAATAGAATAGAAGAGAGTATTACTGGATCAAGTGCTGCCGAAAAAGATGCGTCTTCAGCCATTTCTTGAAAATGACTACTGACTCAGCAGCTCTGGTTGAGTAGGCAGATCATTCCCCCAGCAGGGAACAGACCAGGTAAAAGATTTTGTGCCTCTTTGAGATGGCACCACAAGACGGCGTTCACTTGCAGAGCGCAAGTTTCTGGATGGCACATAAGTCTGAAGTAATGAGTTAAGGTATAGGGGAGCAGAGGCAGAGCCAGTGGTTGTTCTGTATAGGCAAACGTCAGTGACTTGAATTTGATGCGAGCGGCAACTGGCCACCAGTACAATTTTGTGAGGAGAGGAGTAACATGTGCTCTCTTCGGCTCGTTAAAGACCACTCTGGCTGCAGCATTCTGGATCAGTTGCAGAGGTTTGACAGTGCAAGCTGGAAGACCAGCCAGGAGAGCATTAGTCCAGTCTGGATAGAACAAGCGCTTGGACAAGGAGTTGTGTAGCATGCTCTGATAGGAAGGGCCGGATCCTCCTGATGTTGTACAAGGCAAATCTGCAGGACCGCAGATTTTATATTGATACAAAAGATTTATATTTTAAATAAACTAGTGCAGTGCCCGTGCAAAATCAGTTTTTGTGTGTGTTTTTAGTAATTGTTGGTTTGGTGTAAAAAAAAAAAAAGTTTTAAAAAAACTTCACTGACATTTTTATTTGTGCATGGTAGACAGCAAATAATGATACTGACATAATAACATACAATAAATATGGAAAATTGAACTACATGATTCAGGGAGCAGGCTACACAGTGAACTCTGAGAAAACGCTACGCTTCAGCAAACAGTTTGTGAATAGGCTAACGTTACTACAAACGATGGTCGTGAAAGAGACGCAATGTGTGAACGCTTTGAATAGGATGTTTAGTTGGTGAATAGCATATAGGCTACACAGTAGAGATAACCTTAAGCGCACCAGAATAAAATATAACATTCAGAAGTAAACAGTGTAGCTGACTTACAGATTCAGTAAACATCCACAAACGAATAAGCACAACGATTCAGGGAGCAGGCTACACAGTGAACTCTGAGAAAACGCTACTTAAGCTCCGCTGCTTTCTTCGACCCTCTCTGTCTCTGGTCCTGCGCTGTGCTCACTCATGGTGCTTTTCCATTACCAGTACCAGCTCGACTCGACTCGACTCGCCTCGACTCAACTCGGCTCGGCTCGCTTTTCGCTCCGTTTTCCATTGCAGATAGTACCTCCACAATAGTACCTGGACGTCATAGCGACGCCGCAGGAAACTGCTGTGACTTAATCTTTTACGCGAGACGCGAGATGACCCACCTGCTACCCACACACACACACAGGGCAAAGGAGGAAATCGAGTGTATGCTGTTTTTGGATGTTTTTGTTTTTGTTTTTGCTGTTTTTTATTCAGGATACTCCGTCTGGCGCGTGCAATGATGACGCAGTGAATAGTGACGATTCTCTCTGACCAATCAGCAGTCTGCCGTGTTTTCACGTCACATTTTAGTATCGCCTCAGCTCGCCTCAGCCCGCTTAGAACCTCGCCGGAGGTGGTACGAAAAAAAGTACCTGGAAGCAGGTACAGGTACAACTTTTACACAGTGGAAAACCAAACAGAGCCGAGTCGAGTCGAGCCGAGCCGAGCCGAGGCGAGCTGGTACTGTGTAGTGGAAAAGCGCCATCAGTGTGCAGTGTGAGAGGGGGAGTGGCCAGCTGTGCTCAGTCAGTGTGCAGTGTGAGAGGGGGAGTGGCCAGCTGTGCTCACTCAGTAGGCTTGTTCAACTTGAACCGGCACTGCACAGACCGATCGGTTTATGACATCAAAGTACCGCGAGAGCAATTCAAAAGCATAAGGAGCCGTCTACTCTCTATTCGCTCTCGCGGTATTTTGATGTCATTCACCGATCGGTCTGTGCAGCACCGGTTCAAGTCAAACAAGCCTAGTGTCAATACATGAATATCAGTCACGTGACCTCTTACGTCATCCGCTCTTTTTCCAGTTGACTGCCGCCATCTTGAGTACATACCGAGTACTGTCTATGGTACTGACAAGCATTAACTAGCTAGCTTGCTACTATTTACAGCTTCGTTCCCTACGCGATACCTGATGCGTACTTCCAGCCTCTGTCCGCTGCTACCGAACTACCAATCCTGGCATTCAATGATATTATATGTTGATCCGACTATTTTAAAGGACAATTCCGGTGAAAAATGAACCTAGGGGTAATTAACACATGGTTACCGAGTCGATCGTTCTCTGGGATGCGTTTTCATGATAATCGAATGTAAAGAGTTTTATCTCTAAAAACAGATTAGCTTATAACGCTAGTATACGGGGCATAGAATAAATAAAAGTAAATCACTAGTTAATACCCCTAACAAGGCTCAAAATAGCCTCACACTAACACGGTAGCATGGTCCCTACATGCAAACCGAAGCACTGAGAACTTTGCAAGTGTACAGACAGTTTAATAAGAAGATACTTTATAAAGACAGTACATTACGCGTATACAGGCAGGAGCCATCTTGGAAAACAGTCTCGACTAGTCGAGTCACGAACGCCGTGCTAAGTGAGCTGGTCGATAGGAATTACGTTTGTGAAATCTAATTACATGGAAATGCATGAATTATATCTGTTTATTAAAATATATGGGTGACTAACTATAAGGGAAGAAGGGGCCCCATACTTTCCATATTTTTCACTTAGCTCACTTAGCACGACTCAGAATCCTTGAAAAAGTATCAAAGGTTATAATTATATTAAAATAGAAAACCATTATTTTAAAAAATTTTTTTTTTTTTTCTGTATTTTTGATCAAATAAATGGAGCCTTGATGACCATAAGAGACTTCTTTCAAAAACATAAAAAATAGTAATGTTTCCAAACTATAGACCAGGTCTATGTACATATATATATGGCCTTTTTTTTTTTTTTTTTTTTACATTTGAGCCCCTGCCCTTGAGGAACTCTCTGCACGTCCCTGGTTAACGTAGTAGAGTTTGTCAACACTACCTGGCTAAATTTAATTTTTACAATGAACATCATTATTATTATAATATTTTGTCTCATTTATCACCTGGACCATTTGTACCTTCAAAAGTGAAAAAGTTTAGAATAAACCTGAATAAATGGTAGGCTAATAAAAGTTAAGGTCACAACAAAATCAAAATTGACAGTTCTTACTGTCAAATGTCAATTTCTTACTGTTCTTACAGTTCTTACTGTCAATTCAACATTTATTCATTTAGCAGACCATTTTATCCAAAGCGACTTACAAATGAGAACAATAGGAGCAGTTAAACTAACAGCAGGACAACAATATGCAAGTGCTCTGCCCCTTCCCAGTTTAATCTAACACAGTACAAGGTTTTTATTTTTATTTTTTTATAAATCGATATAGAATAGAAGAGAAAGTGTGAAAGTAAGAAAGGCATTCATTTGTGAATCGCTTTCTGAGCATTTGTGAATCGCTGCACCATTTATGAATCGGTTCCTGGCTGTGCAATTGTAGATCCTTGTAAATAAGTGGATGCCACCCACAGTCTATTTAAGCCAATTATATAGCAACCACTGTTACGACATCACTGATGTTCATTTGGGCTCATATTTGGTGTTATACATGATATTATGTCCTATATTTGTAATTGTGATTGTGCTTTTAAAGGCAAAATCAGCCGTTGTGCTATGCCTTACATCGTGTCAACCCTGTGCAATGCTGTCAACACTGGACACATCAAAGAGAACGTGCGAATCATTTGTCCTTCGTGTAAATTAGCGGAAGTGCCTGCAGTAGGCTACTTCAGAAGTAGAGCGGGCATCTGTTTACTGTCGGTGAATCATTGTCGCGCTGTGCAGCGTCCAGTGTAGACAGTATCAATGATTATATAATATAACAGGTACTATTTGCTTTTGACGCACTGTGTCGTGCCACTTGCGCCCGGTGTAGAGTGTTACTGATCATGATGCTCGGGATCTGTGAATAATCATAATTTGTGTATCTTTACTGATCCTGATGGAAATATAAAGCCTTAAACTCCAATAATCTTTTGGAAACAGGGTGTTTTAACCACACAAAAAGCATGTCAGCTCAGTTTGAACAAAGCACCCATAGAATACAGTTCCTTTCAGGGGTGCCAAATCTGTTTCTTCAGCCAGAGAGTAAGGTCAAACAAACCTGATTGGTTGTAGCGAGAACGTGCTACGGCTGGTCAGCGCAATGTGGCCGTTATCTGATTGGCTTGAGTAAATGCACAGAAAGCGATCCACAAATGCGTTCAGCCATCCACAAATGCACAGGAAGCTATTCACAAATGAATGCCAGAGTTGTGTTTGTGACATAAAACACTTTTTTTTGCAAATCTCATTTTATTTAAATTTGTGACTTTGATTAACTTTTGTGAATTTCTTTGCATTTATTTGTGGATATCAATCTATTTATTTGGAATAATGCAACAATTCTAACCCCATAGCCTACAAGTTACAAAAGAGATATTTTGAATGAAAAAACACACAATGGTCAGAAAAAGTATCTTCAAAAGAAACTCTAGAGACACTTTCACCCAGTTCTCTTTCTCTCCGGGGTAAAAATAAATAAACACAGAAATAAGACATGCACAAAGAACCCCTGACCCTGTCGGCACAGCATAATAAATCCAAAAACAAATGTATTGCGACTGGGATTGTTTCAAACAACACAAATAAAAAGACAACAAAAACCAAGAAAACAACACATCATTTTCAAGATACTAAATATTAAATGTCTGAGTGTTAACGTTTCCTCCATAGCACTAATGGAAGCATCATTTCATTTGATTGAAAATGCAAGAAAGATACTGATGCATTCATTTTTAGCTAATGACAAAACTCACAAACTTAAATGAAAACGTCTCACATATTTCAACAGTGTTAAAAGCATCTCGCTTTAATAGCTCTCCAAGCGGAGAGCTCTTTGACTTTCTCGATCAAAAAGATAAATTGATGTGTTTATTTGGATGCCGGGGTTGTATTGTCTTTTTTTTTTTTTTTTTCACGGGGTGGGAAGTTGGCAAGGAAATGGCGCTGCTCCTAATTTCATGATGTGATGGGATCTGCCACCCCGCCTCTTGACTGACGAGCTTATCATGTGGATGGATAAGTGATGGTAAGTAAACTGTTTATAATAAAAAACTATCACAGTGATGCAATGCCATCGCTTTCTTTTCACAGGCGACAAACAAAAAAGCTTTGGGAACCCTCAGCAGAACCGTGATGAATGGAGACGCCTTAATCAGTGACTAGACTGCAAAATCCACCATCAAATTAGCTCAGGATATCACAGGGAGAGAGAGACAAGGCAAAAAGTGAGAGGGGGAGGCAAAGATGAATGATATTCTTGAGGCGAGATGATAGAAGCCCTCTCGCTATTTCATGTTTTTAAGTGTCACCTTTGAGAGATCGACTCGATTTGCCTTTGCATCATTATTAAGTTGCAGCCGGGGTGTTTTGCTGCTTGATGAAACCAGCATGGATGTGTGTAGAGGTTAAATTGCATTAGCATGTGGCTGCGCGGGGAACGAGGCTCTTTGAAACAGGATGTGATCAGGCTCTGATGCTTTGAAACGTTCAGACGTTTGTCGTCAATGTAAGAGCACGCCGGTGTAATCACAGACCGAACTCGGAAATCAAACGCGGGGAGCTCAAGCAGCCTACTGCTTTTTGAAGTGTAAAAACAGAAAGTATTTAATCTTATTCCAGCGCTAAGTGGGCAGCCAGGCTTTATAGCTATCTTATACGAGCACTTTACCTTCTGCGATTCCATGAATTCCCGAAAGCCATAAAATAAAAATGGCTACTCGAGGTGGTAGAGTTCTGAAGCCAGTGCCAGGAGCTGAGCACTGCTTAAATGAGAGTAGTTGAAGCAGTTTTGGCTTTAAGTAAGATGTCAGGCTGACTGCTTGACCAGGGCACAGAGGAGTAACTGTATTTCTCCATCTTCTAAGGTGAGCACAGCTGAGAAGAGACTAGATGAAGCACTGGATCACAGCATGGCTTTTTACGGCCTGGAGCTGCTCGTCTAGTTAACAGGGTTGAACAAAAGTTCCCCTTGAGGAAGAATTAATCACTGGATTTGCATTAGTGGCATCAGAGGCACTTAGCAGCTAAAGTTATATAGCTATCGAATAGGGCTGTATTGTCCAGGGCTGCGTTTCTTAAAAGCATTGTGAGCTAAGTGGATCATTTCGGTGGCAATTGTTCTACGATCTACTTAGGCTTGCGATGCTTATGGGAAACGAAGGTTATGGTTTGTAATGGTTTGGTTATGTTTTTGTTTAATCAGCCATTCACTATTGCAGACTTTTTTGCAAACAAAAGACAAAATGGTCAACAGAATCATTTATATTTGAGAAGCTAAAGAGTAACAAAAGTGGAAAAGTCTTCAAGGTGCATGCTTAAAAGTACAGGAATCACAGCAAAATATTAATGAATTAAAACTAGAAGTTATTAATTAAAACATATATCAATAAAAAAATGGATAAGGACAGATTTTATCCAGAAACAAGCTATATTTCATATAACTGTATATGGGCATGGTAAAAAAAAAAATGTGTTCAAATGTTTGGGGTCAGTAAGATTTTGTATATTTTTGAAAGACATTATCATTATTAAATGTATTATTTAAATTACTATTGCATTGTTATTGTTACTCATTGATGCATTAAATTGTAACAGTAAAGGTGTTTACATTATTCCAAAAAATAACTATTTCCAATATACTTTACATTCATCAAAGAATCCTGAAAAATGTATCCCATTTCCATCAGTCACTTTATTTACTGTACAAAGCACCATTTAAAACCACAACTGTTGACCAATATGCTGTACATCATATAGCATAAATATAGCATAATATGCTGTACAAGATCAGCACAAAATGTTCAACATTGATGATAAAAAATGTTTCACGAGGACCAGATCAGCATATTAGAATGATTTGTGCAGGATCACATCACTGAATTATCATTTACAAATATATTATTTAAAATTGTAATAATATTTTACAATATTATTATTATGCAGGTCAGCCGTTTTTACATATCTCATCAAAACCAAGAGTTAAGAGTTAATATTATTATTAATTAATATTGTGTTTTTGATAAATTACTGTGACTTCGCCATCCTCACATTCAAGGCATTAAACATTCCTCCCCTGTGCCTTGGATTCTCAGAGTTGAGTTGAAAGGAACAAACAAAAGCATCTGTCCACTGAATACAGAGAGATCTGGGCAGCAAGATGCCACCTTATGAATTGCACCCAGAGAGCTGTTTTTTCTTGCTGTTTTAAGGTAGTGATAATATAATTTCACAGGTTAAAGTTATTTTAATGTAAGATGACACTTTTATTTTCTTTAGCATAACAATTTAAAAGTGCTTTAAACGCTGTTAGCCATTTCACTCATTTCTGCCAGTCTGAATTAGCTTGCCCCCTCTCTCCAAAAACTCTGAAGATGTCAGCAACACTCAAAATCAACCTGAAAACTTGGAAAAACAACCTGATTGGCTAAACAACAGCATCCTGCGGTCAGATTCGGTTTTACCGTTTACAAAGCCTAGGGTGTGATTATTTTAGTGATATCTGTCAAGTAGGAAAAACTTTTTGTGAGCTATTCAAAGTCGTGGGTTTGATCCCTCTAGAATGCATGATTAAATGTTTTTCTCAACTGACTATGTAAGTTGCTTTGAATAAAATTGTCTGCCAAGTGCAGACAAATAACATAAATGTTATTTTAGCAACATCGTCAGCTGTCAACCCTCAAATTTGCAAAAGACGGAGCTGACAATCACTTTGAAACCATCTTGATTTCTCAATTCATTCTTAATCATAGTTAAATGCTTGCTTTGTCAATATTTATACAAATCTTGACATGAGATTAACTAAATGTTTTTCTTACATCTGACAGTTTTGACACATAATGAATGAAAGACAAAGGAGAAACATGTTGTGAGAAAACAAATTAAGCAGAAGAATAAATCCAACGTAACTGAATACTGCTGAACATGCTGGAAAAAATCCCACATTATTCCTTGGTACATAAACTTTTTTTTCTTTTTTTTTCAGTTACATGTTTTTTTTTAAGTTTTTTTTTTTTAAATATACAAAAATATTAGGAATTTATTGTGGGTATTAATAATTATCAGGTGACTAAAACTTTAATGTTGTTGGACATTGTTTTAGTGTTTTACCAGACATTGAAGGGGATTATGTCCTTTTTCAAAGTCTTGATTTTGTTTTTAGTCTAGAATAAGTTTACAATTCAAAAAAACACATTATTTTTTCACATATTTTATATTTTTGCATCTTCCTACTCTGTCTGTAAGGCTCTATTTAGGTCCCTGAGAAGCCCCTCCTTCCAAAAAGAGCAATGTGCTCTGATTGGTCGGCTGGACCAGTGTGTTGTGATTGGTCAACCACTTCGAGCATGTTTAAGAAATGTCACGCCCGCAAGTTTCAAGGCACTATGCAACTGCATGAGAAACCTCAAGACTAATCGAGGCATTTCAGGGTGGTTAGAAACATTATGAATAACTTCCTTTAGAGTGGACTTTAAGCTTTGTAACTTTGCAGATCTTTTTCATGGTTAAACAGCAACATTACCCACTAAAGAAAATGTAAAAAAGTTACCCTAGTTCACTACAGTAGAATGCAGTGCCTTATTATATACTTTCAGCTCCCAAATAATACTGTCACTGATAGCAATAATACAAATGATAATAATACAGAGGCTCATCAGCACAATAATAGTACTGTCCCTTTGCGCACATATGAATTGAAGGTATAATAGGGTTTCAAAAGCCACAGTTTAAACCGTGTTTGCAACATTAGGTGATGTAGTCATTTGCTGGTATAGATTTGAAGCCAATTCTGTTCAAATGAATAAAGAACTTTAGTAAAGCTATCACAGGCTCTTCAGAAACGCATTAGGAGGGAGTTCTTTCCATTTAAACCATGATCACATTTCTCAAGTGAAGTGTCACAGTGGAAAAACAATAGCTTATTCCTACAGAACCGTCTCGCTTTGTACTCATCAACTTCGCAAGCGTGAAAAATGAAACCTTATTTTCGGCGCAGTGCAAAAATCATCTCTAGCTGGCTTCAATAGGAGCAACTGTTTATCTTTTCCCACCCCTGCTCACCCTCCCTCTCTCTAAACCTCCTCTTCATGTTTTTTTTTTTTTTTGAAGCGCTGCGGTAAGTCTGAGTCACTGCTATTCGCATACAGCAATACCTCATGCAAATTGCATTTTTTATCAGTTTTTATCGCTTCTCTCTCTCTCAGGTGTTCATTTAAGAGGATTGTGATGAACAGCCATTGCAGCGACAGAGATAAATCATATGCCCAGTGAATTACTCCATGTTTACCTCTAGAACGAGCAGCAGTGTCTAATTGCATGCATAAACACCCAAGAATGTTTCCTACACTGACTTACACTGAGAGAAAAAAAAACAGCATTTCGAACAAAAAGCTGAGAAAATCGCGTTTTTGTCAAAGACTTTGACGGGATCGGATACAGAATGACGATCAAATCATAGATTGAGTAGATAAAGTCTATCAACACATTCAAAGCTTGCACAGTCATGTACCTCTTCATGGGTCTGTTTTTTTTGGGGGGGGGGGGGGGGGGGGGTAAAGTTAGGCAGTTTTGATTTATAAGCAGTTGAATGTTTGGTGATCACGTTAGCTTACTTTCACGAGTTCACACTTAGATATAATTTTGAGGGAGTAAGATTTAATGCGTATTTGGCGTGCTGTCCGGAGGGAGGGCTCCGAGCTCGGAATTCAGCCCGAACCCAGAGTACTCCCCCCGCATGTAAGTGTTTAGAACTAGAAGTGTGCAGAAGGGGTGGTGGGGGGATGCTGCAAACTGTCAATGGATCGAGGTAAGACTGCTGAGTCTATATATACCCTCTTATCATTGATTGCTGAGTGCTATCTACTCGTGTTAATTATCTGAACGTGCTCCTCCCGAACTTAGTTAATAAAACTTCATTTTGCGTAAAGCCCAATTTATACTTCTGCGTCAAACTCATGCCGTAGCTACGTCGTAGGCTGTGTAGCCTACGGCGTACCCTGACGTGCACCTCTCCAAAAATGTAACAATCCGTCAATTCTACGCGGACCACAAGCGCTGCGATTGGTCTGCTAGAACCCCTCCCTAGAGGGCTAGAGTGGGCTAGAACCCACTACCGAGATCTGATAGTGATGTCCGTTTCGTGAGAGAATCTTTTGAGTCGACTCTTTTCAATCAACTGGTTCACAAATAATATCAAATGGTTCATTTGTGAATTCGACTGATCCAGAATATTAAACTTGCAGCAAACGAGTCAAGTGAACAATACAAAATTTATTTGGACCCGCTCAAATGAGCCAAGGTCCGGGAGTAATATATTCTCAGATCAAGTGTGCTCCTAATAATTCATAATAATGTTAGACTGAGCCCTAAAGTCTATCTTATTTGTGTCACATTAGAAACCACACTTTTACTGGAGTAATATTTTATTACTTTATCTTAAGTGCAGGGTTTGTGTACACCGTCCAACACAAATTAACATTTAAATTAATTTCTAGGCTAATGTTGTATATGTGCATAATAGTGAAGACAACTCTGAATACATTTACTATCATGTATGCCTATGAAAGGTGACAGAGCCAATCAAAGTAAGTATGGGGCGGAGCAACACATGTAGCCCCGCCCTGTTCTGCAGGCTGCAACCAGGTCGTTCTCAAAAAAACGTATCAATGGTGGGGAAGCATTCTGTCAATTGCTGGGAAAGAGTTCAAGTAAAAACATAATTTTTCAGGCTATATTCAGTTTGGTGCATTTTCTAAAATGTCTCCCCATCATTTGCAGAGTTCTACGGGATGTGGAGCACGGTTAATGACTTTTTCATGCAGTTCAGCAACCGAGGACCATTGCTCGCACACTGCAGCTCCACTCAGAGTGGCAGACTTAACAACCATGAGACATTAAAACAAGAACGCATGCCGACTTATCACAGAATGAGCCGCACTTAAAAATGGCCTAAAGCCTTTTGGGATTGGAGAGGTGGTAGGAAATCAGAACTTTTGCTGCCTTTAGACCCATAATGAATGGCTTGAAGAAATTTGCATGCATGCCCAAAATCATTCTGAATAAATTAGTCATCTCATCTAGTAGGCATAAATTTTGCCGGAGGGTCTCTGGTGTATGCGGCTTTTGTTAAAGAACAGTTTTGGTTGATTGATTTTGAACAACTTGTTGTAAGCGCATTGGTGGCTCTAAATTACAGATCTATTAGGTCTCTATTTCTAAACACTGCTTCATGATACACTACAGCTGATTTCCCTTTAGAAATGGGGAGTGGTGTTGTTAAAGGACATGTGTGGGATTTCTTGACTAGAACTGAATGTATGGTGAAGTGGCAGCTGCAAGTATGTTCAATAAGTGTTATATAGTGACCCAGGATGTCATTCACTACCCTCCTCCTCATTCATTTTTTAAGGTTAGACACCAACCTACTTAGTATTCCTCACTTAATTCATTATAAACAATATAACAAGAAAAAAAAAAAGATAAAATTATAATAGAATGCTGTTTTCCCATTCATTTTATCTAAAAATTGTATAGGGCCGCTAAAGACCCGAGGTGTGCAACAGTGTACATACACAATAATTTAATCTTTGATGACAGAATAAGTGCAATTCACCTTTATTCAATGTCTTATACACAACGATGAAGTGACGTTTCACTCAGAAAACAAAAGAATAGGAAATATCATCAGCAAAACTTGAAATGGCTCAGTGATTTACTGCAGGAGTACTGAACACAATCAAATATCTGCCACTTGATGGTGGATCTGGCGAAGAAGCTGTCAACAATCAAAAGATTGATTTTGAAGATGTTAAAAATGATAGTTTTGAGAACATGTTTCAGATTGCGAATATAAGCCAGATGTTGAATTTACTGGGAAATGAGCTCTGACGAGGACAGTGATGATGGTATTAAACATCTGCTCAAACTGAACCCTTCCAAGCTCCAAAAGGTAACAACATATGCTTCATTTTATTCTTCTGTAATTGTTACTCTAATATCTGGAGAGTTGTATATTATCACGACAGGTAGAGATCCATCAGTGTTAGATATATATCCGGGTCGCTAAAGACCAGAATATGTCATTATGATTGGTTTAAATTAATGTAATGCAGTAATATGAATAATTCTGAATTTAACAAATATTTTTTCATTCAACCTTAAATATATATATATATATATATTTAATTAACTCAAACAAAACTGAAAGTTTTCCAGGCTGCCACAGTGAGTGATTTTTTAACAGAATTAGCAAAAGTGTGCTAGATTTGTATCAGTATCAAATCTTTTAAAGACACTCAAACTTTGATTGAGGCCGAAAATTCCAAGTAAATAAGATATCCCATTGCCAAATTACCATTTTTGGCACAATCTGTCCTGAACCCTAATCACCACATAAAACCAGACAAAGTGTGAAAGGTGGTTTAGGTTGTCATTCAGATGGCCCCTTTATACCTGAATGAACAGTAGAATGAACAGATAAATAAATAAATAAATAAATAAATAAAGAGCAATATGCACCAGCTTTTATTTTGCTAATCCAAATTTACCCTATGTGATTTGTCTGACCCTTTTAAACTGTTGTGTTTTTTTCACTTGGTTCATTTTAATATGGCCCATAAAATGTTATTGACCATTCAAAATTTTGCAGTTCCCACAAAAAGGATGGAACAAGTGCTCAATTCAAATTCAGACAATGACCTATTTAAGTCAGGTATTCCCTAAAACTGCACTAAAACACACAAAAACAGTCCGAGTAATTCATCGAAAGCAACAAATCACTCTACTGGCGGTCACAGGATTCTCAAACAATTATGAGTTTATATGAGCTGTTATATGAGCGAAACATTGATTTGTCTGAGTGGCGGAGGATTGATTGTGCAGTTGCGTCCATATAGACTGAGGTAGTGGTTTAACTACAGGAGGAGAAAGAGAGATGGAGGTATATATGAAGAAAAGATATATTGCTGAGGCCACAATGAGATACTTGCAGTCTGGCTACCCTGGAGTGCTGAATTTATTTGACTTCATGAAACAGTAAGCGTGTTAACTTTCCTTACAGGCACATTAACATGTAACAACTGCAATCGCACAGTTCAAAGAAGTTGAAACATACTGTAGTACAAGGCTATATAATAAGTATTGACATTTCATTGTAGAGAATATTTTGGAGTCGTAATAAAAAAAAAAGGTATAATGATAATAATAATAATATAAATTGTAATCCTGGCTAAATCGTATTCTGAATAAATAATGAAATATGTATTTATAATAATAATCATCAGAATTACTTATCCAGATTTATATATAAATTATAATTTTGGCTAAATCATATTCTACATTAATTAATTATATTTACTTATAAAAATAATAATTATAATAATAATAATCATTATTATAATCATCATCTACCCAGATTTATATATAAATTATAATTTTGGCTAAATCATATTCTACATTAATTAATTATATTTACTTATAAAAATAATAATTATAATAATAATAATCATTATTATAATCATCATCTACCCAGATTTATATATAAATTATAATTTTGGCTAAATCATATTCTGCAGTAATTATAGTGAACGAATGAATAGGCTTTTCAAGTATATAATAATAATAATAATAATAATAATAATTTCATTTAGCCAGATTTATATAAAAATTATTTGGCTAAAACATATTCTGAATAAATATAAATTAACAACATTTTATGGAAACAATTTAAAAGAGGCATCAGTAAACTAAAGAAAGTTTATCAATACAGATTTGAGTGATTCTGACAACGTAAAGTTGATGAAAAAAATCTATTTGGCTCTAAACATTCATGTTCAAAATTATTCAACCCCCAAAATTCTGAACTTGTGCAGAATCTTTTATTCTTTGTAACCTCCAATAAACGCTGCCTGTAAGTGCTCTCTGCTGCAATCTTCGCCCATTCCTCGCTTGAAAAAGCTTCCAGATCACTGATAATCTTTGGTTTTCACATTACCACTGCTTTCTTCGAATTCCCCACTATTTTCAATTAGATGTATGGCCTTTTTCAGCCTTTCATGTTCTTCTTTTTCAAGACTGGCATTCAGCAAAATGTCTCAGCGTGAAGGCCATGCTTGTCGTGTTATTACACATTGAAATGTTTTTTCTTCCTTTTTCTTTAGGTCATCTTGCTGGTCAAATTGGCACTAAATTGAGGGTTTTTCTCAGTTGCTCTGCTCAAACACTATTGTGATATTGTGCTTTTTCTTCAACACCCTCGAAGGTTTTCTGGCACAACACATTTTAAACTTGTGCCAGCTGCCAGCTGTGTCTCTAAGATCTTTTAGTGTTTTGGAAATTTTCTTTGTAGCCATTGACTTTCTAATGTAATAAAACAATTTGTTCTCTCTAGCTTATGTGAGAGTTCTTTTGACTTGACTAAACCGTATGTATAAAATGTATGTAGTCTAACAGCACAAGCTAAATCAGTTTTGTTATAGAGTTTCCAAAGGCTTAATTGTGTTTTAACAAAATCCGTATACCATACTTTAAAAATAAGTATCTTAAAAACAGCAGCGTTGAATAATTACGACATAGCGTACTATTACCAAAAAAAAAATTCCTCTAAATCCTATAACATTACACTCCCAGACAAAAAAAGGTACAAAAGCTGTCACTGGGGCAGTACCCTTTCAAAAAGTTCACTTTGTACCTAAAAAGAGCATATCGGTACCAAAAGTATATATTAGGCCTAATAGGGGAAAGTGGGGTGAGTTGAGCCAGTTTTTACTCAAAGTGACTTTAAAGTGAGGCCATGGCAGTAATGCCTTCAACTTAAGGATGTACATATATTTCAGGATGTGGTGCATCCCTGAGAACAATAACTTTGGATCTGAAATAAATTGTTTCAGAAATATAGCTTTTGGGAAAAAAAGTGGTCTCATGGCACAACTTGCCCCTGGTGCGGGGGAAGTTGTGCCTTTGGGGGAATACATTGGGGTAAATTGTGCCAGTGATTTCTGAAGTAAAACAGAACATTTTAATGTTATGAACCGTAATGCTATATGAAAGCAAGATAAATTCAATACAAAATTACTCATTTAAGGTTTATTTAGATATTGTCACCCTGGAATACCATAGCATGCGTTTTTCCTACTATGGTCAATTGCATAGGGATTTTGTATTGAACATAACTCTGGATCACAGTGTCATAGAGACAAGGGGGTGGGCTCATTTTACTCAGACAACCAATCAGTCTCTCAGGATCATTGTGAACGTGAAGCTATCAAGCTACGCCCTAGCAACCATTTAGAGCACCATAGCAACACAATATATGATATTTGTGAATCATTTCAGGCAAAAAGGCTTTGGCAATAGATGCCTGTTGACATAGCGCTGTCTGTCAATTATGTAACATGTAAGAATAAAGTGACTAGGCTAATTTCTAAACATCCTATTGTGACATAGGCCACTTAAAAACGGAATAAAACTTCTCTTTAATAACATAGTGCAAACTCAAAACTGAAATCAGTGTTAGCTAAATTAAACCAATAGCAGGCAGGTCTAAGTCAAACAATGATGAGGCATGCCCATCTCCTCACTTCTCAAGATTATCCCCTGTGAGTATGTAGGTCTAGGTGGTCTGGATCTGGCACAACTTTACCCAGGCCCTTTGGCACAAATCACCCCAGACCCACAAGTTTGAAAAACTAGCATGATCCAGCAGTTAAGAGCTAACATCATGCTAACTGTATAGACTCATTGTGTAGCCTACTAAAGCACTAAAACATGTGTGAAATGTTTTCAAACTTGTCTATAATTGTTCAGACACTACAATCAAAAAACCATAATCATAGAAATTTTACTTTGAAAGGGAAAAAACTAAACTAACTAAAATGTGCTTAACTCTCATGCCATATGTCTCTCTTCTTTGGAGGATGAGTAAAAGTGATTGCTTTTCAAAATTATGTGGTCACATGACCAATTTCTTCTATGGTTTTCCAGAAACAAGGGGTGGAACGACTTCCCCCCTGGCACAAATCACCCCACTCTCCCCTACCTGTTACATAGGCTACTATTAGAAGATTTTTAAAGGGTAGCCTACCATTCCAGTGACAGCTTTTGTGCCTTTTTTTCTGAGAGTGTATATGTTGGCATTGTCACTCACTTATAATTTGCCACTAAACTGTTATAGATGCCTTTAAACAATTTTTTAATAATAATAATAAAAAAACCTTTAGAAAAGCTTTGCCAACATTTGTAAAGAATAACAGTCTCTGGGGAGTTGAATCATTTTTATTGCAACTGTATACATCTCATGTTCACATTTAACACAACTGAACATGACATAAGGAACATGTTAATATGAATCTAATCTAAAAGTAAAAACCCACGACAGACGTCCAATAAACGCCACTCAGGAGGCTATATCGTGACAGGCGTGGGTACGTGTGCTCGAATGGGTAAGCGACAACAAACCTTTCTAAAACTTGACGTGCATGGAAAAAGGCTAGTTATTTTTGTTGGTATTATCACTTGTCACACTGCCAGTGCGCAGCTCTTCATAGCCAAATCGAAGTCACTGAGGTATGAATGGAAAAAGCACAGTGTGCATCGCAGCGCTGCTTTATTAGCTATGCGCAAAGATAAGGACTGCCACGGCAGCGTTGGCCACAGTCACGTTCCGGGAGAGTAGATACCCTAAGCCCCCAAACAAATAAAGTCTTAAATTCGACCTCCCAATCTTTATTATGGTAATTTCTCTAATGCAGATTGGAACATAATTGGTAACAATATGTACACAGCATAATCTTTTCCTAGGCTGACAGTGACGAAATGGAGATTAGAGTACAAAGATGTCTGGTGAAAGAGGACATTTATAGGCTCCATTAGCATCTGTTTTCTGTTTCTTCAAAATGTAGCAGTATTTAGAGCATTGTATAAAAAGTTCACCAAAATATGAAAATGCTATTGTCGTTTACTCACCCACATGTCGTTCCCAAAGTCAAACACTGACTTGCATTTCTGTGGACCACTACATAATACATTTTGCTACTAGTCACGCTTTTCCACGAAAAGGTCGAAAGTCCACATAAGAGCTTCTCATGTCAAACATGCCAAAATTTTAATTATTTAATGATTCAATACATTTTCCCCCTGAGCTGTAACTGTTGCAACCAGATTGAGTCGAGAACCAGATCAGTCCGATTTGTAAACAAATAATACTGTTTTTGCAAACTCGATCAATCGTTTTATTGAGAAAAAAAAACTATGCAAAAGAACATTTCATTCACGAAATCAGACGTATAATGAACGTTCAAGGGAGAGCTATGGTGGATAGGCTATATCAAGATTAGCCTAATGTTTACCAGAGGAGTTTAACAGACGTCTCCGCGATGTACGTGTGCTATCTGGGTAGTGACTTACATTTGATCTGTTTTGGGTGATCTATATCCTTTAAAGTCTTATTTAGAGGAATAAATAAATAAATTCATTCTCAAAGTTATTCATAAATTTCCATAAAACGGTTTATACCAAGCTCCCACAAGGCCTTGTTTGAAAAGATACCGTGTGGAGGAACTGTGAGGAATGGTCGTGGAAGTGGTGATGATGACGCATGACAATGGAGATAATGGATCTTTATGAAGGGCTTGCGTCTGTATTAAGTAACAAAGAACTTCCATTTTTCTTCCTTTGTCATGAATTTATAGAGCTTCTCTGCTAAGACCAGCTGCCACTGATGTTTAATTTAGCCTACTGTCAGGACTGTATGAAGTAGTAAGTACCTGAGGAGGAGGCATGCAGTTTAAGACATTTTATGTAAATCATTAGCATCTGCGATGACCTAATGGAAGACCTAATGGACCTAATTTAAATGATAAATTTCTCTTTTTCAAGCTGTAGATCTGAGAGAAATAAAAGTACAGCTTGTTCAATAGACTGATTAAATGACATAAAAGTTTTCACAAATGTATGGTGTTAACAAGAAGACTAAATAAAAAAATAAAAAAATAATAATAATAATAAATATATATATATATATATATTTTTTTTTAAGGTGTCATTGTTACAGTGTAATTATTTATTTAATTAGGCTACTGAGTAATAGTAATTAACATGCACTTACTATAGGGTTAGGATAGGATAAGGATTTGGTTGAGAGTTATTTGCATGTAATTATGCATAATTTACTGTTATTACTATACATGTAACAGTATGTAACAAGGACACTGAAAAAAAAGTGTTACCTTATATTGTTAGTGAATATTATTTGGTCCTACTTTCTGTTAAAATGTAACTACTTAGATTTAAAATTAATTTGATTGTGTACATGTTTTAAAAAAAAAATCCCTGCATGCATTGATTACATCTGTAATTAATTTCTGTAATTATCTATAATTGAGCCTTCCTTCTACCCGTATCCCACCTCAACAGCACCAAGTGTTTTCCGATTTCGAAGAGCCATAGTCAAAGAGTCGATTTTCAAAAGTGTGACCTATAATTTATATATTTAGACTAACTATTGTATTTAATAACTATCCATGTATGATTTTTCAGTTTCTCAGCTGAGTTTCAAGAAGCAAAAGAAGTTTGAACATCAACCATCAAACTGAAATACTCGGCTCCACAGATTTGAAGGCTTTTGCAAAAATAAGTGTCATATTACTCAACTTCACATTATTTAAAGCTTATGACTTAGCTGCATTAAGAACAAATGGTGCAACTATATTAAGTACAGAGCTAGGTACAAACTAAACTAGCTGTGAACTTTGTCCCAATTTAAAAGAGCTAACGAACTGGCGCGACCCGACTACCCTGGTGAGCACTAATAAGCTCGAGTCTTATATCTAAGAATAAAAGTTGGTGCGCATCCACAAAATTTGCACCACTGTAGCTTTAGATATCACACACAGTCAGCGAATCTGTGATCAGTTCCTCAAAGTATGCGTCCCAATTCCTGTTCGCCACAAAGGCAGATACAGAGATGTGATGTGTCAGTTCAAGAGCTCATCTCTGCGTTTTTTCCCCCTCCTATGTTTCTTACAGTTCAGCTGGAGGGCTGTGACGATAGTCAGTGTACGATACATTTGGTGACATTTCCATGCTGACCTCCTCCCACTCATTCCACACAAATTGGTGTTATTGAAATCTGAGCAAACTCGCACATTTTTCCGACACAGACAACCTGTGCAACCTCACATAATTGAGGCTGATAAATATGTGATTCAGACTAAGAATATTCATGAACTCTGTGCACTTCTGAAATGCACCTGGCAAGAGAACAAATTAGCATTTTCATTCTTTATCGGAGTAAAATGTGAATGCATGTCATTAAGCAGGAGAGATGCAATTACATGGCGAAAGGAGAAAGTCCTCCCACACACATTTTTACCTCCCAGAGAAGCATGTCAGAATTAATCAACCTGTGTCTGCAAATGAAAATCCTTGCTAAAAGCCTGGGACAGGTGACATGTAGTTTGGCTCTTTTCGATGCAGACTAGATTTCAATAATTTGGCCCATTTAGCTCTGCAAATTCGTCACGCTAAAGTGAAAGTTGTCATGAAAAGACTAAATAATCCATCTGCTGTCCAACTCTCAATGATACTTCATGACATTACCTGACAATGACACCGCCTTCAGTACAGATTTTCGAAATCTGCCGTGGCCATCTTCATGTGTATAATTGCACCTGCCACATCAAGTAGATGCTGAAAAAAAGATCTGCTTTCAATGCCACAGAAAAATGACATTTAATGCACTCAAAGACTCAGGGAGCCAGAAGATCACGCTGAGCCCACGTGAATTGCAAAAAGAAACTCAAAGGCTTTCAATTGTGCAAATGACTTCCAGCACAAAGGGAGAACAGCATTCTAGAGAGATTCAGGTCAAAAATCACACATTAGCTCTCACAGAGGGGCGATAGATTTATCAAGACTGCCCAAAGGATAACATGCATCTTTCAAGTACACCATCGCCAGAGACGTGCAATTGAGCTGCTGTCGGTAAATGGAACGTAGACAATGATGAAAATGTACAAATAAATTAACTACTACAAGGTAGTGTATTAGAGACATCATCACATAAAGCAACAAATGGCTGACATTGCTCCGAGTGTAGCTGGATTACAAGGTGAACATGTTCCTGTGTTGTACACGTCTAAGACAAAGGCTGTGATAGATTTTGAAATGTTTTTATTTCCTCTGGTCCAAATACGGACCATGTATTCATAGAATCAGCTGAAAACACAAAGTGTGCGCACGGTTGAGCCTGGAGGAAGGTGCTGGGCTCCAGCAGGGATGAAGGTCCTAAGGCAGGGAGGGCAGTCTGTTTCTTACACTCTCCCTCTACCACGTTACAACATCTTCCTCTTCTCAAACTCCTGCAGAGAACAGGGAAGTGCAAACAGGAGTCAAACAAACATGATCAGCAAGGGTCCGCCTCGAATATGTCCGGAGCAGGGGTCTGTTATGCGGTTAGTTTGTGCGAGTCAACAGAGTTTACTGGTTTAAAGGGATGAAATAGACAATACAGAAGATAAATTAGGTGAATTAAAAATGGAAATGGAGGGAAACATAAAAGAAAAGGATGAAAAAAGAAAAGAGATTCATAAGGCAGTCACCTGATCATTTAAAATCTTACCTAAAAACGTTTTATGTACTGTTTTTACTATGCGAAGCACTTTTCGAAACCCATTTAAAGTGTATTATTGTTATTATTAAAACAAAAATAAGTTTTTCTTTTAATTTGATATTTGCACATTGGTAACAAACCTCCTCTACATTCATGCTTGGGGTTGCCAGGTGTCCCAAACAGAGCTTTTCTCTTAAAATACATTTCTTCTCTGTGTTTTACTTAATCTTTGCAATCTGTGCATGCTCTCGACACTGCGGTACAAGCGAAGATGATGGAAAACACAGACAAATATGTATGTTTGAGTTTAGAGTTTAATTTCCATTGCGATAAAGTGTCATACAGCCAGTCTGTGTGTCTTCACAAGTCACTTGTGCTGTTTGTGTGAATAAATCTGCCATCATACATTCAGTGATGAACTATAATAAAACCAAACATGGATACCAACCATATTGTTTGTGCTTAGTACGGAATAAATACACTTTTAATGTAAATCGTTTGAAAACAACATAGCCACTGTATATGCTATCAGTGTTTAGTGTATTAACGAGTATCGTTCACCAAAACCATGCATTAAGTATTGATTTACCGTTTTATGAAGCTATCATAGTTGGTTAAATGAAGTGTGTGCGTGTGTGTCTCTACCATTTTAGTAGTCATCTTGGCATCTCTAATAGTCTAATAGAATCTATAACATTTTTTTTTCCTTTTTTTTTTTTTTTTTATATGTGGAAATGCTGAAAAGCTCCCTGCATTAAACAGGAGATGGCTTTGTGAGTCTCAGGATTTGAGGCCATATAAAGGTTAATCGCACAGGGGAAAAAAAGGGGAAAAAACATTTACAGAAGCTGTGGGTAAACACATAAAGCTGTGAGAAATGCATTGTATGATACAAAGACAAATGTAGATTGTTCCAGTCAGGAATAGCTATTTACATAGTTAATTTACAAAGGCATACAGCTACAGGGTGATGCATTGTGCTTTTGAAAATGCATTTTCCTCAACTAAGGGTGACGGAATAGTGCATTTCAGAGAGAATTCCCTTATGCAAATGTCATGTTTTAGAGACGAAGATGCTCAGGATCTTCAGTAAAAATACTTGAAGCTCTACTGCCATCTAGTGGTCAAGCAGTGCTTTGTCTCGAGCACTCTGAAATAATATTGCAGGAAATGGCTTTGAGTAAACATAAGAAATGAAGTATTTGCTGTGATTTACATCATTAGTAATGAGAGAGAGGGTAAATGAATGAGAGCATGATTAGTATATTCCTGTGTTGTATCTAGTAGTACACACTAGTAGGACTGGATGGTTTACTGAATATTATATTCAATAACATATTTGCAAATATTTTGTGATAGGCCTACATGTGAAATAAAATGAATTATCGTGCATATTAAGTCATTAATTTTCGTAAAAAAATGTAAAGCGTTAAGAAATACACTTGGCAAAAATGGATTAGATAGAATTATTATTTTTTATTTTTTATATAAATTGTCTGCTTACCTTAAGATTTAAAACACTGATTCAAAAGTTTGTTTGTATCGTCAGTCAAAATTCTTTACAGAAGCGTCCCAGTGTGGCATTTTACACTATACTATACACTAAACTACTCTGTATTGCTATTTTAAACATTTTCATTTTTTTCAAAAGTGATGGAAAAGCTGATGGAGTAATCATTACTCCAGTCTCCAGTGTCACCATCATTCTAAAATGCTTATTTGGTGTGCAAGAAACATTTATTATTATTTTGTTGAAAAAGTTTGTGCAGCTTAATATTTTTCTGAAATATTTATATTTTTCAGGATTGTTTGATGAATAGAAAGTTAATGCATCGCACCGCAATTTAATGCATCCTTGCTGAATCGAATTATTACCACAATTTTGCTGACCCCAAACGTTTTTAACAGTAATGTACATCTAATTGTTCTTTTGTTCACTTAAAAGTAAACATCAAAAGTGATCATTACTTTAAGTGAACATATTAAAAGTGTTCACCAAAAAAAATCTAAATTCTGTCATTAATTATTCATCCTTGTGTCGTTCCAAACCTGTAAGACTTTCGTTCATCTTCGGAACACAAATATATTTTTTAAAGAAATCTGAGAGCTTTCTGTCCCTCAGTTGACAGCCTACGCAATTACCACTTTGACACTTCAAAAAGTTCATTAAGAGATAGTAAAACTATCCAATCTAATTGAGCGTCTTAGTTCAAATTTTCTAAAGAGACACGATCGCTTTATATGATGAACAGATTGAATTTTTCAGATTTCATCAAAAAGATCTTCATTTATGTTCCTAAGATGAACAAAAGGTATTACGGGTTCGGAACGACATGAGGGTGAGTGAGTAATTACAGAATTTTCATTTTTGGGTAAACTAACTCTTTCATTTTAAATTTGATTTGGTCAAAATGATGCATAAAAAGAGATACTGAATAGAGTCATAAAGCTGACAAATATTTCTTGGCTATATCATCCAGGCATAAACACAAGGAATAATCAGAGACACTGTGGGATAAAGGTTGATGCATCGTGAGTTGTAACATATGTGTGTGTGATAAAATGGAGAAACAGCTTTGAGGCGTGCGTATGTGGCATCATTATTAAATCGGCCAATGAGATAAACACAGATGTATGAACACAATGGGCTGCAAAATTAACAACCAGCCAGAGTGTTTTTCATCATTACTTCCAATGATTACAAATTAGAATCCAGGGGTGTGGTGGAAGAGGAAAGAAAATGGTATTGATGCAGAGGAAGGAGCGTTTGCTAGTGCTGATAATGAAAGGCTAAAATGATGAATGAGTATAATACACGCTTTCACTTTTTATACATCTTGTTAAAAGCGCTGGCTGTGTTAAATTGAGATAAAGAGGCAGAGCTGCTAACTCACCAATATAAATGGAGCTTTGTTCATTTTCTCTCTTGCGGTGTAGCTTTCTATTGAATATCTTACGGTAAAAACTGCTGTGATTGTCTAAGGGGGCCCTTAATATTAGTCACTGTTTGGCCCACAGAACACTTTAAAAAAAGTTCTCAGCAAGCTGACCTCACTGTGAGGATTCAAACTAAAAGGAGGGAAATAAAAAAACAAATAGATGTTTTTACTAAAAAGAACGTCTTTAATGGCTTTCTCACTGCATGCTTGAGTTTGCAGAAGCTAAAAAACAGTTGAGCATTTAGACAGTGAGGTGTGAGCTCTGTGGTGACTCTTACAGCTCACACAGAGAGAAAACGGTCTCACCTTGAACATGGTGCTGCCCAGCTGAGCCGGAGACATGCTGACGGCGACTCCAGCCGACTGCAGCGCGGCGATCTTCTCTTTGGCACCCCCCTTGCCTCCAGCAATAATGGCTCCTGCGTGCCCCATTCTCCTTCCAGGAGGGGCTGTCAAGCCAGCAATGAACGACACCACTGGCTTAGCATTGGCACCCTAAAGAGTAAAAAAAAAAAGACATAAGTTAAAAGACCTTTTTTTTCCTTTTCTTTTTTGAGATTAAAGGGACAATGTGTAGGTTTTTAGGTATTTTATTATCTAAACTCAATATTTTTATTCATAAATATGTCCTCAATGGTGTACAAATACCTCTGCTAATTATCTGACTTATCCTCATAAACGAAGAATTTATTATCTTTATATACATGGGACGGGTAGGTCCACGGAGGCTTCCACGTAGTTCCGCAATCTTGAAAAACTATAATAGCAGAGAGGGACAAAAAGTACTAGGCCAACGCGTTTCCACAACGCGTTTTCGTTCAGAGCCAGCGTCACGTGACTGAAGCCAGCAGAAGTGGAGGAGCAGAGCAGTGAGAGACGCTTGTCACTGCCCCGGCAAGTTTAAAAGGCTGCACTGTACGGTTATTTATAATGGAGGAGTCCATACATATGCTGAGTCACAGGATGAGTCCTCGTCGTCGAAAAAGTCCAAAATAGACCGTAAAAAGGAAACGTGACCGGAGATTACAAAAAACAAGGGTTAATGTCGGGATAGCTAATGCAGGAGAAAGCTTTCAAAAGAGACCCTGAAGTTGCCTGCTTTCTTCTTGACAGGTAAGTCAATGTTACGGTCTTAATTACAAGCTTTTTTTCATTGCTTGGTTGTGTACTTTATTATATAGACAGTAGAACATTTATAGTTAAAAGTTAAACAGGCTCTTTGATGAATAACAGCTATTGAGTAAAGTAGAGAAGGCCCTAAAAACAAGGTTGTAAGTTTTGTTTGTTCAAAAGTGTAACATTCGTTTGTTCGTTGTATCGAGTTTCAGTTTGTTTGACAAAATACACACCAGTTCACCCGAAGGAAAACTTGATGAAGTGCTATTATAAGACATCCTGTCATAGCTTTTTGGTACATAAGGGCTACCGTAGATGCAACACGCATTTGAAAAAGCGAGGCGCTGGAGAGCATTATTTGTTTGAATGCAAAATACAATTTCACCACTAGATGGGAGAAATTCCTACACAATGTCCCTTTAATACTTATATCCAGCTAGGATTCGTAAAGACTTTTACACTGTTACAACTTTTGCCTTCGCCCCCAAAAAGTTTGCATTTACTCGCAAAACTTTTGCATTTCCCGGAGAAACATTTTGTTCACTTGCAAAACTTTTGTGTTGCCCCAAGAAATGTTGTGTTTGCTCGTAAAACTTGTGTTCCCCCAAGAAACATTGTGTTTGTTCGTAGAACTTTTGTTGCTCCAAAATTTTTTGCATTTGCTTGTAAAACGTTTGTGTTCCCCAAGAAACGTTTTGTTGCCCCAAAAAACGTTGTGTTCGCTTTAAAACCGTTTGTGTTCCCCTAAGAGCTCCTTAGTTTTCAACATTGATAATAAGAAATGATTCTTGAAATTGTTGAAATAAATGCAACCTTGGTGAGACTTCTTTACTAAAACATTCTTTTAAATCTTAAAAAATCTTGTTTTGTTTTTTTTAAACTGACTTGTGTGCGTTTATACAAAATGTCTTGGGTATCACAATGTACACCAAACATTTGTTTAATTTGACCACTGCATTATGGGTATCCATTAAAATAACTATGGTCATAGTGAAGCTAAGTAAGGCCTACAAGAATAATGTTTTGAGACAATTACAGGAAATAGTCTATTTTTATAGACTTGTAAATAAGAGGCAAAGATAAGTGCAGGGGCTTTTAGATGGTGCATACTGTGCTCAAATTTGGCATTACAAAGGAGGCAGATCAAGGCATCTAATAGCGTGTGTGGGAGTAAGCAGATGGGCAGACAGTGGTTAGAGTCTGTCATTTAATACAATCTCACTTTCATGGAAGGTAATTTGTCATGTCCATGCCAATTAACTGCCATCGCTGATGGACCATCATGCTCAGGCTGTTTTTTCCTCATTCCAACCATATTTTGTCCTCATGAATGACATTATAATTCCAGAGTGGGATGTGGGCTGTCGTAATCGCACCAGCATGGGGCAACAGGTGGAAGAGAGTGTCTAGAATGAAATGGTAGACTAGCATTTTGGATGTTTTTATGGCCGTTTTGACAGCTTTTCTTAGAAAGGCTGAAATACTAAGCTAAATACTAACTTTGAACTCTGATGAAGTTGTACCAAAAACCTCAAGGCTTAGCTGGTTAGCATGTGTCAGTCCCATCATTCTGGGGGGGGAGGGAAAGCATTATCTGTAATGACAGCCACTCCCAAAAAAAACCCACAAAAAAACCCCCGGTGTATTCTGATAAAATTATGTTATCTTATAATTATATTACAGAAGATATTTTTCAGTTGTATACTTCTGGGGGTTCCTGTCCTGTGTCAGCTGAACTATTGCCAGAGATCAATAGGAATGCAAATGGTTTGTTTTCTACGATGTAATAGACCTCCCTGGGCTCAAATGGAGCCAGCACTAATTCAGACGTGCCCATTAGAATCTCACAAGAAGGAAGGTTCCTAAACTTCACAGGCAATTTTTGATTTCACTAAAAACTTTTAATGGGAATGCAAACTTGAGGTAGAGACGATGAAATGAATGTGACCGCCAGTCAAAGACAGTCTAACCTAATACTTGATAATCTTCAACTACCCGCTAACATTATAATGCGCCATTATAAAGTCTTCGGTTCAAAGCTCAAGCTCTGCTCAAGCTGTTCATGTTCATGCAGCCGACTGCAGACTAAAGCCTAATCTGGGAAGATTACGATAATGAACTGAGGTAATTACATTTTGCTCATGCACAAAACCTTGAGAGAATGCTGAAATGGAACGCCATCCTTTCATTTTGAGCTCCTTTTTTGTTGAATGACAATGACTTTCTCAAACACTCTCTAGACAACCCTATGTTAAAGTAATGCTGTCATTATTTACTCGCTGTTGTTGCGAAAATTCAGTGAACATGTTTGGAACCATATGTGGATGAGCAGATAATGACAGAATTGTCATTTTTGGGTGAGTGATCTCTTTAGAAGTGTACGAATTGAATGGATTTTTACAGAAAAATAGATGATAGATATGCAATGACCGTTTGCAGAAAACACAATTTGTCAGGTTTCCATGTTAACTATTGGAAAGCTTCCTCTCGATCATTCAGCAGCTCCCAATATTGTCGCAGTGACTGTGGACTGCAAGTGGATCTTAATGGGCAACGTTCCCTAGGTGACAAATGTTAGCAATAAGCAAAAACAAGCATATAGCTGACAAGCACATGAGAGGAATATTCATATCAATATGCTAATTTGGCTGAAAAGCAATTTTGCAGTTTGCCTTGGCAATTCTGACACAAGGACTTACTGGTGTATGCGTTCAGTAGGGAGTTGATAAATTGACAGAAAAGAGGAAAACGGGGTGCTCACACCATTATTTGCACAATGCCACCGCAGCTAATAAAAATAAATAAAAGTACCAGATATGGATCCAACAGGAAGTGTGGGGGCGTTTAAATGTGCTGTGAAGTTATGGGATTGGACCATGAGCTCTTTGTCACTACTATTATTCCAAAAGAAAAAAAAAAACAGACGCTCTTCCTAGGCCAGTCTAAAAGGGTTCATACAACAACATAAATCTGACATAACTTTTTCAAGAGCTAATAGTTTACAAGCTCCTGTCTGGATTGCTGCTTCCATTACCGCCTAGAACCAGATGTATCATCCCTGTCCGCACTTCTTAATGAGACTGGCATGCGTTTAACAGTCTGATCGATTCAGGTCTTGTTAACAGCGGCACAAACGGAAAATTTCATAACTGCCAAATGCTTCTCCCAAGGCTGAATCCACTGAATGAAATGTAGCATGACCATGTATTGATCTCCATTATTCATGGCCAAGGCCATCTTTGGAGCATTCACTTAAAAACTACCTTGTTGAGGTAATGAGAAAAGTTTACCTGAAAGGACCAATTTCACACAATCTGCAACTGGTCGGTGAGGAATAATTCAATTCCCCGACTAATTTAATTGACAGGCTGGAAAAGAGGAAAGTTTCACAGCGCTAATGCGTGCTCAAAGAGCTACATGCTCGCTTTTCTCAGAGTACACTAAAACGCTTAATGCTTTATGCAACTGTGAAACTTCTCAACAATGCTGAAAATTGCAGGTTGACATTCGCCATTTCAGTTCAATTTAAATGTGGCAACAATAAGAACGAGCTCTTTAAAACAGTCTGATTCACCGGATGGAGAAGAGGCTCTTTGAACATGAGGCACTTGTTAATGCAGTTAACATATTCAGAGCGATTTGCTTGATTTTCCTGGGGTTACCGCGCCCCTCCGCTACCACGCTCTCAGACTTGAGTTCCATCTGAATAACGTCTGGCTGTCTGAGTTCCTCTTGAGAAAATGGACTTTCGTGCGTCAGTTTGCTGTACGCAATTTGGCACAATCAGCACGGCTTAAACTATTCCATGAGTATTTCTCGTGCCAACGCTTGTTTTTCAACATCGCCGACAGGAAAATTCTCCCAATGCAAGAAACTTGTAAATGCATCAGCTCTCTCTATGGCTCTCAGACTGGAGGAATAAATTTGACATGCTTAATGATGACACAAACTGAGGCACTGTTAGAGGAGTGGGGGAGGTCTTTGATTGTGAGTGAAATTCAACCAGGCTGGTCCAAAGATCACAATAAAAACCCTGTAGATATTTCTTCACAGCCAAAACAGATCAAAGAGCAGTTGGAGGCTGTTTTCTCATTCACAGAAACAATGTAAGCTCAGGGGTGAGTAGCTCCAGCCAGCAAAGAAAGAGGAGCTCCATTTGAGGTGAGGGTTCCTGTTTGTTGGAGAAAGCTGCCGATATCCAGAAGATGAAAAACATTGTGTAGGTCCCAAGGGCGAAGGAAAAATAAGCATTGATTCACGGGTCTAAAAGTGATTCATGAATGAATAGCAGTGATTCTTAACCTTTGAGTGGTGTGTATGTGTGGAAGATCTTAAAGGCAGTTCACCAAAAATGAAATAACAAAACCAGCATAAAATATGCATGAGATGTCTTTTGAATGGATAAAATAGCTTTCTGTGATGAACAGACGGAAATATCAAACCTCATTTGCATGTTTAAGTATGACATCTGATGTCAATGACGCCAAACATCATCAGTTCTCCATGTCTCATAAAAGATCACGACTTGTTAAATTTGAATGTGTCCCTATTTGAACTGTGCTACTGTGGAGATGTTTTCCACTGACTTACAGCCTACATTTTACTCTGTTCCTCACACAAAACTATTATATGACTTCAGAAGACTTGAGTATAGTGAGAGTCAAATGGATTACTTTTATGAAGCTTGACAGCCCCTGGTCTCTATTCAGTGTTAATGGTTTAGAAAAAGAGTATTGTGAACATCCTGACTAACATTTCCTTTTGTGATTGACAGAAGAAAGTATATGGGTTTGAATGAATGAAGAGGGTGAACTATTGCTTTAACTTTACCTGTATACAGCCAGAAATATTGTTTATTTTACATGCATTTGCAGAACAAATTTGGCCTAAAAAATTGAAATAATATAGAAATAAAATAAAATGCATTTGCTGAAAGTTAACCAACAACTGGAGGTTGCTGTTGTAGAAAAATTTGGAGATAGCACAAAGATAGCCTTGTGTTATGAGGGTAAGGAAGCAAGTGTTAAAAGATTGAGGTAATAGACACATACCGACATATAACCTTTAAATTTAACAGCATTTCTCAGTTAAGAAATCACGTGTGAACATTAGAAGCAGCTTACAGAGTTGTGCTGTTTCAGGTACTCTGCCGCATTCTCTTCTGCATCTCCTCCAATCTCTCCAATCAGAATGATGCCTTCGGTATTTGGGTCCTGCAAGAACACCTCCAGGCAGTCAATGAAGTTAGTGCCATTAAAAGGGTCTCCGCCGATACCTGAAAGAAAAGACACATTATTCAAAGACCTCTCTGCACTAAACACTTCCTGTAGTCTAGGCAGATGTATTATAATGGATGACTGATGGCTAGTTTGCCATACCGATGCACAGCGACTGTCCCAGACCCACTTGGGTCGTCTGATGTACTGCTTCATACGTAAGAGTGCCCGACCTAGATACAATGCCTGTAAAAATAAAGGGGAGAATAGAGCAAGATAAAGATAAATTGCAATTTTATAATGTAATTTGTGTTGTTAATTGAACATTCATTTAGTACAACTAATTAATAAGATTAAAAAACATGATTAACAATTTAAATTTGCACACTGCAGTACTTAACTGGCAAAGGTTCAAACATATGATTACTTAATAGGTACAGTATATAATGTAATTATCAGACAGCCCTAAATTAATACATTATAAATTAAAATTAATACAAGTGTGAGTCTCTACTTCTCTTCCACTGATTATGCGTTCTGCAGACCAAACATTTAGAAGAAAAGGTTATATATAGAACCTTAAAGGGTTCTTTCGGGTGCTGCAAGATTTAGTTTTAATTAATACATTTTTAATTTTGATGAAATTTTATGAATTAAAGAGTTTATAAACATACTTTATCACAAGAAAATTTTTAAATAACCATTAAACATGACAGTATTATGTAATCATTTAAGACATTTCTCCTTGTATAGAACATTTTTGGCATTAAGAGTTCTTTAAGATTCAGAAGTCAAGAAATCTAGGGTTGTACATTGAACGCTTTTTTTTCTAAGAGTGTAGTTTCTGGTCTTCACAATATTCTAGAGATTCTAGGATTTAACATTTTAATGCATGTTTGCTGCTCTCAGTTCGGTTTCTAATGCCCAATGAAACCAGGGGGCAACCAGCCAGTGTTCAAAAAAAACCTTTACAAATGTCAAATGTAACCTAATAGAAAAACAGTACTGGAAAAGGCCAATTTCAGCTGAACCAATTCCAGACAGATGAGGTCACAACTCTTATTATAGGAACAGGCACCAAGCTGAACTCTTGAGTACTATTCTTCAGAGCTCCTCAAAACCCTGTGGTATCCCTGTGATAGTGATGTGACGGCACAGCCCTGCATTTTAAAATTCCTTGACAGAGCACTGATGAGAAGTTATCTGCACCGCTCTCTTTTTAGCAGTCTGAACACTGCGTTACGGTCTACATCTGAGTTCATGTTCGAGCAGAGACTTTTCATCATCCCTGACATGGTGAAACACACTTACAAATCCGACACATTAAAAAGGGTCCATCTCAAATCGAGATCCTGTGGCTCTGTCTGTCTGATGCTTATTTTATGAACTTGAAGACAGGAGGAATGCTAGGCTTTGCAAGGATCTTTTAAGATCCTATTCAATCAGTATGTGAGCTTCTCCAGTGTCAAACTCTTCTGGAATGATGACTGAGGGAATTTACTTTGTCATAAAAAGGTGTCATCTAGTGGAGCTCTTACCAACTCTTCCTTTCTTGTGAATGTGTCCAGGCATGATCCCAATTTTGCACTCGCCAGGCTGCAAGTAGAGAAAAGAAAAGTTGAAATTACATATTTTACTGTAGGCAATTAAAAATTACAAGCAGTAGGTTTTGAAGTCAACATGAAATCAAAACTGACCCAATACAATACACATTCCAGGGGGCATATATATATATATATATATATATATATATATTATTTTTATTCCTAGACTTAAGAATAAGTGTGATTCATTAAGCTTCCTATGTGTTAAGACTAGGTCTCAGCTCCTAAATTAATTAAGAGTGCTGGAGAGGTGTCCTAACCTAGGTAGGAGAAACAAGATGGCAGCAGAGGAGGAGACCACACACTTTAATTTCACAAACGTCGTCAATTTCAAACCAATTTGAGCCCGATTCAGACCCTGACAATATTAAAGTGGGGCGGTGTGGCGCAATGGATAAGACAAATGCCTTTGGTGTGAGAGACCCGGGTTCGAATCCACTGTGAGACACCAATGTGTCCCTGAGCAAGACACTTAACCCCTAGTTGCTCCAGAGGTGTGCGACCTCTGACATATATAGCAATTGTAAGTCGCTTTGGATAAAAGCGTCAGCTAAATGAATAAATGTAAATGTAAATTAAAGATCAAGAGGATCGTCCAGGACGGATTTCACAGGACGTTTAAGTTTATGTTTTCTGTAATTTTATACATTATAGATACAATGTTATCCACCATTTAATTGTGATATTTGTCAGAAAATTAAGGTGATACAAATAGTAATTGATGAGCAACCATGGTTAATTGTCCTAAGGAGCGGTGAACCGTCTTACAAAAGCGAGAGCTTACACAAGCAACAGAAAACAAAGCTGTTCTCCATAAAATGTGCAGCGCACAGATAAACGTTTGGGTTTATCCATCCATGATAAAAGTGCTCCACACGGCTCTGGGGGGACAATAAAGGCCTTCTGAAGTGAAGCGATGCGTTCGTGTAAGAAAAATATTCATATTTAAAACTTTCTCGACTAAAATAACTAGCTTCCGGCAGACGGCCTATGCAAGTCAACTAACGCCAAAAGAGTAAATCAAAAGTGTTTCTTAATGTTTTTGCTGATTTTCTGAATGCTGATTTGCTGCTCAAAATCTTTTTTTCTTTTTTTTTTAATCAATTCTGAAAACAGTTGCATTGCTAAATATTTCTGATTCTAAGAATCTTTGATCAATAGAAAATTCAATAGAACAGCAGTTAGTTGAGATAGAAATCTTTTGAAATCTAAAAATGTTTTACTGCCACTTTATCAATTTTAACATGTCCTTGCTGAAAAGAAGTACTAATTCCTTTTTTTTAAATTATATATATTCTTTTTTTTTTCTAGAAACTTTAAAATGGTAGACCATTTCCCACAATCTATTCTAAACCATTTCAGATGGTTTAAGTCACAACCCAAGTTTCCACAACCTAATATCCTGATTAATCTGTCACATTACGAAAGTAAAATGGGTTGTGAATGTACATGGACCTCATATAACTAACATAAAGTCATACTGACTTTAAACAGTGTTTTTAAAAGAGTGTTCAAAGAGTGGCTTCTTTGTGTTAAAATTACATCTACAATTTTGCCAACTTCGACCATATGCCTTCTCTTCAAAACTTACAGCATTTTAATCTCATAATACAAATCCTGTGTTAGGTACAAAAAAAAAAAAGGTAACACTTTAGTTTAGGGTCCAATTCTCACTATTAACTAGTTGCTTATTAGCATGTATATTACTAGGATATTGGCTGTTTATTAGTACTTATAAAGCACATATTAATGTCTCATTCTGCATGAGCTTATTCTACATCACTTAATAACACTACCTAAACTTAACAACTACCTTACTAACTATTAATAAGCAGTAATTAGGAGTTTATTGAGGCAAAAGTCATAGTTAATAGATAGTTAATAGTATGAACTGGACCCTAAACTATAGTGTGACAAAAAAAAAAAAACAGCATAAGTGCAGCTCTCACATTGATGACACCGGGACAGTTGGGGCCAACAAGGCGGGTCTTGTTCTGGCGGAGCAGCTTGTGTTTGACCCGCACCATGTCCTGCTGAGGGATTCCCTCTGTGATGCAGACAGCTAGTGGTATCTCTGCGTCAATTGCTTCGATGATGGCGGCTGCAGCGAAAGGGGGCGGCACGTAGATCACGGTGGCTTCAGCCCCGGTGCCATCTTTAGCCTAAAAAACAAATTAAGAATCATTCACAGAACAAAAAAAATACTAGGTCAAACATCCAATTTGAGCATTTCAGTTGCAGTTGGGCTTTATTTGAAAGTGTTTAAACTGATAAGGATTAAACAACCAGCCTCTGGCCTTTAACACTTCTGTTACGGTTGGCATCGCCTGCTCTAAATAAGTCCCCCTAAATGTCCCCTAGTACCCTCAGAGAATCAGGCCAGCTGTCCAAAAAGTAACTGTGGCTTAAAGGAGACTGTCAGCAGTCACACAGGCCATTACCTCCTTTACAGAGTTGAAGACTGGCAGACCCAGGTGTGTTTTGCCCCCCTTGCCTGGGGACACTCCTCCTACTAAGTGAGAGCCATAGTCCAGAGACTGCTGACTGTGAAAGGTGCCCTAAAGACAGAGAGAGAAAAAAAAGATATCATTCAATGAAGGAAAGAGATGAATTTGGCTTACTGACAGCATAGGCAGCTAGTAATGACAAAACAAAAGGAAAATCTAGGTTTCCTTTTGAGTAAAAGATCTTGGTGTACTATGAAAACATACAGTAACTTTGAGAATGAGAACACAAAACTTCATCCCCTGTCCAAAAAGATTGTTTGTTGATACAAACTACTCATTCTGAACATACAGATACTATCATTCCTAAACACCAAAAGAACTAAAGATATAAGTGAAGTGTGTGAAAGTTCACTAAACCTTGAGCCATTTCTGCTCATGTGAAGCACCTGTTGTTCTGCAAATCTTAGCAGTAGAAGGAGTGGCTGAAATTTATTTTTAACCAGGTCCATGATCATTTTATTCAATTTGATCTTAACCATTAATACAGCATAATTCTGGATTGGTTTGTGACCACACAACAACTGATATGTTGTACACTTTTCATAGAAACTGCTAATAAAAAACGGTAACGTTTGTATTGAACTCAAAAGCAAACCCGCTGCCAGAGCATGAGCAGACCAAAGTGCAAAGGTGGCCTTTCTCAAAAGGCAAAAGTAAAAAAGAAAAAAAGAGACACAAGTATAAAAATTATAGACAATGTACAGTACATGGACCCCAATAAAATAGAACAAATTAAAATAAAGTAAAATATAAATAAAACAAACAAAGAGTAAATGGACCTTAATAAAATACGACAAATAAAAATATAAACAAATTAAATTTAAAAAAAAGTCTAACATTTTAAATTACATCTGTATAACTAACATGTGACACAGTGCTGGAACACAGAACCCAAGCCATTACACAAATAAAAAATATTTTGCGTAATGGTCATGCATAGCATATTTTATGCACGATTTTGCAAGATTTGCAGTATGTAGATAAATCAGTTTAGCTTGGTTATTAAATTACAGACTAAATGTAAAGACACTAATGTGGAACATGATATATATATATACTTTCCCAGCATGCAGCCCAGAACATAGACTTACAAATGCACTTTCATTATTTGAAGCACTTTAAAATCAATGAATGCAGTAAAATAAAAATGTATCAGTAAAATACTATTTCCCATGATTAGGGATTTGAACAGTCTGTGAAAATGGTACGTCACGAACTTTAACCTTCCATTCCCGCTATGTCCATGTTAATTATTACAAATTATTTTGAAACATCACAGATAAGTCCAAAGGTAAGGGTCGCCAGTATCACGTCAATATCTACCGCTGTAATGTTTTAAATATAATAAGAAAGAATGAGGAAACCTGGCACGTTTTCAATCCATTTCCCCTCTGAGCGTCCCCTTGCCAACTTTTCTACCATCATTTGTTCTCATGCTTTCATTAACGCTGAAGTGCTGAGCTAACTTTGCCGTTTCTCCTGCACGCTGCCTCCGTTAACAGTGTAGCGATTAATCTGAGGTATGGTTTGCTTATGTAGCCGAACAGCAAAGTTAATATGCCGCGATGACACTCTAGTCATTCCTCATCCCCTTCTAATTATAATGAGTGTTCATTAAAACTTCATCTAATAACCCTTTATTATGGTAAAGAGCCGTTTGTAAGAGGGTGAAGGAGAGTTAGAGAAATGCAATGAGAGACTGGAAATAAATCACAGGGGTGAGAAAAGCAAGGTTATTAGATGCTGTAGACGGAAGTTTTAGCGTAAAGGGCCTATGGGCAGATGTCAAGAACAATTGTGTCTGTCTCTCCTCCTTTCATAATAAAATAAAGCATGAAAGGATAGTACATTTAAAACCCAACACATGTATAACAATATTCTTTAAAGCGGTCATGTCATATTTTTACTTTATACATCTAAATTGCCCCTATTATGCCCCATTATAAAGGCTCTTTAGGTAGGAGACCTCTAAAACAACAGGTTTGCATAAATGAAAGGTCAAAAAAACACTTTAATTTTCTCATAATATACATTGCAGACTACCTTATTTCTTAAAGGCTGAAAACGGTTCTTTCGAAAATTCAGTCTGTCTAAACCCCTGCTTTCCGTGAGCCTAGTCTGCTCTGACTGGATCAGACAGATGATTGGTCTACCTCTCAAAAACAAAACGCCTATTACCATAACTGAATTTCAGCTCTGGAGGCTTCCTCAGTACTTGTATACACAGTGATACGATCAGGAACGATGGCGTGGGTTTTTTCCGTATAAATTCCAACACGAGTCGTCATCCTTTTGAAGTGCAGCAATGTGGATTCGCAGCGTCTTTTCGACATGTTGACAACACGAACCAAACTCTTCCAGGCCTCGGCTACAACCACAGTGTTTGACGGCGAGTTAAAGGAAACATGGTTTGCGGGCAGCCAATGAAGACCATAGGCTGGCATTATGCAAAATTGGCATAGGTATAGATAGGTATGAAACAGGAAGAGAGACTGGAATTGTTGGCGACTCGTTTCAGGAGCCAATAACTCTATTTGTTGTGCACTTTGATCTTAAAAACTTTACAGACCTTTTACATTCACAAACAGATATTACACACTGCATGAAAGGTAACATTTGAAAAAGCATAATAGGGGCACTTTAATATATTGATTTATAAACAAATGTATTTGTTATTTATTGAATTCATCTTTTTTTCTTTTTTATTGTTTCCTCCCACTTGTGTTTTTTAGAGGCATCAAAAACCACTTTGCATTCAAAATGTTGTGGCCAACATAATTACAAACAAGGAAGAAAGACTGACCACTGTAGCGTTCAGTTCCTAAAAATGATGTGCAAAATTATAAATGCCCTTTTGGGTTTCGTAAGCTTTTCATCCACCTCATCAGATTCATCTGTTCTGTAGCTCACTGTATGCAAAACCTGATTTATCCACTTTTTAATATTTTGGGTTAAATAAAACTTTGGCTTTATCGACAGGATCTGTGACATGATGTTAATTACCATAAAAATGATTTCGAATCCCTGTTTGTGAAACAAAAAGTGTCAAAACAACATTTATTATTGTTCATTTCATTGCTGAGACTTTGTTATATACCTAAATTAACACACACAAATAAAAAAAGCTTATTGAGATATTTAAATGGTAGGCAGTCACGCTAAAGATAATGTTTAGTGAAGTTTCATTCAGGCATAAAATGAAAGCCTCATAGACTAAAAGATCGATATTGTCAAAAACTCCCTATCATCCACACAGATGGCATGTTTACCTGTTGTAGTTTATCCAAAATAGACAGCAAAACACGCCATCGGAGAAGCGCTAATTAAACGCCCCCAATGCGGTCACTGATTTCAGCCTTCAGTTTCAACTGGAAATGAATTTTCAAATACTTTTGGTTGCGGAAATTTCAACGCATCGCTACATTTAACCCCTTATGGTCAGGTATGGTGAGTAGATGATCAAGTTCAAAATACAGTGAGATTTCCTGTTATTGCTCAATTCTCAGCCAGTTTCCTGTCATTCAGGTGAGCCACAACCAATCAAATATTTTATCATTCATTTATAGTTGGTCGAACTCCATAACTGATGTGTTTCAATCTGGATTTAAGTCAAGGCATAGCACTGAGACAGCACTGGTGAAGGTGCTTAATGATATTTTCTTGACTTTGGACAAAGGGGAAAACTCTGTATTGATGATTCTTGATCTCAGTGCTGCGTTTGATATGGTGGACCACAATATTTTGCTGCAGCGTCTGGAATCTTGGGTTGGCCTAAAGGGGAATGTCCTTAAGTGGTTTAATTCGTATCTTGCTGATAGATCTGTTTCTGTGTGTGTAAAAGATTGCATGTCCCAGAGGTCCCTGTTATTGTGTGGGGTCCCCCAGGGTTCGATTTTAGCTCCTATTTTATTCTCTCTATATATGCTACCTCTTGGTTCTATTTTTCGGAAACACAATATGTCTTTTCACTGCTATGCGGATGACGTACAGATTTATTTTTCGGTAAAACATTCATTTAGTAATACTTTCGGTAACTTATTAGCTTGTATTCAGGAGGTGAAAGACTGGTTGGCAGCTAATTGTTTTTAAATAAATGAAGAGAAAACTGAGGTTATAATTTTCGGCCCCAATTCCCACTTAGTGTCCGAGCGACTAAAAGATACCCCCCTGGCAGTTGCAATCTCTGAAAAGGTTAAAAGCCTTGGTTTTATCTTGGACTCTGAGCTAAAAATGGATAAACAAATAAATTCTGTGGTTAAATCTATTTTTTTTCACTTAAAGCGCTTAGCAAAAACCAAACCATTTTTATCTCCAACAGATTTTGAGAGAGCTATTTCTGCGGTCGTTTTCTCTAGATTGGATTATTGTAATTCACTGTATGCTGGGATTGATAAAAAAGCTCTGGCACGCTTGCAAAACATACAAAATGCTGCAGCCAGATTGATTAAGTCAGCGAAGAGAACGGATCATGTTACACCTTTATTGAGATCCTTAAATTGGCTGCCAGTCGAGTATAGAGTGCATTACAAGATCATTGTTCTGGTTTTTAAAGCACTACATCATTTGGCACCACCATACCTTTCTGAGTTGTTGTCTGTATACATTCCGTCCAGGTCATTGAGATCAGAAAATTAAAATCTCCTTGTGACTGTAAGAACAAATTTTAAACGTAAAGGTGACAGAGCGTTTTCTCGAGTCGGTCCTATACTGTGGAATAACCTCCCGCACTCTTGTCAGATCAGCAAAGTCGTTGGCTGTGTTTAAGTCGTTGTTAAAAACCTACTTATTAGATGTAGCATGGGGGTCAGTCTGAAGTGGCTTGGCCCTTTGTGTGAAAGTGATACAGTATGTAGCTGTCTCCTGTCTTATGTTTACATTCCATTGCTTGTTTGTATGTCATTTTTAATTAAGTGTTTTATTCTACTGTTTGTGAAGCACCTTGGGCAACGCCTGTTGTATTATGTGTGCTATATAAAAAAAAAATATATATATATATATATTGGTTACTTCAATTAGCAACTAAACAAAAAGGTACTAAAATGAAATAAAAAAACTAAAATGAAACCAGAACTTTTCACATATTTGGGCTGAAATGCAGGCTGTTTTGGGGTGCATAGGCCGGGGTTACACACCTGTTTTCCTGTGAAGCCTTGACAGATGACCTTAGTGTTCTTGTCGATGTAAAGGTTCTTCCTGTTTCCAGTATAACAGTGTCTCACCCCAGCCTGCTGCACTGCAAATACAAAGACAACAGCAGTGGAATAAGTCAATACATACACATCCAAAAGTGTACGAAACATTTAAGAGGATTTTTTACATTCTTATTGAAGTCTGCATGACCAAATGTTGCTGTTTGTATAAATATTGGATTTCTTGTTTTCATTTTGTGTCCAACACACCTGCCTGCAGTTTATTTGTTAATCTGTCACACTAAATGCAAAGTCAACTTGGCAGCTATATTAGCAAACTTAGTTTAGGCCTAAGAAGAAGTTGTTGGCTTCTCTTTCACATTACTCTATTCGTTCCCTACAGTGTCTGATGTCCAAAGGTCATGCTGCCTTGACCTCTCAAATAGTTTAGAAATAACACAGGGTTGGAACAGACGACAATAGTTGCAAAGCACCAAGCTGAACAAAAAAAAAAAAAAAAAAAAATCCAATAAGTTTATCAGTGATCAGCGAACAGTTTTGACTCTTGAATGACATAACAGAACAGAATAGGACTTCAAGAAAATAGGCTATTGATCACAGCTGACAGGATTAAACAGCCCATCCACATTTCTCTAGGTTAAAGTTCACCTAAACAACTCATAGACAAGGGGTTTTCAATCTTTTAGATGCCATGGAGCCCCAATATGATCATACTTACAACAGATGTGAAATAACTGCATATTGCATTAAACTGTAATCTAATTAAGTTTGTGATTTACGGTTCTTAAAAAGCACATGCAGTGAATCACAAAGGGAAGTTAGTCAACACTGCTTTCTGTTCAGCCGGAGTGAAGATTCCATTATTGACAGACAATTGAATTGCACAAGACTGGAAGAGTTAACCAAAAGTTTCAAAAATGGCAACACCCTTTCACAGATACTGTAAAATGCTCAGAGCATTTTGATTTTCTACATTGTTATTATTATTGAATAAAACTAAGTATTTAAAATGTTACGCACATACAGTCAGTGAAGTACAAGCAACCACACACCTACATGTCACACTGTCAACACGCGTTCAGCAGACTTAGTGCCATCCTAGTTGAGGATATGAGCAAAATTGTGATCATAACTGTTGCAAAGACAGTCTCTGTCCCTTCCAGCATATAAATTAGCACTAAGTTATATCACATGATAGTGCTGTGTCTGTTATCTTCAAAGTTAACTTACCCAGATACTATCATTAACATATCAGAGACATTTTAAAAAGACAGCCTCGTGACGAGGTTGAAATTAAACACATTTACCAGTACAGGTCACCCGTTGATAAGTCCACTGATATGTTACATTTGGTGCTGAAAACAGCAACACAACAGCATTAGCATTAGCTGACTATGTGTGTTTAATCGAAATAGAAATAAATAAATGACTCCAACGTTTTCAACGTCTGCTGGAACAACGTCAAAACAAAGACAGAGATGTGTTTAAAATGCAACAACAGTCGTTTTCGTTTTACTTACAGAGGAACCGGGCAAACAACCTGCTATGAGACATCTTCGGTCATTCACCAATGACACCGGACAGACATGGACCTAAACGTCAGCGTACATAGTAGTCCTGCTAGGTGCCTGAATAGATATAATCGCCTTCATACGGGGTAAATGCTTTTTTTACAGTCTGTGGGTAAATTACATCTAAACTACACACTATAGCATTACATGCGACTTTAGAAATAAATTGAACTCTGTATTTAGAATTAATCCATGAAAACGGGCATTATTTGCTTAAAAGCGCAAGGAATGCTGGACAATGTTGTTCTATATAATATAATATAATACAGTATAATATAATATAATTAATTTGATTATTTGCAGTACCACACCACTGAAAGAAAGTGATATTAATACACAGTATCCATATTTTGATTTTATTTACAGTTTAAAAAAAATAGTTTACATTTTGTGGGAGGTTAAATGAAAAGAAATAAGAAGACAGAAAGACACATTGTGAACATGACCACCCAGTCTACTAATGATCCACATGATTGCAAAAATAAAAGTTTAATAGCTTCCATTTTCTTTTCAAAATGAAATTTATGTGAATAGGTTGGGGGTAGAACTACAAATAATGAATTATTTTGTACAAATTAAACATTAAAAATGAATGAATGAATGAATGAATGGGTCAGGCTTTTTTTTATGTACAAAAAAGTAAATAAAAAAAATAATAATAATGTAATTACATCATGCAACTCAAATTGTATAAAATAAATAAAAAAAACTGGGAGGTTCTTGATTGAATGTTGGAGAAATCTATCCTATATATTGTTTAACAGTACTCTGTGTGATATTTTAAAAGATACATCTCTGACTTTATTAATTATATAGTATTTGTTTGATATTGTCCAGACCCCTTTCCTTGTACAAAAGAAAGTAAAGAGCTATTAAAAACTGAAAGCAAGTGGCGCGGTGAGAGACGAGCCAATCGCGCTCAACCAACTCTGCAGATGGTGATTGGTTGACGCTTTTAGGGGGCGTGGTGCACTTACGCTTATTCACAGTCAAAACTACGTATATTCTTCCAGCCTTGAATAGTCGCTCTTCAAGAGCAAACGGAAACGACTACGCAAGTGCACTAACGCGATGACGTAGAACGTCTCAGGAAATATCCTCCTGTTGGGTCTCTCAATTAGAAGCGCACAAAGTCATTCAAGATGGTGTTAGAAAGTATCTCCAGGATTATTAAAATGCAACTTCCAACCTACCTCAAGAAACTGCCAATTCCAGAATCAATCGGAGAGTTTGCGCGACTGACAGGTATGTGTTTCATCACCATACAAAATGTCACAAGCGTAGGTGGAAAGTTACGCGCGCATGCCTTCATGGAAAGAGTTATGTATTGTATGTGTCTATGTTTTGCATCTATTAAACACTCACATAACGCATAAATAAGTAATTGGTTGCCTGCACGTGTTTCTGGGTAGGAAAAAATACATGTTTTTGTATTATCTTTCGCCTGTTTTCATACAATTATATGAGAAGACTCATGAGGCAGTGCTTTCTACAAAGTAACGACCGGTGTGTCTATTTTAGAAATGTGTGAAGAACAAAACACGCAAAGCATCTGATAGCATGCTTTGCCTCTAAGAGGCATGATTTATTGTAGTATTATAGATGATGCCACAAGAAATGCAAAAATATTTGCATCTGTAAGTTAAATATGTTAAAGTTTTTTGTACAGACACCTAAAATGACCAATCTTCAGGATCCAGCAACTGTCATTGTGTAATGCAACAGTTCATCTCTAATGCACATGTGTGCAAATATAAAAAGTGTATTAATCACTGAATATTACTTTATCTTACATGCACTTATTTTTCTACTGTAAGCAGAAGAACTCTCACTATGTTGTCATTAAGTATATAATAAGTTCTAACACTGTGTCTCAGTTTCAGAGTGGTTGCGGCTTCTGCCATTATTGGGGATTTTGGCCCTGTTGGGTTATCTGACCATCCGGCCCTTCCTGCCCAAGAAGAAAAAGCAAAGAGACAGTCTAATAAATCTGAAGATCCAAAAAGAAAACCCTAGAGTGGTGAATGAGATCGACATAGAGGACCTGAGGACTCCAAATGTTTGTTACTGTCGCTGCTGGCGATCTAAAACGGTAGAGAAAAAATGTTTCGCGTAGAAAATCAATTTATCTAGGTAATATTAAGTGGGTGATATTTTTTGTCCTAGAACTTTTGCGGTAAAGTGGTTCAACTATCAAAACATGCTATAGTTAGCATGCTATTAATATGGAACAACTAAATTCTGACTTATTGGCACAAAACATAACCTTGATTAACATTATACTTGGAGCTTTGGGGAAAATATATATATATAAGTAATAAAACATTTATGATATGACCCCTCTTTAACTGTTAATTTGTGTGTGGAAATGTGTGATTTTCTGCTTCCTCTTTGAGAGTGCGAGTTTTGTCAAAAGCCTTGTCACTTATCAGCAGTTAATTTGTTTTTTTCTTATCTTGCAGTTTCCTGTTTGCGATAAATCGCACATAAAGCATAATGAGCTGACGGGGGACAACGTTGGTCCACTTATTCTTAAGAAGAAGACTCTGTAGCCCACCTGTTTTGGCTCGGAGTAGGACAAAACTCTGTTATTTCAGTTTTGTTTTTTTCTCCATGGAAAATCTTGCTGTAATTTCGTTTGTTGTACTTACCCCAAACTTTTTCCAACTTATTGTGATTTAGGTTTTGTTACATTGTTGTGTGTTTCTTTTTGTTATACTTGGCGAATGTAGTTTGACTTTTGTGTGCAATATAATAGGACCATAAGGAAAAATGGCAGTTATCGTCGCTAATCAATCTTTGTGGCCATGAAAGTGTCTTTTCCAATCTTAATCTAGATTCAGTTTTAACTAAGTTGCCTTGTACTAATACTATTTCATGTGCGTTTTACATTTTGTAAGACAACAACAAAAATCATACTTTTAACTTTTCAATGTGAAGTACATTATTAGGATTTGCTTATGCTTTTCATTTTCGACACAGCATTATTCCTAAACCGACAATAGTTCTAAAATGTTTGCTAAATTATTTGAACATTTTCAAGTTCAGGATACTAAACTTGACTTTTGTTCGTATACTTAGACATTTCCCGTTGCACTTTGGTCACAGCTATTATTACACATCATTCATATATTACAACATTTATCATAATGCATCAAAGAAATGTGCCCTCTTTTCTCTGTCCACCTGAACCAACATGCTGCGACAATTACAATTCATAGTATGTGTGCTATTCTTCATATTCAAAGTTATAAATAGTTTGGCAATCACAATCTTTTTTTCTCGTGGCACTTGGTTTTGTATTTTATATACTCTTGTTCATAGATGTTTTCAGGAAAATTACATTTGTATGACAACTGGAATGTGCCTAACAACTTTTATAAAATAAAAGGTAACCAAACTTGTTTTATCTTCCTGAAAATTCTTTTTACTCTATTTTTCTGAGTGTGACTGATGAATGTGTGTTGCCACGTAACAGTCTGTTTATTTCTTCCGTGTACTTTTCCTAAAACGCACAATAATGCAACTCCACTACACTGATGCTCCATGTCTTTAAAGTAACAGTGATGCTTATTTACATCTGCTTTGCCTTAGATGATAAAACAAGATATGCTTCCAAATGCAAGCAGGGGGTTTTGCCTGTCATTTACTAACAATGCATGTCATTCATTTTCTGCAGCAATACATCTACAAATTAAAATAACTACACATACACCATACAAAATAAAAATACAGGTCGAATACTCTTTAACAGTAGTCATTTAATAGCTTAAAGTAAGAATGACTGTATGCAGCATTACCGATACTCTATTTTGAGACAAAACCACAATACAAAATCTTGTAAAAATGTAAGCAGCAAACTTAATCCACTAATAGTGTTCCCTTCACATGAGTCTATAACAATCAAATACACATTTTATGAAAAATAATAATATTAATTCACAATAAATATTGCTCATGAAAAAATAACATGATGAACTGTGCAAAGGGAAATATATGATTTTTCTTTCTACTTCTAATAAAAAATAAAAAAAAAATAATAAAAAAATCCTAAACTTTCTTTAGGTCCTAAAATTACTTCCACTGTAAACACAAAATATAATTGAGCTCCAAACTGACTTCAGAATATTTGCAGCTACAGTATTTGACTACTGTACGTGCAACAGGGCACCAGCAAAAACTCTGAATCTCAGAATGTAGGTCCGTGACTATGTTCGGAATAGTTACTATATACAAAATATGTATTCTGTAAGCCTACATACTCGGATGAAATACTACATTTGCCAAAATGTATTTGTACTGCAACTTGACCTTCCATTTCCAGATTGATGGATGAACTTTATCTGATCAGACTGCCAGATACTGAGACATTTAAAATTTAAAAATGTTTATGTCGCGTACTTTCTAAAAACCAAGAAGTCAAGGTTTTACTGGTTAGTATTAGGACCGTTCTTTTGGTGCCATCAGCCAAAGATGGGTTGTGTGACATTTTAGCAATAGAAATGGAACTAGAAGGCTGTATACAGTATATACAGCAAAGTAAAAGCAGCTAGTATTCCATTCCGAACATAGTCATGGCAACACTGGCCACTACATGTCTTTCTGTAACACTAAAATGCAGTCGCTGCAGACTGATATATTAATATCTGGTATGTCTATATTTCATAAACAACAGTTTTTGTACTCGATAGTGCTAAAAATGACCAATCCTTAGCATAACATAATCCTTTAAAATCCCACGTTTTAGAGGAGAATGAGAAGTGTTCGAAGTGATTTTCATTCACCTTAGAAGGTAAGGTTTCTTCATCAGAAAAGCATGTCTGCCCAATTTTGCACTCTGACTTCAGTCGGTCGTCGTAATAATGAGTTTGAGAATCAAACTTCGAGGACAAAAAGGATGATCAGCAGCCTTGAACGCTGGGGTGTCACTTCCCAGAAGCACTCCAGGAACATCACAGGGCACTTTCATATGTCACCGGTGTCCCTGATGCAGACAGAGCACCTTGACTGACAGCTGCGATTCAGAAAATGACAATTAAAACAATGCATGCATTTAATACAATGAAGAATGTTTCAACAGTACCTGTCAAAAGTTTGGAAACAACAATTTTTTTATGTTTTGAAAGAAGTCGCTTATGCTCACCAAGGCTGCATTCATTTAATCAAATATACAGTAAAACAGTACTATTGTGAATTTAAAATAATTGTTTTCTATTTTAATTCATTTTAAAAGAAATCATTCCTGTGATGATAAAGCTGAATTTTCAGCATCATTACTCCAGTCTTTAGTGTCACAGATACGGTGTGTGCTAATATAATTTTTTGCACAAAACACAGGTTTATGAATTTGTAGCAAACTGAATCTACTGGGGCCCGTTCTTCGTACGTTGCTTATTACATCCGAGATCAAATGACACATCCAAGATGATATCATCGTGCGAATCATGATCTGGCTAACTCGGTTCTTCGAACACACTTGCCGGATATGATTAGTATCGCTGGATTGAGTTATCTGAGATAATTGCGTGTTCATGCGCTGGTTAAAAGGGGATATGTATCGATAGTAGAAACAATGATCAGCAACGCTGCTATTGGCTGTTCAGCGTGGCCAAAGAGCGCGCTCAGTTTTTCTCCTCAGCAGAGCAAGAACTATGCCTAATAGTCGAAGTTTATTCGGAATTTTAATGTTTAATCAAAACGCCAGGGAACACCTCAAAGTCTGCAAAAGCCAGGAGAGAGGGCTGGCAAAAAGTAGCAGACAATTAAAAATCTGTTAGAAGTGGCCATGTTAGATGTTTTTATCACTTATTAGCCTATATTTTTGTATTTTAATAATTGCATAATTACTTTGTTCATTGTAATGTCAGAGTCACCACACTAGAACATGGGAACAAATAAAAGTGAAGTACAAAAATATGGTAATTTTTAGTTATAGTCTCTTTTATAAAAGGCACTGTTAAATAAATGGTTGTCTGTTTATAAAAGCAACCAAGAAAAAGGCTGAGAAAAGAAAAGATCTTAGTAGCCTACACTGTAAAATAATTTGTGCTGCATTAAATTAAGGCTGTATAGTCATTTCAACTGTTAAATCTTGAGTAATGATGAATTGCTTTGACTTGTGAAAGTGAAAACTGATAAACTTATGTTAATGTAAAAATATTTTGCCATGAGTTATTGATCACATTTTTCCCGAGTGTAGTTCATTGTAATGACTTGAGTTTTCCTCTTTTGTTCACTTTTACATAATACACCAACACTTGTACCCAAGAAAGTGGAGCTGAAATATGTGCTGTAAGTGGACATTTTCTAACTTTCCAAAGGAAAGAAAGTATAAGACTTTGTAATGTCCATTTGTTTCCATTGCACTGGACAGTGAATAAACCCTCTCAGATAACTGTCATATGGAGGAACTAGCCTACCTGCAAGTGCATAAATAACTTTACTTAATTTATACTTGTATGCTTTATGGCTGCAATATAAGTTGCAGGATTCCACATCTACAGAAAGGCCTACAGAAGAGTCTGCACAGACAGAGGAGACATAGGCCTACAGGTGGGCAGTGTAGAGCCAACTTTTCCTTTTTATTTGTTGCATGAGGCATGTGTCTAATATCACTTGACCACTGGCTTTTCTTTACAAAGAACAATTGAAATAAAACTCATGGAACTAAGCATATTTGTCTTTTATTAAACATTTAATGAAAAGTGTTGTTTTTTTTGGCAATGTTGTGTAATATGGCACATGCAACAATGTCACAGGCCCTGTCAGGTGTGCAACCCCTCAGACTTTTCAGACACTGAAATCTTCCCTTTAGATAGCCAAAGTTCATTTCATTGTGTGCCCTTGTCCTGGCTAGAGCTGCATTGTAACTGGAATGGGGTCATAAAACACCTGTCTGCAGGCAGGAACATGTCATAATCACCTATGAAAAAATGCAGTTCTGTTAGGATCAGCATAAGTGTATGTAATACAGTGAGCTTGATATTTAATTGTGGAACTTTTCTTACCACTTTCAAATAATTTGCATAAATGTGAATCTCTGAAAATTCTTAAGTCATGCACAGATCCTGGCCATTTTGCTTTCACATTTGTGATATGGAAGATTTTAGTCAACTGCCTTTTTTTTATTTGATATGATATTACTAATCTGGAATATTAAGAATCACAATAGTAACTGGGCTGCACATTTACATTGTGAATCCCCTTTCTGTTCACATAATCCCCTTCATTGAGGCCTTGATGGCAGTCTATGGTAGCCTATAGTCTATGGTACCAATCATGTTAGTGAAGCCTGAGTGACATATCTGTAATCGGCATGGTCATGATTGTATGATCTTCATAAAAAATTATGCTAGCCTAAAAAAAAAAAAAAAAAAAAAAAAACTGCTTTAGCCTACAACATTGGGTCTTAAGTGGCTTGGAAATGCCACAAAAAAAAAAAAAAACACTGTTTTTTAAACATAAAAGCGACAAAAAACGCCAATCTCACGAATCACAAGAAAAAATATATATCTCAGAAAGAAAGTGCACTATCGCGCTGCGCTGGACTTCCCGTATCAGCTCCGCTTATGAAGCCGGGATCTAATCCTGTTAACATGAAATAAGTTTGAGTTTGCGCACATGTTGCTATGACAGCAAGTCCAGGATGAGAGTTGAAGAACCAAACAATCCAAGATCATGCCAAATCGCCAACAATCAAATCCAGCTAACTGAGTTAGCGACGTACGAAGAACGGACCCCTGGTCTTCATTAAAGGGGCTGGAGCATTTGATTTATTTTCCCCAATTTACCACATTAGCAAAGTTGAGAGACAGCATTGTACAAACAATAAAGCAAACGCTGAGTGAAACTGGACAAAGGGTGTCCTGCTAGCATGCAAATTCTCCAAGCTGTGGCGATACATTTCCATGTGCATCTCATGTGGCTTGTTTATCTAAATGGAGTAGTTGTCATCCACATTATGTGTGTGTTTTTATATATAACTTTTAAGGCATTATCCTAACCATCATATCTCATATCCTTTTTTTTTTTTTTGAGCATGTGATGTAGATCGTGTAGATAGTTTACCTATCATGTAGATAGCAGCTTAACGGTCACTCACACACACCACACAAATAATGTTTAGATTTTGTCACGATTGTGAACAATTTCGCCACTGTAGGCTATTCATGATGCATTGAGAATTGCCATAGTAACTCACATCGTTGTTCATATGTGTATGTGTATATATATATATATATATATATACAGTGCAATGCATAAGTGAATACACCCATGCTAAAGCTGACTAAAAAGAGGAATAAAAAATCATATTTTGGAAATTGAACTTAATGCCTTAATTTAAAAAATTTGGAAAAATCCAACCTTTAAGGACACCAATTTTCTTTGTGAATGAATAATGTATCGTAAATAAATAAATGTTCTTCCTTAAAATACATGGTGCATAAGTGAGTACACCCCTATGTTAAATTCCCATAGAGGCAGGCAGATTTTTATTTTTAAGTATTTTTTTGAAAAGAAAATTGGTGTCCTTAAAGGTTGGATTTTTCCTAATTTTTTAAATTAAGGCATTAAGTTCAATTTCCAAAATATGATTTTTTATTCCTCTTTTTAGTCAACTTTAGCATGGGTGTATTCACTTATGCATAGCACTGTATATATACACACACACACATATATATATATACACATATATATGTATGTGTGTATATATATATATATATACACACACACATATGAACAACGATGTGAGTTACTATGGCAATTCTCAATGCATCATGAATAGCTGGATATATATAATCCATGGATATATATTTATATTTCACTCATTTGCTGCAAATTGAATGGCTGTACATTCATGATGTGAACCTCCCATTCCAGCACATCCCAAAGCTGCTCTATTGGATTGAGATCTGGTGACTGTGGAGGCCATTTGAGTATCATGAACTCATAGTCATGTTCAAGAAACCAGTTTAAGATGATTTGAGCTTTGTGATATGGTGCTTTATCCTGCTGGAGTAGCCATCAGAAGATGGTACACTGTGGTTATAAAGGGATGGACATGGTCAGCAACAATACTCAGGTAGGCGGTGGTGTTTAAACATTGTTCAGTTGGTACTAAGAGGCCCAAAGTGTGCAAAGAAAATATCCTCCACACCATTACACCAGCAACAGCCTGAACCGCTGATACAAGGCAGGATGGATCTGTGCTTCATGTTGTTTACACCAGATTCTGACCCTACCATCTAATGTCGCAGCAGAAAACAAGACTCATCAAACCAGGCAATGGTTTTCCAATTTTGGTGAGCCCATGTGACTTGTAGCCTCAGTTTCCTGTTGTTAGCTGACAGAAGTGGCTCCAGTGTGGTTATTTGAGTTACTGTTGTCTTTCTACCAGCTCAAACCAGTCTGGCCACTCTCCTCTGACATCTGGCATCAACAAAACTTTTTCTTTCCTATTCTGATGCTCAGTTTAAACTTCAGCAGATTGTCTTGACCATGTCTACATGCCTAAATGCATTGAGTTGCTGCCACGTGATTGGCTGATTAGGTATTTGCGTTTACGAGCAGTTGAACAGTTGTGCCTAATAAAGTGGCCAATGTGTCTGTGTGTGTGTACAAATATCTCACCCCACTCAGGGTTCTTTGGTTTCTGCAGGAGTCGAGGGCCGAGCAGGCTGATGATGAGCGCTCCAATAGGAGCAGTGATGAGAATGGACAGCACAGCCACAGTGAGGACATCCATGCCGTACCTCTGCAGCTCAAGGTCATTCTTGGAGCGTGCCATGTCTAGAGCTGTAGAGCCTATGGCAGCCTGAAACCAATGACATAACAGGATTGTTCTGTTAGGAACTTACAAATGCATTTCATTTTTATTTATCATTTAGCTCACTCTTGTCCAAAGAAACAGAAGGAATGGGTGCAGGATAAAGACAATAAAACAAAAGTAAAATAGAAGGTGTTTTTGTTATACTAGGCAATTTTACCTGTACTGTGGCTTTCGGCATCCAGGCTAGAGCAATAAAGACTTTCTCTTTCAGGTTGAAGCCAGCTCGCAGTACCGAAACGAAAGTGATGAGCAGCCGTACCGTGAGTGCGATGAGCAGAGCTGCTATACCAAGAACTGAGGACATATTACATTAGAGAAGATCAACTGCATGTTTGTAACACTACACATGTGCAAATGTTCACACTGCTTACATCCCAGTTACTTTAGGGCTTTTCACACTGTGCTTAATCCCGGGTTATCGACAGTCTAAGTCCCGCTTTTAACCCTGTATAATGGAATATTTCACACTTGTAATTTAGAAGCAGGGTTATCTGCTCTTTTTACCCATGGATATGAATCCCTGCTCCAGAGCTGGTTTAGCACTGCTTTTGCGCTGATAACCCCGCGTGGGGTGCCAAATGTGTGCAGTGTTAGAATGTTAGGGCTAAATGCTTAGCAACCGACAACCAATCGCGTGCCTTATGTTCACATGCTTTGTGTGTTGTATAAAAAGCAGTTTCAGCATTTGAAGGAAAAATGTTAAATGGTCATGGAATAGGTGCCAACTGGGGAGAAGAAAAGACCATTTCATTCTTATCTTTACAAGTAAGGAAAAATTCTGGAAAAACATGACAGTACAGTTGGCAGTGTATAATATGATGATGGGCAATGTTAGAGCTTTTATACAGTATAAACAGGTCACATGCTGTGTTCGTCCAATCAATGACATTGTCACCATAAATATGTAAATAAGAATGTTAACCCAGAGTTTAGGAATATACAGTGTGAAACGTTCATTTATCAATATCCAGGATTAATTGTTAACCCCGGGTAATTTATGAGCAACGTGAAGTGTTAAAGGGATAGTTCACCCAAAAATGAAAATTCTGTCATCGTTTACTCACCCTCAAGTTGTTCCAAACCTGTATGAGTTTCTTTGTTCTGCTGAACACAAAGGAAGATATTTGGAAGAATGTTTGTAATCAACAGATCTCGGTCCCCATTGACTTCCATAGTAGGAAAAAAATATACTATGGTAGTCAATGGGGACCGAGATCTGTTTGGTTACAAACATTCTTCCAAATATCTTCCTTTGTGTTCAGCAGAACAAAGAAACTCATACAGGTTTGGAACAACTTGAGGGTGAGTAAACAATGACAGAATTTTCATTTTTGGGTGAACTATCCCTTTAAGCAAGATAACCCAGGATTTTGTTTATCTGGGGTTTAAAATGACCCAGGGTTAAAGGGATAGTTCACAAAAAAATTAAGTTGTTCCAAACCTGTATGAATTTTTTTCTTCTGCTGAACACAAAAGAAGATATTTTAAAGAATATGGGTAACCAAACAGTTGATGAAAAAAAATAACTATGGACTTCATACAGGTTTTGACCAACTTGAGGTTGAGAAAAGGATGACAGAATTTTCTTTTTTTTGGTGAACTATCCCTTTAACTACTTCAAGTGTGAAAAGCCCTTTCGAATGTTTCCCAATCAGCTCTGTTACTAAAACAACACTCACACACAGTCGTGACCTCCAAAGTACTAATAACAATCTCAGCACCAATGAGACCAAAGAGAAGAGGCTGGAACACATGCCAAAACCTTTCCACCACCTCCTCCACAAGTGCCTGAAACACACATACACAGAGAAATCAAACATGTGATCTTAGAAAACGTGTTGTCACCCTCTTATATATTTTTTATTCTATTACTTGGCGTTGTTGCGAAAAAATGTGAGTGTGTATAAATATGCGAATGAGAAAGAAAGTAGGCAAAACTCTCTTCTCTTTCACAGCTGTGTTTGGGAGAAGAGATTCAGACCTTATTTTTTCCCCAGCCTATTCCAGCCACAAACGCCAGCACCAGTGTACAAAGACCTCCTGCGCCAGGAATCCCGGCCACATTACTGCCAAACAATGCAAACACAGACAGCCCCAACACCAGAAACGAACGTTTCAGCACAAGGTTTCCCTATGTGGAAAGACAAAACACACAAATCATCAACAATCACGAAACCTGTTTCCCCTGACAACATCAACTCCACATCAGTTTTTTAATTCAACATGACCTTCATAATCATAAAGTTGCTGCTCACGTACCTGGTCTCTGCTGGGGAAGTAACGTAGAAAGTACCCTAAGGCCACACCAGTGACCGCACCACCTAACACCTCCAGTGGTCCTCTCAGCACATTTAACCACACTGCGCCTGCAGAGGGCAACAGAGAGCACTAATATAAACTGGACCTCTAACAACAAAGAAATCCACAAAACCTGGGCTGAGTTCAAAATCGCCACCTATACCCTTAAATAGGGCTCTTTTTTTTGGGAACAGACATTTGTAGTGGTGTCCAAAACCATAGTGGATGTTATCAAGTGCACTCATTCAATCCCACAATGCACCTGAATAACAAGTGTACAACCGATGTACGCTCAATGTCTAGAGAATACCCATAATGCACTGTTCCTGCGTCTCGCCAGAAGGTGGTGCCAGCAGCTGAATCCATCTATTTTCCAAACCACTGGTCCAATGTGGGTACAGCATAATATCAAACAGGTATAAATACCTGAATAACTGATTATTATATTGTTTAATAAAGATTTATGCATAGTTACCATGATCTTTTCATTACTACTGGAGCTGCATTTTGCCCAGTTTAAATTATTATTAAACAGCAAGCACAAACTTCGCAAAAGCAGCAGCCCTTTCGGCGCACTCAGTGGCCAAATTTGCTCACTTGTTTTCATTCACTTCTTTAAGTGAACTATATCAGTGGCCTAATGTAGGGAATAGTGAGTGAGGGTATAATGGGCGATTTCAAACACAGCCCTTGAGAAAGGACACTATCAAAGAAGTATCTAAAAAACATATTCAGAAACATTTAAATTTGTATGCGTTAATATACAAAATGTACAAATTCGTATACATACACTATTAAAAGTGTGGGGTCAGTTTTTTTTAAATAATGTCATATTTTAATGCATTAAATTGTTCAAAAGTGACAGCAAAGACTAGGGATGTCCCGATCCGATCCACGGCATCGTGCCGATACTGGCCCAAAACGCTAGATCGGATATCGGAGGGGAGAAAAATAATTATCCGATACCTATGATCGATACCTATTAGGGGTGGAACGGTACATGTATTCGTAATGAACGTACGTTCGGTGCATGGATTTACACGGAGAATACACGGCATAAAAATAAATAAAACTCGCGTGCACATTAATTAATGTGATACTGTTAGATACGCACATAGACATATGCGGGAACGCGCGTCTGTATCGCTTCAAACGCTCGCTTTATCATTATACTTGGACGCGCGAATGGATTCAAACTGTTCAAGCATCGAACTAGACGCGATAGACGTGAATTTGACGCTCTATTCGCGTTTGGTGTGAACACAGCAAAATGAACAGGCTGCGATGTCAAGATTGCATTGCTGGAATGTGTGTGTGTGTGTGTGTGTCAGAGAGAGAGAGGCACGGGCGCGATCGAACAGTGGAAACAGAAAAACATACTCCGTCATTTTCATACAGGACATCATTAAAACTGCAAAAAGTGTTTACACATTCTACATTGAATAAAAAAGAAAATCAAATGTGTTTTTAAAAGTAGTATTATTTTATACAGAAATAAATTATTTATAATTCAGATGAGAATAAAGTTAAAGTTAATTAAAATTTTAAGGAAACAAATATATTGATCTGAAATATAGCAAATTAATTTTAAATTCATTCAGGTTACCAAACATATCTCAAGGTCTTTTGAATAAAGGGTGGCAGTCTTTCATTATCAACTGTTGTTGTGGACTATATACTGGAGAAGTATTTGTTCTCCATTTGAGTGAGATGTTTTTATGTGGCTAATTGAGCAAAGTGCTTCCATATATTTTATTATTAGTAGTATTAGTTCAAGAATAAAATAAAAATATCGGATTGATATCGGTATCGGCAAATAGCCAAAGCTGCGGCATCGGTATCGTATCGGAAGTGAAAAAGTGGTATCGGGACATCCCTAGCAAAGACATTACTGTTTGAAAAGATTTTTCAAAATAAATGCTGTTCATTTCATCTTTCTACTCTCCAAACACTCTTGAAAAAAAAGTAACATGATTTCCTAAAAAAAAAAAAAAAATACTCATGCATAGAAAAAAAGAAGCATAAATGTTTCCCGATCACCAAATCAGCATATTAGAATGATTTCTGAAGGATCATGTGACTCTGTCTCCTGAAAATTCAGCTTTCCCAGCACAGGAATAAATGACATTTAAAAAAGAAAAATATTACTGTTTTACTGTGTTTTTGATTAAATAAAAACAGCCTTGGTGAGCATAAGAGACTTTTCTTTCAAAACTATGTAATACCAACCCCAAACTTTTGAAAAGTATTTTTTAGAATGTAGCACAATGTCATCTATTCTAAACATATTCTGTGCATCTAAAAGCGCTTTGAAATCCTCTGTAAGACTCCGTGGTTAAATGATTGATATCATGTCCAAAATCTCTTACTGTATTTATTTTATTTTATTTTATTTTATTTTAGTTTAGTTTAGTTTAGGAATATCCTACGTATTTGTTACATTTAGTCTTTTGGCGTACCTGTGGCGAAAGCTATGCCCAGGCAGGTGGTGAAGCAGGTAATGGCAATGATGTCATCAATGCTGCATGCTGCCATGAGAAGAGTAGGTATACCTTGCTCTAAACCATACCCTTCCTTATGCAGAAGCAGCATGGACGGAACCACAACAGCAGGAGAAACAGCCCCGAGAACAAACCTACAGAGCAGAAAAGCAGAGCTATTGAGTTGGTAGCAGTAGACCTTTCAGAGAGGTTCTTATCTTATCAGAAACAGCGGTTTACCCTAAAATAAAGCCCCAGATCCATGGAAGTCCCAGTATTAAATAGGAGACCACAGCCATAGTGGTTGCCTCGCAGGTGAGAGGGAACATGGACAAACGTAAACACACAGCTTTCAGCTTCTTCAGAGCCTGAAGCACACATAAAAGTATTATGTTAGTACAAAACAATTTAGTGAAACCAATTTTTCTTACTGTACAACCTTCATTAAATGAAAAGTCATATATGGGATTGAAATGGATATCAAAAAACAATTAAGTTGGCTGAACTTTGAAAGAGTTTGAAGGCAAATCTTCTCAGGCTGATGCAGTTTCATACCTTGCCATCTAATTGTAAACCAGCCTTGACCAGAATGACACCCAGGGCGATGTTCCTCATAGAAGCGGACCATCTTACATCAATGTAAACAGCATCTGTCACCACAGGGATGTTTCTGAGGATAAAGCCTGCCAGCAGCATGCCTGCGGACACACACAGAGTGAAATAACACAAACAGAAATCTCATAGTTATTCATAACACTGAAACTGAAACTGACCACTTTGTCAATACAGGAAAAAAGAATAACACAGTCTGTTTATCTTTGAGCAGTGGGGAAAATTAAATTATACACTACCGTTGAAAAGTGTGGGGTCTGTAGAGCAAGTAGAGTTAAAAAAACAACAAAAACTCTTATACCCATCGAGGCTACATTCTGTTTTTAACAAAAATAAAGAAAAATATCAGTAATATTGTGAATATATATATATATATCAGGTTTCAGTAGCTATTTCCATCCAAAGTTGTGAGCAAAATTGGAATATCGCATTAAACATTTGTGAATAAAGCACTGTTTCAATCCCATGTGTTTGAGTGGACAAAATTGTCACTTTCTGGGACATAGGCACAAAATATCTGTAATAAAATCAGAAGTTCCTGCAAACGAGGAAGAAACTGTGGCTCTTTTTTTGTACATTATAAATTACTTGCATAGATGCAAATAAACACGGTCATGTTATCTTGGGTTCGGAGGCGGATGCCTGATGCTTGGGATCGCAATTGTGTGAGACAGGGAGGTAATGATACCCAACTATACCTAACAGACTTTGGCTCAGGTGTTTCAGAATAACAAAACAAAACCAACTTTTGAGATGCTGTGCAAATTATATTAATCAGCTGGTTAGTCCAGACTCAGAGTTTGTTTGTTTTTGTGCATTTAGGGATTTATTCAGTAAATGTGTTTCCATCGTAGTTTATGCACGTCTTCTTATTGGATCAAAAGCACAGATATGTTTTTATGCATATTTATAGAATTTATGCACATTTCCATCCAGCATTTTTTAATGCGATAACCCAAAATTCATTCAATGAAATGCATGAAATAGGTGGATGGAAACATAACTAGTGTCACATGATTCGGTGATTTTGGTGCTCAAGAAACATTCTTTATTATTATCAATGTTTAAAAGAGTTGTGATGCTTAATATTTTTGTGGAATCTACAATACCGTTACATTTATTTTAGGATTTTTTGATAAGTAGAAAGTTCAAAAGAACAGCATTAATTTGAAACAGAAATATTTTGTAACATTATAAATGTCTTTACTGCCACTTTTGATCAAAATAGTAGATCCCTGCTGATTAAAAGTGTAATTTCTCAAAAAATTACATAAAATTGTACAGACCCCATACTTGTACATGTTAACTTTCAAATAAGTAGAAGATGATGAGGTAGAAGGTTCTTATCCAAGTAAGCATCAGATATGGTTACATATTTATAAAAATAACAGGTAGTATACAGTATATGCTGTGAAGTATGCAGTAGGTTAAATTTCCATCCCTAAGATAGACATTATTTTCTTAAGATGCGGTCACATTTACCAAAACTTTACAGTCTGTGCTATTGCAATTTTTCATGAGGGCACTTCACTACTGACCATGGACCTTTTTCCCCCGCAAAATTTCACTAATGTGACCTCACCTTAAATATGTTAAGAAATTGCTCATACCAAGAAGGGGAGGTAAAGGTGGCAGGTTCGGCAAGTGTATGCGTCCAAACAGCTTTCCCCCGGCTACGGAACAAATAAACAAGGTCACGATGCCAAAGAGGTTTCCGCCCGGGAGACATTCCTTCTCTGTGATGGACCACACCACCCCAAAGAGCACTGCGGCCATGGTCACTGCAAGAACAAACAGATACTGGGTTCAATCTACCAGCAGATAGCTTAGTAAACATAATACATTTTTATCTACCATACACCACTGTTCAAAAGTTTGGGGTCAGTGAGATTTTTTAAAAAGAAATTACTACTTTTATTCAGCAAGGATGCTTTACATTAATCAAAAGTAGGGGTTAAACTGATGGTAGTTGATCCGTACGGACCAGGCCATCACGGTTTAACCATCAATTCAGTACTCGTGCACTGTTATCTGTGAGCATAGCCGCCCACACACCTGAAGCGCGCACACACAAAGAGAAGCGTTTCAGATAGTGCGCGAACAGCGAATTGATTACTCTTTCGCATCTCTGAACGGACACATACACACAAAATGGTATCAAAATATGTAGTATTGTCGTAAACAGTAAACAGTCGGTAAAGCCTTAAGTGAACATAAACGGTTGAGAAATAAATCGAATGTGTATCATTATATTGGATCCGTACATTCGCTCTTAAAGTGACAGCAACCTATAAATACCTGCTGCTGTCATTAATGTTACCGAATTTTTCCGAATATAAGACAATGTTTTTTTCTTAGAAATACATCTGAAAAACCATGGCCGTCTTATATTCAGGGTTTAGAATTTTATGTCAATAATACACCCGCAACTATAAGTGGTGCCAAATGCATGTAAAACGAGTTTGCAAAGAAATACGGTGTGTCAGAGTGTCATGTTAGAAGATCGCGAGCGCAAAAAGAACAACAACAAACAGTCTACCGTCTATGACTGTCATGTTTGCGTGCCTCGCTGACGGGACCAGACTTTCCCCGAATATGATTTTAAAATGTAAGATGGTACCCTGATTTAAAAACTAATAAGATTTCACTTCTACCGTTAATACAATTTTGGTAGGTTACATGGTTTTCACTATGAGAAAGTTAGCCTAATTGTTATATAAATCAGATGGGCTACAGCTTAGTTTTATGGTAAGCCAATTTTTTTTAAAATGTGATCATTAGTATATTTTACCAGTATTTACCATACTTTCAAAACAAAAAATTAAATATGAAAAATATGCAGTATGAAAATTATTTTCAAATAAAAGCTTCTTTTTTTTTCTTTTTTTCCAAAAGGTGCATCGTCGCCTTATGTTTAGAACAATACGGAAATCAAACAACAAAACACAGCTTTAACAAAAATTCATCTATATTTAATTTATACAGTGAACACTATAGTGTTATTTTACATTTAGGCCTAATTATCACATTTCTGCAACTGATTACACTACAGTTAGACCTCACTTTATTTGTAACTTTGTTATATTATATTTATCTGTGCTTGAAATTAGTGTAGGCCTATTTGATCTTATTTTTTTTAATGACTGTTCACTTGTCTTTAATAAATGTTTGAACCTTATTAGTTAGGCTAGTAGTTTTTGTGGTGGTATTGAAGTACTTAAAGTGTGCTTTAAGTAATAAATGGAAAGCAAAGTTACATTTGATCAAATAAATGTAGTCTTAGTGAGCATTTAGAATTTACAAGACTTTAAAATATCTTTTTTTTTTTTTATCTTAGCGACCCCAACATTTTTAAATGGTACACTGTAAAAAAAAATGATATGATCAATAACTTATGACAACATATGTTTCTACATTGCTTTAACTCATCAAAATAAGTTAAGCAATTTTCAACTTTTTTTATACAAGATTCAACTAATTTTTTTAATCAGTTTAATGTGATTTAAGTTAAAATGACTTAAACATCCAAGTTGATTGTACTTAAAAAATTGAAGGCAGCAACTTTTTTTTACAGTGTAGTGCACATGCAAACTCTAACATCAGGTTTTGGAAGATTATAGACTCTGTTCTAACCTTTGGTGATAACTGCAGCCAGCAGGCCTCTGGGTGGGCACGGGCATAGTCTGCGCAACCAAGGGCAGCATTCGTACGGAGGGTCTGTGTTGGTGTAAGCGTCAACTGAAGACACCGGTCGAGGGACATACGTCGTCTCCTCAGTCATACTCAGATTGGGGCTCTCCGAGCGCTTCGGAACCACAAGGACTGTCTGACTGACAATAAGGTGATGCTGTATGAGAAAATGAAGAGTGAAAAGAGAAGCAGTGATCTTAGTAGCAAAATCTAAATTTGCAGATATTTTAACCAATCCAGAATATAGAATAGAAAAGTCTGAGACCACATCTATTGTTTTAATTTAAAGTCGGCAAGAAACTGAAGTTGTGATGGTATTTCTTTCTTTCTTTCTTTCTTTCTTTCTTTCTTTGTATTGTGACGTATATCCGAGTGAACGGCTTCTCGAACTCGAAGAAAAAATGTAGGGGCGGGACTGGATTTTGTCCATCGAGAATTGATTGCATTGTCGTAAACACGTCATCAGAGAAGAGAAGAGATGCTTACACTTTATTTTAAGATGATGTAGTTACATTGCACTTACTCAAATAAGTACTGAGTAATATTAACTAACTACATGTTCTTACAATAAAGTTACGTTTAGGGTTTGGTTTAGGGTTAGGTACTTATAATTACGCATAATTTACTGTTATTACTATAGTAAGTACATGTAGTAACGTGTACATCACCTTAAAATAAAGTGTTACCGAAAAGATGTCATTTGAATGTGGAAGGGGAAGTTATTTTGATTAGATTACAATGGTACAAGTTGTAGTCATTAGTAATAAATACTGCAATCATTTTTCCATAAAAAATAAGAATTGTCCATTTTGATATCATGGTGAGGTAAACCTGGATATAAACAAAGGATTTTGGGGGGAAAAAAGATGTAAAATGAAAACAAAAATAAGTTAATATAAAAATACATTATTTTTGCTTGACTGCTGTTATTAAAGGGGAACATACCAAAATACTTAAAAATGCCAATGTTATTTTTTTGTAATAATTTTTCCAGTCAATCAAACTAGAATGCAATATAGAATAATGTATATTGTCAATACACTCACAGTATTTTCTTATTCATATTTGAATCATGTACATGAAATACTGATCTAAAGCATTAAAATGTTTATCTAAATTAAGGTTATTAAAAAGTATTAAATCTTTCTTTCTTTAAGTCTTGAGATCAGCTATGAGGATACAGAACATCTCGGCTAGATAACAACAATAAAGGCAACGGTCCCATTCCATAGAACCAATTTTACAGCAAAATAGACCCAAGATAAGCAGCATAAAGTGGGGAAGTCTGAGTAATAACCTACTTCAGCATGATTTCCCAGGGCGGAGGCTGCATCCTCAGTCCTCTGTGAGTATGTGGAGTGAGCTGAAAGAGGTCTGGACTGGGCATCCTCCATGGCACTACACTTCTGCTCTATCTTTGCTCGGGTTTTCCAGCCATTGCACGTGCTCAAGACCGGCTCCTGCTCATTAAAACTTCACCTGTGTAAATATAAATAGCTGTTACTACATCAACTTATCGATAAAGCCTGCTAAGGTGTAATCAATGAGGAAACAGCCCGAGTACTAGGAGGGAAAAGCGACTGGTTTGTTAAACAAGTTAATCGGATTGAAACAGGACTAAACGCGACGCCTGGGCCATATGGTGGTTTATCAGACTGAAGAGCGCGTGGCATATGGTCTCTGTTTATAAGACTGTAGTAAACCACTCACTGAACATCACTGACATTACAACGTTTTTCGTCCATTTACAAACAATTTTCTTCAACTAATCGACTGTAGTGTCATATTTATTCCCCCTCGTTCCTCGTTCATGACGAAAGTCATTGTTTTGCGTGATAGAGACATTGTATTTTCCTATGTGATGATTATAATTGTTGCGATCAAAAATAAATCAGTTGACTGACATGAAATCTCATCTGAATCTCATGCTTTAATGTCTGTAAGTTTGACGTCTTCAAGTGATTAACCGGCATGTGCCTATTTGTCTATACAAAAACAAATGATACTGAAAATATACGCGCTCGCGCTTGATCGTTAAATGCGTGGATACAATTAATAAGGTTAATCTTTTACCCGGTAGAGGCATCCGGAAGTGTGAGTGACAGATGGTATGTGTTGTTATACCGTTCGTCCAACCCAAAGAAATAAAATGGTCCAATCAGGCTATCTTCACAACCCCATTTCTGACAAGTCCCGTCTCCTGCGCAGCATGATTGGCTAGATTTGACAGCAACGGACCAATCACAAGCCGTCGTCAAAAGACTTCTGCTCATGATCCCCTAATCATGCGGCATCCACGATGTTTAATTATTTATATGGTTCCTTCTGAACATATATAAATGCCACATATAATAAATCTAAAGCCAGGGGGTTAATAAAAGTAAAAACCTACTAATGGCCGGTTTCACAGACAAGCTAGTCCCAGACTAAAATGCATGTTTGAGCTGTTTTAACAGAAAGCATCTTTCCTTGACGTATCTTAAAATATGTTAGTGCCATTGTTTCGTCTCAAAATGCACACCAGAAAGTTTTTTTTCTTTTTTTCTAAGGCATGTTTATAAAAGCTACTTAACTGCCCTAAATGAACTGGGCCTAATCCTGTCTTAATCTAAGCCCTGTCTGTAAAACCAGGCCTAAGAGTTTCAAAGATTATTCTTTTAAATTACTAATTGTTTTTAATTATGGGTTTCAGTAAAAATAAAATAACAAAAATAAACAAAAACATAAAACACACACACACACAAAACATGGTTTACAATTTTCAACTTTGATTAATGATAAAAAATTCGAAAAGAAGCTAAAATAATTTAATGACATTTGGCATATTATAATTTTTTTAACCAAGCAATTCATTTTTAAACAAAGCTGAAAATTAGATGACATGTTCGGCAATAAGTGAGCTTGAAATCCAATATAGTAACACGACCCATTAATAGAAATATGAAATACAGGGCTGTAATATCACATAATTTGTAGTTTATAAACTGCAAGCCTTTTAAAGTCAATGGCTAAGAATGATTCAGTACATATTAAATGCAATCAAGACATGGATTTACAGGACTCAGGAAGAGCCCACAGCAGCATTAACTTTTTTTTTTAGATCTGGTCAGTTATAAAACATCCTCAGAGTCTCCATCCTCCATCAATGATGGCCTCTGTTCCTGTTACGTAGGCAGACTGCAGGAATACAAATTATTTTTAAACTTGAAAGCATGAATAATATGTGTAGAAAGCCAAATAAATATCCAAGTGAACAGTAAAAAACAACATCAGTACCAAATGTTGTGTCTTAAAATGATATCATAGAAAAGAAGAGAGTACAATGGTCAAATACTCACCTCATCTGAGGCCAGGTACACACACAGATGTGCCACTTCCTCTGCCGTGCACATTCTACCAGTCTTCTGTCTGGCCATAAAGTCTTTAAAAGCCTGAGAGGTGAAAGACAGGAACTGTGTAACAAAGAGACTGACAGGCTGAACTGTGAGTTTATATGAATAGCACGGCTGTTGGTTAGTGTCTTACTGTTTATGTAAAAAAAAATATTTTTGTATTCAGTCAGGCAAAAAACTCTATTGTAAGGGCCTTCATTGTTCAGGTGCTAATGCCAAAAAATATGAAAAAGAAAATAATTTTCAGAGAGCCATTGTAAATGCACAAACACAACAATTCTCAGAGGTTCGCAAAGAGCAGATGTGTCATGTTATTCTGCTGACCGTTGTTCCACCAGAATTCAAATTCATGGTGGAAAACGTTTTACAATTTTTACAGCCCAATATTTTTACATTTACTCATGCATATATATATATATTTATGCATATACACACAGATTGTGTGTGTGTTTAATGTAAAAATTACAACCTATGTAAAGCCACTGAAAACCAAAGTAACTCATTTCACTTTCATCACTTCGTGCACTGACTCGTTTGCAAAACTGAACAGCCAATCACAGCGATCTCTCTCACCGATGGCCCGACACTGATTCGACATGCTGAATCTGGTGGACTGTCGCCGGCGTGAGGAACACACCCCAAAAACTAGCCTGAAAGACGCTCACCGACGTCCGACTGTCAGCTTGGTGTATCAAGGCACTTAGCTGATAGTAACTGCCATGTTTCATGTGTGAAACGTCTCTAGCTGTGCTACCTATCTTTCCTGAGAGCTCTCAATAAAAACTGAGTTTTGCATTTGTAAAAAAACAAAAAAAACATTTGAAAATTACGCAAACATCTTTAGATTACTGTGTCACTTGGCTATGTAGCAAAATGTCTTTGTAATGGGGAAGCAGTACCTGCTCTGGATCAGGTCTAGCCTGAATTCTCCCACGTAAAGATGGCGTATCTACAGTTCCTGTAAAGTTCAAGAGAAGCAAAATGACTCATTTAATCATTAGGTACAGAGGGACTCAATAGAGGAAAACAATCAATAAAGTAGCTCACCAGGGCAGACACAATTGCAGCGGATCCCTTGCTCCAGGAAATCAGCTGCCACTGATTTGGTCAGTCCAATGACGGCAGCTTTAGATGTGCTGTAGACACATCTGTTAGCAACTCCTGGACATGCAATTAAGGATGAGCAATTAGGAGGGCAAACTTCACTTGACCTGGCATTTATCCATACATCAGCCAAACTACAGATAATGGGGGTAAAATAATATGCCAAGAGCAACATGGAACAATGTCAATCATCACATGTAATTAAGAGCAAATGGCCAAACCTCAATATACAACGTGATGTGTTACAGCAGCCCATTTATAATTCAGCATCAAAATGCAAATGGGTTGCGACAGAATATATTTACCTTTGATACTAGATGCCACAGATGCCATATTGATGATATTACCAGATTTACGAGCCAGCATCTATATGGAGAAGGATAAGGGGAATTTAGTTTAAATTGGCTGACTGGTTAAAGTAACATTCTTCAAATCAGATGACAGGATTATTGTGTTCATGCAGAACAGATGATATACATTACTGTCCAAAGGTCAATAAATGTTTATTAAAGAAATTCATATTTTAATTCAGCACGGATGCATTCAACTGAACAACAGTGACGGAAAAAAACTGTGTTATAATGTGAATGTGTTATTTACTATGTTATAATGTTAATGTTATAATATTATAATATATTTGTATTTCAAATAATTGTTCTTTTGAACTTCCTATTTATCAAAGCATCTTCAAAAAATGTATTCACGGTTTCCACAAAAAATTAAGCAGTACAACAGTTCTCAACAGTGATAATAGGTGCGTTCACACTATGTTGGGTACAGAGGTCATGTTGTACAAGTCGGAGCTCTTAGAAAATTACGAGTTTACAAGTTGTAATTACGAGTTCTACGAGGACGTGTTGCTTTTTACAATTCGGAATCTCGCAATTAGGGTAATTCCTATATGGCGTGAACAGACCTAATAATAGTAAATGTTTCTTGAGCACCAATTCAGCATATTAGAATGATTTCTGAAGGATCATGTGATATAGTAATGTATCAGATTTTTACAAATTTGACAGACATTTATATTTCATCAACAAAGGAACAATGTTTGCACACATTTATGCTGTCAGAGGGATTAAGTAGTTAACCGCATGTTACGGGTCGGCGTAATCGATAATAATCTCTAAATGTGAAGGTCTAAGGTCTAAATGTAAGAGCTAGCATGTGTTCTGGTCTAATCCTAGAGAGGAGGAGGATAAGATGACCTTAGGAAGGAAGGCCTTGATCATCAGGTACATGCTACGAACATTCACGTTCATGGTGAAATCCCAGTCTGATTCCTCACACTCCAGTATTGAGCCGTGATGGACAAAACTGTGTGAAAGAAAGAAGAATGAGAACCTTTATGCACTCTAAAGGAATAGTTCGCCCAAAAATGAAACAAAGTCATGCTTTTTTGTCATTCCTGAAAAGTGATTTCTGGAGGGTGGTGTATTCTGAAACTAAGCAGGATAGGTTACATATAGAAACTCCATTTAATATCCATTTTTTGTGTCTTTAAAGTTATATATTCACTGATTTAAGGAGAAATACCAACCCAGCTACATTGAAGAGCACATCCACGTGGTCAAAGTCCTTGGCCAGGGCCTCAACTTGGTCTTTCTTGGTAACATCAACAACTTTGGTTTTGATACCTAATAAAGCAAGGATTCCAGGAATCAGAAGAGCATACAAAAGCCTGAGGGGAGAAGCACCCTTGAACTAAAACAATTTGTTTCCAACATAATGGGATTATGTGTTAAAGCAGAGCGGTATGAAAAGGGGGGCTACTAGAAGGCCCACTAGCCTTTGAAATCTCTTTGTGGGGGAAAAGTCTGATACAGACAAGCTCAAAGATCCTAATCCTACCCAATTCCTAAACTTAACAACTAACTACCTTAATACTAACTATTAATAAGCAGTAATTAGAAGCTTATTGAGGCAAAAGTCATAGTTAATAGAAAATGTGACCAAAAAAAACATTAAAAATGTTTCTGTAAACACTAACATGCTTAACATACTTCAACAGAGACAGTAAAGACATGTATAATATTACAAAAGATTTATAGTTCAAATGAATGTTGTTCTTTTGAACTTTCTATTAATGGAAAAAAGTAGCACAACTGTTTTCAGCATTAATAAAAATAAATGTTATTGAGCATCAAATCAGCATATTATAATGATTTCTGAAGGATCATGTGATGAGACTGGAGTAATGATGCTGACGATTCAGCTTTGCCAACACAGGAAAATATTACAATTTAAAATACAATAGAAATCAGTTATTTTAAATTGTAATAATATTTCAGAAGATAACAGTTTTTACTGTATGTTCGATCAAATAAATCAAGCCTTGATGAGAATAAGAGATTTTTTTTTTTTTATTCTTACCAACCCCAAACTTTTGAACGGTAGAGTATGAGCTAGATTTTGCATATAGTGATGTATACAATTTAGACAGACATTCATATTCCATCATTTAAAGTCAAGTGCATTGGGTTCCTATCATTAAGATTTTACGGCATGTTCATTTTAATCATTGTCATTCATAATTAAGCAAATTTGCATTGTTAGTCTAGACTCAAGTCAAAAGTCAGTTTGAGTTGATGTCTTCAGTTGAAGTTCACAGAAACTGAATAAATTGCTGGGAAATAACAGTTAAAGGGATAGTTCACCCCAAAAAAAGAAAATTCAGTTATCATTTACTCAACATCAAGTTGTTCCAAATCTGTATGAATTTCTTTCTTGTGTAGAACACAAAGGAAGATATTCTGAAGAATATGGGTAACCAAACAGTTAATGGGCCCCATTGACTTCCATAGTATGAGAAAAAATTCATTGGGCCCATCAACTGTTTGGTTACCAACATTCTTCAAAATACAATACATGTATTTTGAGAGAAAATGATGACTGAATTGTCATTTTTGGGTGGACCATCCCTTTAAAGATCTTGTTTCTGTTTAGATTTTTTTTTTCACCACATTTCCCACTAGGTGGCAATACATAGCTAGTCAATGAGTTACCTGGAATGCCATCCAACTCTTTAAGTTTCTCCTCGTTGATATCTGTAGCGGTGACTTGAGCACCTTCCTTGGCAAAAGCCTGTTACATTTAAGAAGACTACAGTTAAAGTAAATAAACAACAACATGCATAATTAACATTAGGTAATTCTATCCTTACAAATAAAAACATCACACTACTACTAAACCACATGATGTTTGTTAACTTTCTCAACGTCTTTGAGTCAGGTTGAAGCTCTTTACTATAAGATGGACAAATGTAATACAATATCATGGCAGTGGATATAAATTCATCGAACCAATTTCACCTGACAGCAGGCATTTTATACCTCATATTGAGCAGGGTTAGTGCACACAGCAGGGCTTAGGTAATTGGGGTTGGGGTTGGGGGCGTGACGTCACGGCTTTAGCGCCACGGTGGCTGATGGGAAAAATTAGGTGCCCTATTGTTTACGTCCCAGAATGCACTGCGCAGTGACGTCGGTTGCCAAGCCCAATACATTTTTCCCATATAAACGTTTCAATAACACTCTACAAATGAGATTTCATTTGACAACAATTTATGCAATGGCATGTGTTTCCTCCATGTGATCTGCCTACTGGCTCAGGGCTATGGTGTTTCCTCAAACTTTCTCTCATTTAATAATCATTTGAATATTCACTTGATATGGAAATGTATTCACCTAGCAGGTGTGCATCTTAACCACCTCCAGCGCTCTGCTGATAACGTGCCATTGACTCGCAGATATCAAATTTGCCTAAATGATCTGAGACACAATTTTCTTCACCCCTTAATGATTAATTATAGCGTTTTTACAATAGAAAATGCTGGTATGAATAGAAAACAGGTTGCAAAATCTAGAAAAATTCTACCCTCGAGATGGGTTTAACATTTACCATTGTGTTACAATGTCCAAGAATTCTGCTTCTACACTTGACAGACTCAAAAATACCATGCTGACAGCCCTTGCATGACAAGCTTTTGTTCAAAAGGGAAACACATGGAAATTGTAAACCCCTCAGAGTAAATCCATTTATTATACGCCTCAAAGTGGCACACAGGGCTGTCAATAAGCCAAAGCAGAGTGCTGAAAACGTATAGAGCTGTAAGGAGGAAGTGATGGATGGAAAATGAATGGTTACTATTGCAGAGGCTTTTCCAATGCCTTGTGCTGCTGCAGAAAGGACAATAACTTTCCCGTCCAAACGGCCCATTTTCTTCGATAATAACCTAAACGTGAAAAAGCATATAAAGTTCGTTAAGTTTGATTAAATGCTATAAAATATATGAAGACACAATTACCTTTATAGTTATATTGAACAGTTAATGTTTAATATCCCAATGGAAGTGTTATATCCCATGAAAAGTCATGTTTATATCCCATTTTTACTAAAATATATCCAGATACATTATCAGAATGAACAACACGACATACAATGCTGCAGAGGAATCAATGAGTTTAATGAATGAGTTCTCGTTTGCAGCAAACAAATTACTTGGTTGATATTAAGTTAATGGGTCTCTGCAAACAGTGTACGATTAATCTTGGATCATAAGGATGTATCATGCATTATGTGATAATAATTTAGTTACGTGTGAAAAGTTACGTCTAAAGCGTGTCACGTGACGAGTGTAAAGGTAATTCAGTGCAGCAGTAAGTCTTATAAATGACTGTAAACATAAAAATAATAAAAAAACGCAGTTCACGTTTGAGCGCCCTAAATACTTAACAATTAGAAAGGCTTCATACAGGTAAGTACAAGTCTGTTTACAACAACGAGGAAAAGTGGAACAACTCACTGTCAACTTGAACTTGTGTGCTCCAGAAAAACACACGTGATGAACAAACGCCCCTGTCTTTCAGGTTTCAATTTTCTATCAAAATAAAAGTCATTAAAATTGATATTTTGCACTACTAAAGGAATTAATGAAAAGCATATTATGTGATTATTTTTGTACGGCAAATACGTATATGGTTTAAAAAAAAAATAATGATGATAATATTACAAGATTTAATTTTATGACATGTAGCCTAAATGTGTTATGAGTTTTTTATTTATTTTTATTTTTATGAATAATGGCAAGAACTGTAGATGGGAGACGTATAATAAACCTCCACTCAGAATGAAACAGATTTCTATAATCATTCCAGTCAAAGAAAATACATTAATGTACATTAAATTAATTTTACAATAATGAGCTAATTAGCTCACATTCCGATTGATTAATCTTAACATCAGATACTGCCAGGTCATTCATATTATTAATAATTTTAAGAAACTTTTACACAAGGAAGAAGGAAATCTCTATTTCACTTCTGCATGAAGCAGTTAAGCTGGTGTAATTCAATGTGCATGTTGGGTAAAAACTAGCATTAAACAGTGGTGTCACAGTCAAACAGGCTTTTATTTTGAAACAAACATTAACTTGCATAATGTTTACAAACTGGTTGTGCAACACAACCAGTTTGTAAACATAATGCAAGTTGTGCGTATCATGACTTATGTATATTAAGAGCACATCAAAATTAGATTTTTTTTGTTTGTTTTTGTTTTGGTCACGCTTTATATTGTGTCTTTAGCGACTATCCATAGGCCTACATGTTTTTACATTGTCCTAATATTTACAAAATATATATAATAATACATAAAATCGGAATATAATTTCATCTATAATTACACTGTTGACCCTTTCCAAGCCCATAACCAACCCTTAAACCTAGCCATGGGCTACCACCAAACCTGTCCTGTCCTAACCTTACCATTTCACCTCAATAGCAGCAAGAGTGTTTTGCAATACAACATGAACATAAGTACATTGTACATAACATTTTTTTCAAAGTATAGTAGTTAAAGACATCTAATATAAAGTGTGATATGTTTTGCTGCTTTCTCATGCTGAATGTTATGTGTCAGATTCGGTGGCCTTTTTGACAAAACATCATCTTAGTCTTTTTGTACAAATTGTAGAGAAGGAAGTAGCCCCTTGACATGATTCAGTGTGTGTTTGTTTAAGCATACCACTTAGGGCCATGATGGTCCAGTCAGAATGTTAAAGGAAAAAGTACTGCGCTTAAAGACTCCACTCTGCATTTAATTCAAGAGGTGCAATAGGACCCAAATAGAACCCTAAAGTCAGCACTTGAGCAATGCTATACAAAACATGAATTGACCCACAGGCAAATTGTTTCACTCTTAAAACTATGATGTTGAATCTATCCCATCAACCAATTCACAGAGCTGAAATTAGTACTTTGTGATCTTAGAGGCATGAAAATAAAAACAGTGCTGCACCGAGATATATATATAGAGGGTCTGTGTAGTGCAGTGGATGTCTTATTAAGGGTGTAGGAAACCTTTAATGGCTTATCGATCCTCCAAAAAAGTAAAGAGGTAAATAAGGTTTTTCTGCCTGGGGCTTCTTTTTCTTTTCAACATCACAGGCTTGCCATTAAGCCATCCATTCCTTTGATTTAAGCACATTAATATATTTATTTATACATGAGCACGGTTACACAACAAGGGAAAAAAAGTGAATGAGTGCAGTAGTAGATGAATTAAACTAGCAATTGTGTAAAAAAATAATAAAAAAAAGAGCTTAAAAAGACAGCAATTCAATGGCTGATTGACTGATTTACTAATTAAAATAGCAATCAAATCATTAGCCATTAAACCATTATTACAGATTATAAGTCCTATTAAAATTACTTAATTATATAGCATGAATATATCAAATTGATCATAAAATTGTATCAGACAAATATTTTGGCCACATTATTAGGTTCATCTTGCTAGTATCAGGTTGGACCCCCTTTTGCCTTCAGAACTGCCTTAATTCTTCCTGGCATAGAATCAAGAAGGTGCTGGAAACATTCCTCAGAGATTTTGGTCCATATTGACATGATAGCATCACACAGTTGCTGCAGATTTGTTGGCTGCACGTCCATGATACGAATCTCCCGTTCCAGCACCTCCCAAAGGTTTTCTATGGTGACTGAGGCCATTTGAGTTTAGTGAACTCATTGTCATGTTCAAGAAACCAGTTTGAGATGATTTGAGCTTTGTGATATGGTGCTGGAGTAGCCATCAGAAGATGGTACACTGGTCATAAAGGGATGGATATGGTCAGCAACAATACTCAGGTAGGCTGTGGTGTTTAAATGATGCTCAGTTGGTACTAAGGTAACCGCTGATACAACGTAGGATGGATCCATGCTTCATGTTGTTTACGCCAAATTCTGACCCTTCCATCTCAGTGTCGCAGCAGAAATCAAGACTCATCAGACCAGGCAATGGTTTTCCAATCTTCTATTGTCCAATTTCGGTAAGCCTTTGTGAATTGTAGCCTCAGTTTCCTGTTGTTAGCTGACAGGAGTGGCTCCAGTGTGTCTTCTGCTGCTGTAGTCTTGATCTGCTTCAAGTTTGGACGTGTGTTCAGAGATGCTCTTCTTCATATTGTAACGAGTGGTTATTTGAGTTACTGTTGTCTTTCTTGACCATTCTACATGCCTAAATGTATTGAGTTGCTGCCATATGATTGGCTGATTAGATATTTGCCTTAACGAGCAGTTGTGTATCTAATAAAGTGACTCCCTTCAAAGGGAAGAGCCCTTGAAGTGGGGACTTTGGAGTGAGCAGGACACTTGCGTGCCATTACATAGCCGTTATGTAGGAACGCACTTGGCAAAGGGAGCAATGAAAGACAACGTAATTTCCTCATTATATTCACCTGGGATGTTCCCATTACATCGCAGCACGTGTCCATAAGCTGAATAGCTGTTCTTACAACAGAAATGTATTTTTCTGTTAACTTAACTGTTGCAAATAAATATAAATTTTATAGAAATGTTTTTTGTTAGGCCTATGTGTGTGAGATTGTATTTCTCTGTTCTCAACTTTAAAATTTGCTGTCTCATCTTTGAACCCTGCATTACCTAACACATTTCTTACCTAACTTATTTAAACATAACATGACTAAAATGTGTGAAATATATCATGAACAAAACAAAACTACTTGAATTGCTCTGTTTGTAAGTTAACTCGAACTCTCCCGTCATCTAGCTTTAAAATGAATCACGAGTATTCACTGGGTCACATGACCATGAATTATAATATGTCTTCCTTAAAGGGACCATCGCATGTACCCTTTGCTAACAACCTTGTGGAAGGGCCCTTCGTGAAGGGATCCAGGGCAAACAGTAGGCAAAAGTACCCGGATGACCTACTACTTCTAATGAGATTCTGAAGTTTGCATACGATGGACACTTTAATATCCCATGAGGCCACGGGGAGGATTTATCAATGTCAGGGAAGCAAACAACTGATGCTGGTAGGTCACATGACAGTAACAGCACGGCGGAAGTAATGCGTCCAAATATTGTTAATTCTACACACATTCGTACTATATAGAGCATACTTTTTTAAAGGGTTAGTTTGCCCAGAAATGAAAATTCTGTCAGTAATTACTCACCCTCATGTTGTTCCAACCCTTCCGACTTTCGTTCATCTTCGGAACACAAATTAAGATATTTTTGATGAAATTTGAGAGCTGGATCACTCCTTCATAGACTGCAAGGTAACTGATATCTGCCAGCCCAGAAAAGTAAGAAAAGACAATGTTTAAATAGTCCAAGTGACTACAGTGGCTCAACCTTAAGTTTATCAAGCGACGAGAATACTTTTTGTGCGCAAAAAGTTCTCAGTTCTCAGCAGCAAAGTAAATTCAAATTCCTACTCAGACAATATGCGGTTGCAGCCAGTAAGTTTTAGATTTTATTGCTCCTCTCTCAAAACTTTGCATCCCGTGTTTTTATGTTTTACACATTACACATTTGCACTGAGTTGGTGTTTTTTTCCATCAAATAATGAAAATAGTGCCAACTAACCTCATTCTTCCATATGCACATATCATTTGTAGATGACATATCAGATATTAAGCACTGTTCATTTTTGCAATTTTTATTTATTTTTTAAAGTGGCACTATATGTTGCAGGTACAAGCAAGAATTGGAAATGAAATCCCTTTCAAAATGAAACAAAACAGGAAATGTTCTGGAGAAATGAGAGTTCTATATATACACTCACCTAAAGGATTATTAGGAACACCTGTTCAATTTCTCATTAATGCAATTATTTAATCAACCAATCACATGGCAGTTGCTTCAATGCATTTAGGGGTGTGGTCCTGGTCAAGACAATCTCCTGAACTCCAAACTGAATGTCAGAATGGGAAAGAAAGGTGATTTAAGCAATTTTGAGCGTGGCATGGTTGTTGGTGCCAGACGGGCCGGTCTGAGTATTTCACAATCTGCTCAGTTACTGGGATTTTCACGCGCAACCATTTCTAGGGTTTACAAAGAATGGTGTGAAAAGGGAAAAAAATCCAGTATGCGGCAGTCCTGTGGGCGAAAATGCCTTGAGGTCAGAGGAGAATGGGCCGACTGATTCAAGCTGATAGAAGAGCAACTTTGACTGAAATAACCACTCGTTACAACCGAGGTATGCAGCAAAGCATTTGTGAAGCCACAACACGCACAACCGTGAGGCGGATGGGCTACAACAGCAGAAGACCCCACCGGGTACCACTCATCTCCACTACAAATAGGAAAAAGAGGCTACAATTTGCATGAGCTCACCAAATTTGGACAGTTGAAGACTGGAAAAATGTTGCCTGGTCTCATGAGTCTCGATTTCTGTTGAGACATTCAGATGGTAGAGTCAGAATTTGGCGTAAACAGAATGAGAACATGGATCCATCATGCCTTGTTACCACTGTGCAGGCTGGTGGTGGTGGTGTAATGGTGTGGGGGATGTTTTCTTGGCACACTTTAGGCCCCTTAGTGCCAATTGGGCATCGTTTAAATGCCACGGCCTACCTGAGCATTGTTTCTGACCATGTCCATCCCTTTATGACCACCATGTACCCATCCTCTGATGGCTACTTCCAGCAGGATAATGCACCATGTCACAAAGCTCGAATCATTTCAAATTGGTTTCTTGAACATGACAATGAGTTCACTGTACTAAAATGGCCCCCACAGTCACCAGATCTCAACCCAATAGAGCATCTTTGGGATGTGGTGGAACGGGAGCTTCGTGCCCTGGATGTGCATCCCACAAATCTCCATCAACTGCAAGATGCTATCCTATCAATATGGGCCAACATTTCTAAAGAATGCTTTCAGCACCTTGTTGAATCAATGCCACGTAGAATTAAGGCAGTTCTGAAGGCGAAAGGGGGTCAAACACAGTGTTAGTATGGTGTTCCTAATAATCCTTTAGGTGAGTGTATATTACAAGGGTATATTACAATATTCTGGCAGTGCACAGAAGTTTATCATCACTGTTAGGGCTGGTATCCTGATATGACTGATTTGTCACATTGCACAGAAGGTCTCAACGCTGTGTACAGAGATGAATAAAATTCCTATTGTGCGTGTTAGATTTAATCCTGTTGAATCAAGTTTTGCGAAGCGAACAGTGAAAGCAAATATAATTCAGGCTTCCACAGCTTACTGATTCATTCATTTCACAAGACCAACACATCAACTGATTCCACACCTATAAGAAGATGAGTAATTGTTGCAGTAACCATAAAGTCGTATTGCTAATTAGCATCTTGACATCTTAAATGGGAAGGCTGCTCCTTAGAAGACTGGATAATTGATTTCTTATTGTTTTCACATTACTGCAGTAAGGTGTATTATTAATCAAGTACCCTCAATTAGTCCAAGCTGCAGAGAGTAATGTAACTGTCTGATTTGTCCTGCACTAACATAACTTTCATGTGAAGCTTTATCTTACTTTCTTTCCACAAATGGGCTTGACTGTTTCGATTTATCCCAAGTGATAAGTGAGCAAGCCCTTGTCTTTTTTAATCTACTTTTAATATATTTCATTGTAGATCAAGCCACTCTCTAGTAATGAATCTGAACAGAACAATATATCTTTAAAAAGAGGCCCACTGCTGAACTATATTTCTCAATATTCAATGATTTACAACTTTGACATTTACAACATTAGCAGATTACCCATGAGTTTAGCCACTCTTTTTAGACTTTGTTACAAAGATAATAATATTTCCATAAGATAAATAGGCACAAAATAACACAACCCAAACTATCACTTCTGCAACAATTGGTTTAAAGGTTAGAAACATCAAACAATCAACATGTGTCAAATTGGACGACTTTACGTCATTCATCTCTCAGTCGGCCTTCTGCTCAAGGCCCATATTTCCTTTAGATAAAAGTCGCAATGGGTATAGAACAAAACTATTTTTTTTAATCTGTTGATAGATAAAATAAATAAAAATAATTTAGCCCTGAGACTGTTATTTCCATGTACACAAACTTATCATTAGACGGACGGACGGACAGATAGATAGAAAGATAGTATTTGAGATAGAGGAACGCTATACTGTATTATTTCTTTTTTTGTAGCTTTCATTCATTACTTTCTGAAATCCGACTTGACAACATGTCAAATTTAAGCCCTTAAAATGTTTTTCACTTTAACTTTGTCTATCTGTAATCTGCATTCATGGAACACCACTCAACTGAATCAAGGCAGCATTCAGTGTTAATTCCTTACCTGCATGGTGGAAGCTTTCCATCGAGCGCTGTTGAAATTGCAATAGAACACTAATTGCAGGGACAGTTGAACCAAACGTTGCACTGGAATCATAAGGATAGGAGCATGCATGCAGGAAAAACACTACTGATTACAAGTTGCTGATACTCTTGAAGTAGTTAATATTATATGGTCAATATAGGATTATTAAATACAGGGATTCAGAGAGCACTAGTGAAAATGCTCCAAGGACCTAACTGTTGACAACTGTTAACACTACATTGAGGTTGAACTTGTTGACATTACTTAACTAAAGCATTCATTAATGTTAGTTAATGTTAATTTCAACATTTAATACATTATTAAAATCAAAAGTTACCATAAATATTATTTAATTGACCTGAGCTAATAATGAACGGCTGTATTTTTAATATTGACAAAGATTAATAAATACTAATGTATTGCTCATTACTAGTGTAAAGTATTACCAGTATTATTCATTTGAATTTAATTTAGTACAATGATATTGTATTGTTTTATTTTATAGTTAGTTAGCAAGTTTGAATCCCAGATGTGATGTGCAATATGATCTCAGACCTTTAGATCCACTATGCATTGCACTGTTAATGTTTTTAACTAGTGTTACCATGATAAATGACAAAATGAGAATTAAAAAAACAGAAACAAAATAAAAACAAAATGATACAGAAATCAAAGCATAAATAGTCTGCCAAAATTCTGTTTAATTTTTCTTTCTTATTACTCAAAAAACTTGCCTGTTTTAACATAATAATGAATGTAATAAACATCAAGGCATGGTTCGAGTTGATAAACCAAACTGTAATGCATTCAATCTGTAAGGCATTTTTTGTCAATAATAACAGTTAGGCTATAGAATCACCATCCCTACCAATGCCCTTCTCAGTGTTGAACTGCAGCTGAGGCGATTTCCACTAATCCAAATTGAGAGAGGTACTGAACAGGACTAAATAAACTGAATGCCCCGTATTTGTGAACACAGTTCCATCATTCTCCACAGCAATGATTCAGTGTCCAGCATCAACTGTGATAAACTAAGCTCCACTGTAGATTCCTCCAATTCCATCCTTTGCTGCAAGAGAACCAGCACAGCTGAATGTGGCTTTACCTCATTTTGCTGCTCTCTTCCATCATCTCCTGCTATTACAGATAACATTTACAAGGAAGGCGTTTTTACTGATGATTCAAGTTTAAATTCAAGCACTTTAGTGTCATTGTGTAGCACGACGAAGTTACTCTTGTGACAACCCCAAAGGGGCATTTAAAATGAAGTCAGGAGAAAAATGTATATTTAAAATAAATCAAAGTGCAAGTAGTTAACAATACATACTAAAATACAATAGTTGAATGAATACAAGATAAAATAGTTTAATAAATATGAATAATTAGCATAACAATGCAATAAACAAATGCAATATAAAAGCTATGGAAACAGAACCATCATACGAAATGTTCAAAGTTGCTCAGAATATTGAAAATTGAGTAAACAACATTATTGTTATTGCACAAATGTACTGCAGCATGAATTATTATTGCACGTATTATTGAACAATTTGTCACACATTGCCAACATAGCTTATTATACATTGTTAGACAATTTTTTTAAATGAAATCCAATATTATGGGATAAAATTAAAAGTGAGCCATGTCATTTAAATTTCAGAAGAGAAGGTGCCCCCCGAGCTCAGTCATTAGTGGGATGCTTTGCGCAAATGAACTTGCTATGCGGCACCCTAAATGAATTTTCAAGAAATACTTCCATTATTGCAAGTTTTAGCAATCCACAATTATTCTGATATTAAATACAAGACAATTTTTTTTATTAAATTGCCTCTGTGTTTACATTACACAAACACAAGCCAATTCTATATCTTTCAGATTTTGAACAAATGACTGTAAGCGTATATGAGCATAATTTTCATAATGTTGCTGCGCTGTAATATAGATTTCCTTCTACTAATTGCAGAACAGTGTGACACAATCTATCTCAGACTGCAGTTATTTGAAGGTTCACAGGCTCCTAACATCTCTAAACTAGATTCTTCCTAAAGCCATCTTAAATTGAATAATGACTGACATGACCACAATGGCATTGCATACAAGGATGCCCTATCCCTTTTCAACAGGCTTCAAGTGACAAATGCTAAAAGAATGGACTGCTCTAGCCTCTACCAATTAAAGCAGCTTCATTACACATGCAGTTTCATTTAAATTCAGCATTCAGATCATAAACCAATGCAGAAGGCTAAAGAGTTTATCACAGCCGGAGAGAATTCCCTCCATTATCCAGATCTTTCCCTGCAGAAAAACTATTTGGATATTACATCCTCAATAAGAGGTGCTTTTAGATTGCAGGTAAAATAATTCAAAGATAAAGAGAGGATGCTTGTGAGACACTCCTGAAAACAATTAATCTCTTTTAGACTTAATTTAATAATGCAAACTATTCATGCAAAAATAACTGCAGGGAAAAACGGATGTAAACTGATAGTTCACTACAAAATGCAAAAACTGTCTCATTTCCTCACCCTCATTTTGTTCCAAACCCGTATGCTGTCTTGTTATCTAGGGGCGGTTTACACAACAAAGTTTTCAACAAAAAACGTGAATATTTGTATGCGTTTTGGCCGTTCATTTACAATACAACTGCGTTTTGAGGGTCTGAAAGTGCAAAACAAAACTATTGAAAATGGGTTTTTAAAATGCACGTTTTTGAAAACAATAGCATTATCGTCTCAGAGTAAACTACAAAAACGCGCATTTGTGAAAACGGTGACGTGCATGCATATGAATTGGTCGTGAGATAGCGTTGTGTCGTCTGTATAAGAAAAACACGCATTTGTGAAAACGGTGACATGTGCCTGCATATGAATTGGTCGTGAGATAGCGTTGTGTCGTCTGTATAAGAAAAACGCAATTTGCCTTTCTATGCCTTATTTAATTTGCCTTTCTATGCATGTTTATTAGATCCAGTACCCACTAAACTACTGAAAGAAGTGTTACCTGTAGTGGAAGAGCCTCTTCTCAATATTATTAACTCGTCTTTATCTTTAGGTCATGTTCCAAGAATATTCAAGTTGGCAGTTATAAAACCTCTCATTAAGAAACCACAATTAGATCATAATAACCTAGCAAATTACAGACCCATTTCAAATCTTCCATTTATGTCTAAAATTCTAGAAAAAGTTGTGTCCGCTCAATTGTGCTCTTTCTTGCAAGAAAATGATATCTGTAAACTATGGAGTGCCGCAAGGATCTGTGTTAGGCCCTCTGCTATTCTCAATATATATGCTGCCACTTGGTAATATTATAAGAAAACATGGAATTAATTTCCACTGTTATGCTGATGACACTCAATTATATATTTCATCACGACCAGATGAAAACACTAAATTATCTAAATTGACAGTGTTAAAGATAAAATTCTGGATGATGTGTAATTTTCTGCTATTAAATTCAGATAAAATGGAGGTATTACTTATTGGTCCAAAAAACTGCCCACAAAACCTCTTACAATACAACTTTAATTTAGTAGGATGTCCTGTTACTTTATCCACTACAGTAAAAGACCTGGGTGTACTAGACCACAACTTGTCTTTCGAAAATCATATTTCATATGTTACAAGAACAGCCTTTTTCCACCTTAGAAACATTGCTAAGCTACGTAACATGCTATCTGTTTCTGATGCAGAAAAGTTAGTTCATGCATTCATGACCTCGAGACTAGATTACTGTAATGCTTTATTAGCTGGTTGTCCTGCATCCTCAATAAACAAGCTACAGTTAGTCCAAAATGCAGCTGCTAGAGTTCTTACTAGGTCAAGGAAATATGATCATATAACACCAATTCTATCATCTCTACACTGGTTACCTATTAAGTTCCATATCAATTACAAAGTATTACTACTGACCTATAAAGCCCTAAATGGTTTAGCTCCTGGGTATTTAACGGAACTTCTATCGCCCTACAATCCATCACGCTCTTTAAGATCACTAAATTCGAGGTTTCTGGTCATTCCTAGGATATCTAAGTCCACTAAAGGAGGGAGGGCGTTTTCACATTTAGCTCCTAAACTCTGGAATGGCCTTCCTGATATTGTTCGAGGCTCAGACTCGCTGTCCCAGTTTAAAACTAGATTAAAGACGCATCTCTTTAGCCAAGCATTCACATACTGTAATACTTACCTTTTATACTACAGTTGAATCAGATCGAATGCATTAATATTATGAACAGCAGCTATGCTAATTATTTCCCATCTGCTTTTCTGTCGTTATCTCGGGACGCTAGTCTAAATAGAACTAAATAGAGTTCGTCAGTTCCAGTTTGTATCCAGCCCCTCATGGAACCTTCAGATGCCCCAACACCCGTGAAGAGACGACTCGACGCCTGTGAAGAGACGACTCAACGCTGGCGATATGTTATGCCCTAATCTAATACATGATTAACTAACTGTATTTTTCTATGTACATTTCTGAAATGCACTTTCTGTAAAGCCGCTTTGAGACAATACACTGTAAAAAAATTCTAACCCTCCCAAATCAAAAATTTCAAGTGACCGATAACATCTAAATTTTTCAATTGGCCCAAGTGAAATTCTTGTTGCAATAGTCTGTTAACATTGGCTCAATGAGAAATAATACGTCAGACTAATTGAAAAATTTAGATGTTATCGGTCACTTGAAATTTTTGACAAATCAATTTGAATTGAATTGAATTGAATTATGCCCCAGTGTTTTCTGTGTTGTTTGTCAGTTTTTGTCCTCAGTTCTGCTCCTGTGTTTCCTGGTTTTCTATTGTTTGATTAAATACAGATTCTTTTAGATCCTTATTAATAAATACAGATCCAGATCCTTATCTTTCTTATCTCTGGGTTTCACCATTGTAACACCACAAAAGTGGGCAACACTTTATTTTAAGATGACGTAGTTACACGTTATGTACTTACTAGAGTAATAACAGTAAATTACTGCATGCATAATTACAAGTAACTAACCCTAAACAAAACCCTAACCGTAACTCTATAGTAAACATGTAGTTAATTAATATTATTCAGTACATATCTGAGTAAGTTCAATGTAACTGTCACCTTAAAATAAGCGTAACCCAAAGTGGTCCATTTAACTTGTATTCCATGTTTTCTGAAGCCATTCAATACCTTTTTTTGTTTTGAAATGTAAGTAATAATTCACTGATAATCTTGCCCTCACACAAAGCCTGCATCTAGTACGCATTTGCCTCCAGAAAAAAAACCCAATCTAGTCACATGGTGTAACTGAAAACAACACTACCTGATTTATATAGCGGAGAGAGATAGCAAATCTGATCAAAATGATGAAGGATGAGCCTAAGATAAAAAAAAAAAAAAAAAAAAAAAAAAAAGAAGCATGGCTTAGAATTTAGCAGCATACCCTGTGTTTATGTTTTTTCCTGCTCAGTTGTTTATGCTGTGATTTGGACATTTTCTTTGACAGAAAGTAGGGTTTGTTTCTACAGCATATCATACTTTTGTCTTCATATTAGGCATAAAGCTCATCCATTAAGCATTGGAAACTGCCTTAACTGTTCTCTACAAATAATGTGATGTACAAACACTGAGAAAATTTGACTCCGTTATTACAACCATCCCTGAAATCCAATCAATAGCAAAATTGTGATATTATTGCAGTTGATGACCATCTAAATCTGGAAGGGGATTTAAAATCTTTTCACTTTTCCCGACTCATACAATTTTTCAACCCAGCAATTGGATTGAAAAATCTCTCTTCAGCTTAATGCAATTTCGAAAGAGAGATTCTTATTATAAACTGATAAATCTTCACTCTGCATATTATAGCCTAGTATATTTATTTTTTCCTTCCAGAATTTTAGAATATGAATTGACCAAATATTTATGCTAATATGCATTCTAATGCTGATCATTTCATACATAGGCCTAGTATTTCCAGAGACATATCTCTAAATATGTAAATGTTTACAAAGAAAAACATTCCCCTTCTGAGATGAAAGTATTGCTATTGAACCAATATATCCCACATTCAGCATTAGGTAATTTACAGCACAGTATGCACTGCTGTATGTGTCTATAAGGGTGTCTTAAAAGGGTGTTGCAGGCGTTCGATTCACAGCTGGCATTTTAGCAGAGGAACCAGAGCGAGAAACAGAACGGCTTCAGAGATCCGCCTGGCAGGTCAGAACATTAATGGACAATAACAGATGTTTTTCAAGATATATGAGGATCAAGACCACTTCCATCTCAGTCATTCCAAAAACATTATTACAGGGGAGTGACGGTCACGGCTCATAACTCAAATAATCATTTCCTTTTTAGTTTCTAAAGCAGATAAAACTGAATGCAGTGGTGAAGAATATCAACGTTGTGGGTGCCGTTCTCTCTAGCATTTCATGGACTTTCAAAAAAAAAAGCCTGTGTCCACTTAGAAATGAGTGTCCTTTTGTGTTGTGCAGTTCCACTATAGAACATATTTAGAGAGACCACATTTTTGCCATGGTTTTGTCCACTACTTTTTGACCATTGTTCCTCTGTTAAAAATGGATTGCGGTTCACATGATTAAATCACACTTGTCTCCACATACTGGCATACTTAAGTTTCAGTTCTTTGTTCTTGTCATGGCCGGTTGCTCAATAATGAGGAGAGAGTGGATCTATTCTCAGCAGCAATAGTATTCAAAATGAACTCAAAAAAAAAAAAAAACAGGAACAAAACAACTGGTATAATCACGACGAGGGCTGATAATTAAATGAAAGAAACATGGGGCTTAAATACACAGACCAAAATCACATAATCATCCACGGGTGCAAACACTAATCAAGCCATGAGTAACTACTGAAACTAACTAGAAGAGGGGAAAAGGGACAAAGGAAAAAGGAACAAAGCAAAAGAAAACAGAGCAAAAACCAACTCATAGTAAAACTCAAACACAGATCAAACATGACGTAACCCTGACAGTTCTATAAGTCGGCGAGTTATTAGGTGTGTTCGACTTGAAGCTGCGCTGCTCAGACTGATCTGTGTATGACATCAGCGTACCGGGAGAGCTATTCGAAAGCATTCAGATGTCATATCAATCATTTGATGTCATACACCGATCAGGGCCGCAGCGCGGCTTCAAGTCGAACACACCTATTTATTCAAGAACTGCCCGGAACGATTCAGTCCGATTACTGAATGAATCGCTCAGTGGTGCGTTTCCCAAAAGCATCGTCAGCCAACTATGGTCGCAAGTTCCGTCGTTAACAGCGTAGTTCAACGAGTCTGTGTTTCCCGAAAACATAGTTCTAACAAACATTCCCAAACAGCATTGCAAAGTTGTGTGGTTGGAACGACAGCTCTCGAGCTGTGGTTTGAAGTATAGTTTATTGTTTGCATGACATGTGTTAACTCAATAAATCCTTGTCTTGCACCCTCTGCTCATTAATAGTTCATCTGTTTCAGCTGTGTCTTGTTTTAATCACCCTGTCTATTTAAATGCCTTTTGCCTTCATTCAGTATGAAGTCTTGTTTGTTTGATTTGGTTCATGCTCTCTGTCAGAATTTTGAGCAGTTCCTGGTTTCTTTATATTTATCTGTTGCCTCGGTGGATTGTATTTACGTTCGGACTGATTACATGTGCTTGGCCTCAGCCTGGTATGGATTATGACCTTGGATTATATTTGTTAATAAACTGCGTTTGGATTCTCACTCTCTCTGCTGAATGCTGTCTTACCACAACCAAAGTATTACACACAGATGCCAATGCCATGTTTGTAATTTATAGCAAAACATCTTAAGCATTAATTCGATCTCAGACAGATTAATTAAAAGTTGTTGTTATTCCACCACCTGCGTGACATCAGTAACCAACGTTATTGAACGACCAATTTGCGACAATATGGTTTCGGGAAATAGTTGTGACTAGCTAGCTGATTTCTTCAACGATGCATCATATGGTAGTTAAGCAGCGAGTTACGTCGTTATACAGGAAAAGCACCCCAGACTGCTTTTATGAACCGGTACAACTGATTCATTGAACAAATTTGAATGTTGCAGTATTTATTTTAAATGATTTATTTGTGTGCACATTATTTTTTCCAAATTTTTGTTCCCCCCTGTTATCTTTAATCAACACTGTAAAAAATTTCTAACCCTCCCAAATCAGAAATTTCAAGTGACCGATAACATCTAAATTTTTCAATTGGCCCAAGTGAAATTCTTGTTGCAATAGTCTGTTAACATTGGCTCAATGAGAAATAATACGTCAGACTAATTGAAAAATTTAGATGTTATCGGTCACTTGAAATTTTTGACTTGGGGATGTAATTTTTTTTTTTACAGTGAAAATAACTTCCCCTCACTCTTGCAGCTACATCAGACCTGTGTTTACTGGCATGAAGACAGGGCCACAACTCACATGAGATCCAATTCAGTCGATTCCTGATGGACAAAATCAAGTCCCACCCTACTTTTTTTTTTTTTTTGGCTCAAGAAGCCGTTTCACTTAACTGAGATATACATCACAATAGGGAAGAAAATACTATATGGCTGCATCTGGAATCGCATACTTTCTTGAGTATGTACTTATTTTAAACAATAACTACTTCACTACCGCTAAAAAAGTGTGTTCTATATAGTATGAATGTGTGTAGTATGAATGTAATCCGGACGTACTGCACTAGCCATGTTGTCATGTGACCCACCAGCGTCAGTTGTGTCACTTCACTGTAATTCACAAACTGTTTTAAAGTATGCAATTTCGGATGCAGCCACTATCAACTTCCATTTCATGTCAGAACTCAACGGAACTTCTAGGTCCTAGTGCTCCTTTTTGTAATTTTTTCCCTCACAGTTGGCAGCTAAACGCAGTACACTGCCGTGAATAGCCAGAGGTGGACAGTAACAAAGTACATTTACTTGAGTACTGTACTTAAGTACACTTTTTGAGGATCTGTACTTTACTTGAGTATTATTTTTTCTGGAAACTTTTTACTTTAACTTCACTACATTTGAAAGACAAATATCGTACTTTTTACTCCTCTACATTTCTGTCAAGGTCCTTGAGTAGAAAGTAGTTACGTCAGTCAGTGGATGATTTTGGTTGCAGGGGTTGCCTTTTGTTTGGAAATGAAAGTCGGGTTGACGTCAGAACCCGACGTCAGATTGACGTCAACATCCAACGTTGGACAGACATTTTGACGTCAATGGACGGATTGACGGCAACATCCGACGTTGGACTTTTGTTGGAAATGAAAGTCGGATATACGTCAGAACCCGACGTCGGATTGACGTCTGAGCCCGACATCAGATTGACACCAGAACCCAACGTTGGATTGACGTCAGAACCCGATACAGTAGTATCTGTATAAGTAAGGAAGTTGTGTACTTTGTCCACCTCTGTGTATTGCCTATATGTTTTAGATATGTCTGCAGAGTATTTTAGTACACAGATAAGAATTATTTTTTTAGCTGTACATATAATAAAATTCATATATTGTATGTTAATTTACATTTTTTATATTTTATTTCTATTTCTATATTTGTTGTAAAAAAATCAGTCACCTCTACAAAATAAAAATAGCTATTATTAACAACAACCGTATATATATCTTATATATATAAACCTTAACACTTGATATGAATATCAATGCCATATTCAAACATTCAGTTAAGCTACTTCTTTGTTAAAAAGCCTTGCAATTTACATAAAAAGAAAAACAGGCATAGGCTACTCTAATAGGAAATTCTATACTGAAAAAAAAAACAAAAAAACACCTCCCCACGAGTCACCGCTCACAAAAAGATTTCTGCAAGTCTGCTCAAGATAACCAAATGTGGATTATTGAAAAGGTCTTTATGAGAGAAAGCTACAACACAGCATGCATGAATTTACAATTTACTTTGAAAGAATTTAAGAAGTTCAGAAATGTTATTGCATATATATTTTTCATACGTTTGCCCATATGCTGTAGTCCTTCTCATTTTCAAATGATCTAAAAATGCAATAATAAGCCCAATGGTATTTTTATTATAGTGCCTATGGGGTTCGTCATTTTATTCATTAAAACCTTGGAATTAGCTTTTTATATTTTTCCTTAAATTCTCGAGTGCCTTGTCTTTATATGTTTTTATAACCTTGGAATTACCTTTGAGAGGAAATTGGTGTTGTTGTTAGTGTTGCTTTTGGAATTTGAGTTACTTGTTTTTCATGAAAAGTCAGGCAGCCATGGATCTGAAAAATTTGTACTTAAATCATTGCCACAACACAGCAAGCTGCCAAACCAACAGCTTGCACATAAACGTTTTGGAAGAAACTGAAACCAGTACCCTGAAACATAATTGAGGTAAGAACTGATTTATCAGAAATTTCTCTGGAAGATTCAGTGTCTTACTGAGCAGAAGCTGTGACGAGATGAATCCGGAATTTTGAGCTCCTTGCCCTATGGGAAAACCATCCATGCTTAAAAGAGATTTTCATTGCATGGACTTTGATTCTTTCTCCAGTGACCAGAAGGAAAATAAGCAAACATGAATTTTCCCATTCCATGTTTTGAACAATCACGCATCTGAAGCAAATACGTGCAAATCCTGTCTGGTAACTTGTAAACATTGAAAGTAAATATGTGGAAGGCAAATACAAAATGTTCCTCATATCTCTAACTCCTATTCTCCCATGTATCATATCAAGATTTGATTTCTTGCTCAACTTAGCAAACCCAAATAGAATAGGTTAGATTAGAGCATGTGCCCTGAGGAGTCTGTTCAGAGATATCAAGGCCCTTGATCGTGACATACACCCGATTTATAAAGACCAGTGAACTAAGAGGCACCATCATGCTCATTTCATCTAGTGAAATCGTCAAAGCCTCTTAAACCAAGCATTCCATAGTTATCTTAATTTACAGTATTCCGATGTGTTGTATTTAGAATGAAAGATGATTAAAACTACTCACTTTTATCATTCTGTAAATGCTGTACTCATTAATACATTTATTTCTGATTTAATTAATGTAATATTTCTAATATGTAGCTTTTTATTAGTTTTTCAAGCCTTTTTAATGACAGAGTTAAAAAAAATAGCATGCACTTCAATTAACTGCTATCTAAAATGCATATTTTTAAGTTTTGTGTTATTGTTTTTGTGCTGTGTTCAAATAACATAATAAAAAAAATCTATCTTATTAAACTACAAAAAGCATCAGTAAAAGTGTCATTACTGTGCTTGGTTATGTAAATAAAATTTAAGCAAATTGTTGAAATGTTGTTGAAGTATTTTTTTTATTTGCAAAATAACATGAACTAAACAAGGCTTGACAGAAGAATCTTATAGAATAATTATGGAAACTGTGGTTACAGATGGTATCTATTAGTATTGGTATCTATAGAGCCTCATGTGTGAAATTCTTGAATTGAATTTCACCTATTTCATTCCACGAGCAGTGTTGAACACTCCAAGTAAACAGCCTGCTCTCATCTTCTTTCTTTTTTTTCTTCTTTTTTTTTTTTTTTGCCAGCAGTCACTCATTGTGTAATTCTAGTCTGTCACTCCACTTTAATTCATTTTTTTTCTTTTTCTGGAGGACTGCTCACAGTAAGATCCCGTTGAGGCTCTGCATGCCAGGTTAGCCAGAGTCAGTATGTGATAGAAGCAGGGCAAACTCTTTAACTCGAAACATGTCATGGTGCGAGACGATTTCAGGAGGGTTCCCCAAAGGCACTTTTTTGAAAAAAAGGTTTAAAAAGATGGTTTTCTTTTTAGTATGAGGCAGATCTGAGATGAAAATTTTGGATTTTACACAAATCAAAACAGGCGTCTTGTCTCGTAAATTCAACATTAATTGTTACGGGACCTAATTTTATCCATCAGGAATTGATGGAATGACTCACATTAGAAAACAAACATAAGAGTATAAAAAAGGCAAGTGGCAGTTTTAAAAGGATAGTTCAACCAAAAATGAAAATTCTTTCATCATTTGCTAATCCTCATTTCGTTGCATGTGTTAAATGTATTTATTTATCTGTATTTCATTTATTTGAAAATTAGTTAAATACTGTTTTGTTACCAAATGACTTACTCTATATGGACAAAGAAACATTCAGGTTTGAAAAAAAAAACATTCAGGTGAGCAAATTAGGCCAGATTTGTCATTTTCCGGTGAGCTTTTCCTTCCATTCTTAAAGATACCATATTGAGCTTTTGATTTATTCATATTTGTCAGTATTATCCCCCTCGTAAAAAAAAAAAAAAACAAAACTGGTATAATCAATGCTCATATGGTCTGTCTGAATACTCGATTCTGATTGGCTGCAAGGTCACCTTCCAAAGGTGTGCAGTACAACCGTTCAATGCACCGGTAGTTCCAAGACAGTCTAATCACCATTCTATATTAATGCCCAGTTTTCATTAAAGCACACACACGCAGAAATCACTCGGAGATAACGCTGTGCACACACAGAAACATCCATGAGCACAGAACCTTTCACTCTGGTTCTTTGCCTTAAAATAGTTTAATGAACAGCTAGCCGTGGATTATCCCTTATATAGCCTATATAATGCATTCCACCCATTCACCCAATCAACATACAGCAAATTTAGAAAAGAGCTTGATTAGAAAAAAAAATAAAAAATTAAACATGAATTAATACACATACAAAAGCCTGGTGTATCTTTTCCACTACAGTAATCTGCATTGTTAAGCCTCCACATTAAAGAAAGAAAGAAAAAAGGATAGTCATTTATTCACATAGATCCAGTAATCAGCATCCCTGCATGGCTCATTGACATGATTGTATAATTTAGAAGACCATTGATCTGATTAGCATCATTGTAAACATATTATGAATGGTCCATGTGTTTGTTTTTATGCCGATGAGGGAAGAATAGTTATAATACCAGTTACTTGAGACAATCATAAAAAGGATTCTCTTTTGTTGAACAGTCTATTTTCTTGACCCATTTCCTGGAAATCTAAACCAATCAAGTGGCAGATGGATAATGATAATGAGCACACTGGGATGCTAAAGTGGAGACTAGTTAGGAGGTTTCATTTTGTTTTTACATTTTATTCCCCAAATGGGCTACAAAGGACCTTTGCAAAATTGTTATGACACAATAACTCAAAACCAAAAACTTTATTTAGAAGGCAAATATACAAAGACTGAATTGCCAGTGAATATGAATTATGAAAAAAGCATTACTTACAGATGATTTCAGCAGCCACCGAACTGTATATCAGCCTGCCATATTAGGGTTTTTATAAGTATTCAAAGGTGTTCGTAAGTAATTTTGTACTTTTGGATATAGACCTATACTATTTGAAATGCCCAATAAGGAAAAATTGACCGAATCTAAAATGTAAAAGTATTCACCTTTACATTTAGAAACATACAAATCTTATTATAAATTTTTTATTAAAATTATATAGGTACATTTTGTACAGTAGAGTGACAATAATTTTAGTTACAAATTTCAATATACTATTATATATAGGCTTCATGCTATAAATATGGATTTTTAAATGCTTAAAAGGTGCAGAATGTAATATTAACAGCTAGAGGTTTAAATGGGTACTGCAGTAAAAAAATTCTAAATATTGGAGAGAGTTGTTTTCCCCGCCCCCTCCTCCTCAGAGTCAACGCACATGCACGTTGCAAAATATTGGGAACACGCAACAGGAACGAGCGCAATGGACAACTCGCACAACCCAGTTGATTTATCCGCGTTTAACCTCCTGGGGTCGGCGGTACCTCTGGGGTCTAAGGTGTTTTTGGGGTCCTTGAGATGTTCTGACATGCTCTTACATTTGTGCTTTTTTCAGTTGCTTATAAACATATTAATGGCAAAGGTGTAATTACACTCTATTTAGCACAAACAGGGCTACCATAATATGTGAGCAACATGAATGTACATGTTTGTATTTTTGAGAGAATAATGTTTATGCATGGTTATTGAAAAAACTAAAAACTAAAGTTTCTGAAATAAGGCCACAAAACACACACTAAATATGTGTCAATAAGACTTTTGACTAATGGATGTTGTCGCCTAGAGTTTTTTCACAAAACATTGTTTGTGTACACAGAGTTTACTAAAAAGAAAGATTTTGAACAACTCACTGTAGCTGTTGTTGTTTCCGTTCGCCGGCATTTTGTCAGTCAAAAATAGTCGATCTCCGAATGAGAATGAATTGACTCTGAATTTTAGTATTGTTTCTTATATGAGGATCCTTTTTCAAATACAAGGTCAATATTGATTTTCACTAACGACAAAACAACAAATTATCCGGGAATTTATATGGAACTAAGCTTTAGGAGCTTTCCATCTTTACTCTGCTCCCTGTTACGTTGCATTCGGAGATCAACTATTTTTGACTGACAAAACGCCGGCACAACAACAACAACAGCTACAGTGAGTTGCTCAAAATCGTTCTTTTTAGTAAACTCTGTGTACACAAACAATGTTCTCAATGCTCGAGTTCATGTGTAGAGCCCCTGGTGATACTTCGAGCAAAGTTTCATGTTGTGTCGAGCCTTCTTAGTGTTTTAAAAATAGTGATTTTTGATGCTATCATAGAAGTGCCCCAAGCACTCCCATTCAAAAGGTCAATTTGACCTAAAACGAAAATACGGTTTCCATTCTAATTATGCTTTTAAACTAAAGTTCGCCTCGGGTAGATTAAAAAAAAAAAGACCCTAGATTGCATTTTGGTGAGAGTTGCCCTTTAAGATTAGGCTTGGGTAACATGCTCACCATCACTCATGTTTTTCCACCTTCAGGACAACAGGTGCAAAAAAACAGGTGTATTGGTGGCAGAGGCCTTCCTATTCAAACTACAGCAAACCGTGCAGCTGTATTGTGTCAATGCTTTGAGTTGCACTGGCATCTGTTGCAGCTTTGCACAATGGAACATTTGGTTACTGAGTACAACTATATGTGATACTCACCCTGACGTGAATGCAGGAGCAGGTGGTAGATGAGCATCGAGGTGACTGGGACCCCATTTCCAAGTGTCCCTTCTGGGCATTCACTGACTTCACATCATTTTAACCCCTTTCCTAAAGCCAGAAATGAGGTCTCCGTGACATTTTCAAAGATTCAGATGCGAACACCAGCCCACCCCCCTTGGTGCATAGTTTAACATTACAGAAATGTGAAGAACCAAAATGACTATGTTACACCACTGGCCCACCCAGATTTTATGCCAGAAGCATTTTTTTGTGATTTGTTGGACTATGAGAGAGTGGGGAGCAAATCAAGCCCTATGAAGGCGACTACCATATCAGCAAGATGAAAATGTGTCTCGGTCCCTGAATTCTCCATAGGAGGCTGTGAGGAAAAGCTCCAGAGATCGTATCTTTCTGATAGAAAATGAAAGAGCAAATGGTCCAATTCAGCAGTGTCTTCTTTGGGACGTCTGGACACAAGCAATCTAACGTACAAAACAGTCAACAAGCAATCTCATCACTTCTCAAGGGCCATTTAGTGTGGCTCCATTGAACAGATGATTATGACATCAGGACCACGGACAGTGACCAAACAAGTGCTTATGATGGGACAAAAGGGATGCAGTTAATAACAGCCTTGAAAAACACAACAGGTTAAACACCAATTTAAATGTTAACATTAAGGTGTATGACAACCCATCCCACTGGAATTTATGATATGTTATCATCCCAAAAGGGGACACTCGTGTGCCTGGTACTGTAAGTGTAAAGCAATATCATATTACTTGAAAAAAATATGCAATAATAATAAATAAAAAAAATCGCATGAGATCAAGAGCACCATATCATTACATGTCCCCTGCCATGTTTAACAGCAGGCGACAGACAGATTGTGTTGGGATCCTGTGGCTTTCTTTAAACATTAACAACATGCATGGGGATGTTGGAAATAGAGTAGCTAATGACTCATCAGATCCTGTTGCTTTTCTAAAAAACTTTGCAATGCTTCTTTTTTTTTTCTTTTTTTTTATGATTGCAAAAAGGTTTTTTTTTTTTTTTTACACTGACAATTAATTTAGTCTTTAACCCACTTTTTTATTTTATTATATTAATTACATATTTTTGAGTTTTAATTATATATTACAGTTCCCTTTCGTAAAGGGAACTCCCGCTGCATCGATACTCGATACTTTGGGGAATGCCCTCGGCATGACGCGTCTGAAGTCTACTATACAACTATTCCAATCTTGATTGGTGCAACGTCATTACGTCACGCGTGACGTCGCATGTGACGGTGATCCGGAAGCTATAAAACGGTCACAGGAACCAGGAAGTATTAGCTTCTGGTCTTCAGCAAGCGCTCTATGTACAACTTGTCTGTCTTATTTGGTGTTGTTTGTCACGTTTGATTGAAAGTGGTATGAGTATGGCCGAGAAAAAGCAGTTTAGGCAATGTGCGTCCCCTTGCCCACGTTTTCTCGCCGAGGGTGACACACATTCGCTGTGTGTAGTTTGTTTGGGAGTGGAGCATGCACAGGCAGCGCTCGAGGGCGCTGTCTGTGCTAACTGTGAAATCATGCCCCTGAGAACGCTCCGCTCCCGGCGAGCTATGTTTAATGAGTCCGGCCAGCCCCGCGATCCTCGTGGATCAGGTCCCGCGTCTGTTGAGGCAGCGCGGCGTCTGCATTCATGGGGATCGCAGCGGGATCTAGTGGAGAATGCTGAGACGGCTTCGGCCCTTTCTCAGCATTCTGAAGCTAGTTCCCGTAGTTCCGCTCAGGGTGCGGAAGCCCGCGCTGCGGCTTCTTCCGCCCCGGTAGCGGGACCGATGCTCTAACTCTCTGGTTCTGAGGAATTGGAGAGTATGAGCATCGACGCGGGGGAATGTGAAAATCAAATATCTATCCATTCCCCCGCATTTGAGGAGCTGCTAGAGGTTGTGACCAGAGCAGTTGATAAACTAAAAATTGACTGGCCATCTGAGGTGCAGGAAGCGACAGTAAAAAGCAAACTCGATGAGCGCTTCCTGCAGCCTCGGTCACAGCCTCTGCGTCGGAGCCTGCCATTTTTTCCCGATCTCCACACCGAGGTGTCGAGATGGTGGAATAAGCCCTTCTCCTCACGTATATCTGGCCCCAATGTTCATTTATATTCCAATATATTGGGTGCTAGGGAGGAGGGCTATGGGATGATGCCCAGGGTTGAAGAGTCGTTTGCGTCGCACCTCTCCCCTGACGCTGCATCATCCCTGCGGGCTCCGACGCTTCCCACCAAGCCCTGCCGTACAACATCGGCCTTGGTGGGAAAGGCATATATGGCGGCAGGTCGGGCTGGTAGTTGTCTGCATACGATGGGGCTGTTGCAGGCATACCAGGCCGACCTCCTTAAAGAGGTGGACGACAGCGGGGAGGTCGCCTTCGACGACATCAGGGAGATGCGTCGAGTGGTTGACTTGTCTCTCCGTGCTACCAAGGAGACGGCCCGCGCCATCGGCCGCTCCATGGCAGCATTGGTAGCTACGGAGAGACACCTGTGGCTGAACCTGTCGGGCATCGGGGACAAGGACAGGGCTTGTCTCCTCGATGCCCCGGTTTCGTCTTCTGGCCTTTTCGGCGACGGAGTCAACCAGGTCGTCGAGAGGTTTCAGGAGGCGAAACGACAGTCAGCCGCATTTAGAGAGCTTATCCCCCGCCGTCGTTCCAGGTCTCGTGGGTCTGCTGCCAGGGGGCAGTCCCACGAGGCCGCCGCCAGCTCCTCACACCTGCAGAGGCAGAAGGAGAGTGTTGCTTCTCGTGCTCCCCCCCAAGGGGCCTGGAGGCAGAAGCAACACCCTCAGCCGAGGTCTTCTAAGCCGAAAACAGATCTGAGGACTGTTATTCAGGCGAAGAAGGCCTCGGCTAAGAGGCCATGACGGGACACCCAGGCCTCTGAGGGCATCCCCCTCCGCGTGGGCTTTTTAAAACTTCGCTCCGCGGAGCCCTCAGGAAATCGATGTTGCTTCCCGCCGCCGAGTGCGCCTCGGGACGCATCGAGTTCCAGCGAATGTATCACACAGAATATTTTTATAACATCTAGTGGGCTAAAACATTCGCTACCTCTCACGAGGCCTGTAGAAAAAATGATTCGGTTAGCTCCTGCCAGAAAACTGCTTCAGGTCACCGATAATAAAAATAAATACAAAAATAAGGAAAGAAATACAGATGTGAATATTGCACCTGAGGTCAGTCCTGAGAGACTGATTCCCTTAGTAGATTATTTAGACACCTGGAAAGGTCTTCAAAATATATCTCAGTGGGTCCTGAATACAGTCGAGAAGGGATACAAAATCCAGTTCCAATTTAGACCACCTAAGTTTAGTGGCGTCATTCACACATTGGTATCTCCTGATCAGGCTCAGGTGATGGAAGATGAAGTTCAGACTCTCTTAGCTAAGGAGGCTATAGAATATGTGCCCTTAGAGCAGAGGGATTCCGGGTTCTACAGCCGGTACTTCATAGTTCCAAAAAAGGATGGTGGGTTGCGTCCCATTATAGATCTTAGGGTATTGAATAAATCTTTGAGGAGATTTAAATTCAAGATGTTAACTATACCTATGATCGTTCAACAAATCAGATCTGAGGACTGGTTTGTTACGATAGATCTTAAGGATGCGTATTTTCATGTTTCCATCATCCCACATCATAGGAAGTTTCTTAGATTTGCTTTTGGGGGTAAAGCTTATCAATACAGAGTTCTTCCGTTCGGCCTAGCCTTATCCCCTCGCACCTTCACTAAATGTATGGATGCTTCCCTTGCTCCTTTGAGACTTCAGGGGATTCGTATCCTGAATTATATAGATGACTGGCTTATTTTAGCTCAGTCGGAAGAACTGGCAATTCAACATCGAGATGTTGTTTTGAACCATTTGAGGTGCTTGGGGCTGAGACTCAATGTAAAGAAGAGTTCATTGACTCCTCTTCAGAGGACTACGTTCCTGGGAGTAGAGTGGGACTCAGTCACGATGCGGGCACAGTTGTCTCCCGCTCGTATTGAAACCATTTTAAACACAGTGAAGAGTATCAGGTTAGGCCAGGCTATCACTGTAAAACATTTTCAGAGAATTTTGGGTCTTATGGCTGCAGCTTCCACGGTAATTCCCTTTGGTCTGCTTCATATGAGGGCCCTGCAGTGGTGGCTCAGGAACAAGGGGTTTTCTCCTCTGGGAAACCCTTTTCGCACGATCAGAGTTACGCACAGATGTCTTCGTTCTCTGGTCATGTGGAAGAAACCTGGGTTCCTGTCTCAAGGTCCGGTTTTGGGAGCACCATGTGAGAGAAGGACTCTTACCACGGATGCGTCCCTCACGGGCTGGGGTGCGGTTATGGAGGGCCGTTACACCCGAGGTGCTTGGAAAGACCATCATCTCTCTTTGCATATTAATTGTTTGGAGATGTTGGCGGTATTCTTTGCCTTGAGGCACTTCCTTGTATACCTCAGAGGCCATCATGTTCTCGTTAGGACAGACAATATGTCGGTGGTCTCGTATATCAACCGCCAAGGAGGTTTGAGATCTCGCCCTCTTTGTAGACTGGCGCATCAAATCCTTCTTTGGTCCCAGGGCAAATTTCTCTCTGTGAGATCCATTTATATTCCTGGGGTTGAAAATATGGGAGCAGACATCCTGTCGAGGCAGGGGCTGAGGCCCGGGGAATGGCGGCTCCACCCTGAAGTGGTTGAGCTTATATGGAGAAAGTTTGGCCGGGCGGAGGTTGACCTGTTCGCTTCTCATGAAAACTCTCATTGCCCACTCTGGTACTCTCTCTCACATCCAGCTCCTTTGGGTTTGGATGCCATGGTACAGAGGTGGCCGAGGTCACTTCTGTATGCTTTTCCCCCGATCGCTCTGCTCCCTGGGGTTCTAGAAAGGGTCAGGAGGTACGGAGTGAGACTACTCCTTGTAGCTCCGTACTGGCCGGCCCGAATTTGGTTTTCGGACCTTAATAGTCTCCTGGAGAGTCCTCCATGGAAAATTCCTGTTAGGAGAGATCTTCTGTCCCAGGCTGATGGTACAATATTTCATCCCAGACCAGAGTTATGGAGACTATGGGTCTGGCCCCTGAGGGGGTCCCATCCATAATCAGGTTGCCTTTCCACTGAGGTGGTTAGGACAGCCATTCTAGAACCTCATTCTACGAGGAACTAAACATTAAGGTTAGGGAGGGCATCGAACCCAGTGTTATTACTGCCCACTGGCTTCAGTTCTGGTGTTCCATCCTACTCTCTAACGGGATCTCCCATTCATGCTTAGGGCCTCTGTGGCGGCCTTAGTGCCCTCCGCAAGCCTCTAGGGGTGTATATGTAGGGACATTCCCACCCAGACTCCATGTTCCTGTAGATTGGAGGATAAATCCTTTCGTCCAGCTTATTGGCATCAGGCTGATGGGGTATCCCTGGCACCCATCATGTCCTGTGGATGCATATATTATATATATGAGTATATATGAATATATATAGAAGAATCTAATGAGTCGGTTTCCTGTTTATCTTACTCCCTGTAAGAGTGGTGATGCTGCCCCCTCTCACTTATTACTGGAGGAGCCACTCTGCATCATCGTTGCTCCGGTACTAAGGTGCCGGTAGGTAATAATTATGATTCTTCAAGGTATTTTATCCTCCATCGCATGTGTCGGATGGTCAAGGTCATAGCCTTGGAGGGTTCTATATAGGCCTCAGGCTGAAAGGAGTTAGTCCATCTAGCGACGTCAAGGTTAGGAGCTATTTCCCTTTATTATTAAGAGAGCAGCTGGCTATCTATAAAACGATAGACTTATCTGAAGTATAAGGTGCGCTTTTGCCTTCACCTCTTTTCTAATGCTTTCTATTTGTATGGGGCTCCCATCCAGGAGGTCAGTCGAGCTTCTAGTTCCAGACCTCCTCTTTTCTACACCAAATCTTATGACAAGCTAGGTTGGATCTGTACTCTACTTATTCTATCGTCCGTGAGATGTACCAGATGTTTTGTACCAGGGCGTTTTTTCTCTCAGTATGGCGGCGTGGGTATTCGTTCCCCAAAGTATCGAGTATCGATGCAGCGGGAGTTCCCTTTACGAAAGGGAACGTCTCGGGTTACGTATGTAACCCTCGTTCCCTGAGTAGGGAACGAGACGCTGGATCACTCGGCCATACTTTTCGCGCCCTGAGAACGACTTGCTTTGACCAATTAGAAGCTAATACTTCCTGGTTCCTGTGACCGTTTTATAGCTTCCGGATCACCGTCACATGCGACGTCACGCGTGACGTAATGACGTTGCACCAATCAAGATTGGAATAGTTGTATAGTAGACTTCAGACGCGTCATGCCGAGGGCATTCCCCAAAGTATCGAGTATCGATGCAGCGTCTCGTTCCCTACTCAGGGATCGAGGGTTACATACGTAACCCGAGACGTTTTTCTGAATTGCTAAAACACTAAATCCCATTGTAAAAACTAAACTGGCAACTGCCAAAACTCTTTTATCAAATCAATCACACTGTTGTCAAAATCTTAAACACTATTCATCTGTTTAGGACACAATTTGCGAATCTGAATCGCCCATTTACCAAAACTCTAAACACATTCTCAAACACAGAACACAACTTTGCAGTGTCATACACTTGTACCCAGAATTGTGCACACAGGCTACAGAAGTTAAACACAACTAACACACTGTTCTCATCCTTTACACACTACCATTCAAAATTGAAAACACATGTGTCCAATCAGTGCACACAATTAGAAAACAGTATTTAAGCCTAGTCAAATGCAAATGGCATGAGTTGATCCAACAATGGAGCAGAACAGAGGAAGAGGTGGAGGAAGAGGAAGAGGAAGAGGAAGAGGAAGAGGAAGAGGAAGAGAAAGAGAAAGAGAAAGAGAAAGAGAAAGAGAAAGAGAAAGAGGAAGACAAAGAGAAAGAGAGAGAGAAAGAGAAAGAGAAAGAGGAGTCTGTGTCAGAGGTGGTGGGCGAGGACAAAGACCAAGCAGATCAATAATTTCAAATGACATTCGAGCAACTGTCATAGATCATGTTCTGGTGCATGGCATGACTATGAGGGAGGCAGGGCAACGTGTGCAACCAAACCTAAGCAGGTTCTCAGTGGCTTCTATAATCCGGACCTTCAGAGAAGAAAACAGGTAAAGTATACTTGTCTCAGAAAGGGGACAATGAGACATAACTTTTCCATGGTACTGTGTTTTGAAAACATTTACTGAATAAAATGTGTGTGTATGTGTATACTTCTAACTAAATGGGGTTCTTTTTACAGAATTGAAAGACGGCCTCATGAGGGTGGAAGGACACGCATGTTCTCACAACACCAGGAGACACTTATTGTGGATATGGTCCGTCAGAACAATGCAATTCGACTGCATGAAATAGAGCAGCGGATTGTAGAAGACAACGTACATTTCGAGGGAATAAATAGTGTGAGTCTGTCAACAATTGATCGTGTCCTGCAACGCAACAAGATAAGGATGAAACAAGTTTATCGGGTACCATTTGAGCGAAACAGTGAGAGAGTGAAAGAGCTACGATGTCAATATGTGCAAGTAAGTAAACTCAGTACTAGAAAGTACTGTGTAGTTTGGGAAGCAGCACATGTATACATCTTACTGTGTCATTTATGGAACTAAATGTAGTTTTCACTGTGTACAGAGAATCTTTGAGCTTGACTCAATGGCTATGCCTCATGAATACATTTTCATGGATGAAGCTGGAATCAATCTTGCCAAAAGGAGAAGAAGAGGTCGCAACGTGATAGGTCAACGTGCCATTATTGAACTGCCTGGCCAGCGTGGTGGAAATGTAACCATCTGTGCTGCCATCAGCAGCTATGGGGTTCTCAACAGTCATGTTACTGTTGGGTCATACAACACCGAACTGCTACTAACATTCCTGGATGGTCTACGGGGTGCTCTGCTCGAGCAGAGGGAGCGCGAGCAGGCAGAGCATCCCATGTATGTTGTCATTTGGGACAATGTGAGCTTTCACCGTGGTCCGAGAATACGCGACTGGTTTCAAAATGAGCAGCATTTTATTAATGTCTTTCTTCCACCATACTCTCCCTTCTTAAACCCTATCGAGGAGTTTTTCTCAGCATGGAGATGGAAAGTGTATGACCATAACCCTTACACACAGGAGAACCTAATTCAAGCAATGACTGGAGCATGTGACGACATCAGCGTGGAATCTTGCCAGGGCTGGATTCGGCATGCTAAAGCATTCTTTCCCCGTTGCCTTGCAAGGGAGAACATAGCATGTGACGTGGATGAAGTCCTGTGGCCTCACCCAGCAGAGAGGCGTGATCCTGAGGCAGAATAAATGCTGTAAATGTGTCTTTTTTTTTTCTTTACATAACTTTTGTTTCTCTTTTTTGCTGCAGTTTTTTTTAAGCTTTATTTAATTTCTTTTTGTTTAAATCTGAGTACAAGAATAAAATTATTCCCGCTATCCCACAGTGTTTTGCATTTATTTATGTAGTGTGTAATGGTTGCTAAGTTGTGTTTGCACATTAGCTGGTTTTGTGTGGTTTTTGACGGTAGTGAGTGATTTTGATTAAAGTTAAAATGGTTTTGGGTCAAATGTTTGGTTTTGCAAGAGGAGTCAGAGGTTTTGTGAATGTAGCTTGAAAATTGGGTTTTGTGTTCACAGTTTAGAGAAAAGGAGAGCAGGTTTCAAGAAATGTGTCTTAGCAATTCAGAAAAACTGTAATTATCATGCAAAAAAAGTCTGAGGGAATAAAAAAAGGAGAAATACGATGACATCCAAGGTCTTTGTCAGGTAAGTGGGGCAAGGAGTCAAAGATAATCAGGTGTCCCAGTTGAGTCACTTCCAATAAAGGGAGAAATGCCTTATGGGAGTTTTTTGCTCATCTCACACAAACACAGTGGTGTTCCTTTTGTACATTCTTCCATTGATTAGTAACAGCCCTCAAGCTGTGCAGATGCATAATCTCTTTTTGTTGTGTCTTTGTGGCTGCTGTCCAGGGAAAAAACTGACACATCCACAGTGTTATCGCACCAGGTGTGCAGTTTTGGGGCATGATTATAAAGTATAATGCTGCAAGCAGTAAATCAGTTCTGGCCTAAGGACAAATTGATTGAGTTCTTGTGTGGCTCTTGTGAAGTGAAGTTCGAGATCAACCAGCTTGCACTTTATTAAGACAAACCTTTAATTTGTAGTGGCCCTTTAGAGTTTATATCCTTTACTAGCTTGTGTCTTATATTTCTTCCCATTTCTTAGAATACCATAAACATCATCCAGCTATTATATTAGTTCTGTGTTTGTCATAAAAGCAGTTTAATCAACTTGACATACTGTATATTATTAACAGTTTTTTTGTTGGTGTTTATTGAAAAGATTTCTTCAGCAAACTATAAATCTTGCATAAAATTGTAACGTGACATTTTACCTATGCTACGTCTTTCCGCCTATCATTATGTGTTGAACTCATATACTATACGATTACGGACATTTTCGGCTCATGCGCACAACAACTGCTTGGCAATCCTCCATCTGACATGCAGAGGACTATGGAAGCTTGTTTCCACCACAGAATAAAACATTTTAAAAAGATAATTGCGACTTTTTTTGCAGAATTGCGAGATATGAACTTGGAATTGCGAGAATAAAAGTCAGATTTGTGAGATAAAAAGTCGCAATTACCTTTTTTATTTTTAATTTTTATTTTCTTTATATCCTTTCCCTACTCGAGATGGATCGCGAGTACCTTGGTAATGCTTTAGATTACAGCCCAGATACTGCGTAATTAAGACAATTTTAAAGCGTAACTTTCGATAATTATAGTGTACCTATAAAGTACTTGCATCTAAGTGTAAGGGAACAATACGCAAAGTTTGGGGTAGCAACCAGGAGAACAAAAAAAATAATAATTATACTGTAAGTATTATAGAACTAAGGGGTACTTATTCTACTATTATGATACAACAATCTTACATTTGGGAGCAATTTAGTGAGAACATACACTGCGTACCTTTTTGTAATAATTGTGTACCAATACATACTGTATAGGCTTTTAAAAAATTACAGGGTACATATCTATGCATTTACACAGGTTTTTTTTTTTTTTTTTTTGATAGCAAAAGTGAAGATGTTTAAGTTTGGGCTTACATGTTTCAAGGCAAGTAAAGTTAAAACTATTGCAATTTTTATTAACTACTGGGAAATATACTCTTGTTCCATGTAGTTACAGGGTAAGTACAATACAAATACATACACAATCTAATATCACTGATTCGGAAACTTTTATTTGAAAAACAACTTATTACAGTTGGTCTGAAGCGATAGTCTACAGTTTAAAAAGTTTCAAATATTGTAATTTTTCTTACAAACACCTATCGTTTCACTTCAGAAGACACTGATCCATCCATTGGGGTCGTATGGATTACTACAGTTATTGCAGTATATGCTGTTTCATGCTCCAACTTTTAGGAACACATGAGCTTGGATTATATGTATTCCCAGAGATGTATTTTTTTTTTTTCTAAAAACCTTAATTTGTGTTAAACTGAAGAAGGAAAGTCGTATACATCTTTGATGGCATGAGGGTAAAAGATGAGTAAATGGTGAGGATGTATTTCTGGGTGTACTGCATTTTCTTTTAATTCATAATAGAGAATAGCAAGAGTAATGCAGTGCGCAAACGACGTGTTCACAGTCGCACATAAAAACAGTTCTGTCAGGACCACTGTCGTCAGATACGATTGACAATTAGCATACAGTTAGGATTGGCGGTATGGTTCTGCTCTGGGCAAGAACTCCCTGTGCATCCATGCAGCCTAGCATGGATAAGAGCAGGGAGAGCAGCAATAACCCCCCTTAGGGTAAACAGAACAGAACCAACATTGCAGATATCATTCATTCAAGAATTGATTCTGATTCAAGGGGAATCAGAATGCCAAATCCTGACTGACGAGAGGAGGAGCTGGGGATGGAGGAGGGTAATTAGCTCCTGAGAAACGCGATAGCTGCTGATAATACTGAAGGAGCTTATATATGTGTACAGTGATAGGCGTCGTATTCCTATTCCTATAGAAGTGGATCAGCTGAGTGTCAGCTGATGCGAGCTTGACTAACGTGACCTGCCAGAACTAACGCTACGCTTAATCTTTATGGCGCGTAATGTGCGCACGATGGTAGTGTAGCAGCAAACTTTTGAGTTGTGTGTGCGTGAGTAAAGTGTTTAATTTTATTTTTGTATAATTAAAAGGCAATTTTAAAAGGCAAACCAACACTGAGACAAACATAAGAAAATGAACAGAAAAAACATTATACATGTTGCATTGTAGTAAATCAATTAATCAAAAGACAGATTTAAGGCTTTACAGTAATTCACAGTGGGGGGTTTTCTCATGTGTGCATCATGCATCGTTTCTCGTGATAAAGTGTGAAGGTAGTGACCTAATTCTATATTAAGAGTAGAAGTATAGTTTTTATGGCCATTTTCATTTCTGGATTTAAAAAAAAAAAATTTTTTTTTTTTAAACCTTGCCATCACCTTTTACAGAAATCAAATGGAAGACTGAAGCATACTTTCGACTAAGAATCTATTTCTACCTGAACTAATTCTTAAAATTGCTTTTGTGTAAACAAAAATTAAGGCATTATATTATTTTTTGACGTAAACCAGTTTCGAAAAAAAAAAGTAAAAAGAAAGTTTTGTTTTTACCACATGAAGCACATTTCAGGTTGCCCGACTAAACATTTTTCACAGCATTTTCTTTTTGCGTAATTTGGAAGTGAAATTCAGTCACCTGTAATGGATCATTAGCTCCTGGTTCCCAGAAACTTAGGCAACACTGCTTGTGCTTTTATCTGTGAATAAAAATATGATATAAATTGGTCAGGGATCAAGTGAGGGATCAATTAAATTCTGCCAGCTCATTTAAACTTATTTTAGAGGGTTTTGAACTATGCTGTGCTGCACAGAACATTTCCATTTTATCTTGGCTAGCTCTTCTCTTTTTTTTTACCATTGCAGTAGATTATGCCCTCAGATAGAGATGGAAATGTTGTGATAAGGTTTATCCCCTCAATATTACCCTGACCATTTCCAGGGCCTCTGAAATGGATCGTCACAGATTAACCAATACACATTAATCTTGCGGTAACAGTTCACTGTGTTAAATCTTGGCTAGAAGCTCACTGTTTGGTGAGCAGAGGTAAACTCACATAATTTTAGTGTGGGAACATTCCATGGCAAATAGAGCAAGTCAGAAGAGAGTATCTCCGAGTGGTAAAAGATATACACTACAAGTGTTATCAGAGGGGGGTTAGGGATTAGTCTCATTTGAGTTGCACCGGATTTAGTAAAAATCCTGTGCACACATGACTGATGCTGAACTATTCTTAAAAGTACTCCTCAAGATGAGTGTGAATCAGTGGTTCAGAAACGACACCTCCTCAGCTACGACGAATCACAAACATATTGAATCCAGAGGGGATTTCAGTTTATATTGCTCAGCCGACCCTGTTTCAACTTGAGTAACAGCAGAGGCAATTATTTCCTTTCAAAATAGCTTTTCGACATGGATGTCAATTGAAACTCACATTTGTCATTTTAAAAGCATTTGAACACATTTATTTCTATGAATCACAGTTTGGCAATTACAATACTTGTACTAGAGTAAACAAATCTAACAAAAAAATATAACTGGCAGTACAGAGTTTTTCAACCAAACACATTAAACAAACAAAAAGTTAAGAATCACAGTAAACATTACACTAATTAATAACTATCATGTGCAATATCAGACAACATCATTATCGAAAAAGCTATTGTGCATGTCCAATAATAGACAGCTTTGTCCCAGTTTTTTTTTTTTTTATCCTCCCCTAAAAATATGAATGCTTGTAAACAGTATAGTCATTTAATCTAGGAAAATGGCAATGAATGCATTTTTATACAAGAAAGCAGTAGCTGAAACATTCAGTTAAAATGCTAATTTGTTAGAAGCTATCAATAAAGCATACTAATATATGAGCATATCATTTTTTGAATGATAATTATACAATCATTTTTTTTTATTTAAATGTAAAATCTAGTTATAATACCGGTTTAGTTAATACATGTAAGAACCTGCACAAATATTTTCCACAAGTACACAGTGTTACGTTTACACTACACGTAGTAGAGCAAAATATCCTTGTGTTAAATTATTATTAGGAAAGGCTCACGTAAAGCCGCGATGTCTTGTCAGACCTCAAACAGATCATTAATGTACAGCACAATTAGGCATATTTGTGAAAAAAAAAGTTTAAAAAAAAGTATGTGTCTGTATACTATGGAATCACCAAAAGACACGCCAAATGCTATGACATACAGTTGTTGCTGAATGCATTCCATTAAGGACATTTGGAGCATTTCTTAACATACAAAACACTTATGAATTTTAGAAACACACTGATAAGGCAATAAGGACATGCTTTGACACGTTTGACACATTCTCCATGGTTCACTCAGAATGCTGGGAGTTGATAATGGCGTGATCAGTCATTTGTTGTTATTGTTTCGAGATACTAGGAATGTACGACACTATCAGTTATGTCCATGATGTTTTACATTCATGGTTAATACTTTCAAATGGTCTCAGCACATTCACTAGGCAGGTGAATTGTCCTATTTACAAGAACATCGGTTAAAGGCTTGTCTAAAACAGCGACGCGGCTATTCACAAATGAGAGGTGACTGATATGCAATACTAAACAGCAACAAAATGAATACTTAAACAAAGGCAAGAAAAAAAAAAGATTAAAAACTGTCAAGGAAAGTCACTTAAAGGACATGTGCAAGTGTTTAAAAGAGCTGATACGAGACATGCTTTGTTCAAAGAACATCAAAAGACAAAGTTGATGTTATTTGATATTGTCTCTTTGTCTATGTGAGATTCATTAACCTATATTATGTACATAAGTTATTGAGTCCATGTTCATAAAGGTATAAAACCTTGATTACTTTTTAAATAGATGATTCTTCAAAGTTTGGGGTTCACTTAGGCTGCATTTATTTGAGTAAAAACAGTAGCATTGTAAAATATGATTACAATTTAAAATAACGTTTAAAAAAAAATTATTATATTTTTAAAATGTAATTTATTCCTGTGTTGGCAAAGCTGAATTTTCAGCATCATTACTCCAGTCTTCAGTGTCACATGATCCTACAGAAATCATTCAAATATGATTTGCTGCTTAATAATTTTTTTAATTATTATTATCATCAGTGTTTACGGGTATTCACATACTTTTTTTATTTTATTAGTTTATATTAGGCATACTTTCATTATGGCCATACGCACATTAACATACATAAATTTACCATGACAATGACACAAAGTGTCACAAAAATGCACAATAAGAACACAAACATTTAAAAACACAACTATTAAAAAAAAAATCACTATATTATGATGAATATAGGCAGCATGCATGCATTAATGCATATGTGTCTGAGAGCACACGCATGCACACAGTGAGAAGAGGTCATGTTTATCTGAAGGGCCACAGCTGGCTTTCCTCACCTGGAAAAAATCCATTAAACTTGCAATTCTTGGTGCAGTGAGGGTGAGCATACCAAGGCCTCCAGACATGTTTTCCAAGGAACAACTAAAGAGTTCAAGTTTCCGACCAGCACTCCTCGGGCTTGACCGATCAATGAGGCTAGACCAGCTATAGATCTTGTCTTGTGTTTATTAGTGGTGGATTACTGAGCAATTGCTTCTAAATGGGTAAAATGAAAGAAATTGAGGAAAATTCCCTTCATTGAGGAAAATATATCCTCTGCTGGAGAACCTTCCACTGGGAGTATGATCTATGAAAATCTATAATAATAAAGAGAGAACACCCAAAAGGACAATTCTGCCCCCATTTATCCACCCCATGTTGTTAAAAACTTTCTTTCGTCTCTGGAACATAAAAGAAGATATTTGAGAAATGTCTCTTTTATGTCCATGCAAGTCAATGGTAACTGTGTTGCGCATAAGAAAGTAATTCAGATTTGGAGTGACACAAGAGTGAGTAAATGGTGACAATTTTCATTTTTTGGGTGAATTATAACATGTTTTAACATATGAGTCCTAGGTTCCTGTAACACAGCATAAAATAAAAAGACAAAGCAAGAGCATAGACTAGAAAAACCCTGAAAAACAACCTAAGGACAAGATAAGACAACCATTTAAATGGGGCACTTACATCACTCCGAGGTCAGGCAAGAAAAGACTCTGGCATTTCCACCCAGGTATGAAAATGCTTTCCTCCATTTTAAGCAAAACCTTTTATCTTTAACCTTGTTTTTATGTATTTATTTACTTATTTATTTTACAAGGCTACAATGAGGTGCAACAACATTACAACTGACAACAATAATAATTAATTTTGAAATAATTAGAAATTTTACTTGATACATGCAAAGCCATTACTCCAGTTTTGTGTTACATACATTTTTAAGAAACCATTTAAATGTGCTTATTTAGTTCTCAAGAAACATTTCTTATTATTCTTATTTTTTCTTATTTTTTCTTATTGCACATGTCTGTGCTGCTCAATGAAGTGTGGAAAATGTAATACAATGTCTTTTTTTTACAGTTGCTGAATTATATTTGGTCGGCCATATTTTGCTTTAGAAATGGCCAGACACAAACATATTTTTCCAGAAACTCATCAGTCTGATGCTCTGTTCTTTTGAGTAATGAAGGCTGTTCCACGTCTACTGTCTTTAAAGAAGAAAGAAAACTGGATCTAACCAGGACCGAAAGTGGACAGCCCCAATGCACAGCAACAAGAGGACAAACACATCGTAGTCTCTAGTTTGAGAAACCGACCTCTGACTGGTGCTGAAGCTGGAAGCTTCATTGAAGAGTACACAGGAAACACCATCTTTACTGGCAGAGTTTCAAAGAAAATGCTTAAAAATTAGAAAAATAAGAAGCAAGGGGTAGAATAGACAAAATAACTCAAAGACTGGGAGGTAAATGATAAGAAAAGAGTATTATGGATGAATGAATCTAAGTTTAAGGTGTTGGTCTGTTGTGGGAACTGATAATATGGTTTATAAGATTATACTATTACAAGTAATGATGCAATACCAATGAAATCTAACAGACTAGATAAATCACAGTTTCAGTCTCTGTGGCTTACCTGACTTAGGTTAACTAAAACCTGGCTATGTTGACACTATACTACTGTTTACACATTAAACTCGTGGCCACGAGAAAAAAGTTGTTCCCTCAAAATATCGTGTGGCCACAACAAAAGGATGTCATTACCTTGACAAAATGATCTTGTGGCCACGATATATCATCACGTTACCACAAGTGGAACAGCCTACACTAGCAATATTCGTAGTCAGCCGGGTCGATTAAGGGCCAATATGTAGCTATTTTGAGATTATTGGCATCAGCCGATTAACTAACCATATCTGCTTAGCCGATTATCAGTAGGTGTACAGCCATGTCAATGGATAATATACAATTTGCTTATTTTTTAAGACAGTATCAGTAAATTTTCAATAAAATGAGAGTTCATTTCACTTAAGCATTTCAATTGCGTTCCAGCCAGCATACTATTTGCTATCATAAAAAAACAGTATATTATGTACAATCCCTTTCAAAAGTTTTGAGTCATTTAAACAAATGAATAGTTTCTTGAGCACCAAATCAGCATATCAAGACCAATTCACACTGCACCGACAAATGCTGACCAACGCAGACAATCACCAATTCATTTCCCAGACATTCCAGATTCAGTATGTCCAATCGGCGAAAACAAACTCCCGACAGATGTAAACTGACACCGTCAGAGGTAACACACTTATCAGACAAAACCTGTTGCCATCTGTCGTAAAGTGTGAATTGTCCTTTAGAATGATTTCTGAAGGATCATGTGACACTGAAGACTGGAGTAATGGCTGTTTTGCCATCACATGAATAAATAATGTTTTTGAATATACTGTATTAAAATAGAACAATTACATCAGTTATTTTAAACTGTAATAATATTTCACAATATTACTGTTTAGTGTATTTTTTATCAAATAAATATAGCATTGGTTGACCAAATCTACTGCAGCACTTTATGCTGCACATATATTTAAAAAATAGGATGTGCAACAGTACATGTTGTGCACACATATCAAAGAGCAGCGTGCTACATTGCTCTGTGCATGTTTAATTCAGCAAGTAGCTTCCAGTTATCAAAGAAACATAAAAATTTGATCAGGAGACCAATGAAGCAATGTAACAACAAAGAATACCGCTGGTTCTTTGAAATGAAAGGTCATGAAAAGTCATGTGCATTGCATTTTGGGATAGAGTATCCCACACAGTGCACTCTGAGCAGTTCATCCAGGTATTCCATGCAAACTGAAAATACGCATACAAACTGCAGTAGTAGCATGCTATTCCAATAAAAGCCTCTATCTTCAATTGATGCACAATTGGTTTTACCATCTCAGGTTATCAGTTAAATGAATGATTTTGGTAACAGGTAGTTACACATTACATGTACTCACTATAGTAATAACAGTTAATTATGCATGATTACAAGCAACTAACCGTAAACCAAACCCTAACTCTATAGTAAGTACATGTAGTTAATTCATATTATTCAGTACTAGTTGAGTAAGTACAATGTAACTACGTCACTTTAAAATAAAGTGTAACCAATGTTTTAGATTAAATGAGAGAATTTTACTTCACAATTCAGCCAAGTTGCCATTGTGCTGGAAACGCGCCTACTCGCACTGCTGAGGATAAACCATTTCAGACATGAGATATTTGAACAAGAATTGAGTGTTCAGCCTCAGGGAGAAATCAAATCGGACCTTTGGCATTCATGTACCATGCTAACCTTGCTAACCACATGATGAAAGTAAACAGTACCTGATTGGCATCAAAGGGGAACCTCTATCTACAATTTCTGGTATGGACAAAGTGCTCCTCAGATGTTGGACAATATTGGTCTTTGTGATGAGTGCTGGGGGGGACTCTAAAGTTTTCAAGGCAAAGCAGACCAGGCATGTTCCATGAAACACAGTTCTTAAAAATAAATTACTATATGAGGATGCTGTTGTGTGTGTGTTACACATTAGCATATTTAATTAAAGATATGACTTCTCATCATCCCTTGCAATGAGATTCATTAAAATGGCTGTGCTTGATACTTCAGTGTGAATCTTACATCAAAAGTCCACCTCAACAGAATTCCTCCTTCGGGTCGCTTTGCATGTACGTTACTTCTTTGCTCTTGGCCGGATTGGAGCAGCCGTTGTGCTGGTGGTTGAGAAGGCTCCTCCGGCCTGGGTGGGCGGTTGGCTCTGAGGGGTCACACACAGTGACAACGGTGGTCTCCATTCGTGAGAGGGTGTACATGCTGCTCTGGCGCGTTACTTTATGCCGCATGGCCCGCAGCTCAAGCTCGTCGTAGTCAGAAACCCTCACAAACGGGCACCAGCGGAAAACCTGTTTAAAGCCGGCCCGAAACCTGAGCCAAGACGAGAACAAACACAAAACATGAATTAAAAACTGAACAAATCTATGGGCAAAAAGGCTATATTAATTGCACATTTATGCAGGATTTTATCTCTCACTTGCACATCCAACTTAAGTTTCATGTGTTGCAACTACACATTTTTTTCTCACAGTGTGACTTTATTTCTTATGTTAAACTTTGGGCCCTATTTTAACGATCTAAGCGCATAGTCTAAAGCGCACAGCAAAAAAATAGTCGTCATGCCCGTTGCATGGTCTAAAAGGGTTGTCCCTATTCTCTTAATGAGTAATTTGTGTGTTTTACATTGTAATCCTTTTATTTTTATTATTTGGCTAGTTTGTGTGCTGCTGCGTTGTGTAACCCTGTTGTGTAATAAGCAGAGTGTACGCACGTTTTGGACACGCCTATAGGCGCACATTACTAATGCGCTCTTTAAATATCAAAAAAAATACTGCGCCATTGACTTTAGACCAGGTTTCAGTTGGTCAATGGCGCAGTCTATTTCAGTTGCCTCAAAATAGCAACGCACCAACAATGCGCCTGTTTTCAGACCAGCATGCCCATGGGCGCACAAATGGGCGCAAATGCATTTGCTATTTAAACAACTTGGCGCAGGACGTGAAAATGATAACTGCGTCAGGCTGAAACTAGCAAACACTTGCGTTACGCCTGGTGCTGCATTGCGCCGGGTGTATGACAGGGCCCATTATCTCACAATGACTTTTTTTTTTACTCTGAGGTGGAAACAGGCTTTGAATACCTTTGCAAATGACCAAAAGCCATTAAAAGCAATCAATTTGTTAAGTTCGAGTGACTGCACAGGATAAAGAGAAAACCAATATCACAGGAAAGGGCTACTGCCAGCATAACAAGCTTAGCCATGTATTTTTAATAATCAAATACTGTCAGGTACATTAAACAGCAGTTATTTCCCCCGCAATATTCAGCTCATTGATTGATAATGATCCTGCCGTGTCTATTTTTCCGCTTATTGAATAGCGTACAGTTGCAAATTGTTATGCTCCGGTACTAAGCCAAATGGGACCTGAAGAAATTAAATGTGGACTATGTATCATCCAGTCTTGCATTTTAGCCATGTTTTCCATCTGTGGCGCATTTACATAAAGTCAATGCTATGGCTGTCCCAGCCTGATCAAGTTAATGGTGGATAGCAACGGTTGCCAGGCTACAACTGGTAGAGTGCTAAAAAAAAAAAGGCTGCAGAGCTGTATAAAGGTCATTAGCTATATTTTATGGGGAGCTTAAATGTACAGACATGCTCTCACAGTACAGTAAGCTTTTAAATAAACCTGAGAAAGACATTTCATGCCAATGATTTTGTATGGCCATGAAATGAAAGGGATGATGTGCGTTTCACAGTACATGTTCAAGCGGGCAAACATAATGTCTTTCATCTTAAATAATTCTTAAATATTCATTTCAAATTACGTATCACAAATAATTCTAGGCATATATAATTTGTTACCAATGTAATACCTGAGAGTGATTTTTTCTTAGTCGTTTTCTGGTTTCTGGGTTTTCTGGTTGGGTTTAATGGGTTTAAATGGTCGTGATAGGAGTTGAAAAAATGTATGTAAACATATCTTATGTGTAATGTTTTGTTGCTTTACTTTTTTTAACCGTGCTAATTTTAATAGATGCATTGGCCTGAGTGTCTTTCATTGTTAGTGCATTGCTGTAAAGATGACTTTTGCTAAACTAAAGGATGAGTCTAAATGTTCTTCTGTGGTGATCGATGACATATCAAGGATGATGTCAATACAGACTAACTTGTATTGAACCTGGAGCATTCCTTTAATTAAAACCTTGGGGAAAAAGGTGGCTCTAAAGTTGTTTCCAATGATCTCTGTGTCATTGTCATGACATTCAGTGCATATCTTATTTTCTGTCATCTATGCACATGATGAAGAACACATATTGATGCTTAAATTCATTTACGCTGCGTTAAAATAGTGCACCCAAAAATGAAAATTCTTTTATCATTTACTCATCCACAATTTCAGCATATATGTTTGAATCAACCTGAAGAAGAGTAAATAATGACAGAATTGTCATTTTTGGAACACTATCATTTTAAAATGTCTGTATAAATGCACCTATTCATTTTATATCCTTGAAAAATAATGAGAAATAAGTTCAGTGTGGATAAATACTATGTTAATTAATTCTATTAACAGATTATTCATGTACCACATGGAACCAATCTTGGGTCAAGAAAGGACATTCAGTGAAGCCTGTTACATGTCCACGTCCTTCACTTGGACTGATTATTAATGACAGTTTCATTTCAATCATTGATTTAGGAGTACCATTTATTCACAAAAAACATCTCATGGGTGTCCATTACTGCATTATAAGGCTTATTCATGCAACTGTAAGTGGGAACAACACTCATGCTGCTCGAGTCTTACCTGCTGTTCAGGCAGCAGTAAATAATGGGATTGTACATTGTGGGGCTCATGGCAAGCCACATGACTGACAGATAGATCTGCTGAATGAACTTTGATCTAAGCAGTTCCTTGTTCCATCCCGCGGCCAGGAAATATACATGGTATGGCAGCCAGCAGATGGCAAAGGTCACCACTACGATGATCATCATTTTCACCACCTGGAAACAGAAAATGAAGGCAAAAAGTATTGTATCATAATTGATGGGAATTTATTATATCGGAGTATATCAGAGAAAAGAGTCGGCATATAGTGTATCGGTGATGTGGCTTGCATAAGTTATAGTAAAGATATATTTATTATATTTATTCATTTATGCAAATCGTAAATGTTGATAAAGGTTCATCAAGGCGGAGAGTACAAAATAGAGCGGCTTCTAGTCATTGCGACATTGTGACTGACCTTATTTCACGCATACAAAAACAAAGAGAACAGTGGAGGAGCAATCATATCACAAACAGTTATACGGCTGTGTTTTTATTCATTATGTTAATTCATTAAGACACTGCTTGTCATTCAAATCCCACAGCAAACAGCACACCCATAAGCACAAAACAGTGTCAGGATACCAAAATCTTGGTCATGCAACCAACAAGCTTTGACACTTTGGGCAAACAATGCATCTGCAGCAAGAAAGAAAACCCCAGGCAACACATTTCCAACAGAACAAGGACACACCACATGAGGTCTTCTCTGACTTCCTCTGGGTTCAGCAAACATGGCGTACGTGCTCCTGAAAATTGTATGTTGACTAAGTTGTAATTGCCAAAATTCAGCTCTCTGCTGCTTTTACTGTACTGTTCTTGTGTCAATTGTCAAACTGTGTTGTGTGTAGATCTGTGCAGTTCTCCATCCTGTCAGTTTTGTTCGGTCCTCAAAATATCCTCTCTCACTTCAAGCAAGTGTCCTTCTGCCCCTGCAGGGACTTCTGCCATAACAAATCCATTTCCCATCCTTCACGAGATGAATTGTTTCTGTAGCCACATCACAAAGTCTGATTGGAGGAGCCTCCCGCTTCACTCCACTAATGAATTTAATTACATTGTTCATGCTGTCCCATAGAGACAGCGAATGGAGCTTTGTTAGATACTCTTCAATCTGAAGATCTCACTCAGAGATCAATAAAAGTGAACAAATTAATATGTGAATATAGTCATTACAACATTTTGCCATTTATATATTAAGAGTGTCATATCTTGAGGAACCAGGATTCTTTCTTGATCTTTTAAGATAAGATTATTGTACAATGAAAACACACTAGAATGACACAAGTCAAAGCTTCCTCCCAAGTGCAAAAAAGCTGGAAGAAAGAAAATAATCAACTACTAGTCAACATGTCCATCGCTCTTCTAGCATGCACACTTAGCCTCAAGAGACACCACAAGAAGTCTGTGTACGTTCACACGGTTTATTTTGTGATGCTGTCACAAAGTAATGAATATACAATTTTTTAGCTTGACCAATCATTAGGTTAGATTGTTGAAAGTTTATTGTAATTTCTGCAGGTTCACAAATAACTATTTTTAAAGCAAAAAACTTTATGAACTATAGTAATGGAGTAATTCTCAATATTTAGTTTGGTCTGAAATTCAATTATCACACTGCAACAGAAACAGGATAAGCACACATATTTACACCCTGCTGAACTGTGTTTTCAGCATCTGTAAGTTAAAGTTGTTTAAATGTGCACACAGCATTGGGCTATTTCTTATGTATAAATTAACCTTTTTGGCTTTATATAAACTCCACAATGTGAGGAATCATGTTTAAATATGAGTAGGGGTGGATGACATATCGAAAATACACAATATCTTCATGATGTTGTTGCTGGCAATATAAAATTAGGCTTTTAATGCACCTTCAAAGAAGGCTGTCATTATCTTGTAAATCATGAGTATGAATGCATTCAGACATGTTTTAATAGAATGTTAGAATAGGTAAAAATATATTTCTGGGAATGAGTCAACAGTTATTTTTAAATTAAAATATTAAAACCATAGTATTATATTATATATATTTAAAAAAAGATTTTCACAGTAAGTATATGAATATCAAGATGTATTTGCAGATATATATGCAATATATCAGACACCCCTAATGAGCATAGAAAATATGATACCATAAATGATTAACTGTGAAACAAATCATCAAAGGAAAGAACAGAAGACTACACATGGTGTGTTTCACAGACTCTACGTGGATGACACATAAAATATATAATTTTGGAATATATATAATTCTTCAAAGAACTCATATTATGATTTTTTCTATGGGCATCTCATCAGTATTCCATCCCTAAATGCCTGCCTTTGTTTTCCTAAAGATGCATTAAGAATCTTCCCTACACCACATTTCAAAGACAGAGAGATATAGTGCCGGTTCAACGGTTCAGCAGGAGGTGGACGTGAGAAGATGTCCTGGGGTAAAAGGAAAGCTTATATGATTGCCATTCACACTCACCTTCAAGCCAATGTTTCTCTCCCAATATGTCTCCAGACGAAAGCTTCTGCAAACTGAGAGCTGGAAGTGCACTGCGTTTGACACCACAATAGAATGTCTCTTTTGTTTTCTCTTATCTGCCCTGTCTCTTCGATACAAAGATTGAGAAAAGAAAAGGGCACTCTCATTGAAACAGAAGTCCTTTAAGTGATTGGCGCTTGAATAGAGACTGCACAACTGTGGCAAATAGAGATCGGAGATCTGTTTGAGGTTGTGGAATGGAGAATAGTCAATGGGCTGACGTAAAGTGCTGATCAATACACTGATATAGATCATAAGAGAGACAAGTCCAGAGAGACAACAAAGAAGTAATGCTCGAACAAAGTACAAGAAAAGAAGAAGAAGAAATTTCAGTGCCTAAAACAACGGGTGAACATTTTTAAATTCATCAGGTCAGGTTTTCTTCACTATTCAATAGAATTCAATTCATTCTTTTTCACAGAAATTAAGATTAGGGTAGATTGGCGATTAAAACGTATTTTTACATGGTTCCTTGCACAATACTACATATGACCTCAAACGCTTTTAAATTCCGTAAAAATACGGTACAATGTACCATATGTAATGGGGCTAAGTAATGTTTATTTACGTTAAATTACTCTTGACTACGCCACTCCAATTTTGCTGGGGTAGGAGATCCCCAAATCACTTAAAGGTTTCCCCGCACGGCTATTCAATTCAATGAATAAACTCAAAGGCAGAACTACTATAAACAAAACCCTTTTTTATTTAAATACATAAGTTCTGGTCTCATTTGGTTTCACTCAAACAGGCGACTGATGTTACAGAAGTAGTAGTAACTAGAGGGTGTGACATAACACTTAAAAAGAAACACATCAATCTAAAAATACACATCAACCCCAAAAGAAAAGGCAATGTCCTATACACCACAATAATGCACAAACTCAACCACACACCATTTCCACACCACCCTCATATAAGTGGAAGTGAATATGTCCAAGCTAGAACGGCCTAGCGGCGAAACACAAAATAAACCATGTAAATACAACACAAATCGACTAATACTGGGCCAACCAAACAATACACAGAAAATACGAAACTAAATGGGTAATATTTCACAAAACCAAAGAAATATTAAATAAACTAACAAAAATAAAAGGTAGGGAAAACAGTGATCAACAGCACGAGACTCTTTGTGTGCCACAGGTGTCTGAACCGCTGTTTCAACATCCACTGCTCATCCAACTCAACATGTGAGGGCTTTTAAAGTACACTTCTGTGCAATAGTTCGTACCAAACATTCAGCAGCTACTGCTCTTCCAGTCCAAATTAATTAGCAGTAGGAGTTTTCAGTAGTGATGAGTCGTTCATGAACGTCATCCGTCACGTGACAAATGAACGAAAGACTCGGAAGTTAAAGTAATTTTTTATGTTCCCTGTAAATTATTTTTGACTGCATTATAATGATTTCTTAATTCAGAATATGATCAAGATTGCGTAGGTGGATGTGTTGGGGGAATTTGCCTGTTAAAAGTATAACATTTAAAGCCCCTTAAATGAACAAAATGACTCGAAAAAAGATTAGTTATTAGAACAAGAGAGTCAGTAAAATGATCCGAACTTCCCATCACTAGTTTTCAGCACACATCTACAATCAACAGAACTTGTTCTTCCAGCGACTAACCACCACCTGCACGCCAAACAATTCAGGCACTACAAGCCTTCAAAGGAAGTGCTGTATTTAAAGGCCCAGCGTACCTTTTACAAATATGCCCAGCAACGCCCCCTGTTGACTTGGCTACACATATTAATTTGAAGGAATTTTCCGTATTTGTCTTTTACAGGACTTTTACCCGTATTTTGAATCACGCGTTGCATTGTGGGAACTAGAAACTGATCGGCGCGAAAAACACACACACAGATGACGCGGCCAAAGTTGTCGGATTTCGGATGTGTGGAAGCCATTCTGACACTTCTGTGGTAAAAAACGAAAATTATATTTTGCTAAATGTCAAATAAGCTGTTTACGTAACGTTATTTAGTTGTTGTTAGGCAATGACGGAGCCGTCGCGTTTATCGTTTTATGCATATCGTCACACATTGAAAGATTTAGTTCACACTCGTGGAAGTTCCCCTGATTGTATGTGTTATAGTGTCCTCGTTGTAACTGGTTCATTGGCTTTTATTTTGTCGGTGATGCGGTTTATTTCGTGCCGAGCGCACCCGTTAACCAGTATAAAGTGCAGTAACGTTACTCGTGTTTTTGAAGCAGTTTAATGGCTTCAAACAAAAGCTAGCAGTACTAGCTAGCAGTAGATGAATCGTCAAGAAAAGGAAAGGCCATTTAAGACTTGCTTGATTTAAAAGGCATGAAGATACAACGTGAAGAGACTGTGTGTGAAGATGCAGTACAGCTGGATCAAGGATAACACCACATTTTCTGTCAAATGAGGTAACGTTACGTTAATGTTATGTTTACGTTAGACTTTTTATTGTCTTGTCTTTGTTTTAGACAACACACAGACATTATACACACACTACACATATTATTTTACTTTAAACCCTAAATAATGACCTTGAAAGATTAATTTACATTTAACATGACTGCTGTTATACTTTTGCCTGTAACGTTAGTCATTCTTTACCAGTCCAGCACCCTCCTCATTAGTTTGTTTCATAGTGTTTCTGTTGTTTTCTTATCTATTGACAGGACTTGGCTGATGTAACATTACTGTGCATCCCAAGCACCATTCTGCATGCTCCTTATGGGTTTGTGTTTTGTTTTATTATTATTATTATTTTTTTTTTTTTTTTATCATTATGAGTATTCAATATTGGCAAAACACATTTAAATTTAAAGTCTGAGGAAAATTTTTTATAGAAAAAGTTGGTTGCTGAACACCCCCTTCAAAGATGTTATGCTTATATGGTCAGTAGAAAAACATTGTGTAGGGAAGATTTAAAAAACTATTTTTGGAGCGGTTTTCTGAAGTGATCGTGTAATGTTTTTCATGTTGTAATATCTTATTTGTTTAAGGTGATGGGCATTCAGGATTGCAGTCATTCGTTATTATTGACCACATCTCCTACCCCATTGAGGCAGTGAGCTACAAAATACCTAAAGAAAATGGCACTTATCCTGGAGTTCATATAAAGGTAAGCAACACATTTTTTATGAAAACTTTTTATAGAGCATGTTGTTGTGTTACTGTTTATATAATTGAAAATAATGAAACATATTATAAGGTATAGTTGAGCAGACAAGCTAACATGACATGCAATTGGAGTCCACTGGAAACAGAAGTCTTAGCATTTTATACAGTGTTTGAATTTGAAAGAATTAGGGATGGCAGTTGATAATTTAACGAACGTAAAATACTGTACGATTGTTTTTCAACCTCAACCAGGTCTGTATGATCCTTTGTAGTTCAATTTCCTTAATTTAATTTCTTGTGTAGCTAAAAACATAATCTTTTTTCTTCATATCCAACGTTCCTGTGCAGAAATCCTGAACGAAGGCCGAAAAGGCTGAGATGAAGGAAACCAAATGTCTACACATTCCTCCAAGACTGCTGAAGTTCCTGTATGAACAACTGAAAACCCATGTAAAGTTTAAGCTTTTGTCAAATCTCTTAATGGACCTTTAACTGAACATACCGAAGAAGGAAAGTTTTTCACGCAAGTTGTTCACTCCAAAATGAAAATAATGTCATTAATTACTCACCCTCCTGATGTTCCAAACCTGCAAGACTTTAGTTCATCTTCAGAACAAAAATGAAGATCTTTTTAATGAAATCTGAGAGCTTTCTCTTCCTCTGTTGACAGCTTACGCAACTACCACTTTCAAGCTCCAGAAAGGTAGAAATTACTTCATAAATTTGAGGTTAAACCACTGGAGTCACATGGATTACATTTATGTCTGTATACCTTTCTGAACCTTGAAATTGGTAGTTGCGTAAGATGTCAATGGAGGGACAGAAATCTCTCAGATTTCCTCAAAAAGATCTTAATTTTTTGTTCTGAAGACGAATGGAAGTCTTGTGGGGTATGGAAAAACATGAGCGTGAGTAATTAATGACAATTAAAAATTTTGGGTGAACTAACCCTTTAAGGAATATGGTGTTCTCTTACAGAATGGCATCAACACTAACATTTCATTCTACTATTGACTGTCTAAAGCTATTTTTAATGATAAAAGCAGCAGACCTGTATTCGTATTCCATTTGTTTTTGTTTCTTTCTGTATTGTATTGTATTGCATTTGAAAATGTTTTGAATCTTGACTTTCACAGTTTATGAATTTTTTTTTTCAAAGAATTTTGTGAGCTATTTGGTGCAACACCAATATTGTGCAAGTACCTTCTCATGTTTTCTTTTTTTAATTCTGTCTCTTGTTTGTTTAATGTCTAAAAACTTATTCCACAATACAAGCACTTTTTAATGGTGCTTTGTACATGGTTTCATTTATGTCATATATATACAGTATATCTTTACCCATTGAATGTATTTATGAATGTTTACATGAAAATTTGTACAAAAATAAACCATGTTCAATTTGTATATATGGTTCTTGAATTATTTGCCACCAAAATATATGCTATAAAATTTCTATAAATGTAGAAATTTCTGTATAAGGATTATCCGTTAATAGTACAGAAAATGTACTGTTAATATACAGAATTTTCCATTTTAGAGGTGAAGGAACTGTCCGTAATTTAACGGAAAATGTCCTGGTAATTTTCTGCCAGTACATTATCCGTTTTTTTACGGAATTATTTTTTACAGTGTAGCTTTTACCAAGCATCACATAAGCAGCTCCATTTGTATGGCTTTTCTGATGTTTTAAAATTTCTCGGTAACAATACAATACATACCATTTAAGTAGTGTATAAAAACACCAATAAGAATCAAAGGGTCAAGTTAACCCAAAACCAGAATATTTAATACAGGATTGGGGGTAAAGTCGATTAGCGGCAGCTGTTAATTGACCCACCAGCTAACTGAGTTTGAAAATACACGTAGTCCTTCTAGAGTTATATATGAATTATTGAAAAACCTTTGTGGGGTGGCACAATCTGGAGAGACAGATCTGGATCAGCGTATCGTGATGGATGAGCAACCGAGGTTTTTGCTCTCTGTCAGCATGAGGAAGTAGAAATGCAAATTACTAGACAAGACTTTGTTTAGAAGGTCAAACCGATGCAATGCCACAGGGTTACCGCCTCTTTCTGTCCTTAACCATATTATTTTAAAATATCTTTCACTGCATTTTGCTTAGTTATTTCATGATTTTGTTCAAATAAAAATATCAAATTATTCTTAAATAATAATCATTTCATTCATTTATTAACCATTTCAGTCATATACGTCTCTTGGTAATTATGTGGGCTTGCTATACACGAGAGACTGATCATAACAATTTTTGGCAATGATTTTTCTGGGGTGGGTTGCCAGGTCTTTCCCCAACCCTCCCCATGGGTCAGGACTCACACACATGCATTTAGCCTCTCCAATTCACCTATACTGCATGTTTTTGCAATCCGGAGCTCCTGGAGGAAACTCACGCAGACACAGAGAGAACATGCAAACTCCACACAGAAAGGCCTCATCCTGGCTAAGCCAGGGCTCGAACCGAGACCACCTTGCTGTGAGGATAAAGTGGTGCCTGCTGAATCACTGTGCTGCCCTAAATAATAATAATTAGTTACAATTAATTATAAATTATGATAATTCTGTAAATATTCTCTTAAAACAAACCTTAATATCATACACAATTTTTAGGTGACTTAATCTGGTTTTAGGGATTGTTAAATATCTAGTTCAGTCATGAAACTCTATATGGCGCAGGCTGATAGGTGCTTTACATGCAATCAGCAAGCTAGTCCTGATCCTCTGCAACCCTCCACCTCCCCCAGCTCCACCTGCCTAGATCTACTACAGGATTTAAGCATGTCTATTCATGCAGCAGCAGCAACATATCTTATGTGCTCACAGCAGTGTGTCTGTGTATCTGTTGGCAGTAGCATTTCTTCACTTGCGCTATAACAGAAGTATGCATAGCGGATCTATAGGGCCAGATTTACTAACAAAAAAAAAAAAAAAAAAATACTGTCAGGATTTACTAAAGACATGCAGTGGAAAAAAAAAGCGCTGAAAATGCATGGACAGTCTTTTTTTTTTTTGCTTACCTTATTGCATATGCATTTGTAGAAGTTTCCCTTTCAGACCGTAACACTTTAGTTTGGGATCCAATTCTCCCTATTAACTAGTTGCTTAGTAGCATGCATATTACTTGGATATTGACTGTTTATTAGTACTTATAAAACATATATTAATGTCTTATTCTGCAGGACCATATTCTACATTGCTAATCCTACCCAATTCCTCAACGTAACAGCTTCCTTACTAACAATTAACAAATTTGGCCGTGTTGGTAATTTACTAAGGTTTGCGGTAGTCAATTTACTGGTATTTGCGCCATTATTCAACACCCAAAAAAGCATGTCTTTACCCATTTTGGCCTGTGTTGTTAATAGATCACCTGCACCTGATGATCAGCGGCTTTGACTGTTTGTGACCCTGCGCTAATTTGCATTGCTCTTGGTCGATTGCGTTGGTCATTATGGAAATGATCCATCTACGACTGTGTTCTTTAATTTGCGCATCAACAGTAGATCACGCACAGAACTTTCACAGTTCCATTTGCGCTTTTATGGAATGCACTCTCACGCTAATTTGCCCTGTTTAGTAAATCTGGCTCTTAGTCTGCCAAGACCAATAACATGTTAAAACTATACTGATAGTTTTCATGATTTAAATATTTTTAATAAATACGAACGAGTAAGCCACACACTATATTCCACATCAGTGGTCAACATGAAAATTAAAACCAATAATAATCATCATTACTTGCTGAGTAACTGAGCTGACAAATTTGACAAGAGTTTATTTACCTCACACTGTCAGTAAGGCAAAACTCACTCTTCAGCAGACACACTCACTCTCATCCTAATCAATATTGATTCAGCAAACAGTTGCTTGACAGAGGAAACGTGGTGTTTTCTAATAGAACCATGTGAACTGAAACCACGTCACCATTTACAATGTCATTAACATCACTTCTTCCAATATATAGAATCAGGGTTTAAAAAGAGATATATCCATTATGTATTGATCAAATTTAAATCACTGCTGTCAAAATATATCAATGCCCACGACATCAAGATATGTGTCAAAAAATTAGATAAACAAATCTATCTCAGACAAAGTGCATTATAAACAACTGATTTAACTTCATAAATTAGCGTGTTGCTCTGCAACTTTTATTTAAAGGAATAATTAAGCCAACAATAAAAATAGTCATCATTTAATCACACTTCTGTCCTTCCAACCTTGCATTGACTGAGTGGACTTTTGTTTTGCGTACAAGGAATTTACATTGCCATTGCGACATTGATTTACATTGCCATGCTCCAAAAGGACAAATATGGTGCATTTCAGTCCTTTTTGGAGCTTGACACCATCTTATCACCAGCAGTTCAAATACTCTGCCCAACGTTTGGCTTTGTTGGCTTACTGTTCGATTGGAGTATACAAACTAAATCCAGTCAAAATAAAATAAATACTAGCTGCAACCTAAAAGCATCTAGGTGGAGTCGCATATCCAGAAACAAGAAAAAAAGAACACAAACCACTTTCAGTACCTTCAAACATAGACTTGCTTAACAGATTAATGAGATGACAGATGACAGAAAGGCTGTGACACTGGCCATAATGGTGCATTGATATATTCATTCCAGCAAACAGAGCTGGAGTCATTTTGAATACTTATTTAGAGAAAATGAAGCCTTCCTGAAAACAGCTCCTGCGGAGAAAATGGAGCACAGACTGTCAGGGGCTGATTGTACAGAATACAGAATACATCGTGCATCTGGCTTGACTGTCTCACTTTGCACTATTTGCCAGAGATGAGCTGTTTGCTGCAACCGGCCTGGACTGTGAAATATCTCATATTTTAATTAATGTAACAACAGTGATGAACCGTTATTTTAATCAATTTAGTTACTAATGTGTATATCTCTGACGTAAAAAAAATAATTAAAAAAAATCCATGTGTGATAGCCCAGTTGAGTTTTATTGACAGCAACAGCATAAAGGCTTAGCAAATTGACTAATCAGATTGGATTTTCAAATGGTTCAACGTCAAATTAAATTCAATAAGTAGTTTCCGGAAAAAGGCTGAAAGGATTTACCTCCCCATATATAAATAACCAGGTATTATTAAAGGTAACCTTTCCAACCAATTATTCTTCAGTATCAGGTGAAGAAAGAAAGAAAGAAAGAAAGAAAGAAAGAAAGAAAGAAAGAAAGAAAGAAAGAAAGAAAGAAAGAAAGAAAGAAAGAAAGAAAGAAAGAAAGAAAGAGAATAAAAACGTTTTAAATGTTTAAATTTAAGTATTTCATTAATCAAATTTCAATTTTAATTACTGAGTTATCTTAGATGTGCTAGGTCTCTTTATGTGCAAATGGTAAAAATGGCTTTGGTACTTGCCGATATCCAGTGAAAGAGCCACAAAGCAAATATGGAAGAAAATGGATTGTGATAGTACTGTGGCTCAGGCACGTGGCTCTCTGCTTTGGATGAGATAAGCAAAACTTCACAAGTGTGGTTTGGTGATTGCAGTTAACACACTACGGCAGCAGTCATTGTCTTCCAGCAGAGCAGATTGATGCTTTGCGCTCAAAAATTTTGATTATAATTATCCGCAGCATGCTCAAGAAATGTTAAATAGGTTTTCAAATGAATGCTTTCACATGCACTTTTACAAATTCACTTGATTCACAGTGTCAGATGATAAACAAAAATGAGCACAAATAAATATAGTACGTTACACTTGCTCTCTCTTGAAATGTTTTTCCATGTCCAATTTCCTACACAGCTTATAAGAAAATGTACTCTATGTAGATACATTTTCTCTTACACCTTCCTGTGCATGCCAATTAACTATATATATATATATATATATGTTATATTGTTTATATATATATATATATATATATATATATATATATATATATATATATATATATATATTTGTGTATTTAGCCTGTAATGTTATAATATGCATGGACCTGTATGTCTTTAAGCTGAAATGTGGGGCTAAAAAATGTAAACCTCCATGACTATGGAAGTAAAATAATGCCAAATGTTTTTGAAACAAAAAAGCCTGTTGAATTGCACTACTTGAAAAAAAAAATAGGCATTGCATTAACCATGCTTGCATTTTAATGCATTGTATTTTTAGGGCTTGCATTTTTATGGGCTGAAATTCAACATGGTTGAATATTTAAACTGAATATTTCAATTAAAAACATTTCAAACACATTTTCATTATAAAAAAAATCAATAATCCATATTCACCTTTCATATTTCACTTCCAAAATATTAAAACTGTTTAAAAATACAACCTATAATATTCAACAGCCATTTTTCGGTCCATTTTATTTCACTGTGCAAATTCGCTTCCACAAATTCAGTGGTTCAAATTCGACAGAAAATACTACGTTGACATCCAGGAACTGCAGGAAAAGCAGTAGATTGCCGAGCATACTCTCCATCTGCTGTTAGTCAACCTCACCAGCAGGTGGTGCAAAAGCGCGTGTTGTTGACGAAGACCAGCAACAGTTAGAACAAGCCATTCATTCATAAAATGAAAATGATTATCTGTGTCAGTATGCGGAAAAGATGATAAAGACACAAAAGCTGTGTTTATGTTTCATTCAATAACTTCATTGTTACTTTCCCTGTGTAGCCTACATGTCATCAGCTTTCTCTACCATGAACAGGATTATAATCGGTTTCCCTCAATACCTCATACTCAAGGATTCCCCTTCTGTCGGGACAAAACGCTTAATGTAGCTTAATGGACTAATACAGTGATATAAAAGACCAAACTCGCACCTTATTGGGGATGTAGGCTGTAGGCTACTATATAGGCTACAGGCAAGCAGATGGACAAAAAATATGAACTTAACGCGCAAGTTTCAACAACGTAAATCAACACTTGATCAATTAATACTAACACTTTCTTTTCTCTTCTATTCTCTCTCTCTCTCTCTCTCTTTCTTTATATATATATATATATATAGTATAGTAGGCTATGCCTACGTGTATTGCATTAGCTTAAACTGGGAAGAGTCATAGCACTTGCATATTGTTGTCCACCTATTGTTAGTTTAACTGTAAATCGCTTTGGATAAAAGCGTCTACTAAATGACTAAATGTAGCCTAATAAATGTAAAATTGGCTTGACATTGGACATTCGCACATTTAGGGACCGTCTCCAAAGTTGCATACAACATTGGCATACACGTTTCTAACTTCAATACCAGTATGCCTGACACTAAATGTAACACTTTACAGTTGGTTTTATGACTGTAAGTCGTTCTATTCAAATGCAATTGAAGTTAGAAACGTGTATACCAATGTCGTATACACTTTAGAGACGGTCCCTAAATGTGCGAATGTCCAACATCAAGCCAACTTTATGCCAGTCTATCACTGGGAAACGCTCAGCATTATGCGAGTTTGATCTTTTATATCACTGTAATTAGTCCATTAAGCTACGTTAAGCGTTTTATATGTCCAGAAGGGGAATCCTTGCTTAAGTATTGAGGGAAACCCTAATAGCCTGTATGCAGCACATTGCCACAATATAAAGTTAAGGCAACTAAACAACCAAGAGAAATATATGTCAACCTCAAAAATGTAACATTGGATCTGTACAGCCGCATCGGGGAATAACATTATAATCTCGTTCACGGTAGAGAAAGATGCATGTAGGCTACACAGGAAAAGTAACCGTGAAGACACTGCATTTAACATAAAACCGCCGTCATAATAATCAGAAATACACTTACATTGCTGTAAATGAGTTTTATGAATGAATGGCTTGCTCTAACTGTTGCTGGTCTTCGTCAACAACACGCACTTTTGCACCACCTGCTGGTGAGGCCGACTAACAGCAGATGGAGAGTATGCTCGGCAATCTACTGCTTTTCCTGCAGTTCCTGGATGTCAACGTAGTATTTTCTGTCGAATTTGAACCACTGAATTTGTGGAAGCGAATTTGCAAAGCGAAATAAAATGGACCGAAAAATGCCTGTTGAATATTATAGGTTGTATTTTAAATTATTTTAGTTTTAATTAGTTTTAATATTTTGGAAGTGAAATATGAAAGGTGAATATGGATTATTGAATTTTTAATAACGAAAATGTGTTTGAAATGTTTTTAATTGAAATATTCAGTTTAAATATTCAACCATGTTGAATTTCAGCCCATAAAAATACAATGCATTAAAATGCAAGCATGGTTAATGCAATGCCTATTTTTTTTTTTTCAAGTAGTGCAATTCAACAGGCTTTTTTGTTTCAAAAACATTTGGCATTATTTTACTTCCATACATGACTTTGTTTCAAAACACACATTACTGTTGTCGCAGGGCTGTGTAGTTCAGATCCGAAGAATGATGCATGATGCAGAATAAATTATGGAATCTTTTTAATAAACACCAAGAATTACCAAAACACACTACACATAAACATAGATGACACCAAACAATAAACTGAGGGAACTAAGAGATAAACACACAGAGGATGGTAATCAACAGAACAGGGAGCAGGTACAAACAATGGTATGACAACAAATGAGAACCCAGGCAAAGACAGAGACAATGAAACTAAACAGAACAAGATAATGAAACTAAACAAGACATGATCATGAAAGATATCTGGTCATTTGTTTTTTAGACAAGTACCCTTTCCAACCCAGACATTGTTGAAAACATTTGCTGGTTTTGTACAACTAAAACCTGCCAGGTTGAAGTTTATTTTTATTTTTTTAAATGCTCTAATATTATTAAAATACATTTCTGATGGTACCACATCAATAGCTAAATGTTTCATTCTATTTTTTTTCCCAAGGATCAGGGATTTTTTTTTTTACAACTACATGCATTAACTTTCAGATCATAACCCATCCCTGAAACACACAAACACACACACACACATCTTCCAAAGAAAAGCGTGCCTTGAGAACAGAGTGAGGGAAGCTATTGTGACATGATCAGAGTCTGGAGGTAAACTAATCAACCGAGGCTTCTAATCCATAATCATCAGAGCATAACTCACAGGATCACTTTCCTCAGGCTTAGATTAGTGTTATTAGCAGATTCTTCAAATCCAAAGTAGGCACTGCCTGCGTAATCCTGAAGGCAGACATACTGCTTCAGTGAGGCATTCAAACCATGAAGCCTAAATCCTACATGCGAAGTCAAGTGCAGCTGCCTAAAGCTTTCAGCTAATATGACAATTTTTGAAGTGGTAATGACAAAGTTTCGTAACAATGAGTCCTGCTCTGGATTAAGAAAGGTGATGCAGGGTAAGGAATATTGGAATTCATTTTACATTTCATGACATAAAATAAAAATACTCTGCATTATGCATAAGCACTAAATGTGCATGACAGATAAAGTACTGTTTAAGTCCAACTTTGCAGCTAAGCCAACATATAATATATTCCCAGTAATGCAATTATTTTTGAGCTACTGTTCTAATTGAAATCGTATTCTGAATGCGTCTGTTAAATTTCAATCAATCAAGCAACTTCCACTTTTATTAGATTCTGTAGTTCTTGATTCTGGCGGAGCCAGAGTGCCCGAGAACTGAGGCGGAGCCGGTGTGACAGAGGAGGATCCGAAGCGAAGGAGGAAACCTGACCAAGACTGACCAAGTGACCAAGTGACTGACCAAGACTGGCCAGTGGGACGAGGGAACCCGGTGCAGCCGCAAGGTCGAGGGTCTCTGGTGGAGCCGAAGGTGAGGGGGCCAAGGCGGAGCCGACAGGTCGACGGGCTGAGGTGGAGGGAAAGGATCAGAGGCCGGAGGCGGAGCTATACGATCCTCTTGCTCAGGCGAGGCTGGTGGTTGCACGACCTGTGGCTTCGCGTCACAGCAAGGCGTTCCCGGGATAGACGAAGGGCTGACCAGCATCCAGCAGAGACAGGGCTGGAGGACTGACTGAGCTGTGCGGTGAAGGTGACAGAGATAAGCTTTACGAGATCAATGACGGTAATTCCAATTCCCAACAGGTCAACGAAACAGTCTCAGTGCTGTCTTGAAACCGTGATGATTCAGAACAGACAGATAATTCACAGTCTATACAGGTTTCAGTGCTGTCTTGAAACAACAATGATGAAGGAAGTACCGGGTGGGATCGGGTGGGAGGCAGTACCTCAATGTCCAAATCTATTAGCCAGTCCTCTGTGTCCAAATCCACCAGTATTCCCTCAGTTGCGCGGCTCACACTCCTGGTCAGACATGCTCTGGAGCACCGGCTCCAGGGCGATGGCCGGCACTGTCCCTTCCTTTTCGGGTTCTGGCTCACGCATCGTGGTCGTGGTGGCTACTTGACAATTCATAATTTATGATGTCAGACCCAGCAACCCCACCAATTAAATATATTCATATTATGTAATTATTAAATATTGGTCAGTACTTTTTACAGTAACACTTTATTTTTCAGTGCCCTTGTTACACGACACATGTAGTTACTAAAGTAACAGCTATACATTATACATAACTACATGCAACTAACCCTAAACCGGACCTAACCCTAACCCAACAGTATGTACATGTAATTAATTAATATTACTCAGTACTTAAATGTATAGTTACACTGTAACAAGGACACCTAATAAAGTGTAACCCTTTTTACTTTTAATACTTAAGCACATTTACTTTTGTACTTTTACTCGAGTAAAATTGAAAAGGAGTATCTAATAGTTTTACTGGAGTAATATTTTATAAGGGTATCTGTTATTTTACTCAAGCCCTTAAAGGGATACTCCACTTTTTTTGGAAATAGGCTCATTTTACAACTCCCCCAGAGTTAAACAGTTGAGTTTTACCGTTTTCGAATCCATTCAGCCGATCTCCGGGTCTGGCGGTACCACTTTTAGCATAGCTTAGCATAGATCATTGAATCGGTCAGGACCATTAGCATCTATCTAAAAAAAATTACCAAAGAGTTTCGATATTTTTCCTATTTAAAACTTGACTCTTCTGTAGTTACATCGTGTACTAAGACTGACGGAAAATGTAAAGTTGCGATTTTCTAGGCTGATATGGCTAGGAACTATACTCTCATTCCTGCGTAATAATCAAGAAACTTTGCTGCCGTACCATGAGTCCAGCAGGCATAATGATATGACGCAGCGCCTGAAAATAGTCCCCAGCTCTGTAACTTCCAACGTGACCGGGACTAAGTTTTTCTAACCTATTAGACCTATTTTCTATTTTCAAAAAAAGTGGAGTACCCCTTTAATTTGTGTACTTCGTCCACCTCTGTGTGTGTGCTATACACATCAATTCTACTTAATTGTGAGCAATATGAGATATATTATCTTAAGTGCATGATTGGAAACATTACCGGGAAGGCTTGCCACAATTAGATTTCAAAGAACGGGTCACAATACTTCAAACTGAAAATATACCACATAAAGCAGATGTTCTTTTAATATCTTCAGTCCATTTTGAGCATCATTCATTCATGTTTACAAATATAAAGTCTCTATAGGGTTGCTTTTTTCTGGTTTGTCAATGGCTACACAAAGACCGCGAATAGATAAGTGTTTGTCACCGACCAGCTTCTCCAAGAGTTTCATCTGAACTGACAATGAAAATAAAAATGTCCCTAGGCTTAATTGAGGGTCTTCTAAAGGCTGAAAAAGATGTACATGCTTCTGGGTTCCCATAATCACCAATACGCATCATATAAATTGGGGGCATATGGAACCCGCAAGACCTAACTGGCTCCAAATACACATATTCAGGACGCCAGCCACTAATGGAGAGAAGAGACATGATGAGGGGGCAGCCGTAGGGAGCGAGCAAGATGCAGCGTTGATTGAAAAAAAAAAGCCAGCACAATCCCAGCAGCCATTAATGAAACGTATAACAGGCAGACTGAGCTCTGAATGCTATTGATTGCAATGTAGAATATATATAATGCCTATTGAACCAGCGAACGACTGTATTCCAAAGACTGAATGATCCTCGTCAAAGACCTTACAGTGGGTTGCAAGGCCAGATTCTGCCCAAATGCTTGTTCAATGTTGAGCTGCAATATTTTGCACACTTTCATTTAATTTGAATGCATCTTAAATAGCTTATCAATTGGGTAAGTCACAACATTCTCACTTAATGGACCATATTGCTTTAATGAACTGAGTTTTTTTTTTACTGTCTACACTTAGTGGTGCCCACAGGATTCTAGTTCATGGTACATAGAAGAGCACATCGAAATATATTTACACAAGAATCACAACCCCGAGACACGATGGATCACACACTCTAAGGGTGCTTTCACACTAGCACTTTTGGTGCGCACCCGGGTTCGAATGACGTCATAGTTCGGTTCGTTTGGATGATGTGAACGCTGTTTTCCGAACTCGGGTGCGCACCCGCGAACCGTACTCGAGTCCGCTTAAAAAGGTGGTCTGGGGTACGGTTCATGTGAACTCGGGTACGATTCGCTGCTGATATGAACGCAATCGTACCAAATCGCGGAAGTGAACCGCTATTGATGACGTATAATGTGGTGCGTGCCTGCGTGCGTGTGTGTTTAACAACTGTAAAAGGGTCTATACGCTTACCTTGACGAAAACAGGGATTGACGCATGCAAGCAGAGAGATGATTTCTGCTTGCCTCCACAAAAATTGTCTTCGGCGGACATCCCGCTGTCTTTGGAACGGTTTTAATACTTTTGCGGCAGACAGACGCAAGTGTGTTTCTGTATATTTTCTTTGAAAACAAAACCAAAGGTTAAAAAAAAGAAAAAGAAATGTGAAGCGAGCAATTCTATCCATTTTGACGCCTTTTCATAGCAGTTACCAAGCAACACGAGTACGCGCCAGCTGCAGCTTAATGATGCAAGCGTACCACGGTTCGGATGCAAATAATATAATGTGAACACAGTCCATCGGGGGCAGGGGGAGGGGGGAGCAATCGAACTCGGGTTCGGAACAGACAATCGAACCAAGTGTGAAAGCACCCTAAAGCTGATTGTTGATTCTCATGCAAATCTCTCTGATTGTCATTACGGCAGCTAAGTTACCAACCGAAGCTGATCAGAGCTGCTTCCCACATCAGTCGACGGGAAGCCTGTAGCCAACTAGAAGTAAAACTTCAGAAACAATATATTTGTTTTTCACTGATTTCAGTTCACACTGTGAAAAAACAGGAAATTGGACACAGAGCTAGGCTTTTGAGTTTAAATATAATATTTTTTCTAGTCCAAAACCATTTTTTTTTCCTAACGAGAAGTTTTTGATTACTTTTTCTTGATCAGTTTAACATTTTCTAAGTCAAAGAGTGCTATAGATCAACCGTGGTAATTTGTTAAGTGCTTTTCTGTGCAAATCCCCCAAGCTTTCATTTGAAGTCTAAAATGTTAACATGATAAACAACTGAATCATTTTACATAAATAGACAAAGGCAAAAGAAAAATATTATTCTCCAGTGAGAAAAATCAAATAAAACCTTTCCTGGTCCTGAAAGTAACTTGGGCTGTACGAACAAATGCAGAATGTGTTCGTTATGTTATCACTTTGATTAATGAGCACCACAGACAAATGAGGCACACTGGCTTAATGTAAAAAAGCATACATATCTGTCCATTGATTCATCTATGAGGCTTCAGTTTTCTTCGTTTTTTTTAAATGTCACTTCTAAGAACACACTGTTATTTCTACCTGTATGACTTTTTCTTCTGAGGAACATAAAAGAAGATATTTCTGAGAAATGATTTCTCTCCATGCAATTTAACTCAATGGTAACCAAAAGGGGTTGGTTACCTACAGTCTTTTTATATATTTTTGCATTCCGCCGAAGAAAGAAATACATACAGTACAGGCCGGATTCACAGGCTAGATTTGTGGGCTGCCAGTTACAACTATAATGTCCATAGCAGAAACAAATGCTGACATTTAATTCACTTGACAGACATGAAGCCAATTTCTTTTACCATGGCCAGCAGTATTTGTGTAAAAAATTATTTAAAAAACTGAATATTGTTTTCTATCCTTCTCTTTCACCGACTACCTCCTACATGTGCTCTAAATGATCTGCTGAACTATCCAACCCTTTCCATTTTCTTTGGAGAACTTCATTCTCTAATATCTTATCGATCCCACATGTAATGACCCATTAAATGTGAGTGTGTTGTGTGTTTACTCTGACGTTTGTGTGTGTTCCAGCCATTCCATCAACCTACATCTAGGAACATGGAGTTAGTATTTGAATTTCACTGCCCAAACTTTGGCGACCACCAGATCTTGCAGGATCGCTCTCTATAACATCTCAGTCTCCATTCTCTTTCACTTTTCTGCATTTGAACTTCTGCTCTAGAATCAAACTGAGTTACCCCCCAAAAACATGAACTGCTTACCTTTCTTTTGGCTCGCAGTTGGCTCTGATAGTTGTCTGATGAAACACCTGGAATCTCTCCTCCCCAAAGTGTCAACCCGACAATAGTGTAGGTAATGCCCATGACCACCAGGGGCAGAACGTACACTAGCATTGCCAAGATGATATGATAGCTGTAATGAGATATATATAGAGAGAGAGAGAGAGAGAGAGAGAGGGGTATGTAAAGCTCATTTCCTTTTCTGTGACAAACAAGGGGCTCACTAAGCAAGCATCACTTACACACTTGTGATACTTTTTGTTTTATGAATGTCGCTTGTCTGACTGTAGGCTAACAGAGGCTAAATATTGGCACAAATCCAACAGTGTAGTTTTGGATTTATATTTTACAATTTCAGTCTTGAATCTAACCTCACAGTTCTGCAATAACTTGAAGAAATAATGCAGTCTCTTCCTCAACTTCCTCATACAGATTCTGGACTGCAATCAAAACACTTGTGAATGTTGAACTTCTGTTGACACTGTTTCCATACACCAGCTATGTACAAACCTAATAGAAAACATGATTTTATAATGATTAGATTTAATATTGTTATTGGTGTTGTTAATAATAACACTACTACTAATCATGTTTTTTTTTATTATTATTGACCACTACGATAACACTTTACAATAAGATTCATATAGTTAACATTAGTTAATGTATTAACTAACATGAACTAACAATAAGCAATACATTTGTTACAGTATTTATTCATCTTTGTTAATGTAAGTTAATAAAAATACAGTTGTTCATTGTTTGTTCATGTTAGTTCACCTACTTTTGATTTAAATAATGTATTAGTAAAATAAATTAACATTAACTAAGATTAATAAATGCTGCAAAAGGATTGTTATTCTTAGTTCATGTTAACTAAAGTAGTTAAATAATGCTAACTAATGAAACTCTTATTGAAAATTGATACCACAACTACTTTATTATTGTTGACAACTACTACTATTACTATTATAAATATATATTTTAAATGTGCATGCATATTTAAATAGCTCTCACGTGAAAGGGTCCCCTGAAAGTCTCGGCCAGGCAATGTAGCAGATGGTCCGTACGCGAAGTTGTTTGATGGTTGAAAAGAAACACACTGGAAAGGCCAAAACCACAGCCAGCAGCCAAATACACACTATGATCACCTTAGTGGCTGTGGCTGAGAGTCGTGGTTTCAGGGGATGGATGATGGCCATGTACCTGTACAACACAAACAGATGACCGATCAGTCTCGTGTCACACATATAGTCTGAATCAGCTTCATTAATAAATAAATTCAACCTGCCAGGTGAATACAACATTCCATAACAAAAAAGTTACAAAATTTGTTTAATTCTCACTCCAAGCCTTCTTTAAATCATTTGGAAACACTGATTAATCACATGCCATTGATTACTTCTGAACTCCATAATGTGGGTCTGAAAGAAGAAAGTCGTATACACCTAGGATGGGTTTAGGCACCTATGTGCTTACCCTAAACCCATCCTAGGTGTATACGACTTTCTTCTTTCAGACGAATATAATCAGAGTTATATATATTAATAAACACCCTGACGATTCCGAGATTTATAATGGCAGTGGATTGCAATCATCAGATTGAAGCTCAAAAAAGTGCATCCATCCATTATATAAGAACTCCACATGGCTCCAGGGGGTTAATAAAGGCCTTTTGAAGCAAAACGATGAGTTTGTGTAAGAAAAATATTCATTTATAAAGTAAAATAACTAGCTTCCAGCCAAACAAGCATACGGATTCGACTTAAGTGTAAAGCGCAACTTATGCGAGTAATGATATTTACACTACGCCTTGACGACGTACTATGCGACTTCCAACTCATCCGGGACAATAACTCGATTCATCGCGATTCGTGGATCGATTCCAGTTTTTTCCGAATGCATCACGATTCTCTCTCGAATCGATTCTGAGCTTGGTTTTCAACAGCAGATGGCGCTCTAGGCTCGTTTTTAACCGCACGCTCAAATGCTCACGCGTTCGGGTGAGTCTGAGAATATGCTTGCACCTCAGAATGCTTTTATGATGTGAGATTAATGTAAACAGCCCACTGCAAACACCCTTGTAATTCGCTTCAACCTTTTTGAACTTTATGGGCCCTATCTTGCACCCAGCGCAATTGACTTTGTACACCGACGCATGTATCATTCCTATTTTGCACCCGCGCACAGCGGACTTTTCCCTCCACAGACGCACGTCGGTAAACTAGGAAATACACTTGCGCTCCCCGGGGCGGTTCAGCGCAAAGAGAAGGCGTGATCCTGCTGGCGCGCGCCTGGCAAATCCGCTGTTATAATAGCAATTAGTGCCTGCTCTTAAAGGGAATGTGAGATGTCGCTCTGATTGGTTTATTTCACGTTACGCCCAAACCACACCTATAAATAATGAAGCTACTTCAGACCAACCCATTTTAGATTTGCGTCGGGCGCAAGAGTCATTTATCCCGCCGGGAAAATAGCAACAGCACCCAAGACCCGCCCACAAAGTTACTGGCGTTTCGCGCTTGATACTTGCGTTTCAGATCGTTAAAATAGGGCCCTATGAATGATTATTTTATAGAAGGTTCAAGTTCTGTGTGTAAGGAACTGGAAGCCAGCAGATTACGGCTGTTTCCAAAGCATCCAGTGCCATCTGCTGTTAAAAAATAAGCTCAGAATCGATTCAAGAGAGAATCGCAATGCATTCGGAAAAAATTGGAATCGATCCAGAATCATTTCTCAATTCACAATGCGTCAATTTATTGTCCCAGCCCTACTTCCGATGTCATTAGTTGCGTAAGTTGCACTTTAGGCGCAAGTAGACTGCATATGGCCGGAAGCTAGAATTTTACTTCGTAACGAGTTAAATATTAATATTTTTCTTGCACGAACGCATCACTTTGCTTCAGAAAGCCTTTATTAACCTCCTGGAGCCGTGTGGAGTTCTTAATGGATGGATGCACTTTTTTGAGCTTCATACTGATGGTTGCAATCCACTGCCATTATAAAGCTCGGAAGCGTCAGGGTGTTTATTAATATAATTCAGATTATATTCATCTGAAAGAAGAGAGTCATATACACCTAGGATGGCTTAAGGGTGAGTAAATCATGGGCTAATTTTAATTTTAAAGTGAACTACTCCTTTAAGAGTGATAATAGGTAATTTACTTTAATGACTCCGTGTGCAGTGCATGACATACATAAGCCGTGAATGGCTTTGTTAGACAGCCAATAACTCTTGGGCAGAGAAGGTTATTTTTGGGATATAGACAGCATCAATGTCAAAGCACTCATGTGGGCATCTTGGATAAACAACAGGGAAGATGACGGGATGGTACGCTGTCTGTGTTTTAGTTATAATAGTAATGAATATTAATACCAGCATGTGTCTAGAAAACATTCACAAATGTAGATTAATTAATATACTACAGTTAAATACAGCTAATTATGTCACGCTGTGATGTGTTAAGCTGCCACAATCATACAAGCTGTTTGCAATTTGACGCTCCATTATTTTTTGAAAAGCATTAAAGGCACATATCCTATTATTTATATATATGTATATATTTATATATACACACACAGAGACACACACACACACAGTTTGGTAGATTACGTTACTGATTGCAAATTACATGACAAATATTGTAGTCAGTAAGGTATTACACACACATTTTAGGTAACAGTCTATAATCTGACTACTTTTCGATTACTTTTGACCTGACTCGTTTATCACATTGTTGCAACGTTGAAAAATGTTGAGAAAAACCTCCTTAAAAGTGAAATGATGTCTGTAAATCCAGTGGTCAAATGCTTTGTGGCCTCTCAATTTTCCATGTAATTATAACCACCTGTTAGCTAGTGGGTGTATGTGAGTGCAATTTCACAAAACTAGAAGACTATATATGAGCTATATATAAGCTGTATACGATTTTTAAACATGAATTAGAAGAATTAGGGAGAATCAATAAATGATGAACAATTTACTGCCATTGTGTGAATATGTAATAAAAAAAAGGTAGTCAAATTACAAGTACTTCATATTTGGAATCTGATTACATAATCCAGATTACATGTAATCAGTTTTACCCAGCACTGCATACACACACACACACACATACATACATACATACATACATACAATTATATACATACACACTAGATCTCATGTTCACAATTTTAGAGTTTTTGTACTCTATTCATGGAAAGCATCGGCTAAATGTAAAATAAGTCAGCTAAATAATATCACATTCAAGTGTAATGTCACTGATGACAAAATGTTTGAACTGAGATTGAACCTAGTGGCCTCCACTATTCGTCAAAAAATGTCACACATAATAGTTTCATTAAAGTTTCATAAACCAACAAATGCACCAGAATGAGGTTTTTTGTCAGCAATGCCATCTCTCTGACAGTAAAATAAAACATTTATGTACTAAAAAATACTGTCTGGGCAAGTGGTGTCAGCACAAATCTCACACTTTCCTCCAAATGCAACTGCAAGCACACTGACCCACTGCAAATTCCTGCAGACGTCACAATTGCTCTTTACATTAGAGTAGTGACTGCCTACCAGCAAAAACAACAGTAACAGCAAATGTGGGTTGTGAAATATGTAGCCTGCAGCCATGAGCACTATGTGACATTTTGAGCACAGGAAATAACTGTGAAGAACACAGTTCTTTTTTTTGTCTAATATAATTCCCTTCTTGCAGTAACTATGTTTTGGTTGCTAAAAATAACAACACCATTTTCCATATAATAAAGGGGTTATTTCACACATTTTGTTGTTGTTGTTTTTCTTGTTCCCAGAGGTTCACTTAATAATATTAGTAAAGGTTTTTGGGTCAAAATCAGTCATTATATAGCTTTTTATGACCATATTCCATTTTTCATCCTTCAGTATCAAATGCCTTTGATAAGGCTGCATTAGATTGTGACAGGATCGGGAAAATAAACCACACTGAAATGTGTAGCACAGACTTATCATACTTACTTGAAATAGGGACCTTGTAAAATAAAGTATGGATCAAGTCGCTTTTGCAGTTTTAGTTTCAATAAAGGGTCTACTGGTTTCATAGTATTTTGGATTTGGATTTTAATTTAGTAATATAATAAAATTCTAATTATTTCTAATATCTAAAAATATCAAACGAAAGATCTATTTGAGGACGACAGAACCATTTTACTTGAATTTACTGTAAAAATTGTTTATAAAAGCCTTGTATATTTTTGCAGATACATCCTCAAAACAAGAATAAATTAGTATGATATCAGAATTGCAATGCAAAATGATTAAGCTCATCAAATGCCACCTCATCTTTTAAGGATATATTAGAACTTATACATACAGAAAACAGTTCTGTATGTTGACTAAATAGTAGCTTGCTATGTTGATTTTAAAGTGGTCTCCATTCATATTAATGAGCATTATATCTGATTACCCTGACATTTAACTAGAAGTCATAGTTGGGGTCAAGTTGAGAGAAGCACAAGCATCAGGCCATGAGCTTCAGGCATCAGTCATAATCAAAAGGTACTGTACACTGCTTCCATTATTTTCACTAGTGCAATGTGACAACTCACTTTCTGACATGAGTTTCACTGAAAGGACATAGAAAAAGTATTGGATAATATTTGGCATTAGAGTGATGTCTGTAAAATATACAGCTCTTGCACTCATTGTACAGCATTGCATAACTCTGACATTTGTCTTTCACTTACTCCAGAATTCATACAGCTGATGATGGCATCAAAAATAATTGACCTAAGTAAGTACCCAAATGCAGTACACTGATATGTGCACACTGTGCTGAACTAATCATCCAAATCTGAAAGGTTACTGATGAAGTTCAAAAGTCCCATTTAATATGCATTATTTTCGCATTATTTAGTTAGTGAGATTTTAGTCTAATCAGAGGAAAAATAAGGAAATATCAGCAGGGTGCTGAGAGGAAAAGAATGATTAGATGGCACAGCATGACGTAAAGGGATGAGAAGGCAGCAGATTATGCATCCTAAAGACCTGGGCGGATTCGGCGGCAAAAAAAAAAAAAAACTTTCAACTTCTTAAAAGTTCCAAAGCATTGCTTGTGGCAAAATGACTCAACTCAGACAGCACTGAGACTCTCTGAAATATTCAGTATTCAGAACCTTGTGGCTTCTAAATTGCAGTTCTCCTATCAGTTGAACTCATTCACATTAGTTTGGATTGTTCTTTTAAAATCTCGATTTCAAATAACTGCATCTGATTAGAGGCAAGGACAGGTCAAGATCAATGAGCGCCATAGAAGCACAATCTCTCTGGTAGTGCTAAATGCAAGCTATTTGTCTCTCTCTCTGTTGATTCTGTTCATGGAGAGAAGAATTAATTTACAGTTGAATTGGTGCACATCCCTTTCACTATCTAATAAGCTTGGGCCAAATGAATTGTATGGAGCACATTAAAATAAAGCCAATGAGGTGACTCACTCCATGTAAAATAAAAGTTTTATTAGGCTACATAATTATTTAATTTTTTTTACATTTAATTTAATTCATTTCTTTAGAAGGCCATTTTAATGATCAAAAAAAGATGCATCTAAGTAAGTAAGGCCATTTTAATGATCAAAAAAATATGCATCCTCATTGTGACAAATTCTTGCCAAACCTTAAATTTTAAAGGGGTCATGAACTTTTGACATGTAAGAGGTTTTACTATTAAAACATCCTGTAAGTTTCAGAACTCAAAACTTCGTTATTAGTCCAAAAACAGATTTTATTGTAACAAAGCTCTGAAAATGATTTGTGTGTAATAGTGTGACAAAAAAAAACACCTCAGCAGAATCAGATCAAATCAAATGACGTCCAACTCCACCTCTCTGGGCGTCTAATGGGGTGTAGGGATAGAGTTGTGGGTAGGGTTAGGGTGTGGTTGTATATTCTAGCTCCACCCATTAAGCCCAAATTACATTCGCACCTCCTCACTGGATGTCTAGCCACCCATTTGCTCAGCAGTGAGCAGCCTCTCTAAAGCCTACTCTACATCATGACATCTTTGGCCCCACCCACTGGCGCATTAGTGAGAGAAGAGAGATGCAGCATCACTGGACTAAAAATAACATTACCTTCCAAAGGATCCTAATGCTAGGAAAGTGGTTATTTATTTTCAAATATATGAATGTCTCAGTAGAGTATTATTTGTTTATTCTGTACATTTCACTGTAGATTCTTTGGTTAATCAGTCGCAATTTCGACACAGGCTTTGCAAACAGACTTTTACTGTAAGATATGTACCTGACACTAATGCCACGACATGTAAGCAACCGTGTTAGTTCTAATGCCTGATCTGTGATCAGTGATTTCTGATATGATTCATTTACAGTCAGATGTTCTATGTCTCAAAATAATTTATTGCTGTTTATGCGTCCGTAAATCAAGCCAGTGACTAAACGGTCAACTTCACATTGTTCTCTTAGTAGCATTAAAATAAGCTATCTAAATTGTAATTGAATTATATACAGAGAGCGATCAAAGAACACTCCCTTTATTTACGCTGAAGCTGTCAATCAAACAGTGCGAGATTATCAGTGACTGAGTTCTGGACTCTCGCAAAAAATCCCATTATAATCCACTGAATCTCTTATTTACATCATGTTTTCATTGTTAGCTATGATGAAAGCATTTGTGAGAAATCGAATGCTTAAATCGAGCTGCAATGATGAGATCACTGCATTCATGCGCTCAACAGACATGTCTGTCATCAGCTACAATGCTCATCGCTGCAACCTTTCATGCGACGGAAGTAGATCTAAATATAATGATATTGTGGCAAGCAGGACTATTGCTAATTGCCGGTGGGGTGTTTGCTAATGAGCACCACCTGCGCCGCCACACTAGTCTTGAGTTTCTCACGGACTACTGCTGCACACACATAAACAAAACAAAATGTTAAGTCCAGGCCTGGTCCTCTCTCACCCTTCACTGTCGTCACTCCTCCTTTAATGCTTCTGAAGCTCCTCCGTGAGAAACTCGAGACCGGTGTGGCACGCAGGTGACGCTCATTAGCAATCACGCCAACCTGCTTGCCACAGCTGTAATCAACACTTTTCACGATTAGTTAAAAAGCTCTAATAGTAAAATCATAGTAAAAGATTTTGAGAGTTTCATGTGGAACACTATGCAAAGATGTTAGCCAATCAAAGCAGTGGGCGTTTACACTGAAGTCTCAAAGCAGACACACCCTTCAAACAGAGCATTCAAATCAGAGGGCTACAATCAGGATAGAAAATAGCCTTTTATTTCTAAATTATGACCATTTTTGATGTAAAAATCATACTAACATTAAAAGTGCACCTCAGGAAACATTCTAAAATAATAAGAAAAATGCCGCTCATGACTCCTTTAAAGGACAAGTTCGGTATTTTACACTTAAAGCCCTGTTTTCAGATCGTTTCTGATGAAATAGAATGGTTAAGATTGAAATTTGGACACTTTTTTTGGTTTCTGTGGTAGCACCCCCCCCCACCTCCACAATGGCTGCATAGGTGCACTGGAACAATCCTTCCTAAAATGCATTAAACTTTCGTTTACGAAGACGTGAAACTCACAGAGTGGTCAGGGGTGTTCACTGATATGCTCACACAAAAATCGCTGCAAAAGATGCTTTCCAACAGGTGTTTTACCATTCGTTGTAAAACTGTGGACCTATTTTTCCAAACGCCTCACACCCGTACATTCTTCCGTTGAGAGCTTGAATAATAGACACTCCAGCCCAGTTGGTGGCGATAATGCACCTTTGCCAATTTCAAGCAAACCACTGGCATTTCATTGAATACACAGAAGAAGCAGAAGATCGCTGTCTTAAAAATGTTTGGATAGCGTAGCCTACGATTCCGCGACTGCATAAGACTACAGAAAGAATACAAACAACCCCATTTCCGTTTCCGGCGGCGGAGTAATACCGTACCTCACAGCACATCCAATACAAGTCAATGGAGTTGGACAAAAACTACGATAAAACCTGTTGGAAAGCATCTTTTGCAGCGATTTTTGTGTGAGCATATCAGTGAACACCCCTGACCACTCGGTGAGTTTCACGTCTTTGTAAACGAAAGTTTAATGCGTTTTAGGAAGGATTGTTCCAGTGCACCTATGCAGCCATTGTGGAGGTGGGGAGGTGCTACCACAGAAACCAAAAATTCTCGGGCCAGCAGCATGTGTCCAAATTTCAATCTTAACCGTTCTATTTCATCAGAAACGATCTGAAAACAGGGCTTTAAGTGTAAAATACCGAACTTGTCCTTTAAAGAATATCACTGATTTATCATCAAAACTGAATCAGTTCAATTTTGAGCTTTTCAACTCAGGCTAAGAATTTTGCCATAAAATATTGCTTATGAATGTGGTTTCAATTGCACTGTGTGATTTGATTTCCAAGAACATAATGAATGTGCATCTGCACCTGCAAAGACACCCCCTGAAGGTGCTGTTAGAAGAGCTCAGCGATCCACAATCATTGTGCAGCCATTTACTTCAAGTCAACCATTCTGTGTAAGAAGGGCTGCCTGAGGCACTTTTCCCAGTCAAGAGAATTAACACATAAATAACTGTTTAAACCAATCTAAACTGAATCTGTCAAGTCTATATAAATACATACAGTATCAAAGGACAGTTTTAAAGTGCATATAATTCTTCCAGAGACTGTAAAAAAAAAAAAAAAAAAAAAAAAGTGTCATTAAAAGGCTAAAATACTTGAAAAAAAAATGTTTGGTTTTAGTTTTTAGTTTAGTTTTATTATGGAAAAAGTGTTGTCAGTGTGACAAAGTCACCATGAAATAAAAAAAAAAATCTTATTTTTGTAATATTGCAGTTTTTTTTTTTTTTTTATAAATAATTTTTCTGTATACACATAAATTTTTTTTTTACAATTCATGTGCCCTCCCAATCTTTAATCAAAATAGCTTCCCCTCTATCTTGCAGCAACATCACTTCTCTGATGACGTGATTACTGGCGTGAGGGCAGGACAACCTGTCACTCACGACTTCAGTAACAGCAATAGCAAACAACTGCAATGATCCAACAATCCAATCATTTCCTGATTGACATTTTTGATGTGGCAAAAACAAAATACATTATATTTGCAAAAATTAAATAAAATGTTTGAATTTTTTATATTTTATATATTTTGCTAGATAGTTAAACTACATTTTAGAGTCATTAAATCTTTTTTTTTTTTTTTTTTTGTAGAAAAAAAAAACATGAAACATGAAACCATTATAAGAAATGTTGCATAAAAAAAAGGTTAGACCTATTGCGATGTATTAATGACGCATTAAAACAGCATTTATTGAGTTCTCACAGTGATTCAATGTTAACTTTGCATGTACTCTACCTGTCGACTGCTATTGCGCTCATGGAGTAAATGCTTGCAAACACGGAGGTGACGGGGAAAAAGTTGTGAAATTTGCAGTAGGCTTCTCCAAAATACCAATCATTGTGCGCGGCATAAACAAAATTAATCAGAGTGTTGAAGGCGGCCATCGATGCGTCTGAAAACGCCAGGTTGAGCAGAAAGTAATTGGTTACGGTTCGCATCCGCTTGTGAGCCAGAATGATCCACATGACGATCAGATTCCCGAACACCGCGATCGCTAGGATGGAGCTGTACGCCACAGACCAGAGCGCGATGCGCCACGGCGGCTGCACGAACTGGTTTGTAAAGTTCCCCGTTAGGTTAGATCCGTTTTGTGGAGGTTCCATGGCGAGAATGTGCAGAAATCTTCTGATATACAATACCTGAAGTGGACTGGAGACCGCGCGCGATGCACACTGTTCCAAATGCGCGCGAGAGAGTCCTTTGCTCAAACGGAAAACGGCAACATGTCACTTAGAAATGGTCGATTTGGTGGGAATCGATGCCAAATGGACCGACTGACAAATTCTCTAGTCTTTTCTATCGATACGTAAATCGCTTATAAGTTCTTAAAGGCGCGTGGTTGTCTCCTGACTCCTGTTGAACGCAGCCACGAGCGCAACACACTCTGTAGTCAGATGCAGCGCCATGCACAATGTGACAAGTGGACTAAGTAGTGCTACTGGGAGAGAGAGTGATCGATTGATTCACGGCGTAGAGTTAAAGTACAGACAAGGACAAATTGGACTGAATACTGGATTGAATCAATAAGTAAAACACATTTGCGAAACAGCTAGGTCAATGCCCAGTAGTTTAGAAAAAAAAAGAAAAACACCAGCATCTATATGCAGAGGCTGTTGTGCCAAAAAAAAAAAAACCCTGCTGTTATAGTATTATATATAGTTACATATACTTTAGCATACATGTCCTTATTTTGTGTGCATTATTAAGCCATTATTTAAAAACAAATCTCAACATGTGGTTACTCAACAAAAATATAGACTGTGATTTTACTTTGGTTTTGGTGCAATTCAAACAAGTGAAAGATAAATTAATAGGCGTAATTTGCGGGTGGGACATGTCATCATTCAGAAAATCTCAGGACGGATAATATATTTGTATTATAGTACGGATGAAACTATCACGTTAAACATGAATATGTCGATAAATTAAACTCAATGGACTAAATTGATTTCCAGACATTGTAATGTTTTTTTTTTTTTTTTTCTGCAATTGTTATTGTACATATCTGATCACACACACGTTTGTTTGGCTATATTTTGAGGACCTCCATAGATGTAATGGTTTTTATACAGTACACCCCCCCCCCCCTCCCCCTCCCATCCCATATATTCCATATAGGGAATCTCAAGTTTTACAATCCTTTGAAGACATTTGGTCCTCAAAAGAATAGCTAAACATGCCAACACACACACACACAGACACACACACACACACACACACTCCTGTCCAACCCACTTTTTTTATTTTTTTTATGCCACTTGATGAACTGCATTAAACACATGCAACAATGTTTATTAACCACATCATGCCATTGCCACATTGGTCCCTCATGGTGCTATGGTAACAGACAATCACGGAACACCGGCCTATTGTTGAGTCTTTTACAGATTGGTGTCGAGAGGCTGGTCTACTTCTGAATGCTGAGAAAACCAAGGATATGTGTATCGATCTGCAGCGTAATCAGGCAGTAGTGCCATGTACGATTATCGATAATCATTAAATTGGTCGAAAGTTATAAGTATCTAGGCACTATTATCGATAATAAATTACATTTAGCAGAGAATACTGATAGACTGTGTAAGATGAGTCAACAAAGACTTTATTGTCTGCAGAAATTAGCCAAATTTAATATTGACAGGACATTGATGACTGTTTTTTATAAAGCATATTGAATTGATTTGAACATTTTCATTGATTTGTTAGTTTGCCTCTTTGAAGGTCAAACAAAAAAATATATATGTTCAAAGGTTGTAAATAACTGCAGTAAAGTATTGGGTGTGAATTGCCTGGGCTTTTTTTTATGCAGAAAGCGCATCACATCGTATCTGACACATATCACCCTCTTTAAAAGAAATATTTAAAAGAAATGAATTTGAAACATAAAGTAAAAACAGTATATTAGGGTGATACAACTGTCCTGATATCATAATGAAGAAAAAAGTCTCATTAAAGAATGAAATGTATTGGTATATGGTGTAAAAATACCATATGATAACATATACCATAAAATATGTATTTACAATACAATACATTTTCATACTTCTCTCAGTAAAAGCACCAAAACCAAAATCATATTATGCACATATTATATCAAAGTAGACAGTTCTCATTGGTTAAACTGTCAGTCACCATCTTCCTGGCAAAAAAATAAAAATAAAATAAAAATTCTTAAACCCAGAGCTAAATGAACTTGAACAGACTTTACATGATTATTATTATTATATCACATTATTGAGCAGCATTAATGCAACTGCAGGGGATTTGGGGCTTTGCTACTTAGCAGATGTTCAGGCTAATGAAACAAATTTGGTGGAGACACACATTCATTATCCATAAGATTCTCACTAACCATAACCTGCATTCATTTAATCAGTGAAGTAGCTTATTATGCTGTGTTACTGTCAAATTAACAATTTCAGCATGAATTGACACACTTTAGACTCTTAATGACACTGATAATAAAGTGAAGAATTAAACCATAGCCAATTTAAGAAGAAAAAAAGCTCAAACACTGAAAATACTATTTTCATTAAGAAATAGCTAGAAAATTTAGCAAATAATTACAAAGAAACGATATGTAAAACATTGGATTAAATGTGAATTTTTGAAGTAAAAAGACTGAAATAGTATTTTCTTGTAAAACATTTACTCCAATAATTTTTTTTTTTTTATAGTGTAGAAAGTTATCAAATATTAACTTAAAACATATATATATATATATAAGGATAAAGAACACATAAAAGTGCCATAAACGTAGTCTGTACGTTTGTGTTTAAGTCTGTGCTAACACTTTAACATGATCCAATATCAAATTAAATAAAAAAAGCTTGACAAAATAACAGCATGCAGATTTGGAAAAACATGAGGGTGAGTAAATAATGTAGTAAATCCAACCATCTGGCTTCAATATAAATGGCATGGTTTTAATGTCCCTTAACCAAAGATTGATTTAGATGTTGTGAATCAAATGTCAAAGGCTGACATTAAACAGCATGACTACTGTGTTTTCAAACATCTAGGCCAAGGAACCTTTTTTTGCATTGCTAATAATGTTTCTCCTAATTATAATTTGAATATGGATTCACCATTTGAAAAATACTGTGCATGAGATATCAAAAAGCAAAAGTTATCATGTGATTCATGCTGAAATACCAGCGCTTTTCCCTCCACTCGCTCAGAAAGCATGATAGATGACGAGAAGTACAAATTAAACTGACCGTTTGTTCATACATGCGTTCTAAATCTTTCGACAACAAAATTCAGCAAATATTCCTGATAAGAGTTTCTCAGTTATGTCTCAGATGATTTTACACAGCATAAACACCAGTGACAGAGCAACATGCTTATCACATTCTGCCAAATGTTGAGCTTTGTGGTTCATCAGATCTCATTCTACTAGAGGTGATACTGGAAACAAGCTGTGCTGTTAGATACAGTACATGGAGTACAAGGTCAGAGTTTACTCTCAGAACCTTAATAAAAGATAAGGATATAGCCCACCAGACTATTCCAGCAGAAGCTTAAAAAATGACTCCTCAAATGTCATTCTTTCAGTGTCAGTGCATATGAGAGGATGAGAATGATCCAATAAATAAGCCAGCATTTCTGTGCCATTCACCTATAATAAAGCCCTGGGGTTTGTCAAAACACAAAGGAACCCACATTAAAGTAATTTACAAAAAAAGCCCCAAGGAATATTCATTATTCACTAACATATGGAAAGTGTTGATAGCAGACCGTCCATCAAAAGATAGACAGTGAATCGTCAAGTTCTTCACATGCAAATTGAACTGCAATCAATGTGATCAATCAATGTGAAACGTACTGCACAGAGAAAATCCTTCCACTCACATGGAAAGAAAAAAGGCAGGGGAATGGATCAGTTTTGCCTCCGGAATGGAAATTAAACATTCAATTACATTTCTTTTCCTGGACAAACCCACACAATGAGGTAAATTATTTAATCACCCAAGGAGCCTGGTGGAACAGAAAAGACAGTGACTTGGAGGACTGAGTCACAAATGGCTGCAGACAACATGAATTTTAGAAAATCAATGGCAAGGTGCAGAAGTTGCCTAGATCTTATGTCACAAAACAGCTCTACACCTTTTAGCAGAAGTGTGTTTTAGGGAATATTATTAAGTTTTTGGTAGTCCCACCTCATGACATTTTACAATCTGAACCTTGCCTTGTCATATAAACGTCAACTTATCTGATATTTTTGTGTGATAACTAAATTCTAAGAAATAATATTAAAAGATCAATTTCAAGAATTCCATTCTTTAATGAGACTTTTTTCTTCATTATGATATCAGGATTCAGGACAGTTGTATCACCCTGTTTTTACTTTATGCTTCAAATTCATTTCTTTTGAATATTAAAATGATTTACTTTTCAAATTAAATTTGTTGTAATCTTTTTTAAATTAATTTAAAAAAGCATCATCAATAGGTTTATTTTTGAATAAATTGCATGCAAAACAATAAAATCTGTTTTTTGCATCAGCTTGACTCCCTTAGCGCACAATTGTTTCAATTTGTAACAGCACAAATGTTGAATTTGGAGCATGAGCATGTCAGTCAAATCTTGAAAAATTGATGCTATAGGTTGCCAGTCACGGGCCTGTAGAGTGACCTCAACAGCACATAATGTCTTCACTCTTCTAATGACGGCAGAGATGTATAGGTAAAACGAGCTGCTATGGTGAGTCACCGCTAAGGTTTCCTCCAAAAAGTCTGGCCTCCTTTCAATTATCACATCAACATGTCACATTTGTAAATGCCAGTAGGAAATAAACAGCTAGCCTCATGGGCTTCACCTGCCACCATCTCTGACATAGCCTCAGGTCACTCAGAGACATTACCAATATACACAAACAATCCCAAACAATCCCATGAGCTTCCTCTGCCAGGGTGTGGAGAGAAAACAACTGATGAGTACTCTACATCAATATCCAAATGAAAACAAAGCATGCACAGCCTAAAATTGAACGAACAGTAAATCCATCCAAAATGAAAAATAACTGCCAGCAGTTTTCAGCTCGAAAAATCTGTATTTCTTGTTTCCTTAAAAATGGGTATAAGTGAATGTAATTGTTGCACATCTAAACTCTTTCTGTTATTAAGAAAATAGGTTTGTCTAAACCGGTGTGCTTTCGGAAATCAATTGAAAAGTGATTGCTAGACTGGGCTGGAGTACTACTGTAAGAATTGATTCTAAGCAACTTCAATCCTGACCGCTTGCATTGCAAACGGTGTAAATGTCTGCATTTAAAAAAAGAAAAGAAAAAGCCATTGTGTGAATTTTTCTTGGAAGTAAGCATCAATAGCAAGGATCGGGAATCTGAGGCACCATTAGTTGAGAATGTAAAACAGATATTTACAAACTGCCAATGTTCATTTACCATTTCAAATCACGTCTTTTGGACATTATCGACTCATCTACAATGTAACCCTACGGTGACCCTTCGACTTCCGCTAATGAGGTGTTCAATATGTTCCTTGGAGTCTTAAACAGTGCAAGCTGCAGCCAGGGGTCCAAAACAAGTGTAAAATTAATGAATGTCTAACATAGGTCTACTAATCCAAAGGTGTCATAACCTTGAATACATTTTATTTAAAAAAAAACACATGGAGTAGCAAGGGAACAAATCAAGGTTTTCTGAGCCTCAAGACAGAGTTGGAATAGCATTACAATATCAGCCTTGGATTCATGACATGGGAATAAGTAGACTGGTCAGACACTTGGGTTTGACACTGGTACTGGGTCTCCTGTCAATCATGCTTGACTGATAAAGAGGGTATTAGAGTATTAGAGTATTTTTCTTTCCCTCCACAAAAAAAAGAAAGAAAAAAAAAATTAACCACAAATTCTGCTTAAATGTATGATTTGGAAAAGCATTGTTTGGAATCAATTAATAACCCTATTTTTTCCTTAGAACCTAGTGAGCTGATGTCAATAAGCACCTGCTACACCGTGCCATTCAAATCTGTCAAACCCCAGTATGATGCACCTGCTCTTCCCACAAAGAGATTGACAAGTCATCATTCTTTTTCTTTTCTTTGTTTTATTGCAGCTAGGATAATCACATATTTAATTTACCTTGTAGCGTTTAGAATTTTGATATGGTATTGTTACAATTATAAAATGTACACATGATAAATATCAGAAACGAGAGTTAAAATAGTTAGGTCACACTCAACTCTAATAGCCAGACTGAAATTCCTTAAAGTGCCCCTATTATGGATTTTTGAAAATGACCTTTCATGTAGTGTGTAACATAGCTCTAAGTGAATGAAAACATCCTGCAAAGTTTTAAATCTGAAAGTGCACCGTATATAAAGTTATTGTCTTTCAAAAGTAAGAGTCGACTCTGAGTCAATGAAATGAATCGTTTTTCAAACGAGTCATAAGCCGTTTCGTTGTGACGTCAAGACAAAACGCCCACTTATTGCGCGTGCAGACACCAGGGAAAACTTGAACCCCCTCAAACCAACAGCTGATTCCTGTGGATACTGGAGAGCATCATGTTGAGAAGATGCTGTGCTCTACAATGTGAAGGTAAAGCCAGTTTTTTTTTTTTCACTGCCCAAGGACGAGCATGTGAAGAATCAGTGGTTAAAATGCATCTTTACCATGATATCACAGCAGATACCTTCATTTTACTGAAGACTGCTTCTCAAATCTCAGAGTTCAATGCAGGATTCGCAAACCGCTTGCTCTTGAAAGATGGTGTTCAAAATACTTCGTTTTGAGTTTTATATTGTGTAGGTCTCCTGCTAACTGGCTAACTCACATTATTACTGTCTTACTGAAATACTTCTGCTAATCAGCTGTGGGCCACTATTACCTAAAACTGTGTCTATTAATGCAGGTTGTCTGTCGTTCTCACTACTTTGAGGAAAGATTAAGCATGGAGCAAGATTTGTTTTACCAACGTGTATGTTACATCTGTCATTCACGCTAGAGCTCGGCTAATGTGTGCACTGTTATTGATACAGTTTCCACATGAAGACTTCAGATGCAAAAGCCTCTAAGTGCCATCTGAAATTTTCTTCTAAAATGAGCATTTTAATCAAGCTCGTATATTTAGGTTCAGTAATTTCACTTTAATGACAATTAATAGGTAATTTTCATTGCCATTAAAGTGAAATAACTGAACATAAACATACAAGCTTGATAAAAATGATCATTCTAGAAGAAAATTTCAGATGGCACTAAGAGGCTTTTGCATCTGAAGTCTTCACATGTTCACCGCAATAAATTAGACAAATACTCGGTAAATAAATAAGTAACGTTATAAGTAAAATAATCGGTTTGTTGATGGACATGCACTTTTTAATGCTGATGGTGAGGAATTACAGTTGCAACATCTCATAATGGACCTCAAACTGAGTAGTGTATCACTGAAACGTCCTGCTCGAGTCGTCTTTGCAATGGAGGTTCGGGTTTAATAACTAGTTCTTCCAATGTTTTATTATTGGACTCGCGCTCGGATTGATATGGTAAAATTGACGTCATTGTTCGTTACTGTGTTTAGTAACGGTGTAGGAAGCCTCAGGACAAGCAGAGCCGACGTTGTTATGGCAATGGGCATTTTTGTTTTCGACACGCGCGCTGTACGCGGTAGACCATTCACAACAGACTGAGCCATCTGGCCAATCAGAGCAGAGTTGCTCACAGAAAGGAGGGATTTAGAGAGATTGATTCATCTGACGAGTCGTTTGAGAATCACTGAAAAATGTGGTGATGTGCAAATATATATTATGAGAAAATGAAAGGTTTTTTTACCTTTGATGCATGTAAGCCTGTTGTAGGAGACTCCAAAACAACATTAGGAAACTTTAAAATAGCATAATAGGGACACTTTAAAGGGATAGTTCACCCAAAAATGAAAATTCTGTCATCATTTACTCACCCTCAAGTTGTTTCAAACCTGTAAGAATTTCTTTTGAAAAATGTCTGTAACCAAACAGTTGATGGACCCCATTGACTTCCATAGTAGGAAAAAAAAAATACTATGGAAGTCAATGGGGTCCATCAACTCTTTGGTTACAGACATTTTTCAAAATATCTTCTTTTGTGTTCAGCAGAAAAAAGAAATTCTTACAGGTTTGAAACAACTTGAGGGTGAGTAAATGATGACAGAATTTTCATTTTTGGGTGAACTATCCCTTTAAGACTTTTCCCTTATGATGGAGTTACTGTTAAACCGCTGACATTCTTTAGAGCTCTTAAAGGAAATTATAGGATCCATTTTGTTCCTCAGAAAACTGGCATTTATAAAGGGTGCCTAGAAGTTCTCCAAAGGGTTTCTTCCAGTGCAGAAATCTCCAATCAGACACACACGATTATTCATTGTATTTAATGAATAATCCTGCAAACCCCCTCTCCCAAAAAACAAAATATGTGTTAGAGTTCTGTAAACTACCCCCAACCTGCAACTAACATCCAGGCAGAATCAAAGGAATGTGGGGAGAGTAACTCTCACTCCATTTCCCCACAGGAAAGGCATATAAGCCAATAAAAAGGAATTATATCCATTTGATCATATACCTTCTATGAAGGCACATGCATTTCTCCAGGACCTAACCTATACCATTTTTGGTATCTACGAATTTGTATTTTGATGACCTACATGATCGTGTATATTATATGTTGATGCCTATGCAGCATATTAGTATTACAAGAATCTTTCATAGTTTCTCCATCAACACTCAATCCAGTTATATACTGTATGCAAAATACCATGTTAGAAGACAAAGGATCGTAAACCTTCTCCCCGAAAGTTTAAGTTTCTATTGGCTCTCTGGCCCCTTGGAGGTGTGACCTCTATAGAAGTAAAACGTCACAGTTCCCCTCTCTCTCTTCTGCTTGCTTCAGGTTGCAGATCAGCCGCGCCAACAGGGCCTCAAGTTGCAACTATTGTAACGTCCTTGACAATGACAGGCTGACATTGCAAGTTCATCATAATTTCTTCCTTCAACATAGAAGAAATCGATTGCAAGTTCAAAACATCGGACCACTGAACCATCAAGACATTCTCCTGAGACTGCATATCCGAACGCTAGTTCAAAATGGCTAGGGCATTGCAAGTATCGCACAATTATCTAACTAAAACACTGAGGTTTAGTGTAAGCTGTAGACCCCTAACAAGGTGCTTTAAACTAAGAAACTGATGGTTCTGTTCAGATGGTTAAATGCCTCTATTACATAGCTTCATTCCCTGTTTCTGTTCCCCGTTTCATCCACTTTCACTTTCCATTTTGCCCATGTATGCGTGATTGTATGTGTTTGCAACTTAGTTAAATAAAACTTTTGTGCGCATTCATGTGAGTTTGATTCTGGTCCCTGCTTGTAAATCAACGTCCCTTTAACAATACGATCACAGCAGCTACACACTAAGAAAGAGTTATTTTTCTGTGGACCCGGAAAATATCCTTTCTAAGAGGTGATAGAAGAGCAATACTGAGATTAATTGATTGTAATATTGATTCAGCTAAATCAAATTACTTATATTAACTGATCCAAATATTTAACCGTATTTAAATATCTAGCCTAAGTTATGATTAATTATTCATAATTCCTTTTTGAGCTAACTACTTGACCTGGTTGACTAAATAAATTATAAATAAACATTAACTAAGATAAAAGTAATTGTTTTACAAGCTACAAGTGAATATAGGCAGCACAACATTATAATGCACAGTATGAACATAGTTAAAGATTACATTTAACAGTGCTATTAAATTATATTACTTGTTTATAAAGATTTAACTTAAGGGCACATAAGATGAAACCAGGGGCAGGACAGGACAGAGGACACGTGCTTTTTGGGCTGATAATAAAGGCAACGGTAATCTAATTGTAAAAAAAAGGCATAATAATGCGCAATTAAATATCAAATATTGGCCAAAATATTGATGCCAAAATTGATGATAACTAATTATTACTGATATACTGTGCATGTTTACTGTATGAATGTTGATAAAACACAAAATAATAAACTGGCAGAGTTTAATATCCTTGTTTTATTTAGTGAGTAGGCTTCAGTTGCTTCTGTTCAGGATGCATCAGGCCAAATAAAGGTGTAAGTGGCATTTGAGAACCCCGAAATGGTGTCTAACGTATATCTTTTCATTTTCACAGTGGTTAAGGATGCAGAAATTACACATTCACATGTAAGCAATGAGACTATTTTTCTGTCCAAGACTAAATTAGACAGCTGAAGCAAAAATCAGTATATATGGGGGCACAGATGGACTCAACTCAAAACACGTTGTTTCATTTCCCCCTAACAAATCTGTCTGAACAGATTCCATGCTGTTGTCTATGATTTATGCAGTGAGATCACACAGGTTCATGTGGTTTGCTTTACTGGTAAAAACAAGCCAAAGAATAATTAGAGGAAAAACAGAAAAGGTCTGCTCACGTCTTCATAAATCCTGTTTCTTGGTTGGGTCACAAGATTTAAGGAGAAGTGCGTTTATCTTATTTAAGCTGTCAGTGAAGTCTTGCATAATAAGAAATGCTGCGCATCAGATTTTATTTAAAACCAGCTGACACATTATAGCCTGCAAAAATAAAAGTTGGTTATAAACCAAGTCTTGACCATTTTAAAAAAGCTTTTGAATTCCATTCTTAATGAAAGGCATTCATAACCGTTTTATAATTTACAAAAGAAAGTGATGACTAAGATACGTGTTCCCAGCCATAGAGAAAGTACCAGCCCTGAGGAGCTTCATACTGTAAGTGCTGCACTGTAACTGTGCTTCTCTCTCACAGTCTTCCTCATCCTTCATTTCCATGACGACCCCACGGCACAAAGGCCTCAGCAGAACACATTGCCAGAACTTCGTACACGTCTTCTCAGAAACACTCAACTAAATTCAAGTGACATTGGCATCGCCAAGATTTCATGGTTGTCACTCAAAGCTTTAAAGTGAAGTTTCCTCTGGAGTCACACACATTTTTTTTGTAGAAGTCACCAAAGGAGCAGAATCAGGATCAAGTCATTTAATTTATGTGATTCAGTGCAGATGATTGAGTGACTTTTCTGTTTATTCATTTCAGAAACCTTGAGCTTCTCCGCTATTAGCAATCACTAAATGTTCCACATCACCTACATGACTTGAGAGGTCCAGAAACCCAGTAAGGGGTCAATGGTTCATTTGCATCGCATACTAAAAATGTCTCTCATACTCTTTTCAACGACAAATGTTCCTCATTTTCCCTTTCTGTTCAGAATTCAACTTTAAGATGCTCATTGGTCTGGCAAGGCCTTGGCATTTTGACCGATGGTGGTTACGTCACCGACTCTGGGAAGAGACACAAGAAATGACAGTGATGCAAATGTCACTGAGTCCTGATAAGAAAGTAAGGGGGCTGATGCTTAATTTAGCGTACCATGATAATAGCAATGCTGGAGTTTGACAAACAGAGCTGCTCTGCCATTGAATAGACTAATTAAAATGACATCATGGGTTTTCTTATCATGCTTATGGAACTGCACTTGCTTGAGCATCGAGGGAGATTCACAATTGCAAGCAATTAGGAAAATTAAGATGAGATCACGTAGCACAGCGTGTTGTTTATTTATTAAGTGAAATCAGTGTGAAAGAGCTTAGGTGGCTCATGAAAGCACCAGGCTTTTCAGTTTTCAATTATCAGACTTTTAAATGTGCAAGAAATCAAACATTTAAAACAATGGAACAAAATGACTTTAAATCTCCATGTCTGAACCTGATGGTAAGTGGTCATTTCCCTCTCACATTGCATTTGAAAAGACAATTTTGTCGTCTGTGGGTTGTGATTTAAATCACTGGCTTCAGTGTCTCAGGTATCCAGTTTCAGTATTGTAGCGTTTATACGCCCACGTATAAATATTATTAATTATTATTCATAACGGAATATGACCAATAATTAATATTTTAATTATTTTTAATTATTTTCAGAATTTACTGTAGCAGAATCAATAGTATGATCATTTTATCAGTTCATCCAATGAACAGAAAGCATAAACAAGTATTAACTCTAGGAAATATAATATCTTCCTGGTCAAGAAAGACTCAATCCCCAGCTAACAATAAATTACGAAGTAAATTAAGGGTAACAGCATAGGTAACTTAAATCGAAGTTCAAGACAATAAATCTGATAAGCACATACACAAGTAATCTCTTTTCAAATACAAACAATACTTTATTGATTATATATAACACATAAGCTAATATCTAACACAAACACACACACACACATTCATACGCGTTGCAGAAAGGGATAGAGTGAGGAAAGAGTGGGTTTAAGAGTGAAAGGATGAAATCTCACGATTCCATATACACTAGACATGACCTGAACGAACCATCAATCATTAATTTAATCCTTCTATCGTTTTAGGCAGGTTATTAAAGTTATATAAATACACCAGTTAAGATTTTAGCCTGCATGGAGGTACTTGCGTATTTGCTTTTGGGGATTCCCTTTTTGTTGCGTGAAAGGGGTTTTCCCGGTCCGTTCGGTCTCCTCGTGCCTGATGTCTGGATCACGTGGTCAGTCACGTGGTGTGCTGGCGGAATGAAAGTCTTTGTTTGAAGCTGGCTTTGCAGAAGAAACGTGGCTCGAAATCTTGTCGCAAAACTTAACTTAGAACCGACACTCACAACGGAAAAGAAATGAAACTAAGAAAAGAAAGGAAATTGAGAGTAGATGATGATGGCTTGAATGAAGCTATTTAACCCATGTTCTTCAGATCTTGATTTGGGTTATTTCGTTTGCGCGTTTACATGGTTCCTATAGAGAGAGAGAGAGCTTCGAGAGCAGCGAGAGAGAGAGCGAGAGAGAGCAGCGAGAGAGAGAGAGCTTTGTTTTTGGGTCTAAGGTTTTAAACTAAAAGTTTGTCCAACCTCCAGGATGAGTTCTGGCCAATTAGACACTGGCTGAATTTAGGAGGTGACGTTCTTTTCAGTTCTGATCGTAAATCATGCTTATCTGTGCTCTCCTTACTAACAGAGAGAACAGGGGCCACAGTTTAGACATGATTTCTAATTAAAAGAAGATCAAAACATATTACACCGATATCATTCAAGCCATCTTGCTAGTTGTGTTCGTAAGATAGCATTGATATGAAACAGTACACACTTTCATTCATTCACTCCTTCTAATAGTTAATATAATAACTATTACCTGAATTAAATGGGATCAAAACATATTATCTTATTAAAATATACATATAAGTGGTGGAAACAACCCAGGATTAGGTAGTTGCATGATTGTTTGATCATGAGTCCATTGAAAATTGTTCTTGAATGATTTTATGTATAGTTATTGATAAGAATCAGTTCTCTGGTGAAGAGACAGAACTCTGTTTGTTCAGAGGTCTTAATGATGAGGGGTTCAGGAATGTTGTCGGGGGTTTCAGTAACATCTGCTGGTGTCGATTCTTCTTCTAAAGGGTCTTTTGCAGACTCTCTGGCACCGGGATGGGTGACTTATGGCTCTGGTCTTGGTGATTTGACTCTGGAATGTGCGGACACTGTCTTTATCTTAACCAGTCCTGGTAGGCCATAACGCTAGCCATTGACCAGTGATGTGTTAGTGCCGGGGGCTCCTTCAATTAGTCAGACCGGTGATGATCATGAGACGTTCTGAACAAATCTTCCCCCCTCAGTCATCGAGAAGTAGAGAATTTGAATTAATATTCAAAAAGAAGATTAGTTGGTGGTTGCTTTCTACCCATTGTCGCTACATATCCCCCCTCGGTCAATGATGTGTTGAGTAGAAGACATCGGTGAACGCTGGAGAAATGGGTAGAGGAAGCAAACACACACAGCAAACAACAAGACAACACCTCCATGACTGGTCACTTTACTGGTGCAGGACATTAGATTACCTAGGCATAAACAGGTTCACTCTCTCAATGTAGTTAATCACGTTGAATAAAGTTTAGTTCAATCTTAGGACCGTTATCCTAGTTCGTTTTGGGACGGTGATTAATCAATTTTGTGATTAAATTTGATTTGTTTGTTTTATTCTCTTCTAAATTGTTCTAGGTTTGGACCAATTTACCTTTCAATTTGTGATACGAATGATGCAGGGAGTTCTCTGGCTCACATTCGTTTTAAGGTGACTTACAAATATTAGGCGTGGTGTGTCAATCCTATTATTGCGACCTTGACCCTTATAGGGTGGACAGGCATTTTACCTAATAAAAGAAGAAGGAAAGGAAGGAGGAGGTAAAACAAAACAAAGCAGTTGAGTGTTCCTGGTATGACTTATAACTACTGTTGCGCAGCTAAGGTGTCAGGTGTCACGATGTAATGAGAGGTGTTCTCAGGTGTACTTGTTGGATGGGTAGTTACCATGTTTCCTATGGTAAGTGTAGCTACGTTGTTAAGCTAGTTTCTGAAGTTAGTTTTTACCTGTGGGAGAAAACATGTTTGTTGCGTGTTTTGCACGGTAGAGGTGGTTAACTTCTATATGTTAGTGAGTATGTTAGGGGTGTTGTGTAGTGTATGCATGTATGCATGCATGTATGTATGTATGTATGTATGGTCAGATCTGTTTCAGTCTGTTTTGCTCCCCCCTTTGCTTGATGGCTTAGCTTTGATGAGCTTGTTGCCTCTTTGCCTTGGAGAAAGGATCTTCTGTGATCTGCTGGGGGTCAAACCAGTAAGGCAGGAAGTTCTCTGGCAGACATGGGGAGGTAGTTTGGCATGGATGCGTGAAGCTGTAGTGCGAAACTTGGTCTCCGTTGTTGCATTCCTCCGATGATGCCTTCTGGTTGTGACAGCCTTTCTGATCTTCTGTGCTTACTGTTGTTGCTGTAGCACACACATGGTTCTTGAGTTGGAGCTCGTTTGGTGGTTTCTTTATGAGTGATGGGTAACCAGGATGGTGTTTTCTGGTACCTCTGGGTGTTTGTCAGTGGTTGACTGTGAGAGACCACTTTGTTCTGTGTTGTTGTAGAACAAGTGGTTGTCATCTTCATTATGAAGGTGTATCAGATGAGTCGTGGGTCTTCCGTTCCATCGCTAGTCATAGCAAATTTGACTCATCTTGTTGGTCATCCGTGTTCAGCCTGCTTTCTAGGAACACTTCCCGTTGCCTCATTAGTGGTTCCATGTCTTTTCCATGCGGTTGGTGTGGTAGCTGTCATCGGCATGGGAGTCACGTTCTCTGTGCTTCTTACGAAGAACTGTGGTGTTGTCATGCCACTGGTTGTCTTCCAGTGCAAGGCTTGTGTCTTGGCTGAAGGAGTTTGAAATTGTGGATGTTTTCAAACCTTTCTTTGAGGACATCTTCTGTTTGATGTGGGCCTTGTGTGTCAGGTCACGCAGCTGTTGAATTGTCATTGTGTCTGCACAGGCCTCGAGACCAAGATAATAACTCAATCCGGGGTGCAGATTTCTCAGGAAGAGGTTTTTGAAATTCACATCCTCTTCATGTTCAGGTGAGTTATGTGCACCAAAGAAGGCTTGTCGAAAACGGTGGTAGTAGGCTTGAGGAGTCTCTTGCCGACCTTGTTTAGTTTCCAAAGCGATTAACACACCATGTTCCGACTCTGGGCCTGTGAATTCTTTAATCAGTGTCTCACATAGCAGCTGGTAGTTTGACTTGACATGAGCAGGTTGTCGGTCTAGGAAGCTTCGTACCTTTGGAGTGGATGTCGATCTGAGGAGGTAGAACCTGTCTCTGTCAGTCACATGTGGTCTCACCTCTAGGTGAAAGTTGATATCTCGGATGTGGGCCTGGATGTCTGGGCCCTCCGTGGAGTTCAGGTTGAACTGAGTGATACTCTTAACCAGCTGGTTGAGATCTTTACAGGTCATCCCCTGTGCAGCTTTGGAGTCTGCCTGAATGAGCTCTCTTTGTTTGTTGGCAGTGAACAGTTCTGTGGTGAAGGCTGGTGACCTTTCGGGTTGTGGCCATTCACTTCTTTCACTGTATGCCAGTTCTTGGATGGAGGACTCTGTTCTGCTCAGCAGTGGTGATGCTGAGGGAGGTCTCTCCCTTCTTGGCTCTGGTTTCTGTTTGAAAATGTGCTGGAGTTCATCTCTGACCGCGTAGAGCTCGTTGTTGACGTCATCTCGCTGTTGGGTCAGATGGTCGATTTCAGCACTGCACCTTTCCAGGTGGTCTTTCAGAGCAATGATCTTAGAGTTCTTGACTTTAATGTCAGCTTTAGCTTTCTCTAGCTGGTGTTCAGCAGACTGGAGTTGGTTTACCAGGTGCTTCTGGACAGTCTTTAATTCTTGTTTGTCACGTTCAGTGACTGCAAGGGCTTCTTGGAGCTTGTAAACTTGCTTCTTTGTTTCTTGCTTCACTTTGTCGGGCACTTCGAGTTCGACTTGAGCTTTCACTTTGAGCTGGTCAGTGCAGAGTTGAGTGTGCATCAGCTCTCTCAGGAACTCAGTGGTCTGAAGCTTGAAGTCGTCCTGGACTTTCACTTCCAGCTTGTCTATGCGGCTCTGGGCACGTGTCAGCTCCTCCTGAAGGTGGGTGATGTGCTTGTCGCTTAGTGTCAGCTGGGCTGTGAAGGCATTGCTTAGGGAACAGATAATCTTGGTTAGTTCCGCGTGGTTGTGGTTCTGATTCTGGCTTGAATCATGTGTCAGGAATCTTCTCAGCGTTATGATTATTATTAAAAATAATAACAGTTCAAATGTCTTTGGTGTGAGGCAGTCTGCAATGCCTCCGAGCCAGGCGTCCACGTCAGTGGGGTTTGTTGTCCACGACATGTTGGCACGCTGGGGTGAAGAGACTGACACAGATCTGTGTGGGGTGTAAGCCTATATGTGGTTGAACAGCTAAGTGTCGTTTCAGTGACTGTACAACAATAGTGAAGTGTTGTAATGTCTAAGTGTTGGTCTCAGTGTAGACAGGTAGGTTAGTGATGTGGAAACTTTGTCACTCAACTAAGTGAGGGAAAGAGAGAAAAAGGTTAAAACAAATCTCAATTGAAAGGATTTTTTTTTTTTTGAAAAGCTGGTTTAAACTCGTGATGTGTCACTCAACTTTTTCCGAGTTTTACAGGATTGACACCACACACCGTCAGTTGGACCGCTTACAGCTGGGATGCTATGAAGGCGACGGTTGCTCAACACTGGTCTCTGTTAATTGATCTTGGATAAGATGTTAAATTGTAAATTGCGTTTACAAAGACAGAGAGAGTATGGAGAACAAGAGAGGGTTTGATTACAAATCAAATACCTAATAATTGTTTTCTTTGGAAAAATTATCTTTCTCTTTCTTTAGACTCGATTGATGGTTCTTCCAGGTTTGTTTCCTACAAATGTGAAGGATGGGAAATCAGGACAGAACAGGAAGGATGTAAGAAGGAAAGGAGGGAAGGAGATTGGATCCACAAATGGCTCTGGAGCCTTTGTCGAACTACAAGTATAGAATTGATAGTTGCCAACCAACTAAACATTCAAAAATAAAGCTTTGTAAAGAGAGGGTTATCTCTGATTTATTTGAAACTTGTAGTGAGATACCAATGTCTCCTATTGAGGCCCAGGTGTGTCGCTCCACAGCGACAAAAAGAGGTAAATGGGTAAAATAGAATGGTTAAGTTTATAACCACAACTTGAGAAGGAGGTTACAACGCAATAACAATAAATGAGCAAGTAGGAGTCTAACAATATTTGAAATAGGGAAATGTGGGTTGAATAAGTTTACTTAACTTTCAAAGTTCAAAACGTATTCACCTTAAGTGATTAAATCTAAAAGAGTAATTTAGAAATTATGAAAATTATGAAATTAGATTTATCAAAAATAAATCTAGAAATCATTAGAAATTACCTGTTTAGAAAAATAGATTTTCAATTTTAATTTCTTTTTAAATCAAATTAGAATTTGACAATTAATAATCATAAACCAGTATTTTCTTTTTCAAGTAAAATGCAGGTAAACGAAATTAATAATTGCAAACGAAATTTCCTTTTCACTGAAAATATGGGTAATTAAAACATTAGACAGGTAAAATAAGAAAGAAGAAAAGACCAACAGGTGTAAAAATCAAGGTGTTTAAATGGTTAAATCACTTTAACGTTGTTCAAACAGACACTGTATTTAACCACTGATGTTAATACAAATGACAAACGTAAATAATGCTTAAGGCTTTAGCATATAGGCCTCACTGTAAACAACTGCCTAGGTTAGGTTAGCTTAGCCAAGGGTTAGCAGCTAGCTTAGCCACCAAAGGGTTTGTTTACACTGTGGTCAGGGCTTTGCTGTGGCTCTGATCATGCGAGGGTCAGAGTTCCCCCGGAAGCGTTGGTTAAGACTTCCGTGTCACGATTGTAACTATGGCGACAAAACAACGCTAGTGGGCAAACATGTGAATTGCAGTTTGTAAACAGTAATGCATGTTACATGAAATGTCGGCACATTTCAACAATGTTCAAAGAATATGCACGTCGATCATATTACGTGAAATGTCGGCGCATTTCAAAAATACAAATAAAGGACACCACTCGTAGTTTTTACGACGTGGGGCTTCACTCAGTTGTTTAAGAGTGAGATTAACTTTAAAGGGCAGCTTTGCGCTGTAATAGATGGAACAATAGCGATCTCGGCGGATCGTCTCTGTGCAATGTTATCTGAGCACACAAAAACAACAGGGTTCCTAACTGTTGGTTAAGTTTCAACGTCAAGCTTTACTTGAACACAACTTTAAATAATTCCTATTCAACTACACTCGGACATACGCAGTGTTTACGCGAGAATTAATTGAACTGACACAGATAAGCTTATAGTTTATCACGGGGATTGCCGTGGGACACGCACGGACAACCTGAGAAATAAAGACTAATCTGTGAGGAGAATATTCGTCCTTGCAGTGGAACACGCACTGAGTGACAATCAGATAAATAAGGAACGTTAGACGAGGAACACGCTCATCCGTCCTTTACATGGTTATTTTAATTACTGCAGTTTTAATTTCATTCAGCTCTCTGACTGATACAAACACACATAACGTTATAGCTATTTGAAAGACTCTGGAACACGCAGACGTCTTAAGCTATAAGTATTTCAGAAATTGAGGGACACGCTCAATCCTTACCTTATCATTGTGTGAGATCTTATATCTTGGGTTATTTTACTGCAGTTTAAAATAAAATAAAAATAGGCAGGCAGCCTAGACTAGAGTAACAGCTCTCTCTGTGTATTCACATTCATTCAAACAGGGCGCGCGGCGCTCGCTGCATACGTCATACACACAGACTCGGAGGTTCGGATCTCTCCTCCGCATACTATGAAAATATAATTACTTCGTATATGCTTACAATTTAGGTTAAACTTCCCGCATTCTTCTCCACCATTTAAATGTAGCGTTTATACGCCCACGTATAAATATTATTAATTATTATTCATAACGGAATATGACCAATAATTAATATTTTAATTATTTTTAATTATTTTCAGAATTTACTGTAGCAGAATCAATAGTATGATCATTTTATCAGTTCATCCAATGAACAGAAAGCATAAACAAGTATTAACTCTAGGAAATATAATATCTTCCTGGTCAAGAAAGACTCAATCCCCAGCTAACAATAAATTACGAAGTAAATTAAGGGTAACAGCATAGGTAACTTAAATCGAAGTTCAAGACAATAAATCTGATAAGCACATACACAAGTAATCTCTTTTCAAATACAAACAATACTTTATTGATTATATATAACACATAAGCTAATATCTAACACAAACACACACACACACATTCATACGCGTTGCAGAAAGGGATAGAGTGAGGAAAGAGTGGGTTTAAGAGTGAAAGGATGAAATTTCACGATTCCATATACACTAGACATGACCTGAACGAACCATCAATCATTAATTTAATCCTTCTATCGTTTTAGGCAGGTTATTAAAGTTATATAAATACACCAGTTAAGATTTTAGCCTGCATGGAGGTACTTGCGTATTTGCTTTTGGGGATTCCCTTTTTGTTGCGTGAAAGGGGTTTTCCCGGTCCGTTCGGTCTCCTCGTGCCTGATGTCTGGATCACGTGGTCAGTCACGTGGTGTGCTGGCGGAATGAAAGTCTTTGTTTGAAGCTGGCTTTGCAGAAGAAACGTGGCTCGAAATCTTGTCGCAAAACTTAACTTAGAACCGACACTCACAACGGAAAAGAAATGAAACTAAGAAAAGAAAGGAAATTGAGAGTAGATGATGATGGCTTGAATGAAGCTATTTAACCCATGTTCTTCAGATCTTGATTTGGGTTATTTCGTTTGCGCGTTTACATGGTTCCTATAGAGAGAGAGAGAGCTTCGAGAGCAGCGAGAGAGAGAGCGAGAGAGAGCAGCGAGAGAGAGAGAGCTTTGTTTTTGGGTCTAAGGTTTTAAACTAAAAGTTTGTCCAACCTCCAGGATGAGTTCTGGCCAATTAGACACTGGCTGAATTTAGGAGGTGACGTTCTTTTCAGTTCTGATCGTAAATCATGCTTATCTGTGCTCTCCTTACTAACAGAGAGAACAGGGGCCACAGTTTAGACATGATTTCTAATTAAAAGAAGATCAAAACATATTACACCGATATCATTCAAGCCATCTTGCTAGTTGTGTTCGTAAGATAGCATTGATATGAAACAGTACACACTTTCATTCATTCACTCCTTCTAATAGTTAATATAATAACTATTACCTGAATTAAATGGGATCAAAACATATTATCTTATTAAAATATACATATAAGTGGTGGAAACAACCCAGGATTAGGTAGTTGCATGATTGTTTGATCATGAGTCCATTGAAAATTGTTCTTGAATGATTTTATGTATAGTTATTGATAAGAATCAGTTCTCTGGTGAAGAGACAGAACTCTGTTTGTTCAGAGGTCTTAATGATGAGGGGTTCAGGAATGTTGTCGGGGGTTTCAGTAACATCTGCTGGTGTCGATTCTTCTTCTAAAGGGTCTTTTGCAGACTCTCTGGCACCGGCATGGGTGACTTATGGCTCTGGTCTTGGTGATTTGACTCTGGAATGTGCGGACACTGTCTTTATCTTAACCAGTCCTGGTAGGCCATAACGCTAGCCATTGACCAGTGATGTGTTAGTGCCGGGGGCTCCTTCAATTAGTCAGACCGGTGATGATCATGAGACGTTCTGAACAAATCTTCCCCCCTCAGTCATCGAGAAGTAGAGAATTTGAATTAATATTCAAAAAGAAGATTAGTTGGTGGTTGCTTTCTACCCATTGTCGCTACAGTATCTATGCAGATACAGGGTAAGAGCCTATTTGACAAGTAATCACTTGGATCAAGTGGAGGAAATTTTCTGTCCATAATTCTGACCGCAGTCTCCATATACAAACAATGGAGGTATAATGGGCATTTATGCTGACTTTCAAGTGGTACAAGAGCCTATAGGCGAAGCAGGCAATCACTTAACACTTCAGTCAGGATCTAAACACACATGGACCTCAACGTTTAGCATACGAACTCACAGGAGATGAAAGCAATAAAGAGAAAATCTGCAAACAGTTAAACAAAAAAAATAGTAACACAGTAATCTGCATAATTTATACAGCCCCCTATCACCATGCAAAACTATCAGTTTCCTTGCTCAAAAGTGCTCGCACTCAACAGAAACAAATATTATGTGTAGCTATTTAAAGCATTTAAAATATTTAAAGTGCTTTTTAAAGCACTTTTGCATTGCAGAAACAGACACTTGTCAAAGGATACATTTTGTGGTGATTTTTTTAAAAACAGTATGGGGAACAAACCCAGACACTCTCGACGAGATGCAAAGAAGTCAAGGGAAAATAGTTAGTCATTAAACCAAACTAGCTTATCTGGAAGGATCTGGTTTATAGTTACAAGTAAAAACTAGAGGTTTTTTTTTTTTACTAGTAGTTGATATATTTTTTATACCACTTTTTTTTTTTTAAAGGGATGTGTTTGTATGTATATACCTGGTTTAATTTATATAGTTTTATTTATACATTATTTCTTTTTTCTACATCACGGTAGAAAGAAAATGTTCTGCAAAATCTGTTTTTTAAATGAAAGGAATAATCAGTTTTATACATAAATAAACATTTACATACACACTGAAAAAAAAAATGATTGAAGTTGTAAATAAAACAAAAAGATTATTGGTTTTACAAGAAAATATTATTTTAGTCCACTTAAAAATGTCACATTTAATTCAATGTGTTTCTTTGTAATTATTTGTGAAATGTGAAAGTAAAGTAAATATTTATCCATAAATATATGTCCATACGTTTTCAGTGCATAATTATATATACATTTAGTATGTACAGTGTGATTTCACTCATCACACTGCAGTGGTTCTATGCATATTTGTAAGTTACAGCAATTTTTATACCGGCGGGCCCATTTTAATGACCTCCCCTGGTTCCCCAGGAACCCACAGGCTGGCCCTGAGTGCCACTGTCATAGGATGTCACTTTTCCAATAGGTCAGCTTTCTTCCCTGCCAGAGCATCTCCGGTCAACTGCAAATGCTATTATCGTGAAGTAAATTGTTTAGGAAAAACAATAGCACACCGGCTAACTGGTCAGTTACACACACTAATAGAAAGGGACAGTTAAGTGCTTAAGCATTCTAAGCAACGACGGGAAGTACAAGGAAGAACCAGCTTGTAAGACCAAAATGCAGGTTCCTACATGCTGTGGTGTATCTTTATGCCACCAGACTCCAAACCACCCTGGTGTGAGCTGCCTAAGTGACTTCCATTAACTGCTCAGACCAGAGCATCTGATGACAATACTCAGCGAGATGCAATGTTCCCTACTGATAGACCCTTGTTGTGCCACCATTTATCTTCTCAGAAAAAGCCACCTGTGCTCTCACTGATGCGGTGGGCTGAGTGTCTCTGCATTGACAGGCCAAATGGGATGATAAAATTGCTTGACTGATCACTGGTTCATGTTTGGTGTGAGGTAAACAGACCCTCAATAGTTTAAGTGTGACTTAATGTACAAATCAATCCATCAGATTCCTCTGTCTCAATGATACTGGCTTGCTTTCTTTCTCTCTCTCCTTCCCATAAATCACACATTCAATCATTCATGCATGTTCTAATCTAGCTTTCATTCAAATAACAAAAAGTTGTACCTATGCGTTCATATTCCCAACACTTGTGTAAACAAGTCAATTCAGCAAGTAACTTCTCCTTGAAGGAAAGTCATATGGTCCTTTTCGATTTGCCTCTAAAAGTGACAGACTAATTCTAATTAATTAAACGCGTAGCTCCAGCTGCTCAAGCGACGAAACGGTTGAGGACCCTTTTCATGGCTGACATCACAGGCTTAGCTTTCTTTTTTATCTTGCTTTCCCATGGGAGACATACTTCCACTGTTCTTTCATTTCTTTTTTTTCAGCTCACTTCCTTTTCTCATCACCTCTCTGAGCAAAATACAATAAGTGTCCACATGTGACAGAAATTGTCGGCGAGGAGAACAGGTGGGACTGTTCAAAATGAAAGAATAGATAATATTGAGGCACACACACTGTGACCACTCCACATATAAGAAGGTATCCCCTATCCATAGGATCCCTAATCATTCCTGACTGAATCAAAGGCTTCTTGGAAATGAAACACTGTTAAAAAAGATGTCTCAAAATGAAAAAAAGACCTAAGATTTTACAAAACTGACAGATGCATACCTGTAGAATTGTAATCGCATTATCAATAATGCAGCCAAAGGAAAATTGAAGGATGCCAGAAGAAGGAAAACATCATGATTAAAAGCAGGTCTGTACAAACTGCCATGAAAAAAGGTGTAGGCAGAGCTACAGCCATTACAGCCTGAGCAATTGATTTTTTTTCTTCTTTTTTTTTTCGAATGTCAAAAGTCTGCCTCTTCAAATCTTTGCATCTTAAAACCACTTATCTGAGTGCATGCCATTAAACTAAAAATTCAGATTTGAAATGTACTAAAATTGCCTGGGGATGTTTTGAGAATTCAAGTAATGTTAAATGGGTGATTCTTAGACTATGGGCACTTTTATGTACTTTGGTCATATTTTTAAAAATACATACAATTTTGGACAAAATCCTCTTTCTTTTTCAAACTAACAATAAAACCTCCTTAAAAACTTTTTACTACCTTTCTATTATGATTTTTTCATACTTTTCAACATCCTTATAGGTGTCAAAATCACTGTTTTCTCCTTGTCGCACACCCAGACTTTTTAACTTCAACAATGAAAATACAGTTTAAATGTATGACTTATCGGGTAACTAGTAATATACCTAAATTAAGCACTAGTAAAAATAATTAAAATATATTATAGTATTTAATGTGAGACCACCATCAATATTACTTTTTATACAAAATATAGCTGTCGCACAGTATTGGTTTCATTTCCACCACAACACTGTAATGTCCCTTTAAAAAGTTTGTGTGAAAGATTGTTTAGGTGGTTTATATGGAAATGTTCAGAGACATCAGAGCACATGTTGGACATGGAGGTAATTTTAAATTTTCATCAAGAACAAAATAAGAAAAATCAAGGTAAATATTGCTTGATCAGTTAATATATTTATTCTACGTCATTTCCAAACATGCTGTACCTTCAAGGGTGTTTTTAAAAAGTTAAAAAATGTAAGTTAAATAAGAGTATTTTATATACATGAAATGCTAAGTTTTAATTCAAAGCTAATCAGTGAAGCTATCTTCCATTTTTTCACAAAAAAAAACACAGAAATGTCATTTCCACCACAGTCATTTCCAACACACTGCCCTCTGTGGTGGAATGACAGCATGTGGTGAAAACATGCTGTACCTTCAAGGGTGTTTTTAAAAAGTATTTTTTTTTTACGTTAAATAAGAATGTTTTGCATGCATGAAATGCTGAGTATTAATTCAAAGCTGATCAGTGAAGCTATCTTCCATTTTTTCACAAAAAACTACAGAAATGTCATTTCCACCACACTGCCCTCTGTGGTGGAAATGACAGCATGTGGTGGAAATGACATTTATGATTACAAAGTACAATTGATACAGATTGCAAGAGTAGATTGACTTTGTGAATTGATTTTACTGAGTCTGATGAGTTTAAGAGTTTTTCAAATAAATATTTCTCTAAATATTACTGTTTCTCTACATTCACGTTAATTCATTGTCATTTCCACCACCACCCTGTCATTTCCATCACCACACACATTTTTTAAAAACATTTAAAAAGTTTTCATCACACATTAAAAATGTATCCACAATTTACGAGATCATGCTCTACTTAATATAAAAATTCAAGTTATTTATTTTCTAATAAGTTCTTGCCCAAACCAATGTGTGGCAGGTGTACAGTTCACCATTTGGTCCTTAGGGCAGTTAATTTATCTCATTGACAAATGTATAATTATTGTACATTGTGGAAAAACTGATAAAACTAGTTATGAAAATTATCTTAGACAATTCTTGACTGGCATAAGTTGTTCTTTTTTTTAAATAACAGCTGTATAGAGATGTGGTGGAAATGACATTTGTTCATTGCAGGTCGGAAAAAATGTAAAATATTAACAATTTCTCTTATAATCTAAGTTTGTCCTCTTACAGACCTTAAAACTAGACAAATTATTTAAACTTATGAGACTGTGTTACGTGACTTTTGAACAAGTTTTTTTTATTCAACTTCACAAGCCTAAAAGTGCCCCTAGTTGAAGAAACGCCCAAATATGTATTTTTGAATGCACGTGTTACCTTTTTTTCTATCTCAGCATAAAGTGAATAATGAAGCACTTCACAGGCTGCTTATCAACACTCAAACGGTTATTCATGGTTTCTTCTTGTGATCTGGAAACCGATCAAGGTATGCCATGATGAAGGACGCATCATTTAAATGCACCACGTGGATCCGACAAAGGAGGAGAAAGGATGCATTCAGAGGAGCTAGGAGAAAGTATAAACACGTCAGGGTTGTCAGGTCTGCATAACAAAACTAGCCCAATGTTATAAGGCTATCATAACTCTAAACATCTAAAATGCATATTTTACAGTCATTGTTGTGTGTTAACATCAACTTTAATGTCAGAATAGACACATTCTGTAACAAAATTACGTCAAAATACCCCTCTCTGCAAATATTCTCGTAAACACAGTCGGTTATGTCTTAAGTGAACATAAACAGTTGAGAAAGAAATCGTAAGTGTATCATCATGGATCTGTGCAATGTGTGCATTAGGTCTTAAAGTGACATCAGCCAATAAATACCTGCTGCTCAATGTTAATCAAACAACAAAACACAGCTTTCACAAAGATTAATCTAAATTTAATTTATACAGTGAACACTATAGTGTTATTTTACATTCTGTATCTGAATACTAGTTAGACCTTACTTTATTTAGAGCAATTGTTTTTTTCTTGTTTTTTTTCTTGCTGATTTGAAAAATAATCCGTCACTCAAAAACCGTAATATGATCCGAGCTGTGAGTTTTGTGATCCGTTGAACCACTAGCTTAATCATGAACAACTGTTTTCATAAAGGAGTTTTCAAGAACTTAAAGGCTCCTCACAAGTATTCCTCCCTCTCAAAACACATTGAACTTACCTTTGCGGAAGTCTTTTTTCCTTTTCCTTTTTCGAAACACATTTTCGCCCCCTTCACGTGTCTCAAAAGCTTCTATAAACAGTTATACTTGCTTGTTGAACATTTTTAGTGAATATTATAATTGTCACGTTCAAAACAAAACTTGCGATTTTTTTTTTACCCCATTCAAACACGTTTCAACAACAACAAAAAATATAGGTTTAGGTTTAGTGCATGGCTCCATAAAAGACGACATAACTTCATGTGTGTTTATACTGTCATTTTCAGGTTTTGAAGAGGTAAGGGTCATTAATCTTTGGTCCTCTGCTGCACCCTTGTGCCCATCAAGCAGACTACTTGGTAAGACCTCAAATGTCTGTTTTCAAAAATATTATTTGATTCATAACACCTTTTAAAATTGGTTGTTCCAGTCTTGGATGCTGACTGGTCAGACTCAGTATAGTGCGACAATTTGCATCTTTAATATTTTTATTATCAGGAAACCATTTACCAAAACCCAAAAGGGACGGAATTCACAGTATTCTCAATATAGCACACCCTAAACAGTTGTCTAAAATATATATATATATATTAAACAATATTGAACAATGCTACTGATTTGAGAGCTCCCAGTATTCATTGCCACATTGTTGTGTCATGTAGTCTTAGTGTTAAACATGTGAAGTTACTGTTCGGAATAAATACGAGGTCTTTGAAGATATACGGTGTCGTGCTTACTCACAAGACCTAACACACATGAATAAATAATGTTGTGTTCTGTTAGCAGTTCTGTTAGCAGGATTTATTTAAGCTGCTGTTATTTTGTTGTCACTGTTATGTTATCTATTAGTGTGTGGTGATGTTCAGAGCACATCTATTTGAAGGTATTGCAAGGATGTTTTTTTAGAGTTGTGCTTATGAAAAGGTTTACTTTATAAAAAAAAAAAATCAAATATATTTCAGAAAGGAATACAAATTAAAACTGGTATTGCTAATTGACCATTTGCTGGACAAGAAATCTGTAGTTGCCTTTACAAGAATTTATTGGCTGCACAAGACAGAATGAACAAAGTCAAATTGGCTAAACAAATTAGTGTTACTATAAGAACAAGATTTAAAGGGATAGTTCACTTTGAAATTAATTTTTGATATGTTTTAGCTTGCCTCAAGGGCATCCAAGATGTAGGTGTCTTTGTTTCCGCAGTAGTTTCAATTTTGATATTTTTAGGTCAAACCGTTCTTGTCTGTCAGTCATATAATGCAGGTCGATGGTCACTGGCTCAAAACACAAGCACAGAGTCCAAATTAAAACAATTCCCCACGTCCAAATGAAACAATTCCCCATCATAAGTACACATTGATGGCCTAAGACACGAAACGAGCGGTTTGTGTGAGAAAACGAATAGTATTTATATCGTTGTTATCTCTTGAAAACAGCACACGTCCAAATGATCTGACGGCGCGGGCGGGTATAGATTCTATTATATACATAGATGTCGCCTTGGCTACGGTTTCGTTCCAATGAACTGCAGTAGCGAATGCGACATCTAGTGTATACATCTATACCCGCCAGCGGGCGGGTATAGATATATACACTAGATGTCGCTTGGCTACGGTTTAGTTCCAATGAACTGCAGTAGCCAAGGCGACATCTATGTATATATCTATACCCGCCCGCGCCGTCAGATCATTTGGACGTGTGCTGTTTTCAAGAGATAACAACGATATAAATACTGTTTGTTTTCTCACACAAACCGCTCGTTTCGTGTCTTAGGCCATCAATGTGTACTTATGATGGGGAATTGTTTCATTTGGACGATGGGGAATTGTTTTAATTTGGACTCTGTGCTTGTGTTTTGAGCCAGTGACCATAGACCTGCATTATATGACTGACAGACAAGAACGGTTTGACCTAAAAATATCAAAATTGAAACTACTGCGGAAACAAAGACATCTACATCTTGGATGCCCTTGAGGTAAGCTAAAACATATAAAAAATTAATTTCAAAGTGAACTATCCCTTTAAGTTTTTGTTTTTAATTTGAACGTATTTAGTGTTTAGATTTATCTTCATCTGTGAAGTTCATCCAGAGTTATCTTCTTATCCTATGGCTCCTCGTCTTTCTTTTTCTCTTCGGTCACTTCTTCCATCTTTTCCTCCTCTTTTTCTTCCATCTTTTCCTTGTCTTCTTCTACCTTCTCTTTCTCTGGCTCTTCTTCCTTCTTTTCCATCTCCTCCTCTTCATCTTCATCCTCCACCTCTTCCCCAGCAAGGCGCTCTATCTGAACAATTCGCCGTTTGATGTTCTTCTGTGTCTCCTCCTGATCCGCCAGCAGCTTGTTTACCTTGGTCTGCATGATCTGCAGTGTGCTGTAAATTCGGTTTACGCGCTCATCCAAGTCCCTCTCATCTGGCTTTAGTTTGGCAGGGTCAGTCTCAATTAGACCATCCTTCATCAGAATCTGTCTCCCTTTCTCTTCCAGCAATGCTTTAGCCTCGGGATATTCCGTCAGAGCCTCCATCAGATCATCTTTGGACAGGCAGAAGAGGTCTGAGTACCCTATGCTTTTAATATTTGCTGTTCTGCGGTTCCCTGCCTTGCTGCCCTTGATGTTTAGAATGCTGATTTCACCAAAGTAGCTTCCATCGCCAAGGACGACAAATTGAGTGATGCCGTCATCGGCCACCACGGCAAGTTTGCCTTCTTTTATGATGTACATCTCCCGCCCGATATCGCCTTTGCGGCAGATGTAGTCACCAGGACTGAAAACCAGGGGGCGAAGCTTCAACACCAACTCGATCAGCAACCCCGCCTCACAGTCGGCGAAGATCCGCACCTTCATGAGGGTCTCTAAATGCACGTTCATGCCTAACTCTGCCCGTAATTTGTCTGGCAAGTACCTCAACACCTCTCTTTCATTTTGTGCTTTCTTGTTAGTCCACAGGTAGTCAAACCACTTGATGACACGCTCCTCCAGGTCCTTGCTGACATGCCGCGCATGCATGTACTGCTTAATGTTGTCGATCCTGGATTGGAACTGAGCCTGGGCTGCGTTCATATTTGAGATCATTGTAGCAATGTTACCAACAATGGTGGCAAAGATCAAGACGCCCACCAGGAAATCAACTACGTGGAAGAGAAATTCAGAGTCTAGCTCCGGAGATGGCGTCTCTCCGATAGTGGTGAGGGTAAGCGTAGACCAGTACAGGCTGAAGGAATATTTTCGCATGAGTTCTCCGAACTCTGGTTCGTCGAGAGCAGGGTACACCCATGCATCTGATCCGAACCCGATGGACTTGGAGAAGGAGAAGTAGAGGCATGCATTCCAGTGGATGATGATGATGATGTACATGACCAAAGTGCAGATTCGGAAGATGTTGGGGTAGTTGGTCATGGTTTCTGAGATGGTGAAGAACTCAAACATGCGGTTCAGGCGGAGCAACTTGTTTATGCGGATCTCTGGGTAGTCCAAGCCTAAAACGAAGTAGAAGATGTCCGTGGGTAGCATAGAGATGACATCGATGCGGAACTGGGGACTTTCGGTGTACCTCTGGAGAAGGAGCTTTTCATCTTTGACAAGTAAGCCCTGTTCCAGGTACCCTGGTTAAAGAGAAGGTGACATGAAATCATGACACAAATTGAGATCTAATTCTAATTAATGATGTTATATTCACCTGTTCGTGCTCTGAAGGCCATGTCAGCCAAATAAATCAAATCGGAGCTATAGTCCAAGAGGAACCAGATCAGTAGATATTCATGCTGCAGCTCCTCAAAGCTGGCTCTATGCAAAGAGACACAATATAAATACTCTCAAAAGTATTACACCCATTTATCAAGCTTACAAAATGCACCAATTTGATGTATTATGTTGGATTTTGATGCTGAATATATGACCTTCATCATATAGAGCATATGAATGTAAGAGACTAATGGAGATGTAAGGAAGCACACTTCAGAGGTTAAAAAAGGGAACGTCTTCAATTTGTATTCTTCTCTCATCTCCTGGTCTTAATAAAACATGAACTTCTAATTATTACCTTGCAATTATAACTGTCCAGTTGTACATGACAGGAACTGTGATTATAAGCAGCCATTGATAATACAGGAGTCCCGCTGGGTTAATCACAAACACCTCCTTGGGCCTTGAAAAAAACGAAGTTGACATGAGCAATAATCAATGGTGATACTTTAACCTTTTGTAAATCACAGATTAGAAATAAAAGATCCAGATACCAACTTTTCCTTTTCTTTCTCCTTTTCCTTTTCTTTTTCTTTTTCTTTCGCCTTTTCTTTTTCTTTTTCCTTTTCTTTTTCTTTCTCATTTTCTTTTTCTTTTTCTTCCTTTTCTTTCTTCTCTTTTTTTTCTTTCTTCTCTTTCTTTTCTTTTTTGCTACAGAACAACAGAAAGGTTTATACGGTAACAAACGTTAATATATGTCAAATATAAGACCATTGTGCTATACCCACTCTTTTTTCTCCTTCTTTTCCTTTTTCTCCTTTTTCTTTTTCTTCTTGGCTTCCCTATATGGAGAGCAAAGTACACTATTACCTCTAATACACATTCATATAAAATTATATATTATATTATATTATATTATATTATATTATATTGATCTAATGATCTTTGATTACTCCTCATTGTTGTTGCTGTTGTTGATGTTAAAGAAACGTCCTGCACTTGGAGCTGGAATTGTGTCTTCATCGTCCTCCTCTGATTCCACCTCCATTATCGGAGACACTCGGGGAGGGACTGCAAACCCCCCTGATGTAGGTACAATAGTCATGATCCTTTCCCCCTAGAACAATAGGCTGAAGCAGTGATTTACAATTTACATGTCTTTCTATTTGTTAAAAGTCCTGAAAAATTTCTAACATGGACAAAATGATACTATAAGAGGACTAAAATTGCCACAAAGTCATATCAAACTCACCGGCTGTTTTGCTTTAACCTAAATCCTGTCCCATTCTCTCTTGATCAGAAGAATCACAGAGCCTGTCAGAATCACAGACCTTCTGTCTGGTGAAATTAAAGATAGGCTACAATCAAATTACAGCTCGTGTTTTTCAAACGAGGAACTAGCGTGTGGTTCATTTGTTCTGTTGTGCTCTGTAATGATATCTCAGACTTGCATGACCCTGAGAAGGATTTGGAGATTAATGAGAGACTAGAGTGACAAAAACAAAGCCTCCTCCCTGTCTTTTTGAACGGTACATAATTTATACTCCTTCCAATAAAAGCTGAAAGTATGGGTAAAACCCATCATTTATACCATTACACTGAGAATTTTGGCAACCTGTCGTATATTCAAAACTAATTTTTAGGTTCATGTTTAAATTGATTCATCAGAGTGCACCTAGTAAGGCATATGTGAATGACCACATTGGTTTGTGGTGTTTATTTGACTAAGTGTTATTTCATTTTACATATGCTGTCTACACACATTATACTGGTGTCATTTGTGTACATGTGCTTGCTATAGACTGTGAGCCTGTAGAGTAGAGTGAGAGATTTACCTCATGTAGCAACATCTGCCCAGTCAGCAGTCTTCCACAGATCTGCTTTATCCTATTAATACAAACCTCCCAGTCTTAGTTTCACACACAGTCACTCACAGAGAAATAGATGGCCTGTTTTGTTGGATATACAGTATGTAGTTTTTGTTTAATTGAACATTTTATATTTTACCTATGATATATACAAAAGTTCAGATGCAAAAGCCTCTAAGTGCCATCTAAAATTTTCTTGTAGAATGATCATTTTGATCAAGCTTGTATATTTAAGTTCAGTAATTTCACTTAGGCCTAAATGGCAATGAAAATGAATTGTCATTTAAGTGAAATTACTGAACTTATACAAGCTTGATAAAATTGATCATTCTAGAAGAAAATTTCAGATGGCACTTAGAGGCTTTTGCATCTGAACTCTTCATATAATGATGTTCATATAACATAGTTACACACACACACACACACACACACACACACACTCATATGTTTATTTTGCTATACTTGTGAGTACCTCCATAGACATAATTGTTTTAAAGGGATACTCCACTTTTTTCGGAAATATGCTCATTTTACAACTCCCCCAGAGTTAAACAGATGAGTTTTACCGTTTTAGAATCCATTCAGCCGAACTCCGGGTCTGACGGTACCACTTTTAGCATAGCTTAGCATAGATCATTGATTCAGACGAGTCCAGTACCATTTCTTTCAAAATGACCAAAGAGTTTCAATATTTTTCCTATTTAAAACTTGACTCTTCTGTAGTTAAACCGTGTACTAAGATCGACGGAAAATGAAAAGTTGCGATTTTCTAAGCCTATATGGCTAGGAACTACTCTCATTCCGGCGTAATAATCAAGGAACTGTGTGGCCGTACCATGGGTGCAGCAGGCGTAGTGATATGACGCAATATTGAATTTTGAAAGAAATGCTACTGGACTCGTCTGAATCAATGATCTATGCTAAGCTATGCTAAAAGTGGTACCGTCAGACCCGGAGTTCGGCTGAATGGATTCTAAAACGGTAAAACTCATCTGTTTAACTCTGGGGGAGTTGTAAGATTAGCATATTTCCGAAAAAAGTGGAGTATCCCTTTAATACTGTACAAACTGTATATTATATCCCCCTACACTAACCCTACCCCTAAACCTACGCATCACACAAAACTTTATGCATTTTTACATTTTCAAAAAAACTCAATTTATTATGTTTAGTAATAAATTTCCCTTGTGATGACCAGCCAGCGGTTCTCACAATGTAGGTTTTTACTATCCTTTTGGGGACATTTGGTCCTCACAAGTATAGCAAAACACGCCCTCACACACACACACACACACACATATAGATATATAGTCATCTGTTATAGATGTATAGATATCAGGTTAATTACATAGTTATATTTCAGTTGATAAAAGAGGCTTTTAATTGCAGTAAGACAAAATACATTTTATTTTAAGAAACTGAAAGAGAAGACATATAACAAGTAACGCTGTCTGCAGCAGTGTCGGCTCAATTCTTACAATGAGGTTATTATAAATCTGCCAGGAAACATTTTCACACAACAGGAATGTGCCACATTTTGTTCCAGCAATGTTCAGACCACAGAGATGTGGTCTTAAAGTCAGCGATGTGACTGATTGGTTAGAATCTTGGAGGGCGGGGCTTGTGATCATCTCTCTCACTGCACTGGCTGGGCAGCATCAGGAGCCTCAGCCACCAACACCTGCTCTGCACCAGCAGCAACATCAGGCCCCACCAAAGTGGTGTCAATTTCCACAGCAACTGCCGGTGCCTCGGGGATGAGGGCCGGATCAACAGTAGCAGCAGCAGCAGCGATGACTTCGGGAGCAGGTTCGATGGGAACATCCACAGCGACATCAACGGGTAGGATCTCGTTTGCGACAGCGGCGCCATCAACGGGTAGGATCTCGCTTGCGACAGCGGCATCGACAGATGAAGCGGTTCCAGCAGGTTCAGGTTCGGCTCCGGCCTCGGCTGCCTCTGCTTCTTCCGCTCCTTCGGCCTCATCTGAGTTCAGTGGAGCAGCCGGCTGGGCAGGCTGGTAGCTGTAGGGAGGGTAAAACCCACGATACAGTGGCTAGAGTAGATAAAAAAGTGGGACACAGCTCGTAAAGTACACCCTATTAATGTTTGAAATGTGTGATACAGTTTTGATAAGAGGAAACCTACTGCTCCTTCCTCATCTGAATCTCCTTGGGGTGCGGGGTTGAAAAGAGCGGGGTTGAAAAAAAAGCCCTGAAAGAAATGTTCAAAGATCAATGTCAACACAAAATAAAATATTCTCAATCACAGGCTTGTTTAATGAACCGCATTGTAGTTCTTAAAAAGTACAATTCCTAAAGGTTTTTCGTGAGGCGATCCCATAGAAGAACCATTTTGGGTTCGCCAAAGAACCTTTCAGTGAACAGTTCCTTAACAGGTTTTATGTGAAGAACTTAATCATTTAAAGAACCTTGGAAAGGTTAAATGGATGTTGAAGGTTCTTCATGGAACCATCAATGCCAATAAAGAAGTGTATTGTTACTAAATGTTACTTTACATCATAAACAGAAGCTGTGTCTCATTCCATGTTCTAGTTCCCTTTAATGTAAATTAGTAATGTAAATCTATGCACTAGCAAGGCCTTGATACACAGCTGATGTGTCACTTATCTAACATGATTTTTCTTTACGTTTATCCTCAACATCGTCTTATGACATGCCATGACTGACATCGACACAAAATAACAATAGCACATTGCTAACCTGCTGAGGTGCTTGAGGTGAAACCTGAGGCTGGGTCTGTAAAAAGAGAAATATTGTCAAAAATGTTTTCAAAAGGCTATTGTTTATTCTCAAAAACATAAAATGCGATATGATAGAATGAAAGGGGTTTACATCAACAGGCGCTGGTGCTGCGGGTGCCACAGGTGCAGCCTGTGAGGAACAGAAAATACCATCAAATCCATAAAACAGGTTCACACAGTCGTCTTTAAATGAAGTGGTTAAATGCTTAACATACAGGCAGCTGAGCGCCAGGAACGGCACCAAAACCCTGCAAATACATTGATCACGTTATGTTAATATTATGAAATGCCTCTATGTCTTTAGTATTATCAGCACTGAACTGACCTGTTGCTGCATCTGTCCTAACATTCTGTAGAGTTCCATCAACTGCAGAGCTGTGTTAGCATGATTAGTAATTGCCTGCTGCAATAGAGAAAACAGGACAATGTAGGCTGTACATTAACACCCATTGTGATCACACACAAAAGTCTTACCTCATTGCTGCCGCTGTCAGGGGCCTAAAATATGCAAAGCAAGAGGAAGATGTCAAAAATGTTTGCAATTTTGACTTTGTTATGCTGCCTTGAACTGAGATGTGGAAACAAGAACTTACAGGTGCAGCTAGCGAGGAGCCCAGCAAACACATCAACAACGCCACAGCTTTCATGATCATGATTATTTCACAGCTTATGATGCAGAAAGAAAAACAGACATATTCAATACTGCCGGTAACATATGCATGAGCTAAAACTCCTCAGAAATGGTACAAGCTTACCTCCTTTGAAAATCACAAGGATGGCTGCTTGGATCCTTGAAGTTTAAGTTGAATGAATAAGTACTGAACAAGGCTGCTATATATACTTAGCAGCTCCTGAAACAGACCAATCACCTCTCAGCAAAAATGAAATCTATTTTTTGCCTTTATTCTTAAAGCAAGGTTGGAATTACAACTGCTAATGACCCATTATGTATAATTATACACTGTGAAATTCTGCTTGGTTGCACAGTTCTTCAAAAAGACAGACAAAAACTGAAATTGTCTTCCAGACAGGAGGAGGGTCTGTCTGTGGTGTTTGATGGTGAAGTTTGCATGAGTATGACTTTCAAGGGTCCCCTTTCCAATAACAGTGGGACTTGTGGGCGCATGCCAACTTGATTGATCTAATTACAAAAGATCTTTACAACTTAATTACAGACTTAACCAATCTTTTCTTGCTGATTCATTTTGGAGATATAGGTATAAATCTTTTGGCTCCTCATTGTTGTGACCACACTGACATCTTCTATAGAGATGTTGTCTGCGTTTTTTTCCCCCCCTCAGACTGAGGTTTGAAGCATTTCAAGGGTTGATAGGCCTATGCTTTATGCTTTAGGGAATCCAGATCTAGGATGTCATCCATCTGATAAGAAAGTGAACATAAAAAGGTTTTTAGATATCCACTCAACAAGGCTCAAACAAATCAGGCAAGAGACGACATATACTCTGGCTCCCCTTCAGTCATTCTAGATAGATGTTTCCTTAGGGTCACCTGACGACTATCTTTCTAGTTGTTCAAAAGCCTACAGTTCAAACCTTTAACTCATATATTGTTTGTTTAGTGTGTATGTGTATATATATGTATTAGCTTTTGCATTATATGTATATATATCATATTCAGATAAACAGATATGGCTTCGATGTTACTTATAGAGTGAAATACTTGCAGAGTTGAGAATAAGCAAATATCATACGCAGCAACTTGGCTGTTGCTTCACATTTGAAAAAAAAGTCTTTGGGTTGTGCTGGAGGAGGCTTTACAGAGTGCGTGCCTCTTGCATTGTCAATATTAGATCTTGACCAAATAATGATGGACCTCTTGATGGAAAGTCTCCTCCAGCACATCCCAAACACTTTCAAAGAATTTAAGGTCTGGACTCAGAGGTACCAATTCATGTGTGAAAATGATTCTTCAAGCTCCCTCCCAACCATTCTTTCACAATTTGAGCCTTATGAATCTTGACATTGTCATCATGGAATATGGGCATGATGTGTTTTCCTACATGGTTAAGAAATAAAAATCTACACACTCCATCAGTTAGGGTTAGAAGAACTGTTGCCAAACATAAAACATGCTATAATAATTACTGCAATAATGATCCACTCATTGACTCTTTAAGCATTTGCTAATTTAAATCCAAACAGCGACTTTTTTTTCTTCTTCTTCTTTTGATCGGGCAGTGCATAATACACTGTATAATAATTGTATATATATAATTAGAATCGCAGAGCTAATTAAACCCTGTTATGATAATGAGCAGATAAACTCAATCTCAAAATCGTATTAAATGTTGATGCCCAATGTGCCAACATAATCTCAGAGCTAATATAAAAGAATGGATTGATTACCGGTAATTGCTAACACACTGCAGGTCGAGTTCATGTGTTCATTTCTGCATGTAGGAGACTATTAGAATTCCTTATGGCCAGACAATCTATGTGGAAAAACATACTCTCGAATTTCTCTGAATTTTGTTTGAATGAGCATTATAAATAATTCTCTAATTTGATATTCACACATCCTAAAGCTTCCTTGAGGTTGAACGTGGCCTAACAAACTCCTTGCTCTCCTAAGGTTTTAACAAGCTATTTTTTAACATGCAGTATGTTTATTATACCACACAATGTTCATGGTGTAGGTGCAAAATATTTCACTTTAACCTCGGAATCCTTTTAATGTAAAAAAAAAAAAAAAAAGTTTTGTTTAATTAATTACTAGTATGCATTAGATTTCATGTGTTATTTTGTAACAACTACCACAAAGACGGATAATAAGTACATGTTGAAAATGAGTTGTTCTTTAATCAACTTTATTAATGAAACACTACTCACAAAAGTATACATGAGAAAATATTCAGAACTGACATTTGCTTTAAGGTATCATTTTCTCACATCAGAATAAGACCAAAACAGCACATTGCTATCTGCATTCCATGCATTTACAGATCTTTAAAAAATTGTTATATGTGTAGATCATCTTCTTCATGTTCAAAAAATCAGCTCGTTTTAAATTATTATCCCAGGAAAAAAGTATTTACTAATTCTAAATAGCATTGGGGGGAGGGGGAGTTCCACACTCTTGTTGTTTGACGTTTTTCTCTCACTCAGCTTCAAAGATGTGCCTGCTGGGATAATAAATGAAATGATAAATAAGAATGAAAGAGTGATGTCAAGCAATGTTGAAACACTATTAAAACTATTGCGATTCAAAATTAGGATGAATGAATCATATTCAGATACACATAAGCAGAATCTCACCAGTCTTCATGGCTTGTTAGACACCTGAAAGAAAGTATAGATAATTAACAAGAGTGCGGTGCACACAATCTGCTGTTTTCTGCAAAACTGCTGCTGACATATACGCGATTCGCAAGTTTCCATTTTGGTTAAAAGCATACTGGCTAAATGCAGCACTGAAGGGGTAATTATGTTGTCAAATCAGAGCTTTACTGAGGGTTGTGATTTTTGCTTCTCACACATATGCATTTAAACACACACACACACACACACACACACACACACACACACACACAGACAGACCTGTCCTGTCTGAGCCTGCTGCTCCGGCTGGGTTTGCTGCTGAGGATCTTGGGCTGGTGGAGGACCATCCTGGAATGGTGGGTTCTGTGTAGAAATGCAATAAAAGCCCACAGTGTTTCCAGATTCAAGTGTTTCAGCAAATTCCAATAACAGTGCAAGTGATGATTGTATTGATTAATTATGAAACCAAAGAGGTTCAAAGCCTTTTTTTCTCACCATGGGTGGCTGTTGAGGAACTGTCTGTGGCATGAATTCAAAGGGGAAGATCTATACATTGACAAACATATATAAAAATAAGTAAAATGGGTTTAATATATATGGGTATAGGTAATAATGTCAAAATGTTTAAGCATTTTAAAGTTATTTACATTTGGAAGTTGAGGTATCAGGGGAACATTTGGTTGGTCCTGAAATGTAGACAACAAGTCACCTTTATTTATATAGCGCTTTTTATAATATAAACAGGAAAATGATTAAATGATGGAAACAACTAGTACTCCCAGAAAGAAGTAAGATTTGTAAGGCTCAGCTATTTACGGGATGAGAAAACAACAGATATAATCCATTTCAACTTCAAAATTTCACATTTAACTCAATATGTTACTTGCCGCTTCTTTGTAATTATTTGAGAAATGTACTAGTTTCAAAGTAAATCCTACCTGGCGCTGACTGAAGTCATAGGGGTAAAACTTCAATAAGGAGAAAGAAAAACAAAATCACCATTGAGTTCATTGCATCAGATAGGATGTGCAAGCAATGATGTTGAGGCATTAGAAGAAGATATAAAAGCAACACTGTGCTGGATTGACTTTCTACAGCATATATGTAAAAATTTCTATTAAAGTCAGAGCAAGTGCTGAAATTAGCCTTCGGATCTGTTCACTCACGATTTCCACGCTTTTTCTGCCCGGAACCTTGGGGAGAGAGTACTTGATGAACGCTTGTGTAGGGAATGACTGAAAGCAGAAAGAGAGAGCCATGCCACAGCGTGAATGGTAGAAATTATGTTCTAGTCTTTTGGTATACACACATGAGGTATATATATATTGATTCAACTGATTGAGATGAGGGTTTACATCTCAAAAAGGCAACTAACAAAGAAGCTGTGTGTAGTATGTTGGAGAAACAAGCTAGCCTTGCAGATAGCAAACCTTTACACACTCACCGATTTGCCCGCTGCGCCCCCTGCTGGATTAGTAGGGAAGCTCGGTGGGAAAATCTATTTAAAAAAATAAATAAAAAGTATTATTATACATATTTTTTTCATGTAATCTAAAACGTGCTTCATGTGGTACTATCTTAAAACAGAAATGTGAAAAACAAATATTATTTAATTTGACTGAATAAAACTGTAAAACTGAACTGAACACTGTAAAAAAGCATTTGATCATGTGTTTTTACATGTGTTTTTACATTGATTCAACTCATCAAGATAAGTTAAGCAATTTTCAAATGTATAAGTTATACAAGATTCAACTAATTTCTTGAATCAGTTTGCTGTAATTTAAGTTTAAATGACTTAACCATACAAGGTGATTGTATTTAAAACAGTTAATACACAAGGCTACACTAACTTAATAAAAGCAATTGTTAAGGTTTAGACCACATAGACATTTGATTTTGTTTTCTAGAAATTAAATTAAATTAAATTAAATTAAATGTAAAGTTTATAGTTTATAATATTTCTTACAAGAAAATACTATTGCAGTCTTTTGACTTCAGAATTTCATGTTTATTTCACTGTTACTTGCCATTTCCAAAGTATTTATGACATTTTTATAAGATTGTTCTTAGTGAAAATTGTCTCAAATTAAATGCTAAACTATTTTTTTCAGTGCATTAGGTTACACTAACCTAATGAAAGTCATTTTAAGGGTTAGATCAGGTACACTAACCTAATAAAAGTAATTATTTGATCAGGCAGAAATAAATCAAAAAGCAAATGTTTACATGGTTTCTTGGTTCAACTTTGAATTGCTATATTTAAGGTGTTTACAAACAGAAAAAATAAAAAAATAGCTCATACGATTTCCATGCTGATTGGAGCGTTCAGACCAGGATGTTGCTGTGATGGCATTCCCTGAAAGCCACCATTATTCCCCTAAGAAAATAAAAGGAGTTCAAATTTACTGTAGTGGATGCCCAAAAAAAAACCCGTTTAGTTCCGTTATAATTATTATGTTCAAAACGTGTTCTGCAGCAACCTCAGGATAGTCAGTTAAACCTATATATCATATAAACACATGTCATGGAGTAGCATGTCATCATACACTGTAATATTACAGAGCTATTTTCATCATAAAACTGGGTGCAATATGTTGATTATGGTTAAAGCAAGAGATTCCAAAGACTTTTATGCCATTTTTGGATACGGAAAAGTCAAGAATGTTCATGTTGTGGTGAGCCCCACCTGCCTCGGGCTGCCATAATGAGGGAGATAATTGAAAAACGGTGAAAGCTAGAGAGAGACATAAACACACACGCACAAAAAAAGGATCAGTTTCAGAATCTGGGCGACCCAAACACATAAAACAAGCCTTCATGAGTACAAAGACATTCCTTTAAAAAGGTTTGATGTACTTACTGGTGCTGCGGATACTGCACCCGCCAGAAGAAGACACAGGAAAGATGTCCACATGTTTAAGGAATCACCAGCCTTACTCAAGCAAAAAATGTGACCTAAGACAGACAACACCAATGAGTGTGCTATTTCTGAACAATATCATAGAAAGAGAAGCACTTACAGTGTACGGAAATGGTCAACCAGCTTTCTCACCTTGGTTGCAGGTAGAGTTATAGCTCTGGGACATGAGTTTTCTTGCTTTTATTTGCTCTCTGGCTTAGCTCTTAACCAATCCCTCTCAGGCTAGACTTTATTATGACCTCACATACGGAGAAAGATGGTTATTGAGAAAATGACCTGTAGTCAGACTTTGTCTGCCTTTCTGTCAGCTATTATTATAATGATAACAGTTGAGGAAACTGCTGATATCACCAGCCTATATTTTTGAAGCTACAAAATATCGAAAATAGGAACTTTGTGTACAAACTTAGTGATGTTTAATTGCAGCAAGAGAACTGTCTGAACAACAATGTCAGGTTCTGAAGAGCTTTCTTGGGATGATATTTATTTTCAGCCAAACTAGGAATTGTTATGTATGAATAAACAATCTAAAAAAAAACTTTTCAACATAAATGCTAATAATAACACACACGAGGAGACAAAGTATTGATTGTATGCTTTATTTTAAATCAAGATTTAAAAACATGTTTGCAAAAAAAAAAAAAAAAAAAAAGCTTATGACTGTATGGCTCTCAAGCATCAAGCCACTGAAAAAAAAGCACCATTTGATGGGTCATCATTTTTTCTAAAGCAGGAAAGCATTTATGCAGTCACTCTGCAAAACACGAGCAGCTTCTTTGTCGTTCAGGAATTGGTGGTCAGCTTATACTTTCATCTGTGAGGAAAAGAAAAGACGGAGGCTTTAGAAATGTGTTGCATTGCAGGTTTCTATTCTGTAATCTATTATAATAATTAAATAAGAATAATATGATGTTATTGATGTGAAGTTTTTCTCTATTTAAAATGTCAGTCGCTAACCAGTGTACAATGTTGCATATTCCATTGCAAAAGCGTTATGATTGATATATTGGTTATAATTATTACTTAACCATTAGTCATCATTTTCATCATCATCATCCTTTGGAACAGGAGCCTAAAAAAGTACAACAAATTATATACAGCCTCATATTTATGTGATATTATTAAATATATCACAGTTTTTTAGGTTGGTCTGTACTGGGGCAGCAGGAGCAACTGGGACAGCCGGGACAGCCGGGACAGCTGGGACAGCAGGGACAGCAGGGACACCAGGTTGAGGAAAGCCGAAGGGGTACAGCTAGAAAACAGAGGGAAATGAATGAACTTCTACATGGTTGACGAGAAATGGAGGATTTCATGTAGCAGTAGGGAAATAAAAAAATGCAGATACACGTACAACTTCAATACTTTCTTTGCCTGCGGGCTGGGGAATCTCATGTTTAATGAAGCCACGGATAGGTTGACCCTGTGAAGAATAAGAAAAACTAATCGCATGCTCAACTAGCAGAAGATAATGAATACTCTGCGAAAAGAAATTAAACCCAACTTACAGAACCTCCAGCTGCAGCCTGTTGAGCTGCCAGAAGCTGAAAAAAAGAATGATAATATAATATAATAATTCGATTTTTAATGTAACATTTTATATTTATATATGAAAATGTACATCTACAATATTAATATAAAATAAGTAATAGTAATTTCCACACTTACAATCTCTATTTCAGAAGGTCTAGCTGCAGCGGCGGCCGCAGGAAGAGCCTGTAGATCACCATACACACTTGTTATACAATAATGTACTATACTCCTATATTCCCATATTCCTTGAGTCATTTTGTTGAAATAGGGGTGAATCCAGATTGATTGGGAGACATTTGCCATTGAAATGACTGGGGAAAGTGTCCCAATCAACCTGAATTCACCCTTCCATGTATTAATTTCATGTTTGGACTAAACTAACCTGTGGAGCTATGACAGGTTTGTACTCTAGCTCATAATACATCAGTTGCTGTGGGTCAAAGAACAGGAGAGTTAAGGCTAGTATCACAATGTTCGCATCCCACATTCTCTTGTCATAGTTGGCTCATGGATAAATACATAAGAGTAAAATCGATCACGTACCGGAGCGCAGTAGGCCACACCGATGACAAATGCCAGCAAAATGAGGGATCTCATGTTGAAAGATGATGTCTGAAATATGACATGCAAAGATATAGTTTCATTGTTTTCTATCTTCTACGTAACCTTCTGCAACAGGAAAGTAGATCAACCTTCAGCCCCAAAATTGTTTGTTGAATTAATGGTATACCTTACCTTCGTTTGAGACTCTTGATTGTGATCAGGATTGAGGAGGAGGATTTTGTGATACTGCTCTCTAGATCTACTCCTTATATTCTCTTTGAAAACAAAAGGCCCATAGCATCAGCATCTGATTGGCTTTGGTGACCAGCCAAGTTCCTTTATAGAGGGCAAAAATGTGCATTCAAAGCAAATATACATCTTTGCTTATCTCAAAGCAAAATTTTGGCTGAGATTGTAATTATTTGGCATGATATAGTATAGTACAAATAAATCAAACGCAACTGGAAAATACATTTATGGCACTTGAGATGAAATCATAAAAGCTCTCTGACAGCAATGTTCACACTTGTTCAAACTGTAGGAACCTTCTGCCTGACTGAGGACACTGCTAGGAAATATAATCCTAGTATTAATATAAATAATATTATAAATAATAATCGACCATAAGACACTGTACCTAAGCAATATTTGAAATAATTTTCTGTTGAATTTAATTGGTTATTGCAATACATATATTGTGTGGAAAGAACCTATTTTCTGTTTCATTCTGGATTTACATTTCATATTACATTGGGAAACTGCAGTGAAAGTCAATAATTTGACTGTTGACTTTCATGTAAAGGTTAAAAAACAATTGGCTATGAAATTATTTGAAAAGATACAAAATATTCCACTAATGTTTGTATTATGTAATTTTTTTCCAGGTACTGTATAAAAGTAAAACATATATATATATAATAATTTATTGTCCCTTACCAGTAGGCGATTCTGTTTTTCTGATGGCATTTTAAGAACTTTCAGAAATGCTCTGCACTTTAATTATATAGTTTAAAAAAAATTTTATTCACTCATATTGTGATTCTGTGGGAATGTGCACATTTTTCCATTTCTATTAACACAGCTGACACTTGATGACAGATGTACTGTATGCAACACAGAAGGAGCCTCAGGCTGTAATTAACTTTGTATTTAATCATATGTCTAGTATATATGTTGAGGACCACACACAAAGTTCACAGTACAAAAGTCAGAAATAATTTTTCATTTTATCTTTTCGTCCGCAACAAAGTCAAAACTTTAGTTCATACTGGGAAGAATAAAAGATAAAGAAATTGTAATAAGTAAACAAAGTACAGTTTTATAACTGCTATGAAAAATATATATTAAAAAAACTTCCATTATGCTGCCTTAACCCATATATAAACCATAAGCATAATACAAAATGCATATTAAAATAAATCTTGCAGTAAAGATATGCAAAGATTTCTCTTAGGGGTACAAATCAGGGTTGGTCTTGACAGTATCGGAAAGCAGTGGTGGGGACGCTGGAACAAGAGCTTCTTCTGGTGTTGGGAATATAGTGGGAACTAGATTGGGATCACTGTACTGGGGATCGGATTGTACAGTGGGCAAGACAGCCGGAACGAAAGTCCCTTGACCAGAAGACAAAGGTCCAGTGTTGGTTAAGGGGTTTTCAGCAGATTGGACATGATCACACGGCACTCGCTCACGGTCCTGCTTGCTAGCAATCCTACTAGGCAGCGCTCCATTATTTGTATGGGATCCACCAGTAGCAGGTATGGCATCCCCACTGGGTGGTACAGCTACAGCGCTAGGTGGCTGGACCTCAGAATTGGTCGAGAAGGTCATTCCACCGACAGGGTAGGTGTTGATGTGGAAGGAACTGGCTGGTCTTAAAGGGTTAACAGGTACAACAGGTTGTGGTCCAGCTACAGGAAACACATTGTCCCTAAACGCAGGCATGTGCATGTCAACACGGCCCAGTCGTCCCATGTTCTGTGTGTGACAGAAATTTGGACAGAGATTTAGGCGAAATGTTTATTTATAAAAAATTAAAATAAAAACTTTTCAAAGATACAGTGGTGTCGGATCTTTTTTACACTTCTGAGCTTAATTTTGTAGGATTTAGAAAATATGAATAGAAGTTAAGAGAAGAAAAATATCAAAATTGGCACTATTAGGTCACAATTAAATAAGCAAATTTGTGACATTCATATATGAATCCCAAAAAATGGGAACAGGCTAAATACTTTTTTTTTTTTTTATGATGATAATATATTTTGTACTAAAAATTAGAATAGAAAAAATTAATAAAATAAAGAAGCATCTTCACTAATGGTCTCAGACTTTTTTACCTGAAGTTCCTCGGAGCTCAATCCACCATATGGTCCAGCCTTTAAAAAGCATTCACAAAAGGAATTACCCCCCAATAACATATTTAGAGAATAAATATTCAAATATATAACGATTCATTCACCATTCGTTGTTGAGTCTGTGGAACCATGTAAAGAAATTGTTGAACCTGTGGAAAAACACATGATATAAGAATATTGAAAACACTAGATTTGCTTGAGTCCAAAATGTTTGCATTGATACCTGTTGTTGCTGAGGCTGGTTTGGATGCATTTGGTGCTTGTGTTGTTTGTTTTGTGCCATTAATGGTTGTGAAGCTGTAACTGCATTAGCAGGATATTGTTGAGACGTTGCGTGCTGGAAAACAGGCACTCCATAGGAGAACTGATGATGGAAAGAACTAATTGTAAAAGTTCTGACTTAGGTGATTGACAAGTAAGCAAAAGGACAATAGTTAGAAGTGGATTCTGGGACAAATGAGCTTCAATCAAGAGTGAATGAACTCAATGACTCCTCTTAGGATTGTTGGATGCTGAACTGACAAATTTCTGACAGAGATTTTATTTGTGTGCACACATTTTACTGACACACGAGGCAATATATTACATCAACCTTCTTTGTTTGGACACATCAAGTGCATCAGGTTTCCACAATAAATCAAAACTCCTCAGACGTGGAGATGGGAAGATTTCCTCCAGCGAAATATTTTTGATAATATACCAAAGTGTCTAAACATAAAGGCTTGCTTGAGGGTTACATAGCTATCATTAATTAAGTTTGGGTTTGGACCTCGTATCAGAATAAACCTGCTGAACCCAGACAGTCTCTTAGCTCTTCCTGTGGTGTAGTTTTGATGACTACAAACAAAACCACACATATTTCTAATATTATATGGAAACACTCTTACTGTTGGGTTCCTGGATTGTGGTCCAAGAATGGGATAGTAGAAAAACTGAAAAATACAGGGAGAGAAATGTATTAGGTATTTTAATACATGTATTTTTAGAATTTAATCAATTCTAAAAGCCTTTTTAATATTTTTAAATAGTATTATTTTAAATAATAATATTAATTATATCATTTTGTTTAAAAAGTTGATTACACTTTATTTCGATAGTCTGCTAACTACAAGTAATTACATGTCAACTAACTATCGTTAGAGTTTTAGTTGACTGTTAGGTTAGGGTTAGGGTTAAATTTATGGTTAGTAGAGTAAGACATACTTGCAAAGTTACTAATAGTCAGTAAAATGTCTATTGGGGAGCATCAAAATAAAGTGCTGTCAGATATTAAGCAGACAGTCTACAAATACTCTAATGACTCGTAGTTGACATGCAGTTGCAAAGTTACTTACAGTAGAATGTCTAATGTGGACTATTGAAATAAAGTGTTACCAAAAATTTATTTGTGGACTGTTTTATTAAAGGGATAGTTCACCCAAAAATTCTGTCATCATTTACTCACCCTCAAGTTGTTCCAAATCTGTATGAGTTTCTTTGTTCTGCTGAACACAAAGGAAGATATTTGGAAGAATGTTTGTAATCAACAGATCTCGGTCCCCATTGACTTCCATAGTAGGAAAAAATGTATACTATGGTAGTCAATGGGGACCGAGATCTGTTTGGTTACAAACATTCTTCCAAATATCTTCTTTAGTGTTCAGCAGAACAAAGAAACTCATACAGATTTGGAACAACTTGAGGGTGAGTAAATGATGACAGAATTTTCATTTTTGGGTGAACTATCCCTTTAAGGTAAGAAATGAGTGAATTCAAATAAGTTTCTTACCTGCGGTTGCTGGGGATGAGGATAGGGAAAGTATTGAATGTGAGCTGGAAGTTGACCGAGACCTCTACTGGGGTTGGGTGGAGAGGCCCATGGATTGGTCAGAGTGGCCAGCTGTTGCTGAGGACCAGAGGGCACTCTGGGAGATTTAGGCTGAAACTGCTGTGGCACATGATGGGCTTGTACCAGTACCTCAGACCCAGACGGTGGAGACCTTATCACTGGGGCTCCTTGTGCTGGCATATGTCCCATTGGGACTTTTTGGGGAGCATTTGGGGAGATCTATGAAAATGTCAATTGAATAACATAAGTATAACATAATCAAGTAAACAAGCAACAATAAATGATGCCATTTCACCATTAACTGCACCTCAGATTAGTAATGCTGTAGTGAATTCACACAGAGAAGTAAAGGACATTTGTGAATTTGCATTCTTATGATGTATGATTTCTACAATACAACCATGGTACGTATCGGTAACACTTTATTTTGGTGGTCCCCTTTAGACATTCTGTTGACTATAAATAACACTGCATGTACATGTCAACTAACTCTCATTAGAGTATTAGTAGACCGTCTTCTTAATATCTGCTGACTAGAAATAACTTAGCAAGTACATGTCAACTTATTCTACTAACCCTAACCCTACCCCCAACAGTCTCCTATAATGAGAGTTAGAATTTATTTATAGTGAAAAGAATGTCTAAAGGGGAACATTAAAAAAAAATAACCCAAGTGGTATCTGGATGAAAAGAGATGACTGTAATGACTCACCGGAACTCCAAATGTTCCAGCTAGAAAACACGTGAGCAACGCTATAAGCCTCATTTGTGTCATACCTAAAGATACACACAGTAAATACATGTGCACTATATAACTTGAAAAATGATAAATTAGTTGCTAATATTGCATGGACAGATAAAAAAACAAATACTCACTTTAAAATCCTTTGATCACAACGAAAGAATGCAAGTGGAGAAGGGTGTACTTAAACAGTGTCCATTCCTCAAGCAACCAATCAGCTCTGGAAATGGGCTCTGACCTCAGACAATATTGAACCTCAGACCATAATTAAATTGTACAATCTAGGGAACACTTAGTGTCTAAATGAATCATCAAATCAACCCATTTGAAATGTTAGACATATCCAGACGAGTCTGTGTGATTTGATATATTGGTTCAGTTTTATAGTAGTAAAAGTCTACAAATAAAAGATAAATATGATCATAAATCTAGGTGTGTTTGTGGTAGTCTGTAAGTGAATGCCATACATTTATTCTCACAGCAAGCACATTTTAGAGTAGAAACAGGATGGCGTGTCAGAATAAAGAAGACATCTGGTTTATTTCAATAAATCAAGATGTTGTGTTCCCCCACACCAGAAGAGTTTGTCTCATCCGAGGTCGCTTCTCACTGATTTCGTCTTCACAATGTTGATTAAAACGAAACCACAGCTACCTTCTGAAAAGCCACTTTGGTTCAGGTAATGACAGTATAATTCTGTCATCCCCACAGTAAGAACTATACTAATTTCACAATGTGGTGAGATAACTGTTATTATTAAGTTGGGTTCAGACCAAATAGAAATGCAGACACAGACAGCAGTTTTAATGGTAAAACCAAGAATTCCCTAAACATGACTGGATATGCAAACAACAAGTCATGGTATCACAGGTAAGATGCATTTGAAGACATTTCCTCTTAATGTAGACTGTGTTTAATAAGTGTGTAGTGACTCAGGAGTCATACTGTCCCACCCAAAACAATCTCAAAATCTCAAAATTACACATCCACATCTTTCTCTGTTGACACTTGCACCACACCTATACTGCAGTGCATAATGCCTCAGAGTTGCGTGCATTGACCTTTACATTAAACAACACTACCAATTTATAATCTAAAATGACAGACTGTTCATTCAGAAATTATTTTCACTTCACTATTTTGAGTGACTATATGCTTAATATTAGCATTTGGTCACAGAGCTTGGCCAGCAAGTTGTTGGATATTTAAAATTCGATTGACTACAAAGATCCGAAATATGACGTACAAGACCATATCAAGTGTGTTCTGTATAGTAGTACTTCACGAGTTTGTGTGCCAATTTAATATTAAAGTACACGGTTACCCCCCGCTATGAGGGGCTTGTAGAGGATTTTCTACTCAAGCTCGAGCATTTTGATGATAACTTCACATAGAACTCAAATTTCTCTATAGCAGGGTTTACCAACCAACGTTTAATGTATAATTAAATAAATGAGGGAAATTGTTTTATTTTACAGTTTATTTCTAAAAAACAACCAAATAACATGTTAAACAGATTCACTCTTTTTATTGAAAGCTTACTGAAATGTCAAGGGTACTTTACAAAACAACCCCTGCTCTACTTTCCACCATCTCCACGAATGGTGGTGGGGATGACTGGGGGACTGGGTGTGGGTGCTGGTGCAGGGGCCGGAGCCGGGGCCGGGGCAGGGGCTGGGGAAGGGACTGGACGAGGCAGCAGCAGGGGCCACTGAAATTGCCACAGTGGGAACAGAGGTCCGGGTCGAACCGGCCTCACATGATAATAATGACCTCCAGGAAAATAGGGCCAATAGATCCTCTAGAGCAAAGACAGTTTAAACAGACAAGCAGAACATGTGCATATGAGGCATTTTGTTCAGCTTCAGGAGAAAATTACATATTTATTATAACTGGGATCATTGGGAGTTTACCTCATCACTGCCAGAGGAGCTCCAAGGCTTATAACGCTGGCAAAGCTGGAAGGAATTTTTATATGACATGAGTTCATGGTATTATAATAATTGTTATTTCATACATTGAATGTTGTTTGATTCAGGTCTACAGGCTTAAATGAGCCGGGCTGCTCAGTTACATCATACTAGTACAATAATAAGTGATATAAAGAGAGTAAAAACATCATTCAAAAACAAAATTTACTTACAGCTCCAGAGGAAATGAGCCACAGGACAGTCAATAATATGAGACTCTTCATTTTGGGATGGCACGTTTTTTTTTTAAACCTTATTTAGAAAAGAAATTCCTAACAGATCTGAAATCGTAGTTATCTCAATAATGATGGCAATTCAGTACAACTGATATTAAATAGAGAAAGCATTTTAACTAGGACAGATAAATGTAATACATGTAAAGATATTAAATAAATAAACTAAATGTAAAGACTGCAACTAATTCTACACACAAGTACCATAGTTTGCCACATAGAGTCACTCATGAGTAGAAGAGAGGAGGTTCAGTCAGATAATAAATCTTTTTTTTTTTTTCACAAAAACTTTAATGTTTAAAATGTATGATAAATGAAGAGAATTTTTTTCAATTATTAAAAAATATTTCAATCTCCAAATTCCAACATCAAATTTTCCTAATAGCTGTAGTTTAAACAACCCTTTAAAACCACACTAGCATGAAGTACGTTCACACAACAGTAAACTATATAATGAAAACAAGTATTTGCAATTTCATGTCAAGGTTGGGGCAAGTTGTCACGTGCCATATTATAAGAGTTGTCAAATGTGTTTTAAATGTTAAAAATGCGCACAACTTATTACAACAGTTGCTAGTTATTTGTACTTTTTTTTCCTTCAGAAAGTTTTATAATGTTTTAATTTTGCCAAAACCCCTATTTAATGGTGGATCCCATGATGACATTGTTGTCATTGAAAATGTTTAATATCTTATTGTTGTTTAATGTAGAAAATATTTTATAAAAAAAAAAAACTTAAAAACATTTACTGGTGTAAAAAGCGTGACAACTTGCCCTAATCTTCCCTATACTTCAATAAAGTTGATGAAGATAGCATTAGCTCAATTAAAGTAAAAAAAAAAACTAGAGAGAGAGAGAGAGAGTATATTTAAATGTATCAATTGTACTTACTGTCATGCAATTCGTTGAGTCTTCTTGATGTCCTGAAAGAACTGCAAATACACTGAGATTTATCCCAGTCCAGCTGATGCACTCAGAGTTTTAGCACACATGCATTTACTATTTTTTAACTCATTGTGCACACAAACCTATTACCTGGATATTACAATATTTAGTCATTTCGTAATCCTTAAAATCCCACACATTCCCAAAAGCTTACTGTCAATGTATGTAATTGTGACATCTAAAACTTACATTGCTTCAGAGGATTTGGTCATAATCTCTCTGTCCCTAAGACATTTTCCTTTAGCATATGAAAATATGTCACTGCAAAACAGTCAAGTATTTAAGATTGATTTATTGGTACTAAGTAAAAAACTCAATGATATAGCTATGTAATATTGATTTAGTTTGATTTAGATTTGAAGAAATGTTGATTTAGTGTAATAATATGTTGTTGAGCCCCAGCTCCAATACACACAATACACCGCCTAACCCAGCCATTTACTGTAAAAACTGAACTAAGTTTACTAAATAAATAAATAAATAAATGTCAGTTTTTAGTCAAATGTAAAGATCAATTTGGATAAAAGCAAAATAACTAATTGCAAATCGTTTTTTTTGCTTTAAAAGAGCTATGGCTACAATTCAAAGTTGAACTGTTGGATTCACATATGTCCAACGAATTGGACGAGTTGGTTTAATAAATTATAAAATGCTTAAATGTAATATAAAATGTAAAATGTAGCACAAACTATCAGTATGTTGTAGGGGTGTAACGATACCCTAATTTCACGATTCGCTATTATTGCGATACTCCAAGACATATAATAAAAGGTTAAGATTTTTTTTACTGTTGATTAAATGCTAACTTTGATATATAATTGTGGGTGTAAATGAATAGGCTTGGACAATGGTGACACCAGAATAAATATATTCATGATTCTGAACCTGAAAACACAGAATTATTTTAGATGAATATGCTTGCACTCTGTCACTGGCTAGATCTATTTAAAATAATGTAGGCCACTTTTTACTGGTAACATAAGACTTATAACAAGCATTATCAGGACCCACTAATATTCCCCCATTATTATACATTATATTCAACATAATATATTGTAGTTTAATGTAGTACTTACTCTGAAAACGTCCATTTTTTCTCACAGGGTAATTTTTATTTTGGGTGAACTATTCACGATACATATTGTTGCATTTTTGTATTGCGATATATTGTGACACGATATATTGTTACACCCCTAGTATGTTGTCATTTTAATTACTTTTATAAATGTGTCTGGTCTTATTTCTCTTACTTTGGAGATTGACTTTTTTTTTCCCCTCATGCCTCAACTGAACTTAGACCAGCTTTTTGATGATGGACTCGATGAAAAAGTTTATAATACTACAAATTCCACATTCAATTCCAGATTTATGAAAACCTTGACAGATGTCGTAAAGACATTTATAATTCAATAAAGAATCCCATCCAGCCCTAAGGTGTGCCTTAATCTTTTGTTTTGTTTATGTGTTGCATAAATTCAGTGTATGTTTACAATTATACCAAAAGAGACAACTATGTGAATCATTTCCCTATTTCCCAATTGTTGAGTAAAGTCCAACTTGCTAAATACTTGCTAAATACTAAATACATTTTTTCAAACATGTCACTATATGTTACTTCTGCTGATTGGTCGATAATGTATATATATAGCATTTATCGCTGCTGTTTTGATGTCACACCTGAAACAGAGAAGTCTCTCATACATCTGCCATAAAGGTAAGAAGCAATCTTTGAATCAACGGCATTTACATTTATATTTGGACATTTAGGAGACATTCTTATCCACTGCGATTTACTCATCATGAATATGTCTCTATTAGATCTGAGCAACTCTTCTTGAGAACCATGAACTCTTTCCTACTTGTTGCTTGTGTCTTTGGACTCTGCTGTGCCGTGCTAGTGAGTAACATTCTCTTGTTGATCAAATGCATATGTGTTGATGTGCATTCAGTTTATGTTTCAACCCCCACAAACCTTTTTTATTACTTATAACACTGGAAATGACCGATTCATTTCTTTTCAGGCAGAGGATGAAGAATATCGAGAAAAGCGCTCATCAAGCCATTCCTCAGAGGTCAGTTTGAAATCAAAAATTCTTGCATAAAATCATTTTAATTAACTGATCATTTTTATTCCATATTTTCTCGAGTGCAAAAATTATCCTGAGCCATGCAAAAACATTTATGTATAGAAATCCTAGAAAACCCTCTAATCATGTTGATATGCGTATGTCTGAAAAGCTAGAAAATCTGTTGTGTGTAGACTCTTTTTCAATGTAAATCTTACTCTGTTCCTCTACTGATATTACTACAGAGACGACCTGGAGGCTTCTTTAACCCGTACCAATTTCAGCGTCCTTATCCCTACCCATACTTTCCCCCTAACCTGCCTCTGCCTCAGCCTCAGTTTCCAAACAACAATGCCCTTCTCAGCCTCTTGCCATTCATCTTAGCACAGCTGGCATCTGCCCCTGCCCCTGCCCCTGCTCCTGCTCCTGCCCCGGCCCCTGCACCGGCACCGGCCCCCGCACCAGCTCCAGCTCCAGCTCCAGCTCCAGCTCCTGGTGGGAGATAAGCAACCAGTTAAATCAAACTAAGAAAAGTGTCTGATTGACTCTGAATGCACATTATAATGCCTGCCTCTTGCTCTTGCTATGTTAAAAATATTAATAATAAACTTTGCATCATTGAATATTTGTGTTTGTGTTATGCTTCCTATTTTTTGAAAAGGTAAATGTATATGAAGCATAAGTTACTAGTTAAAGCTGACCATGTGTTTGATTGACTCTGAATACGCATTATAATGCCTGCCTCTTGCTCTTGCTATGTTAAAAATAAAATAAACTTTGCATCATTGAATCATATATTTGTGTTTGTGTTATTCTTCCTATTTAGTGTGTTTATGAGTTTTACCATATGGCAGCAGCCAAAAGTATCAAACACATTTACAATTATTCAACAGTTAGTCCTCAAATCTTATTCAAGCAGCGTTCCAAGTACTGACTGAGACTTTTCTGGGTCTTTGTTCGTTCCTCACAGACAGTAGTCGTTGTCTTTGTGAGTGAGTCTGATTCGTTCAGAAGCAAAACATTTTTTAAACTAATCATCTCAAGCGAAACAAAACATTTTTTAAACTAATTATCTCAAGCGAGTCATGCACAAAAACGGATTCGTTCAAAAGCACTGAATCATTCAAGAACGAAACGGCGCAGTTGTTGTGTGTAACAATGGGTTTGCTGTTGCTTTGTTTGGAGATATATTTGGGAATTTTAAAATTGTGTAAATGTAAGTTATCAAATTCTTGTTTATATAACTGATAATATACTCCAGTAACAGAGATGACCCAAGCAATTGTTGCTTTTTCTAATGTGATGTTTTCGAAGTCGTGCGCGAGGTTAAAGCGGACAAGCAGGCCGTCTACGGGACCAGCCAGTTTCCAGATAATAATTACACAATAATAATCTTGTGCATTGTAATCCTTTTATTTTTAATATTAGGCATGTTTATGCTTCTGTGCGTCCCTGTGTGTGTAATAAGCAGAGTGTACGCGGGTGTTGGACCCGCCTATAGGCGCATATTACTAACGTGCTCTTTAAATAACAAAAAATATTTATACTGCGCCATTGACTTTAGACCAGGTTTCCGTTGGTAAATGGTGCAATCTATTTCAGTTGCCTCGAAACAGCAACGTGCCAACAATGCGGCTGAACACACCTTGTTTTCAGACCAGCACACCCATTGGCGCAAATGCATTTGCTATTTAAACAACGCAGTGCAGGAAGTGAAAATGATAACTGCGTCGGGCTGAAACTAGCAAAAAACACTTGCTTCGCGCCTGGCGCCGCATTGTGCCTTCTATATGATAGGGCCCTAGGAGTCGTGGACACATTTCCTTACTTATTTACATCATTCGTCATTTAAAAAGTTGTACAAAAGCAATGATGTGTCCTATGTTTTGAAATTTGCTAAATTAAAGCAATAGGTTGAGCTTGACGTCCAGCTCCCCCTCTCTGGACGTAATGGGTTGAGTTGAAGGTCCAGCCACACCCATAACCCTATCCCTAAAACTAAATGAGGTCAAGCTGGACTAGGTCAAATTCCACCCAAGACGTCCAGAGAAGGGTAGCCGGATATCATTTGGCTCTGCCGTGAGCACCACTTGGGACACTCTCAAGAATGCATTAGCACAGCTGTGCTTGGACCATGTCTGAGAAGTTATTGAGTGACAAGGCAGTGCAGTTATATCATTTAAAGCTTTGTACTTTTTTGTGATGGAAAAAGTACATATGCAGATGGGTATGCAAGTTTTGGGACATTGACAAGATTTAGTACATACTAGGCTTATATCACATCATAAAAATGCTTCTTGAAAACCACAGATCACATTTTCGTATATTTATGTGCGACCTGTCACCATAAACCAGCCTGTCAATCATCTCATGAACATCCTCCTCATATACAAACTCCACATGCATTTAATGTATGCTATTCTTCCAAACATATTGGAGATAATGATGTCTATCTGCCAGTTTTTCATGCGGGGAGTTAATAGTTAATGGCCGAACATGGCCTGTTTTGCTGTTGAGATGTTTGTATCTATAAAATTAAATTACAATGTTGTTGAAGGGTGAAATACAACATTAAATCTTTCTGATCAGGTTAGATTATTCAACCCTTTTCTCTTTTGGTTGTTCATGAGATGTAAGTAAAATATACAGTATATTCATGTTTGTAGTTCACAACATCACAAATCCTCTTCAGCGCAAGGGACATAATAAACACTCATAAAGATAGGCTTGCATATGAAATTGCATATTTCCCCACTATGTTAGGTGAAAAAAAGTATACAGTAGTATATGTTTGAGTTCACAGTATTCATAGTTGATAAGTATTTAGATTGCCTACTAGTTCTGTTTGGATTCTGAGGTGTACGTCCAATGGATACTTTACTATCCCATGTGGCCATGGGAGAGGTTTGTGAAGTGACACTGACTCGGGTAGGTCACATGATAATGACAACATGACTAATGTGCTATGTCCAGATTACATTCACACAAACATTCATACTGTATAGAGCATACTTTTTTTTTAACTGTAGCGAAGTATTTACTTATTCAAACGATGTACCTACTAAGAGAGTATTCGATTTTGAATGTTGCCAGTCACCGAAGAGAATCAGCGTTTTTAAATGAATCGGTTGAAAGAATGATTCAATGACTCAGTTACTTATCTCTATCTCCATTTGTAATTATGTAACCTAATTTAAAATATCGTTGATACTTTTGGTTGCTGTCATGTATGATAACAGTCATAAGCACACTTCTATATACATTATGTAAATTATGTCATCTTTTTTTTTAAGATATCAAGAGCAAATCAAGGCAGGCATTATAATGCGTATTCAGAGTCAATCAGACACATGCTCAGCTTTAACTAGTAACTTATGCTTCATATACATTTACCTTTTCAAAAAATAGGAAGCATAACACAAACACAAATATTCAATGATGCAAAGTTTATTATTAATATTTTTAACATAGCAAGAGCAAGAGGCAGGCATTATAATGTGCATTCAGAGTCAATCAGACACTTTTCTTAGTTTGATTTAACTGGTTGCTTATCTCCCACCAGGAGCTGGAGCTGGAGCTGGAGCTGGTGCGGGGGCCGGTGCCGGTGCAGGGGCCGGGGCAGGAGCAGGAGCAGGGGCAGGGGCAGATGCCAGCTGTGCTAAGATGAATGGCAAGAGGCTGAGGAGGGCATTGTTGTTTGGAAGCTGAGGCTGAGGCTGAGGCAGAGGCAGGTTAGGGGGAAAGTATGGGTAGGGATAAGGACGCTGAAATTGATACGGGTTAAAGAAGCCTCCAGGTCGTCTCTGTAGTAATATCAGTAGAGGAACAGAGTAAGATTTACATTGAAAAAGAGTCTACACACAACAGATTTTCAAAATGAAGACAAACATGTACTGGCATTCAGAATGTATTTCTATGATTTATGTATTACATGTGTTTACATTGCTCAGGACCTTTTTTGAAAATTTAATTAAAATGATCAATTAGTTCAAATGATTGTATGCAATGGCAAAAAAGAGACTTTGCTTATACAGTGTTTTTAAACTCAAACTGACCTCTGAGGAATGGCTTGATGAGCGCTTCTCTCGATGTTCTTCATCCTCTGCCTGAAAAGAAATGAATTTGTCATTTTTTGACAAAACAGTGTGGTGCATGGTTAAAAAAGGAATAGAATATCACATGCACATCAGAAAATAGAGTTTATAATAAAGCAAGAGAATGTTACTCACTAGCACGGCACAGCAGAGTCCAAAGACACAAGCAACAAGTAGGAAAGAGTTCATGGTTCTCAAGAAGAGTTGCTCAGATCTAATAGAGAAATATTCATGATGTGTAAATCGCAGTGGATAAGAATGTCTCCTAAATGTCCAAATATAAATGCAAATGCCATTGATTCAAAGATTGCTTCTTACCTTTATGGCAGATGTATGAGAGACTTCTCTGTTTGACATCAAAACAGCAGTGATAAATGCTATATATATACATTATCGACATGCAACTGGCCAATCAGCAGAAGTAACATATAGTGACATGTTTGAAAAATGTATTTAGCAAGTTAGACTTCACAACAGTTGTGAAATAGGGAAATGATTCACATGGTTGTCTCTTCTCTTATGGTATATTCATTTTAAACATACTTAAACTGAGTTTATGCAACACATAAACAAAACAAAAGATTAAGGCACACCTTAGGGCTGGATTATAAATTATTACATTTATTATGTCTGTGACATTCTAATTATCCATATGTCAATTGGAATTGGTATATTTCTACATGGGGGTCTGGAGTTGACATATCATGATCTTTTTGCAGTCATATCAGGTGAAAGAATATATTTAGAATGAAGGATAACATTGTTGTTACCTATAAAAATTGTCTTAAAAGAAACCTAATTAAGTTGTTGTTGTTGTTTAATTCTGTCTGGGCATGGTACAGTAGTAATGTAGTAATATTTTTAAATAGAACTGAATATTGAGTTATGGGTTTGAGGGTAAGGATAAGTGGTTTTATGGGTAGCGAGTGAGAAAATATGATAATAATTTATTTGTGTGTCAAGACGTGTTAACTGTTGACAGTTGTCTTCATTTGTTCATTTCAGCAGATTCTAACATGAGCTTTGCTAATTATAATCTACAATGAAAACTAACAGCTCTTTTATTTCATTTGGGAAACACTGCCATTTTAATGCCACACTCATTTACTGATGACCTACACCCAATGATCATGTGTGAAAACACTTATACATAAATTGATCACTTAGCAATCAAAACTCAGTTTTGAGAAAGAAATTATTTTTACACCCTTGAATTTATGTTTATAGTGTAAATATATGTATATATGTTTACGTATATGTATGTATTTACTACATATACATACAAATAGTACATACACATATACACACACACACACACACACACACACACAGTGCTTTAGAAATAAAGTTGACTTGACTTGGCTTGTATGCATATTCAGTGTGTGTGTGTATACTATATATGTATACAATATAGATTGTTTCACAGCAGCTTCACAATAGTAACAAATTCAAAACCGCCTGAGAAGCAGCCAATCGTGTCAATATTCAGCTCAAGTCACTTCAGTGTTGATTCAGTTCAGTTCAATAACTGTAACATTCATCAATTGTGCATACTGTAGTATTTGTGCACATACATGTACGTATGACAAACTCCTACTGCACACTGCACAAGCAAAAGACACAAGAGAGTAGTGTTTTACATTTTTCATTAACATTCTAGTTTGGTGTGTATGTGGCTAATCATTTTATGTTTGTGTGTAGAGTTACAACTCTATCAATCATTTTTGGAAGAGTTAAAATCGTTTTGAATGATATGTTTGCTTTTGCAAGAGATGTCTGATGTTTTGGATGTTGTGTGCGTGTTTTGTGTGTAGAGTTTCAAGAAATTGAGCCATAGTTTCAGAAATGGTGTGTAAGCATTTTGAAAAAGAAAAAAACAGTAATTGAATTAACATCCAGAATACTGAATCACACACAGGCAGCAAAAGATATAAAAGCAAAGTAGTTTTAATGGTAACTGCAGAAATGCACTGAGAACAACACACACACAAAAATACAGAAGACATGGACATTTAGCTCACATGTAACTGTATATATTTTAATGTTCGAGAGTGTAAAGAGAGGGTTGATTTGCTCCTTCTACTATTTTATTTCTTTGCTGTTTCTATAGGCTGATATAGGATAAAGAGCTCTTCTAATCATTATTTAGACAGACATATAAACTCAAAATTGTAACTGCTCACAACAAAGGAGGAGTCACAATTTAGGAGTCTTAACGTGCTGTGATAGGTGCAAGGGTTGGCACCGGGGTCGAGGCAGGGGTTGGGGCTGGAGCTGGGACATTTCTAAAGTGCAGGGCCATCAGCAGCTGAAGAAACTGGTCAAAGGTCAGTTGAGGCAGAAAGGCTCCAATCTGATAAGATAAATAATGACAGATAAAATCATACGAGCAAATAAAACAACATGCTGATATATAGTTGTTGTTCAACTTTATTAAATTTGAGTTGCATTTTCCGACAAACCTCATCGGAATCCGAGCTGGATAATGAGCGAGCCACACGCTGGTGATCTTCAGCCTAATCACAGTAATAATAATCATTATTATCATTATTTACACATGCAACTATAACTGCAAAAGTATAGCTTTTGAAACATACCTGGAAAGCCAAGGTCAGACCAAGAAGGCATGCAAATAAGATTACTGTCTTCATGTTTCTGTCAAAGACTAATGCTCCAAAGCAACAGCAATAATATCTTTAGGAAGAATAATATGTTGCTCTGATGCCTGAGGATTTAAATACGGTAACAGAACACACCCCTCTGTTTTGTTGATTCCTAACAAACACCTCACCCTCGCTGCTGTTGCTAAATGCACTAGACGGGTCAATCCTAAAACATTAGGTGGGCTTAAGGCAACAAATTAGTTTAGAAATCAGTCAAATCCCTCCTACACATGACACTCCTGATATTGCAATAGAGAAAGACTTGCAACAGAGTCAATACTTACACCTCTTTGAAGCCAGAATTTTGTAATGGTTATGAAATAAAATGTTTCCTGTACTGTAAAAGGCCTACTGTTATATTTTGACCACCTTAAATGACATCAGTTTTGTATTAGAATTTTTTTTTTTTTGATAAGTCCTTGGTCAAAACAAATGAGCCACAACAACAGTGACAATTGCTCAACCACTGGTCTTTATAAAGAGAGAAGCAAGACCAATGTGACAGAGCTGGAAACGGGGACAAACGTTGAGAAGGTAACCTCTTTAGTGAGACATTGAGATCAGTTACTGTTAAAGTCAGTCAAATTACATTTAATTCTGAAAAGTTGACATATTTATTATTTTACAGAAGCAATGTGGTTTCTAGTGCTATTGTCATGTGTTGTGGTGGCAGCTCAGGTGAGTATCAACATTCTGTGTTTTATTTTCATTGATATTTATCTTGGGTATTCGCCTTATTTTTAACGTAAGAGTGGGCGTGGCCGTTTGTAAATTGAATGTGTCTGGATTGTAGTTATTTTTAACAGCTTGCAAAACAGCTCATTATGCTGCTTGATATACCATCTGGGTTAGCTGGTATTTTTCTCAGTCATTTCTCACAGCTTGATTCTGAGGCATGAGGCATCTAGCATGAAATCTACCACTTGCTTGTTTGATCCTATTCTCATAAGCTTATTTAAATATTGGTTCGATGTTTTGTGCCCTGCTATCCTCAGTATTATAAATGACTCAGACTGGGGTTGTTCCAGCAGCATTAAAAAAAAAAAAGAAAAGAGAGAGAGAGAGAGAGAGAGAGAAAGAAAAAAAGCTGCTCTGGACGATTTTAACAAATTTTGTCCCATCTCAAATCTTCATTTTTTTTTTGCAAAAGTACTTGTTGCCTCTCATTTGTGTAACCATCTTACAATTAATAACCTCTTTGAACCCCTTCAGTCAGGTTTTCGTAAATTTCACAGTGCTGAAACTGCTTTGGTTGAGGTATGACTTGTTGATGGCTTCTGGTGCAATTTCCATTCTCATCCTTCTTGATCACTGTGGATCACAGTCTTTTACTTACCCACCTTGAAAGAGTTTTTGGTGTGTCAGGGACAGCTTTAAACTGATTTAAATCCTATTTTAGCCCATTTATATGGGTGGTTACAGGCCTGAGATTAGCTCTGTACTTACTGGTGGTCCTCAGAGCTCAGTTTTAAAGGGATACTCCACTTTTTTCGGAAATAAGCTCATTTTACAACTCCCCCAGAGTTAAACAGATGAGTTTTACCGTTTTAGAATCCATTCAGCCGAACTCCGGGTCTGACGGTACCACTTTTAGCATAGCTTAGCACAGATCATTGATTCTGATGAGTCCAGTAGCATTTCTTTCAAAATGACCAAAGAGTTTCAATATTTTGCCTATTTAAAACTTGACTCTTCTGTAGTTAAACCGTGTACTAAGATCGACGGAAAATGAAAAGTTGCGATTTTCTAAGCCTATATGGCTAGGAACTACTCTCATTCCAGCGTAATAATCAAGGAACTGTGCGGCCGTACCATGAGTGCAGCAGGCGTAATGATATGACGCAGCGCCTGAAAATAGTCCCCAGCTCGGTAACTTCTTCCAACGTGACCGGGACTAAGTTTGTCTAACCTATTAGACCTATTTTCAGGCGCTGCGTCATATCATTACGCCTGCTGCACTCATGGTACAGCCGCACAGTTCCTTGATTATTACGCCGGAATGAGAGTAGTTCCTAGCCATATAGGCTTAGAAAATCGCAACTTTTCATTTTCCGTCGATCTTAGTACACGGTTTAACCACAGAAGAGTCAAGTTTTAAATAGGAAAAATATTGAAACTCTTTGGTCATTTTGAAAGAAATGCTACTGGACTCATCAGAATCAATGATCTGTGCTAAGCTATGCTAAAAGTGGTACCGTCAGACCTGGAGTTCGGCTGAATGGATTCTAAAACGGTAAAACTCAACTGTTTAACTCTGGGGGAGATGTAAAATGAGCATATTTCCGAAAAAAGTGGAGTATCCCTTTAAGCCCTTTACTCTTCAATAATTATTTGTCATCACTTGGGCATCTGTTGCAATCACTTGGCCTCCATTATCACTTCTATGCTGAGGATATTCAAGTTAAAAACCTTGATGCCTGTTTTCTTTCTAACTGTGTTTCTGTGTTTTAAAAACATGGATGAATATTAATTTCCTCTGCCTGAAAAGATATGCTTATTGGTTCCCGCCATAACATCTTTAAGGCTGGTTCACTGACTCTGTCTGTTGGTGGCGCTGTTTTGGAGACTCAAAGTAAAATGAGGAACCTTGGAGTTATTTTTGATGCCAGTCTTACATTTGATCATTTTGTACAGAACACATTTAAGCATCCTTTTTTTTTTACCTCAGTAATGTAGCAAGATTTTACCGTTTACTTTGTTAGCTATACTAGTTATTTCCCTATAGCGGATAATGAAACATAAGTCTTACAGAAAATAGCTTATTCCGAGTTGCAAAATGAGGTGGATATATTATTATGGTGTATAGTAGTTATTGCACTGTTTTCAGCCCAGTGAGAGAGACCGCTGGGATCAAGTTAACTCAGTGAATGGAGAGAGACATTTCCCAGGGCCAGTAAATGGAGGAGGAAAAGTGCCTCAGCCAGAGGGCAGAACTCCACTCAGACCAAGATGGGAGCAGAATTTTGGACGTCCAGCTTTTGTAAGTTTTTGTAGTCATTTAGATTCAAACGGTGCATAACTCTAAAAATCATTAAGGTTTAACTTCAAAATGTCAACTGACGCTATATTATAGCCAGATCTGGTGGGCCCATTGTATCCAAATGAACCAGAGCAACAGGCACAAAATCCATCTTATGGATCTCCATTTGGACAAGATCCAGCATTCCCTGGTCAAAATGGAGGAGGCAGGGTGGGCAACATTTTCAATATTGTTTGCATGTTTTGCAATCATTATGGCGTACATTAAACATTATTTTTATCTTCTGCTGTAGGGTTATGAGTCTGAGTTGACTAGACCAGGTTTGACCCAGGGAACACTGAGGAGAGGACAATGGCATAGATGGGGAGCAACCGGAAAACCACAGAGGAATGGAAGAGCTGGTAGACCATCTTACAAAGTAAGTTACACTGCAGATTTAGTCCTATTGTCATTTTATATTAAAAAAAAGAATGATTTTATTGAGCAGAAAAATGTCTTTAAGACATGAAAACAGTATCAGAGTTTAAATATTTGCCATATTCACCCTCATCCTGGGGCAAATGGGATTGAATTAAATATTTTTAATAATGTGGAATAATAGAACTTTGAAAGTTATAATGAAACAGCAAGTTTGCTGAAATATACAAATGAATTGTTAATGTTGTAAAAACCCTTCAGCCAACTCAAGCTCCAGTAGGTGGAGGTAGAGAGAATCAAATGAATCCACTCTTTGGAAGACCCCTGAGTCCCAACATGATGGTAGGCTCATACTGCTTATATTAATGTGCTCTTCAAATTCATTCATGGATTAAACTGTTTTACGGTCAGTTATTAATGAATGTTGTAGCAACTCATAATGTAATAACTGCACATAATGTAGAAACTGCACATAATATAATTATGTTTGTAAGAAAATGTCCATAATGTAATAATTTTCTCAAACGTGATAAAATCTTGAGCTCATAATGTAATAACAATTATTACATTATGAGAAATTTATTACATTATAAACTCCTAAAATATTGTCGTAATTGTAATAGGCTTTTTAAACATAAAAACATTGGTTTTCCCTTAGAGTATATATTTAAAATCTAAGTCTTAAACTACCTACGAAATGCACCAGATTTATATATTCATACAATCATTGTTATTATTGCTATTATTATTATTGATGTTAATATGTTTATTATCACGGTACATTACTTCTTATATACAGTATAGCCTATATAAGCTTTAGTTAAAAGAGAATATATTTTTTTAATTCGACTGAACAAAAAATACTGTTAAATGACAAACAGTGTAACAACAGCCAATGTTGTAAAAAATAACTCACAGTATTAATATAGCAAAAAAAAACAGTTCAAAACTTTAAAAAACAATGCTTATAAATTCATTAAATAAATAACACTGCAGTTAAAGCAGCCACATCTATGGTTTAAGAATATAGGCTACAAACGTTTCTTGGAGTCCTGAAGAAAATGTTTTTTAGAACTGCATTTTTAGACAAACACTATAACAAACTTATGTTCAAAGTAAAAGAATGTTAAATGTTGAAATGCAACATTGAATAGTGTGATGTTTATTTCTTCCAGTAGATGTCCTTTATGGTAAACCATCCAAAGAACACATGTCTCATGCCCACATCCAGCGAATACGCTGAACAAACTGCTTCTTTAGTTTTTGAGCAAGGCCACTTGTGCGTCCAGCTCCTTTGTACAGCTTTATCATGCTAATGCGACAGTTCTCATCTATCTCAAGTTGCAAAAGATCTGCTTCTTTGATATATATTCTTGGCAAAAATGGCTGGGTAAGCTCTAGAGACTCTATTAAAAGAGTGAAGCATAGACATGTCCATGGACAGACAAATCTTAATTATCAGTGAAAGTATGTTCAGAGGCAAATATGGGCTAACAGGCAGAGAGTCAAGACTAAGATTAGCATTGAGACAAGGATAATTGTTATAGTGTCATAGCTAGGATTACAACCAGGGTCCATATCTGAATCAGGAATATGGCCAGGATGAAAGCTATGGTCCATCTTTTTTTTATTACATTTTTTGCCTTCGAATAATATGCTTTAATCACTGCCAGAGGATCTCAGACAAATTTTCAGAGAGAATCCCCTATTTGTTATTTATACACTCACACACTCAAAGTCACGAGTTTTTGACCAAAGGGTTTGGACACATTTAAGATTCAAAAGCATATGAATGTTGTTCCTGCAAGAAAAAGAAATGTTAGTTATGATTAATTAAAAAAATCCATCACAGTAGCCTAATAAGCCTAATCTTCCTTTAATATAATATCTTATTTTACATAAACTTCTTATTTTACATACACTATTATTATGTTTTGTGCTCACATTTATTATATTGAAAGATAATTATTATATTGTAAACACTGTTTAACATTATGTGCTGGTATTACCTTATGAACTGTGATTACATTATAAGTTGCCACAGTGTGTATAATGTAATACATTTCTCATACAATAACCTATTACATTATGTGAAAAAATGTGAAAACATTGAAAATGTATTATTACATTATGAGCTCAAGATTTTATTATGTTTTGAGAATTTTTTTTACATTGAGCATTTTATTACAATAATAATGTAACACATTACATTATGTGCAGTTATTACATTATGAGTTGCTACAAATGTGTATGGATTTATGAGTTCACTTTCATAAATGTTCTAGGACAACAGGCAGTTCATTCCAATCTTCAAGGTAAGAAGATGATAATTTACCCACAGACATGGAATGAAAATGCATTTGAAGTCTCTAATCTGTGTTTAATCATTTTTTATCCACTTGGATGAACATATATAGGCTGACAATGTCACTGTGCAGGTGAGTGAAACGCTTTGGGTTGCTGTTCTGTACTTTAAAATGTTGCAATGCTATAACTAAATAACTTTCTGAATATATCAAAAAGCATAAAGAAATAAATAATATGATCTCCCCTTCAACAGAATGTTAGCGCTTTCCATCTAAAGGAGGTAATGCCACTAAATTGGGGAAATTGACATTTTCAATTAACCTTACGTTAAGTATTTCAAGATATAAAAATGAAATAAAATAGATACAATCAGAATTAATTTTTGCTTTTGTTTCCAGGGAGAGAATGTCTTCCTCTTACCGAAAGTGAGTGCTTGGAACTGTACATATAAAGATAACACACTGCCATTCATTTTCCATTAACAACATATTACAATATGTTTTTATTTCATGCTTTGTTGAATTTGAGGTATTGAACAGATAATGAAAGATATCATTTTAATGGGCTAAAAGTAATGAGAAAGTATAAGTTAAGATTCACATCGAATACATTCTTCTTTCCAGGGCAGAGGGCAGATGCAGCCACCAAAAAAGGTAATAAAGATTAGATTTAATTTATAGCATAGTATGTTTCATGTTAAAATAATGCATACCATTTCTGACTAAATTACAGGATGGGGTGAACAGACCTCAGGAACTGGGGGTAAAGTTGTTGTTTTATTATTATTATTATTATTATTATTATTATTATTATTATTGTGAAATAAGTTCCATGTGATTTCTTTGTTGTGTAATAATTAATTTCATTATGTTCTTTTAGTTTGGTCAGGGTTTCTCCCTCTATGGCCCTCAGGTATAATCACTATAATAAACATTCATTAAACGTTATAATATGAAAATATATCAAATAAATATAAAAAGTACATTTAAATGCATAAGTTCCCAAATCAAACTTTTTCTATCTAACAGCCTTATGTGAAGCTCATCTACAACCCAACTGCAACGGTCAGTCACAAACAATAAGTCTATTAATCACATTCCATATCTTGGACTAAATGTTGTTGTTGTGATTGTTGTTTTAAATATAACAGTTTATTGCAAATTTGTTCCCCACAGCAAAGGATCTCATTTGAATATGGCATTACACAGCTTGTAAGTGATCAGGAACATTTATTAATATCACATCAGTTACATTATAAATACCTGCCAGAATAATTTTTCAGCTAACAGCATTCTCCTTCTTGCATCAATATATTTTGTCTTGATTTTTTGAATGTCCTGCTTGTCTTTGCAGCTCCCTGCATTCATGAAGGTCAGTATTTTGGTCCTTAAGTTGAGAGTGATCGCTGGTTTTGAATTATTTGAGTATACATTTGATATTCTCTTGTTTTGTTGATTTATCCAACATTGCTTTTGACTCTGATTCTCCAGGCGGAGTCTGAAAAGTGATCATGGGACAAACTAGGAAAGAATCATGTACAATAATCACATTGGTAGGACAGATTGCTGTACCTACAATAAATAAAGTGAATTTGATTAAAAACGTCATTTTGGCTTTAAATAACTTATTTTTCTTTTTCCACAGGTGGACATCCAGCTATTATATAATACAGCGTAGAATTGAAATGTATAGTAGTATAGATTTGTATTATTATTATTATTTTATTGCTCATTAATGTCTCTTAGTTTGCTGGATTTTCCTCTTTAATCATTTTGAGAATCCTTTCATTAAAACTTGTAGCATCAACACTGTAACGTGTGTGTGTTCTGTTTTCCTCTATTATCGTGGTGTTTTGCCTGTGTTCCCTAGTTAGTTTCCCTAGTTCCCTCACCTGTTCCGTTTGACATTGATTACGCTCCTCATGTATTTAAGCCCTGTGTTTCCCTAGTTCCTTTGTCCGGTGTCATCTTTATTTAACGTGGTTGTATTAATGGTTCCTCCTGTGGTGATCTGAGTTTTTCTGATTTAATAAAGTATGGGTAACACTTTATTTTACAAAGCTTTTTTTTACACGTTACATAGTAATTACTATAAATTGTGCTTAATTACATGCAACTAACCTAAACCACAACCTAATCCTAACCCTAACCCTATAGTAAGTACATGTAGTTAATTGTAACAAGGACACCTTACAATAAAGTGTAACCAAAGACTGTTTTTGTTATCAACTTAAACAGTTATCAACGTGCATCACTTATCTTATTCTTGATTGCTAATACATGTAAGTACCGAGTTTTAACAGGAGTACAACAGAGTATTTTGAACAGGAAAAAATCATTACAAAATGAACTGAGAATCATTTATTTATTTGGTAACATATGGATATTTCCAAATTGAACAAACATGTCTCCTGTGAGGGATCTCCATGGTGGGATATCTGGAAAACCAAAGAAGAAATTAACATTCTGTTAAATTAATTGGTATGATATCGAATTATAATATACTTTTTGGAAAACTTTTTAATACCTATTTAATAATGAAGTCTTCTGAGCCTATGGCTCAAACAGTGGGAAGCCAGGATGCCCCTGTCAGAGACGGGATTGGTTAATAAACAAACTAATGTGTCTACATATTCTACAGCCATTATTCTGCCCAGCCATGTTTTTAATAACAGCACGTGTAAACCAAAGAAGTTTACTCTTGCATTACCTCTGCGGTTCCAGGACCGGGCCGATCACCACGGTAATCAGGAGCAGACGTTACCTTCGGGTCTACTGCCTTCACCCTGTTCTGAAACATGTGAAAATTTGTCTTTAAGACTGTCTGAGAAGAAAACATAAAAATACAAGGCCCTTGAGGTTACATTAGAGTAATGATAGAGTTCTGTGATTTCTTTGTAAAGCAAATATACTTTTCTTTTATTCTTTATTAACTTTATTTATTCATTCTTCTTTTCTGTTTGGTAACACTTCATTTTATATGTGGCCTTGTTACATACATGTACTTACCATAGTAATAACACTAAATTATGCATTACATGCAACTAACCCTCAACCAAATCCTAATCCTACCCTAACCCTATAGTAAGTACATGTAGTTGCTTAATATTACTCAGTTCTTAAATATATAATTACACTGCAACAATGACACCTTCAAATAAAGTGTAAGCTTCTGTTTAAATGATCAGTCAACAAGGAGGAGAAAATGTTAAGTCTTTACAATACCTGTATTGGTTGAATTGGTTGCATCGGTTGCATTGGTTGCACTGGTTGCATCGTAGCCTGGCCTTGAATATTTGGGCCAGCGTTCTGGTTGGGTATCAACCTTACAGGAGTGTTTCTCATTGGATATAGATTCGTCAGAAAGAACGGAAAGCCCTAGAAACAAAATTTGACTTACTCTCCAAAAAAATCAGTGATAATAAGTTAAATCAACAAGTTAAATCAACATCTATGTTCAGTAAAAGTTAGTGTGTGTGATGTTCCTCTGAAGTCCGTCAGTACCGGAGTAGGGTTCTGTGCTGGTATGCCGTTATTGGGGCCGAAGCCAGGTATAGGCTGCTCCTGCTGCAACGGGGGCATCTGTGCTGGGTTCAGCTGGTTTATTTGAGGGGGAAAGAAGGGTCCCTGCAACCCAGGGTTAAAGTTCAGCACCTGCGGGGGCTGTTGCTGGATCAGGTAGGGGGAGAAAAATGGAGTACCCTAAAGAGAAAGAAAGCAAAGAGCTAGAGGATTCCGTTAAGATTCAAATGAGCTCCTTGTAATACGAGCGCCATATTTTAGAATAAACTTACAGGTGTTTCCCAAAAAACAAATCTACTAGTTAAAAATACTTTGCTTAGACTGAAAGCTGAATTACCTGTGCTTGACCCAGACCCAAACCCAAACTTGCCAGAGTGAGTCCATTGAGACGCAAAACCTACAAGGAAGCAATGATTAACAATTGTGAGCGTGCATAACCGAAAAACAAAAAGATAAAAAAATATTTTTAGGTGACATACACATGTTACATATACTTACTATAGTAATAATAAAAGTTAATTATGCCTAATTACAAGCAACTAACCCTAAATCAAACCCTACCCTAACCTTAACCCTATAGTAAGTATATGCAGCCTAGTTAAATAATGTTATGCAGTACTTATATGGGCATTTACACTGTAACAACGTCACCTTAAAATAAAGTGTAACCAACAAATATACACTCTTGTTCAAAAGTTTGGGATCAGTCAGGTTTTTTTTTTTTTTTTTTTTTTGACAGAAATGTATACTTTTATTCAGCAAGTATTCATTAAATTAAGTTGACAGTAAAGACTTTTATGATGTTACAAAAGATTTCTATTTCAAATAAGTCAAAAAAATTCTAAAAATATTAAGCAGCCACAACTGTTTTCAACATTGATAATAATAATAATAAAAAATAATAAAATAAATAAACAAACGGTTTTTTGAGCACCAATTCAGCATATTAGAATGATTTCCGAAGGATCGAAACTTGCCATCTTAGGAATACATTACATTTTAAAATATATTAAAAATAGAAAAGAGTTATTTTACACTGCAACAATATTTTACAATCTTACTGTTTTTAATGTGTGTTTTGATCAAATAAATGCAGTCTTGGTGAGCAGAAGAGATTCTTAACTTATAGTGTAATTTAACATGTAAACTGTTTAAATATATAATTTATGACAAAAAAATATATATAAGATACATACCTCATTACTGTTACTTGCAATTATTCCAAATTGTGGCTGGTAGATCTGTGAAATACAAACCGTTTTGTTACTTTAGGTTCAAACTGAAACCATTAATTTGCTTATTTTATTATTTATAAATGTACACTTACAGGGGCACAAGTGCAAATGCTGAGAAGACCAGCCAGGGAAAAGATGGCCTGAAACTTCATCTTGGTAAGCTGTGGATGAAAAATCAACGACAATGAACAAATACAGACGGAAACAGAGATGGAAATAAAATCTTACATACTTCTAATAATACAGTCAATAAATACACAATATTAGAGAAAATAAAAGTACATTCATGGCAGAGCAGAAGTGCAAACTAGTATCGTCTTTTCCCCGTTTGCTTTTAAAGTGGTTCTTGCCCTCTTATAATATCAGGTTGCTGTATTTGTGACACATGCAGTGTGTCATGTTTCTCAATTTGTCCATAACACGTCATATATGCATATATCATTATGGCCAAGCACTAATGTGGTCAAACGCAAACTGCTAATTGTTTTCATCAATTTATTGTCTGGGTGTAAATATGTCTGTTAGTACAGTAAGTGTGTTTTCATGAAATAAGAAATCTATCATTATGATGTTATAGTAAGTCATTAAAAACGTTTAATGCTTAACAGATCAAACAGATGCCTGAGATCAGGACTGAGTGCTGTCAGATTCACAGACTAATAAGCAGGCAGAATGAAGAGCTGTTTGCTCTGTGAGGTAAGGAGACAAATTATTGTCTGACTGAGAAAGAAAAAAACGAACCGATTGAATCATTCTCTTCAAAACAATAATTATAGCAATTAGTGTGCTCATCTCCACTCGACCACTCCATAATTACATGTTTTAGGGGCTGAGTATTCCAGACAGAAGAAATAGTTTTTGCAACTGTAGTGACCGTTCTCCTTTCTAAAATGCGCAGCAACCTTAAGTGTCCAGTAGATGGCATTACAAAACAATCAACAAATATCTCAAAACACTATTTATTTATTTAGTATCTATTTTAGACTACATTCTATTTTAGAATTTAGTCACCAGATGTCTAGTCACTATGTTTTTAAGTATGTAACTCTATTTCACAGTCTTTTTTTACACACACACACACACACACACACACACACACACTACTGTCTGTAAGATTCTTCTGAAAGATATGATAATGTAATCAAGCACAATTTGCCTATTTAAATGAGTAATGAAATAAGAAAGCTGGGGTAGACATCTGTGAATGTACACTATCGTTCAAAAGTTTGGGGTCGATTATGTTTTTGAAAGTCTCATGCTCACCAAGGCTGTATTTATTTGATCAACAAATACAGTAAATCAGCAACATTCATATTACAATTTTAAATAACTATTTTCTACTTTAGAAGGTAAATCATTTTTGTGATAGCAATGATGAATGGTCAGCCGCCATTACGCTAGTCTTCAGTGTCACATGATCATTCAGACATCATTCTAATATGCAGAAATGGATTAATACATAGGCCTACATACATACATACATAGCCTACATATATAAATTCAGTGTTGAGGAAAGTTACTTTTAAAATTGCGCTACAATATTGAAATATAATAGATACTCATTAAAAAATAACGCTACTTAATTACTTTTTATGGAAAGTAATGCGTCACGTTACTTTTGCGTTACTTTTTCTCACCTGGGCTGTGCTTGCTTTTTGTTTGTTTTTTATAACAAAAAAAAAGTTCTATTTTTGGCAAATGTAAAGGCCTTTTCACACCAAAAGTGAAATGAAAAAGCTTTGGGGCTGAAGAAAATGCAAATTCACGCCTGGACAGTAGAGGGCGCAGCTCACACAAACAAAACACAAATGTTTATTTATTTTTTTTTTTTACAAAACACAAAATGTGATGTTTATCTAAAGTCATTTTGCTTATTGTCATGGTTGAATTGTATCATCAAAGGTCAGCAGCAAAGATATTGATTAATAAAGTGAGATTATATATTTGTGTAATTTAATATATTTAATTATTGTAGGTTTGTGTAATATTCTTAGTTTGCATTTCACTGTTTTTATTCATTTTGAGGAATACTGAATCTGTTTTGTGCAAGTAAGATGAGTAAATGCCTGTTCACATTTATTCTAAAACTACAATAACCATCATGTTTCCACCTATGGTTACAGCCAGAGCCATAGAGAGAAAGAGTTGCGACACTCCCATAGACCTCCGTTGTAAATAATGGCGGCGCTTTTAACCGCCTACTTCCGGGATATGAAGAGCGGAATAGTTCCAAACACTGTCATTTTGGCGTTGGACCCCATTCACTTACATTGCTGCGCGTCGAGTTGTTCCAGAGTTAAGTTGTTGAAATATCGACCTCTTTTGAATTGTCAACTGTCTATTTTGTATCAGAGGCCCTTTGCGATGCTTATACTGGTCTTCATTTGTACATGCACAGCGTAATTATTTATATTTTATGTTAGTTGTTTCAACCAATTTTCAAGCACTGCCTGCTAACATAGCTAGTTAGCTAGCGCGACTTCGTCAGTTAAGAGTTCGGTAATGAATCGCTGCCACCTTTATAGCAACTTTTATTTAATTTAATTTTTTGGGATATACTAACTTTTCATTATGTTTTATTGTCTTGAGTGAGGTGGCTTGTGAGAACAATGCTGGACCTCTAGGATTGTTATGGCCATCACCAGTCCTGTCTGTTTCATGGATCACCTGCCCCTGATTTTTGCTTTTCTTGTTCACACAAGCACACATTTTTGTTGTCTGTCATTGTTTAATAAAAATAGTTTATTTGAAAACCTTCATTTGTATCAGCAATGCTTAAATTCGTTTTTAATCTGTTATAGTTTTGATAATGTGTATGGCTTAATATTAAAATAATATTCTTAGTCTTAACATGATAATGTTTCACGTTGTGGTCCTGGGGTGGCCACTTTCATCAGAAGAAGTGAGCTAGCTTAAGCGAACTCTGAACGGACCGCCACCGCAGACCTCTTTGCGTGATCACGAAGGTAGGCTAATGACTGGATCAACATTTATAAGCAAAATCACGGGAATCAATAGCCTAATACAGCCCAGTTGTGCTAAAATAAATATCATGAGACGTCCATCATCAGATGAATGATATGGAAAAGTTAAGTTAGAGCCGCTAAAGCCAGTGCTACTACCCATGCGAACATGAACACTAAGCTTTTCCCTCCAAAAATATAGCCTAAAACTTGTCTCCAAATGCAAAACTGACATTAACAAAATGCAATAACAGCTGAAAAAGTACTTGGGGTGTGTTTTATTTTATATTTACCGTTCAATAATGCAATCGCTGCTGTCTGTCCCATAGAAGAACATGACAGCCAGCGTATGTTTTGGAACTATTGGGGCTTACATGAACCACGTGACAGCCATGGCGGCGACATCAAAGAGTGTCGCAACTCTTTCTCTCTATGGCTCTGGTTTCCACACAGTCACCGTGATTTTGCCAAGACATGTTCCTGGATCAACATATTTTGTTGATCATGGAATAACATTCCTGTCCCAAAATTCTGTCCTTACCCTATCCCTACCCCTAAACCTAACCCTACCCATAACTTATCCCTAAAATCAGAGGGAAATGATAGGTGAATAACACTGATGTTGAAGCACCTCACCCTGGTTCTAAGCCTAATCTTGACATAAACTGTAAACTTGTCCCTCAGATCTAATTGATTGATTGGAAAGTTGTTCCAGGATCAACAAAGATGTTGATCCAGGAACATGTGGTACTTGGTGAAATCACGTTCACCCAGCAGACACAACGCCTCTGCACCCTACTCACGATTTCTCCCAACATGGGGACAGGAGAGCTGTCAGTCAATAAATGGAAAAACAAAGTAACTTGCGTTACACTTTCAGAAAAAAAAGGTACAAAAAGCTGTCACTGGGGCGGTACCCTTTCAAAAAGTACACCTCTGTACCTAAAGTGTGCATATAAGTACCTCAAAGGTACCGGTGCCAAAAGATTAGTACCTTTTAAAGGTTACCGTCCCAGTGACAGCTTTTGTACCTTTTTATTTTTTCAGTGTGCTTATTTACACCCAACACTGCATAAGTTCTTATTATTAATGCTGAAAACAGTTGTGCCACTTAATTTGTGAATTTTTATTTTTTTTTTATTTTTTTTATCAATTTCATGCATCCATGCAAAATCAAAGCATAAAAACCATTCAAAACAAAATCTCACTGACCCCTTTGTGTATTGTTTACGACGAATCATGTTTTTTTCTCTCTGTTTGTACATGTGTAGTGTTATCAGTTGTGTGGAATATATATGTGATTTGTGTACTGTAAGTTGTTGATTGTTGCATAAATAAAAACGCAAAAAAAAATCTCACTGACCCCAAAATGTATTATCAAATCTAAGCAGTTTACTGTCTTTATTATGCCTGTATAACATTTGAAGAGTTGCGTCTTTTTCAGTCCTGATGCTATTTTATGGTAATAAAATCTTTTCTGAAACAACCAGTTTCGGCATGCTTTTAGTCTGAACCATAATAGTTGTTATGGTTTTCTTTAGTCTAGTCAGTGCCCACATCAGAAATGAGTTTCGTCAGAGACTGACAAAAGAATTGCATTGTGAGGGACTGAGACAATTTAGTGACTGAGAATGCAAAAACAAAGACAATTGGATTTAATCTTTTTTTTAAACAGTGATGATGGTGATCATAATAATTATGATAGTATTAACCTTATGATGTTATTTTTTCCCTTTAAAAATGTTCACAATGACTTCAGGAAAACAGTAGATGGCAATATAACACAATAGAGTGTAAAATCGAAAGAGAAAATATTCACAGTTGCAACATAGTGACTTTTATTTAGTATTCGGTATAAACATTTATTACACATGCTGATAATTTGTCAGTAAAAAGCAAAGGGTTAGACAATTAGAAAGTGCATAAGGAATACATTTTACTTATCAGCAATGATTATGTAATATTGTGAAGAGAAAAAGAAGAGATATCTTGAAAGTATCTGTGAAAAGAAACAAACAGCATCTCAGCAAAGGTAATGATTAATGTGCATTAAAATATATGTCTAACAAAGCATGTTAAACACACCTCAGCGATTCAAACACGTCTTTCACTCAAATTTCCAGACACAGTTGGGCTGACCTGAGCTGGGATCTGTATGCAGATGACAAAGTCAGAATTATATTAGAATGTAGCACCCATTAGATTTCAGATTTTTCTACATACCTGGGTGATTGAGACAGGTGGTCTTGTGGTCCTTCTGAGGAAGGAGCGCTGAGAAAAATGAAGAATGATTTAACAGTTAGAACTCTGCCTTTTGAATGCTGCAAAAACACTGCTAAACAATGAAATTACAGGTACACTTTGTACCAAGAACTTAAAGAACAGAAATGATTTGACTTGAAAAAATAAAAAAAAAGATCTATTGAAATGTTGTTCAAATATGCAAATGAGCCATTATCTAAATAAATATGCACTCATTTGCATAAATGCACAGCACAGAAATCTGAATATTGGAAAAAGCCAGATTCAAAATTCATGTTTCATTTTGCTATATTAAAGATAAAGATTTGGATATTTTGGATATCGCTTTTTATCACTCCGTAAATCAGAAACTACTGTCAACAAATACAAATAATAAAAAATAAAAAAATAACCATGTTTTTAGGAGTAAAATGTTGAATATATATCAGGTAAATTATGTATAAACTATAAAATACCTTCAGAATATATTATAGGAATAAAATTTGGTGTAAGTGCTCCTGAAGAGATTTCTAGCTTATCGTGCATGAGAAAGGAAAACAGCCTTTAAAGATATGTACTGTAATTGAAATCAGCAGATACAAACAGATAAAGTGTAATAAAACAAACAATTAAAATCACAAAATTGACCACCAGTGCCTGAAAAAACAAGGGTTTTGAGAAAGAAGATTTATTTTCTCCTGTATGTTTTATAAAAAATTAAAAAATAACAAAAAAGCAATCATTCCTTCTCAGGATTAAAATCTGTAGAAATACTTGATGATTGACGGAGGGTTGATGCTATGAAATTGCATGATAAAACTTACCTTAAATCTAGTCAGTGAGCCTGGTGGTATTAGGCCTGCAGCTTGATTGTTTCCGATAGGGCCTTGTCCAGCCTAAAGTTCCAGAAACATAATTTGTAGTCCATGCTTTGAATTTTTAGCATTAGCATAGTACCAGCAACTAGAAGATTTGTTTACCGCAACTTGCTGCTGAGGAGGGAATAACCCTGGTTGATTCTGGGGCCCACCAATGTAATACGGCAGCCCCTGTTTATCAGAACATGGTTCAGATTAGATTGGATAAAGATGTATATTGTTACACATAAACGTGAATGCACATGAATACCCCGTTAGAGGGAGCGAAAGGATAAGCCAACTGAGGTCCCATGTTGGGTGGAGCGTAGGGAACTGCGGCCACAGGTGGCTGCTGAAGCACATATGGAGAAAGAGCGGCTCCAGGCAGAAACTGTCAGACACGAAAGAGTTTAATCACCTGCGTAGAACATTATCCCAGTGGGATATAACGCACTTAAGTGGTAAATCATCAGTTCCTACTTGTGTAAACGGAGGCTGTCCTATAACAGCAGCACCACCAGAAAACATGGGTGGATTCAGACCACCCACCAGTTGAGGGTTAACTCCATTCACACCAGTAACCAGACCACCATTCAGACCGTTGATCAGACGCAGCTTCTAAAAATAAGTGCAGCTTAAAGCGTCAATATTAGCAAACTTAACACAAGATGATCCTGATGATATGAATGATCTTACCTTGGCTGAGGTGATCTAAAAGAAAAGAAAGTATCGGAGTGATTAAAACATGTCATGAATGACCAAAAGAATATAACATGATAAAATGGATTAGAGTGAATCAATGTACTCACATCAGCCATTATGGCCAGTACCATAAAGATGACAACAAAGTTCTTCATCTTGCAATCTGAAAAATATCATCAAACAGCAAATTTTAAAATGACACAATTTGATATTCAAATCATCTTTTAATAGCAAAAATGTTGCTGGCACCCACCTGTATGTCACTCCAGCAGTGATTTGCTCTGTCATGTACAGTACAGAAGATCTCCAGTCTTTTATTGAGCTGGATGGTCTAGTTCAACCAATAAGGGTTCAACACTAATCCAGCTGTGTTTATCAGTGGAGTATTGGGAAGGATTAGTTATGGTTTTGTTATTCATATATTTTTAAGTTCACCACCAGGATTCTGGAAGAATTTGTGGTCATTTGAGTTTTTAAGGATTTTGGACTAAACGTACACAGATGTACATCAATGCATACGTCACATGACGTCACATTGACTGTAACCTGCACAGACAGATGAAAACAAAAATGTGGTCTCAGCTGTAGTTTTTCTCTCGTCCTATATGAAAACACCGTTTGTGTTATAATCTCATTGCTCCTGGGCTGAATGTCTTAGGTCTTAGATCATTCGCATTGTCATGTAGTCAACAAATGCCAGCCCTATAGATCATGAGACCACAAAAGCAGCCCTAACTGAAAACCTGTAATTGTGACCTGATGGTTTAAAACAATGTCTACTTACATACAGTATTTATAAATACTGGAAGAAAAAAACTTGGTTTTAGCTGGGGATTTTCACTTATGTATAAGTGCTGTAAATCCATAAGTAGCTGTAATCTATAGGTTAATTACATTAGTGAATTAGATAATTTATGGCATGATCATATCTCATTTTTTATTATTTCGCAGAATCTAAAATCGTTTTATTTCCATTTTTTTTTATCATGACAAAACACCTATACTGGGTTTAATTTTTTATAACTTTATTATCATTTTAAAATGTGGGAAACAGTAGTAATAAAAAATAAATGAGTAGGCAGGTCATATACCTTTATTGTGAATTTTTATATTCTACATGAACACGTACACATTTTTAAGCTTGTGTATGTTTGTTGAGACTTAAGTGACTTAAGAGAAAAAGAGATCATAACTGAAAAAGATTGTTCAATCATTTTATCTTCTCAAATTGTAGAGAAACAAACATCATTAACACTGTGCACAGTAGACAACAAAAAAGTTTCAAAAGTTGAATACATGTTCATCTTCTGTAAACATAACATTTGAATTTGTTTTGTCATGATCACAGTCATTTAATGTGAAATGGGAACACAAAGGTTAACTAATAAGAAAGACATTCAACTAAAACTATTACAGTAACTTAAATAGTAAATAAAAAAAATAAATAAAAAAAAACGAAAGCTTTAGAATATTAGCAAAAGTGCAATGTATCAAAGCGCAACAAGAACAAGTGCAAAGTAATGCAGTGAGGGCACATCTGACATCTGGAAGTTGGTTCCATTATGGCAAGAATAATAGTTGTGCAGTTCCAACATGTCTTACTCAACCCTAACGACTTCAGATGTCTGTCAGCCACATAAGCTTATCAGGAAAAGACTCTTGAGTACATTCTGTGGCTAACTGGAAGCTCCTAAAAACCACGTGCCCTTTCCTGTTTGCATGGTTTCTAGTAACATTTACCTTTAAAAATGTTTTACACAAAGAAATGGCAGTTAATGTTTTCCTAGAATTAGGCATTCCTGAGCTTAAAAAAACAACTCCTTTCTCTTTGTGTTTCACATATTGTTCAATGGCACATAGGGGTGTAAAAATATATCGTGCCACAATATATCACAATATAAAAATGCAACAATACGTATCGTGGACAGTTTACCCAAAATAAAATAGAAAATTACTGTGTGAGAAAAAAATTCAAGTTTTCAGAGTTTTAGTGTCTGTACTACACTAAACTGCTATATATAATGTTGATTATAATGTATAATAATGCAATGGGGGAATATTTGTGGGTCCTGATAATGCCAAATGTCTTATGTTACCAGTAAAAAGTTGCCTACATCTATTTTAAATATATCTAGTCAGTGACAGAGTGCAAGCATATTCGTCTAAAATAATTCTGTATTTTCAGCTTCTATAAAAATATTTTTTTTATTCTGGTGTCACCATTGTCCTCGAGTTACAAGCACCAAGTCCAAGCCTATTCATTTAAACCCACAATGTAATATCAAAGTTAGCATTTTAGCATCAACAGTACATTTTTTGTTAACCTTTCGTCATATGTCTTGGAGTATCGCAATAATATCGTATCGTGAGTTCAGCATTGTGATATGTATCGAATCAGGACATGAGGGTATCGTTACACCACTAATGGCACAGTTATGCAATTACCTTAATGAGTACCCTAAAAATAATGCCATATTTCTCATAGCATACAGTATATACTTTTTTCCTTAAAGTATCCTACATTGTTTCTCCTAGTCTTATTCCAGAGTTCATCTAGATTCCTCCTCTTCAGTGTTGTCCTGCTTCTCAGAGGTCACCATCACAGGCATGGTCTCCTCTACAGGTGTGTGTGCATAAACGTCAGACTCCTCTGGAATATTTGGGCTAGTTTCTTCTTGTGACAATCCAATGCATGCAGGCTCTCCGAGTGGTTCTGTATCCCCAGTAGACTCATCTGCATTTGCTTGTGACTTTCTACGACACCGAAAGAACAGACAAATGCCACTGAGAACAAAAGCAATCAGTACAGACAGAGCTACGTAGTAATGTCTCTGGGTCACACCTGTGGACGACAGAAAAGAGAATGCAAAAGCTTAGCAAATTTTTCATTGAAAATCAGATAAAAAAATGTTATGATAAAACTTACCCTCCACAGTGACAGTGTTGATACTAATGACTTCCCCCATTTTGTCTTTCACAGTAAACGTCCCTCTATCAGAAGATGTCAACATGCCCAGCACGAGGGAGTAATTCACGACAGATACTCTGTTAGCGTATTCAGGTGAACACGCAGCATTGTTTCCCCTCACACTGCAAACCAGGGTCTCAGCTGAACCAGTGAAAGTTACCGTCACAGGGTCTGAGCCGAAGAGGTCAAGAGTGAGATTGTCGCCAAACTTCTTTGCACAGAACTTTTGATGAGCTGAAGAAAAAAATTGCACATTTTAGTAAAATAAGCCTTTCTTTTTCTGTAGAAAAAGAAACACAAAAAAAAAGAAAAAGTAACATTCAACAACCTATAACATTAAGAGTGACAGCACCAGGATGCCCATGTTCCTCTTCTGTATTGTGATAGCACCGATATAATCCCTTATCTACCGTGGTGACCCCGAATATGGTGAGCGATAGATCTCCGTCCTTATAATGAGGTAGTGAAACTGATGCCCTGCCTGTAAAACTTGAACCATGATTTGTAATTCCTTTTTGAACTTGTAACACAATTTCGTCATCTTTTTTCCAATAGACGTTCACAGCATCGTCAGCGATCCGTTTCTCTGTACGTGCGTAGCAGGGTAGTGTGACGTTGCTTCTGATTGTGGCATTCACAGTATTGGGGACTAAACAATGAAAAGACACAAAACAAAGCATGATATCACATCGAACAGTGGCAAGCAAACTAGGATGGTAAACTTTCCAATTAAATAAATGATCTTATATCATGCTTAACTAATGAAGACAGAACTTACCAAAAACTTCCAAGTGAAATCGACAAAGAAACTTTGAATCACACAAGACCTTGTACCAGCCTTCATCGTTGTACACAACAGGATACAGTTTTAGAGACAGGTCTCCAGCCTTGAACTTTTCAGAGATGCTTACTCTGTTCTCAAAGCTATCTCCTTCTGTGCAAGTCCCTTGCACACATTTCAAGACATCCAACTTTTCATTTTTAGTTTGTAATTCCCATAAGAGATTGCCATTACATGTCTCGTTACAAGGGATAATCGCAGTATCCCTAACTTTCACCGCATCAGGGACTTTTCCACTCAGACAGGCAGCTTTAGCTAGCAGGGAAGACAGAATTAAAAATTTATTTTAGATTGACATGTTTCATTATAAAAAATGAACAAACAAACAAAAAGGCTAGTTTTTGGCTTTTGCAATGACAGTGATTAGCGATAGTAAGCATTGATGATGCAATGCAACAAAGTTGAACAGAGCTCAATAAGCAGCTAAATGTGTGGACAGACCACATTGCTTATTTAAAAAGTTATCAACAAGAGATTATTTCACAAAAGAATAGAAATTGGCATCTTACCAAAGAGTAATAGAAGACAATAACTGTGGATCCCTGATGGGTTCCTGGCTGGTACTTGACAAAATGGCATCATAGTTTGACTCTTAAACTGGAGCATTTACGAGGGAAAGCAAGAATAAGACTTAATTTAGACAAAGTAATGCAATTTGTTTCACCACAGAAAAGGGTGATAGACTGAGAGAAGCACTTCCAGTCAATCATTTGTCTTAAACAGTTTCAACATCATTTGTTGATGATTAAAACAGAGAGATTAAAGATAACTGAAAGCAAATATTAATACAATTTAACTACCTTAATAACTAATACATAAATATATTATTAATAAATAGTTATAAATTATAACATAAAATATATCAATTATAAATATAAAAATTAGCCAAAATAAAGTTGTTGCTTTGATTAACTTTTTTTGCTTTAACTTTAATTGCTTTTTTTATTTTTAAGGCACCAGTTAAACGTAAGTATTCAAAAGGCCTATTAGTGGTTAAAACAACTAGTTTATGCAGAATATGTTTAGGTGACAAATACAAGCTTGAAAATGCTCAAACAATAGCAACTCCATATATAGACTTTACACACCTGTCCGGTTTCAAGATCTTTCTCCGAATTTTATAGGCTCTATTCCACTGAATGTAAAAAGTAATCACAGTGCCTAACCCTAATCGATCAGAAGTGGGCATTTAATTGCGTGAAATGCTCAAAGTGAAAGTAAACAATCGTTAAAACAAACCCCAGGATCTTTAATATAGCGATTTTAAGTTACTTTCTTAACCTTTTTTCTAAATAAAACGTTTTGTTTAACAAATATCCACTAATCAAAAATGTAACTCACACGGATAAGTTAGTAAACAACAAAAACTATCTTCTTCTGAAAAGGTAAGTTAACGTTACCCCTATACGAACTGAGAAGGTGCGCTGCCACCTGCTGTGCTGGAGTAAGCCTATGGCAAAGATTGAATACCAGGATGATTTACTTTATTCTGTTTCAATATACATCATATGACACATTCTGTGTCCTGTTTTTTTTTTTTTTTTTTCAGGAACCTCATTATTGCCCATGTTATTCTACAAGTTTCTGGTCCTAAACTTAAAATACTGCTGTGAATTCTGCTCTCCTATTTAATTTTCTTATAAGTTTAAAGGGCACATAACACACAGTTACTGCCAATCTCATGTTAATCTTTAGTACATATAGAGTAGCCTAGTATTGGATCATTCATATCTCCAAAGTTAGCTATCAGATTTATAAAAGACAGAACCGCTGTAACGTTACCGATTCTTTCCAAAAACAGCCGAGCTCTTGAAGGCGTGCCGTGGGCGGAGCTAAAGAGTTACGCGCAATACATTATCACATTATCCCTGGATAATTATTTTTTACAGTCTATGTTCACTATACGTTCGTGTTGTTTACATTATGTTCTTACACGCCGATTGCCAACAAAAGAAAACAGACATTTATGTCACTTAACGCCTGCTATTCCGACTCACGACCGGAATATTTTAGCACTGGAACCGCTCCATCTTTCAGTTTCAAACAATCTGTAAATCCAGCGTAGAACTGAGACATGTTTATAAAATATTTGGTACTATACGGTTATCCGGACCACACGTGACCACAACCGCTCTTGGTCGGTCGTAACCCCAGTGACGGGTAGGTTTAGGGGCGGGGTTGGGGTAGGTCATCACATGTGGTCCGGATAACCGTACCAAATATTTTATCATCAAAATGCCGGAAACAAACGAACACACACTTGCACAACTCCCGTTCCTGCCCAGGAAAAAACGACCAGCATCCACTGTTCCCATAACCCATGGGTTCTTTGGGAAGTTTAACAAGGTTATCTTTCCCTCAGAACCAAAAACACACTTTTTTGGTGAAAACTTTCGTGGTCTAAAAACAAAAAGACAGCGGCAGCGCTACCGAAGGGAACGAAGCACGTTTATGGGCGTTGCTCGCTCGTTAATGTGTGCACGCGCTCTTCCAGGAGAAGTGCCCATACAAGGACTTCCGTCCTTTATGACGTCATACAGGGCCATACCAGTCTATGGGCAAAAAAAACTTTCCACAACTTATACGAATCTGTGTATTTGGTACAGAAATACTTACTACACTACATACGTCTAGGTCTAGCTCGTTTTTTAAAACTTTGGCCATGTTTCGCAAGAGAATCCTACTCTTTAACAGTGTAAATAAGTTAGAATGCATAGCATTAGATATCCCCTTTAATTATTTCCTGTTCATGTCTGGTATTTAATCATCTACAGTTTCCATTTCCTGACATATATTAGACACACAGGTCTATGACTATGAAGGTTATATGTCAGGAAATGGAAACATATGCCCATTATATGAAATGTTGTAAATACTTTGTATTTTATGGAAAGTATGACTTTCTGACATGTTCCCCAGTGCTTCTTGAATCTGACACTTTCCTTCTATACCCTGCTTAAATTGACTGTTCAGTTGTTATCCAGTTTAAGTGCTTCCTACACTATTTTGTCTGCTTTTTCATGTCCTTGTGTGCCCAGAAATTGTACTGAAACTCTCATACGCCTTACTATGTAAAATAACCTTTTATTTAATTTTTTTATCTCTTCGATATAATTGGAAAGTTTGGAGGCTTGAGAGTGATGCCACTGAATCTGAGCAAATTAAAACCTTATCTGGCATCACTAACTCAACCCACCCAAGTGCTATTTGTATTGAAGCTAACTCTGCAGTGTACACTGAGGTTAGTCTTGGGTTAGATTCTGCCTCAGACGTTGCGAAATTAAATTATTATTAATATTATGATTTAAAAAAATACTTTATATTAAAAATCTTTGTTAACTGTCTTTCTATTAATGCAGTAATGACAGCCATCTGTGGCCACCCAGTGGTTTAAATTATGTATAGTTTAGCATTATGTTTATTATTCATTTACAACAAAACAAAAAACATTATGCCTTTATCTACAAAATCTCTTTTATTTTATTTTTCTTGAATTATGTAGTGAAATTGGACAAGCTCAGTGCCGATTCATTTACTGCTAATGCTTTTTTGTGAATTTGAATGTTTGCAAAGGATTGTGGATGATTGCAGGTAGCCGAGATTTGCAGCCTTTCGATTGAGAAGCACCCTACGCTGAAGTTAAAGGGTTAGTTCACCCAAAAATATTTCTGATATTTCTCTTAAAAATTCTCGTTTTAGACTTCTAATTCGTGACTGGTGTTTTGTTTTGCTCTATCCTCTGCACTTCCGTGTTCATCAATGCATTTTGTGTCAAGGTCAAGGGTTACTTATCCACCTTAAATCGATGCGTTGAAGCTAGTTATTTTAGTTGATGAAGTTTTAAATATGACTATTTTTCCTACACGAATCGCTTCAGAGGGCCTTTATTTAACCCCCGGAGTCGTTTGGAGCACTTTTATCATGGATAGATGCACTTTTATGGACTTCAAAAAACAGAAACAGCCATTCACTGCCATTATAAAACTTGGAAGAGCCAGGATTTTTTTATATAACTCCGATTGTATTCATCTGAAAGAAAGTCATGTACACCTTGGCTTGAAGGTGAGTAAATCATAGGCTAATTAAACATTTTGGGTGAACTATCCCTTTAATTCAAAGCCACTTGAGGCCTTTTTTATGGGTTTATGGAGAGGCTTTCCTACACTGAATAAACCACTTTTGTGAAGAATGAATTGAGAGCCTACTAGTATCAGCTGAAAAAGAAAAAGGTTGATAAGCACTGAACTAAAAGAATATGGTCCTTACATTGACTAAGCTATCATTCAATTAAATTACTTAAAACACCACATGCATGATACTGTTATAAGGAAGACATAAAGACCAAATATCTTACATCCTTTTTTTGTTGTTGATTTATTAAGAACTGAGGCCACCCTGGACAGTAAGATCACAAGTGAAAGAAGACAAAGATAATTCTACAAGATTACAACATGGATTTTTTGAAAGAAACTAAATCTACTGAGTAAATTGATTTGTACTCGCATGAAATGATATTTACCAAGTAAACAAATAATAAAAAGAATAAAAAAAAACCTGTGACACATGGGGGAGGGGTTAAACGGCTTTGGAATTATTTTTCAATGTTGTGGATTGTTTTTGTTTGTTCTGGTCTTCATATGCACCACAGAAACCGCCAGTAACATTCCCAGTAGGCCAACACACAACACTGCTGCAAATACTTGGTAATGCAGAGAGAGTCCATTAAGACCTCCTGACAAATCTGTTTTTTAGGAAATAAAGTGAATAAGTAATAAACAAAAGCTTATCTTGAGGGTTGGGAAAGAATTTTGCTCACAAAATGTTATGCTATATATATTTATTTCAAAAACATATATCAGTAAAAGGACTACAAGTGAGTGTTTCCAAATATATAGAAAAGCAGCACTTTTACTCTTACCTTTTACACGATCAAAGGGTTTTTCTTTGCTTTGTTGGTTTGCTAAAAACAACATATAAAAGGTGAGCAGGAAAAAAACACATAATTATAATGCTCACATATATCTCAAGAAATCCAATGCCCTCACTTACTGTATAGTTGCACTCCTTTGTCAAATTCCAAGTGTTTTTTATAAAATTTTGCACAGTGGTATGTGGAAAGGTCGCTAGTGGAGATTTGGGAAATTCTTAGTCCAGTCATTTGCTCCTCCTTAAAACCCTCAAAATGACTTTCATTATAGTTCCAGACAACAGACAGTTCTCCATTATGTTTTGGACTTGTGACCATCAGAGCCATTGGCCGCCCCTCACTCATCTTCAGCCAGTGGATGTCATTGTAGAAAGAGAAGTTACACTCTAACACCACTGTGTCTCCAAGGTTAACTTCTTTCAATTGTACTGCTTCCAAATGGTTTAGGGGGAGAATGATGAGAACTGGCAGAAAGAAAAGATAATCATGAAGCAACACAATTGCTATATATTTTGTTCTAACTTAATTGCATTGTGTTCAATCCACTCAATGTAAAATGTATGATTACTTAATCCATTTGTGTTGGGACTACATTTTGTTGCATTAACTGAAATGAATTGTTGGATTGTTAGTTCTCAACATTCTCAGAGAGTAAATGTTGAAATTGTGTTATTTGATGTGTTTTTAATGTTCAGTAATGTTTGACATTTAAAATGGTTTCTGTTATGTTGACGTTTTTGGGGTTTCCACAGTGTTGAAGAGTAGAGCTTATATGGTTTGGTTGTGGCTGCATGTATAAAGACCATACTGTACATTGGTTCACTTTATCAGAAATATACTGCCTGTGCCAGAGTAGAAACAAGTTACTGCCTTGCACTGTGTTTACTACAGAAAGTCTTTCTAAAACATAAATGGTCAGGCACTAACAGGACTTTTCCATTTACTCAAAATCACAGACTTGGATATATTGGAATCTTCTAAGTATAACTGAGCTGTTTTAACTAAAAAACTGACTAAGTTTAACTAAAAATATATGCTTAATGCACACAAAATTGTGTAACCAAGCCTTTTTCCCTGTAACAGATACACTGAAATGGCATGATAGCACTTATTATATGAAGTTTATTTTAAATGAAAAAAAAAAAAAAGATATTTAATTTTAAATCTTACCTGTTATTAAGCATGATAACACCATTGTTGTCAGTCCAGTGTTCGCTTGATTTCTGAAAGCCTGCAAGATTTCCAGTCAAAGGAAGTAAAACCGTTCTCTGCCCACTCCCAGTGCAAGTTTTTTTTTGCTTTTTTTTTTATGTTTCCATCAGTGTTGTTATTGGTATAGTCTCTTAAATACAGTTAAAGGAAAATACTTGGTGATTTCCTACTAAAACATTTTTCGGTTTTAAAGAAGGCAATTGAATAAAGAATTTTTGTTAAGCAGAAAGCAGTCATTTACTTCTTTAGTTAAACAAAGCAGTCATTTACTTCTTTAGTCAAGTGTTAGATTCTCTTTTACTTGCGATTCAGGTGAAATTCTCTGTAATTCATTTCTCTGTTTTCCTTTCCGCTTTCAGTACGTTCACTACTAGCTGCTGTAATGGGATCAGTTTTGCCTGTTCACTTCAGGTTATTTCCGACAATTGTCCACCAACGCCTGTTCTGAGACCAGAATTCATACGCACTGCAACACTCTCTTGCAGCAGGAAGTTGTTTGGCCAAAGGAAATAGGTTTACTCACACAAACATTTAAGAGTTTCATAGCTGTGAAAGCCACAACCTACCTACATATTTAGAAAGAGAAAAAATGTCCAGGGTGCTCAAGGAGTTCAAAAAAGGGTATTTTGAAGGTGCTCTTTGGGGTCGGGAATTCAGTAGAAACCTACCTACATATTTGTTCGGAAATACAGCATGGGACAAACTGTATTAAGATTATCGATCAACATTTTAGCACCGTATTTTAGCATTGCTTTTTGAAGACTCAGAGGTAGCATTTAATTGTGGTTAGCAGGACAGTTTACGTATTTATTTACAATGCAGCTTTTCCCGTTTATGCATGTTAGTTTTTACTATTGTTACTATAAACATATCACGTCTTCTATGACGAGATTTTTTTTTCCAGAGCACAGAAACATACAGACAGAGAAATCTGACAGAAAATAGTGGCATGTCATGGATGAAGTTACAGAGCCTTGCAGGTTTAAAAATGGTTTATTCAATTTAGTGTGTGTTTCAATACATCTACCACTTTATTTTGCCAGCCTGCAACAACTGTTGCAAAAACCAAACGAATGGCCACATTATAATTCTTTAGTATATCAAGAAGTCTAAAGCAGGTAGAGGCATTCCTCATTAACCGGATAGGCCTAATAAACTGATATTTAGCGTTAAGACACGAATCCACAACTATTTAAGTCAAATAATAGCATTTTAAAATCCGACTGCAGGGTATAAAAAGAATCCATCAATATAAGGCTCACCACAAACATCTAAAACACTGAGCAACACCTAACAAAAGGAAACAATCTTAACCACGGATTGCAGAGAACATTCAACACTCAAATACGTCTGAAGTCAAACTAAATTATTATACAATAATGACAAGCTATAAAGCAAAGATTTTGATCTCAGGCACTTAAGACCATGTAATAAATGTAATGTTACCTATTTAACTTCACTACTCATCTATCTAGGGTAACTGTGTGGAACTGGTCACAACCGTGATATATTGCAGGAAAAACATGGCACGGAGAGAAAACATTCATTAAATTAACTGCATTGTAAAGCAAACATGCTTAGTGTAAACAGAGAACTTCATAAAAGCATATTATACAATATACATCGTTTCTGATCCTTCTAGTCTTTCTTTGGCTCTTCATTCTTGTCATCCAAATAGCCTGGAAAGCTTTCAGCTGGTTCCCACGTGTTCTGAAACTTTGCCCCACTGAGAAAAGTAAATCAAATGTAAATAGAAAATTAAATCTCAGAAAGAAAAAAAAAAGACAAAAAAAAAAAAAGGTTTAAATCTGTCTGCAATCCAAATTGATTTTAAAATAATTAACTGAGTTTAGCTTTGGGAGCTGCCACCACACCAAAGTGTCTAAATTAAAGGGGTCATTATAATGGAAAAGTAAATGAGTTTGTCTTTAAGGCCTTATTAACCCCCCCGGAGCCGTATGGATTACTTTTATGATGGATTGATGCACTTTTTTGGGGCTTCAAAAATCTCATCCTCCTTTCACTACCATTATAAAGCTTGGAAGAACCATGACATTTTATGATATATCTCCGATTGTGTTCGTCCGAAATAAGACAGTCATATACACCTAGGATGGCTTGACGACGAGTAAATCATGGGGTAATTTTCATTTTTGGGTGAACTATCCCTTTAATGCTTTAACTAACATTAACAAATGACCAATACATTTCTTACAGTATTTATTCATCGTTAAAGTTAATAAAAATACAGTTGTTCATTGTTTGTTCATGTTAGTTAACAGCACATAAACTAATGTTAACAAATAAAACTTTAGATTTTAATAATGTATTAGTAAATGTTGAAGTTAACATTACCTATTGTTCATTCTTAGTCCATGTTAAAGGAGAACTCCGGTCAATTTTAACATTGAGCTCATTTTTTTTGTACATTTGGAGTGCTGTCAGTACAGAGAACAACGACAAAAATCGGTGTTGCCTACAACGTGTTATCCTCGTGTCGAGTTCACGCGCATAGGTTTAGTTACCTATGATCACGTGCGTGAACTCGACAATCGATTACTATGGACTTCGACCGAAAACAGGAAGAAAATACAGGTATGTGCGCTGGCTGAAATAACATCATTTTTATTAATATCTTTCACATCTACTGCAGTCAGATTCACCCGTGATCACTCTGAAGGAATCACTCACATGACCTGTGCACTTGTAATGACACATCAAGGATGTTAAGAGGCTAAAAGCAGGTTTAAAACTTGCCCCATTGAAGTCAACAGGGTGCAAATTTTAAAAAGAGGATAACACGGTGTAGGCAACACCGATTTTTGTCGTTGTTCTCTGTATTGACAACACTCCAAATTTACAAAAAAATGAGCTCAATGTTAAAATTGACCGGAGTTCTCCTTTAACTAATGTTATGTCCATGTTATGTTAACTTTGGGGCAGTTGTGGCATAATGAGCCTGAAACTGAGATGCCCTTGAGCAAGGCACCTAACCCCCAATCGCTCCCCGGCGCCGCAACAATAACGCCGGGTGTGTGTTCATGGTGTGTATTCACTACTCACTGTGTACTTGGATGAGGGAAATGCAGAGCACCATACTTGGCTACACATCACGTCACTTTCACTAATGTAGTTAACTAAAGTTCACTAACGAAACCTCATTGTTAGGACGTGTTACCTATATATGATTATCAACTACAGTGACAAACCACTGACTAACACTTTTATGAACAGAACTAGGTTAAGCTGAATGCTACTGGTGGTTCTCTTTGATGGTGTGATATCAGATGAGGAAGACTTACCACAATGTGCAAGGCATCCACTTGACCCGAACTTCATTTCTTCCCTTTAAAAATGAAATGGATGTCAGATTAAAGCATGATTTAAGGGCTCGTGGGATGATGCATAAAAGCACTTTATTCCTACCTTATTGTTTCTCCATCTCAGAATATTTTCAACAGGAAACACGCCATTGTATGCGTCATGAGAACAATCTACAGAAAAAACATCAGCAATGAGAATTTAATTAAATAAATCTGCACGAGAATACTAATAGCACAGTGAATCCAGTCAAGGTTTGTATGTCATTCAATCAACATGTTCTATTTTTGTAACATTACCTGCCATTTTCCGCTTTCGCGGCGGAGTACAGAGTCCGGACTCATCATTTGCACTGGGATTTTTTCCTTCATCTGTTACTTTTTCAGTTTCCTGCGCAGTTGTTGACTCCAATTCATTTGCATCTTCACTAATCTGAATTTGGCAAGAGGCAGATGACATGACGGCGTATACTTTCCTGACACTTGACTGTCCAACACCTGAATCCGACATGTTTCCTGGTCTTGAATCTGGGTTTTCTGCTACACTTTGGGGTGATAGTTGTGACGTGCTGGTCTCAGGTACGTTCACCGTCATGGATTCTGCACCGCGTTTGCATGCAGATCCAGGTGTTGTGCATGCAGAAGCCGGATTCGGTTCACTCAAAAGATTCTGTTTTGGAGAGTTATTTCGCAAGGGAGAGCTATTTGAGGACAAAGCAGCCTCCAGCTGGGAGTCTGAGATTCTTTCGAGACGAATCTCGAACCTCTTAGCTTTAATTTCATTGGGAACAATGAGGTTGGTGTGGATCCTCTTGTGCACGGTCCAAGCGCACTGAGTTGCAAACATTTGCTCACACTGACTGCAGCCGAACTGAGGTTGAACTTCCTGACTGTGTGCGGTCAGCCCCTGAAGGGTAGTGAACATCTGCCCACACCTGTTGCAATTCTGAGGCATTGGGCACTTGTGACTCTTAAACAGGAGGTCCGTTTTAAATCTTCTCTCACATTTACGACAGATATACACACTAGGGACCTGCTGCTGGGCTCTGGAGGGGTTATCGCACTCATCCGATGAACAACACAGACATTGTCTCTGCATGCTGAGGTGCTGTCGGTCTCGAAGACCACGAGCAACACTAATTTCATTTGCGTGATTCTGCTTTTTGATTATTTTTCTTTTTTTGAATTTTTCAGATGCGGGCTGTGATGTTGTCTTGCTTGATGATGCTTTCTGCCCCTTCACTTGTGACACCTTGGTGGGACAAACTATTTTCGGTTTTACCACAAGCTGTTTACATTTCGTCTCTTGCCACTTTTCAGCAGCTGCACAGCTTTTCTGAACCTTATGGCCTGATGAAGCTACAACAACAAAAAAGCAAAAATTAGGATTGCTAAAATTCAATGAGAGCACATTTATAATAACAAGATACAAAACATGCATTGTTTAATGGTGTTCATTTAGTGTTATTTATATACAATTATAGTATTTAATATTTTGAAGTATTTTTTTTACATTTTCAGTTCTCATTTAAATGTTTGTTACTTGATTTTGTTGTTTTTATTAGTTTTATATATTTATATTTAGCTTTTTATTTCAGTTTTAGTACTTTTAGTGCTTCAACTTAAACTTGTTTCATTTCAATTAGTTGCCAATGCCAAGGCAACATTTCAAAATTTCTTTTTAAAATATATTATCTATATTTTATTTTATTTCAATTAACAAATGTTTTTAATATTTTTATTAGTTTTAGTTAACAATACCAACACTGGTTTATACCCCAGATTATGTTAATCAAAACCGAACTGAAAAAATGCTTTAAAATTAGGGCTAGGTATTGACACAAATTTCACGATTCGATTTTGATTTCGATTCAATAGCTTGCAATTCTATCCCATTCGATATCGATTCATATCAGGTACAGTAGAGTACATGGCAAAGTGATTCAAGGAAAAAACAAAAACTCAACCAATGCTGTAAACTATACAGGGAGTCAGTTGGTACATTACTATAATATTTAAGGTTAAAATTAACTGATTTGTACACAATTAAATTACACACAATGAGGTTTTTATAGTAATAACGTTATAATTACATGATTATGTTTCTAATCTAATTCGTTTTTTGAAATATAAACATTTAAATGGCGGCCGTCATAAAAACTTGTTTTGAAGAACAGTAAAAATAAAATATATTTAGCAAAATGATCCTCTCTAGAGTTCATTTTCTAGCTGACTAATGAGCTTATGGCCATTGAATGGCTTTTCTGAGGTAAATATAACAATACTCAGACATCTCAACCTGCACTCACTTCCGGGAGGTGGCCGGAAAATGATAAATGAAAAGAAAAATGATAAATAAAAATGACCACTCCATACAAAAATGCTATATTAATTATATTATATTATTCGTTCGCATAAGCCTCTTAAGCCACAAAACACAGGTTCGTTCATTCAATAGTAGGCTATTTTTGCGGCAAAAAAAGATGTAGGCTAGAGTCACTGTCACGAAATAAGAGGGGAGGGTCTTGACGAAATCAGAACGCGAGTGGTCACAGGAGACACATTTGAAACACATGTTAGCACCAGGTGTAAACAGTAATGCGTCTTGGCTGACCACTAATAATCGGATCACCGAAAACATCTTAATACCGGGTGGAAACAGGGGCTTCTCTCTTTGTTGGATGAGAGATGCTACAAAGCTCTGATCAGTCATAAACTGAAAACAGCATAGACTAGCAGTTCATAAAAATGAGAATCTTGAATGTTTTTTATTTTTGTTATTTTTATTAATGTTCAGTCCTATTAAAATACTAATAAAGATCACCACAAAATGTTTTCACTTTAACTCTCATTTTATCTCATCTTAGTGACTAGTGATATTTTTAAAGGGATACTTCACCGATTAGCATTAAGCTTTGTATCAGTAGAAACCCGGTAGTATTTTCGAATGACCGTGCCTCCCTCCCTCATGTCCCCCTGAGACGAGAGATTTCTGTATTGTGTGTCTGGAAAAAAACACTCAGATGATGCAAAAATCGTCATTTTGCGCCGTCGGAGGGTTTTTTGGCCAGAGGCGAGAGACTACAGCCAGTAGTAGGCGCTAGTTCCGCATGTTTTTAACCCGCCCATAGGGGGATCTCACGATAAAACGGTGTCTTTCCAGTTTCGAGTCGACTAGAAGCCTAGTTGTATCATTTCTTCCGATACTGCCCTCAGTAACCGGTAGGCGTGGCTTGGGAGAAGCCTTGTAGGGCAGCGAACCAAGTGCATTCTGGGAGTTGTCGTCTTTCATCCACATGAGCCAAAAAAAACATTTTCTGCCTTTTCTCAGTCTAGAAGGCACCAACTTCATTTCTACTACATAAATGACCCAATTTAAATACACATTCATCTTTCCAGCGGTGAAATATCCCTTTAAGAACAAACTTGAGAAAAAAAAAAACTTACAGAACACTGTACAGTTCTTTATTTCCACTTTTTTATAAAGTATTCATTTGTATTTTGTAGTGGAACTTTTCTGTAATTTGTTTATTGCTGCAAAAAGTTCAAGTGCATTAACTTAAAAATGAGTACCTGGTCTGATTGACCGTGCGGTCTTTGGTCCACTGGCTTTAGCATTCCCCAGACTGACACCTCTCTTCCCAACTGAGACATTATCTGCTCTTTCTTCAGGTCCCTGTAACAGAAAATATATTTTTTACATTTTTATTATCAAAGGAGCATCAATGATTCAATAGAATAATCAAACATTAAATAAATATTATGCAACATTAAATAAATTAAATGTTAGTGAGGTTGTCAGAATTGGTGATAATAACCAACAAGAAACATTGATTTTACCAAAATTGGACCGATTTTAGCCAAAGAAATAAAATCCTTCTGTGTTGTTTTTTGGAAACACTGCTTGAATCAATATAGACTCAGTGCAGATTCATACTGCACTACAAACAAGTGGAAACACTGACAGCACAACACATGCCCACTCACCACATCCCCTGGCCTGAGTGTGTTTGAGCTCTGTAAGCCAAGCAGAGAATTATCACGTGACACTTCCATCTCGTCATCTTCTCGTTTGAAGTCACCCCTCTGAGCCCTGAAGATGGCCTCTGTCTTTTGCTGCTCGCATTCCTCCAAATGCTGCTTCAACAAGTCGATCTCCCTCCAGCTTCGGGTGATCTCCACCCTGGTCTCCAGCAGCACTTTGCTAAATATTTTGACTATCTCTGAGGTTGTCGTCAACAGGAGTCCTTCAATCAGAGTCCTGAACTTGGCTGATAAGGGATCTTCCACTTCCATTGTGTGTAGCTGGCTGGTGGGGGGATGTCTTACACAGAGAGGGCAGACTCACTGCCAGCTTCCCAAAACCCTTCTATTGTGCAACTATACAGAGTACAGTTGAGAAACAGCTGTCCAGGTTCAGGTTACCTTTCAACAGAGGAGATATACACAGATATAGAAGTTGTTTATGCCAGTAACAGATACTAAATGTTCCTGTGTGACCTCTGCTGATTTTAGTGTTATTTAATATTATCTGGCTGGCTTCATTGTGACAATCTTAGAAGCATCAAACAAACCATTTTTTGCACAATGTGCCATTTTGTATGTCAAATTGTGTATGAATTCAGACAGAGCTTTCATAACATACCATTCCAGCTATTATTCAAAATATTCTATTATAAGTAGTGTTTCGAGGTAAACTTACTGTTAAAGGGATAGTCCACACAAAACTCTTTGGTTACCCAGCATTCTTCAAAATATCTTCTATTGTGTTATGCAGAAAAAAGCAAGCCCTACAAGTCTGGAACGACATGAGGGTGAGTAAATGATGATTGAATTTTCTTTTAAAAAGTATATATTTAATAAATCACATACAGTTTAAAATATTTACAGACAGATTTAGCGACAAAAAAGTTTTTGCATCGTGTGCAGATGCTTCTGTTTCTTTCATTTTCTCACATATATTATTATTGCCAGATAAAAAAAAATTAAAGGGTTAGTTCACCCAAAAATGAAAATGCTGTAAGTAATTGTTCACCCTCATGTTGATCCAACCCCGTAAGACTTTCGTTCATCTTCGGAACACAAATTAAGATATTTTTTTATGAAATCTGAGAGCTGGCTCACTCCTTCATAGGCTGCAAGGTAACTGATATCTGCCAGCCCAGAAAAGTTAGTAAAGACATTGTTAAAATAGTCCAAGTGACTACAGTGGCTCAACCTTAAGTTTATCAAGCGACGAGAATACTTTTTGTGTGCAAAAAAAACACGACTTTATTCAACTATTCATTTTCTTCTGTGTAGGCCTCTGAGTGAGTTCACGTAGTGTAACAGCGCAGCGCTTCTGGGTTGTACGTCAGAACGTAGGCTCACCATTGGCCGACGCTGGTCATGCGTGTGATACTGGCCAATAGTGAGCCTACGTTCTGACGTACAACCCAGAAGCGATGCGTGTTACACAACGTCAACAGCTTAGGAGAACGACTTGGAAGAAGAGAGATGGTTGAATAAAGTTGTTATTTTTTGTTTGTTTTTGCGCACAAAAAGTATTCTTGTCGCTTGATAAACTTAAGGTTGAGCCACTTAGACAATTTTAACGATGTCTTTACTAACTTTTCTGGGCTGGCAGATATCAGTTACCTTGCAGCCTATGAAGGAGTGATCTAGCTCTCAGATTTCATCAAAAATATCTTAATTTGTGTTCCGAAGATGAACGAAAGTCTTACGGGGTTGGAACAACATGAGGGTGAGTAATTACTGACAGCATTTTCATTTTTGGGTGAACTAACCCTTTAATGTTTTTTTTTTATCTGGCAATAATAATAATAATATATGTGAGAAAATGAAAGAAACAGAAGCATCTAAACACGATACAAAAACTTTTATTTTGTCGCTAAATCTGTCTGTAAATATTTTAAACTGTATGTGATTTATTAAATATATACTTTTTAAAAGAAAAAAGAAAATTCAATCATCATTTACTCACCCTCATGTCGTTCCAAGCTTGTAGAGCTTGCTTTTTTCTGCATAACACAAAAGAAGATATTTTGAAGAATGTTGGGTTACTAACACAATCTACAAGAAAATCTAAAAATAACAATTTTTTTTAAACTAATTGCAGGTAAAGTTGCACGTTTTGTTAAATATCTCAGTAATTCTGTTGCAATTCTTTTTTTTTTCACTTTTTATTGCAGAGTGCCTGTATGGAGTTGATGGTTTCAGCTGGACATGACCTGTAATGTCGGGGGGGGAAACGTGGACGGGGGCATTTCTCGCGTTTAAAGGGACAGATATGCTAAAGCAAGCTAATGACGACAAAAAATGATTTCTCTCAAAAAGTTACCTAAGAAAAATATTTGTTCGGGTCAAATATTTCACGCTCTCTTGTTATCTAACAAAGATAAAGTGGTGACGCTCTTTTCATTAATAACTTTCACCGTTACAAGAAAAGCTGCATGTTCTCCTCACCTCATCTAGTATGATGCGGTAATCATATAATCATGCACATTCTGGAAACGAAAACCACAAGTAAAACATGTTTATTCTCAATGCTCCATATGAGAGCAACTTACCTTCGATAAAAATCCAAGATTTTGCCCGAGACAGACGCTCTGACTCCCACTGTCGATGCGTGGAATGTGAAGCGTAACCGCATAACGGGCCGACGGGAAACAAACATCGATGGGAGCTGATTCCACAAAATTCCCGGACAAACTATTAATTTGTTGTCTTTATTAATGTTGGCATGTGTCGAAACAAACCTTTTTTGTTAATGTAGACAAAAATAGAATCAATAAAGCAACCCATTTGTGTACGTAAAAAAAAACAAACAAAAAAAACATTTCTGTTATTATATTGTTGAGTCGAGTATAGTGTTTCATGTTTATCAGTGAACTTCGGGATTGAACGGAAGTATCATGTCCAAATAACATTTTAATTCACCCCATCTACTTTTTTTAAAACAATTCTCCTCAATCATTGCTCTTCAATCCTTTCTTATCTCATGTGCAGTCCTTTCCCACACAAGAGTTTCCATGAATGTTACAAAATCTGTATGACTGTATCCCTTTGTTAAAGAAAACATATCAAACTGCACACAAAAACAACAGAGCACAATGTCACACATAACTATATTTTATTCAAAATTGTACATTTTGAACATCACCTCTTTGAAGTTGTACAAGATATCTCTGACCCATAGGTAAAAGATTTCTTTCCACAGCTGTTTCCTGCAGCAAAAAAGAAAAAAAAGAGAACACATCATTTTATTTTCAAATTTAACATTTGCAACTGGGAAATGTAAAGCTTGCAATAATGGCTTTGTATTCCACCACAAACAGCTGTGATTATAAAACAGAAAATGCATCGCTCCGTTTTGTCTGCTTTAAAGTAATGTGTGAAGAGTCTGTTTGGTCAACAGACAAAAGTAGTTTCACTCTAGCAGATTTTCAGTTGTATGCTTCATTTACACATGCAAGAATAAGAGCAAGTCAGGCCGCATTTCACAGTGGGTGCTAAAAGACCCAATGGCCCTGTTGACTTGAAAAGTGTAATCAAGCACCATTTTCCTATTTAAATGACTAATGAAATAAAAGACCTGATACAGCTCTTAGCAACAAATATACTGTCTGTCTTTATTGAATGCACACTAATGTTCAAAAGTTTGGGGTTGGTAAGAGTTTTTAAGTGTTTTTGAAAGCAATGTTGAAAGCAATTTTAATGTTTTCACCAAGGCTGCATTTTGCAGTAAAATTAGTTAAATTCAAAATGGCTTTTTTTTCTATTTTCATAAAATGTCATGTTATGACAAAGCTGAATTTTGACATCTTCAGTGTCACATGATCATTCAGAAATCATCAGAAAACACATGATCATTCAGAAATCATTCTAATATGCTGAGTGGGTTCCGAAGGATTATTATTATCAAGGTTGAAAACATTTTGCGGCTTAATTTTTTGTGAAAACTTTTTTTCAAGATTCTTTGATGAATAGAAAGCAAAAAAAAAAAAAAAAAACAGCACTTATTCGATATACAAATATTTAATGATAATGTCTTTACTGGTCAATTTAATGCATCCAAGTGGAATAAAAGTATTCCTTAAATGCTTTAAAATAATACAAATGCAAATCTTACCGATCCCAAACTATTGAATGGACCCTGTTAACTCAAAAACTCTTCTTGCTGCAGTCTGTAGCATGATGACGTATAGTTACTTGTAAATATAACCCACTACATCATGGATTTTGGCAACGCTTTTATGCACACATTTTAATATTTTGTATGTTTAACAGTTTATAAAGCTGTTACATAAGCAACCAGTCAAGTAATGTTATAAGTCAAGCTGTTGTTAAATTCAACCAGATGTTTTTGAGTACTGAAAGTTTGTCAGAACTTTCATGTGTTCGGTGTTCATATAAAATGTTTAATATGCAATATTTAGAATTTTATCTCCACAAGACCATGCTCGTCAAGACATTGTATCACTTATATGGACGGGAAAAATTGCGGATCAGGTTATTGAAGAAATCCATGGATATAACCATGTCAAAAGATAAGCGTTTAATCATTATTGTGTAAATGAAATGAAAAATAAGTGTAGTAAATATAGATGTTTAAGATCTTACACAGCACTTCACAGTTCTGAAAGAACAAGCAGATGCTTTTTTAATAAATGTTTATTTCCATAGAGCTTCATCCATCAAATACTATAATCCATCAAATACTACTTCCGAATAACCTGTAACCAACAGGGAACCAATAACTTGCGAAACAATCTAAGAACTGGTGACAAAAAACTGAAATAAGAGAATACAATAATAACAAAAAACTACTCATGTTTAGGACTTCCATCAAGTGAGCAGTTTTCTTCAAATTCCTCCTCAGCAGTTACCTTCTGGATGCAGTTTGAGAGATGAATCTGTAATTGTGCTTTCCGCAGAATGGTGGCAGAGCAGTAGCAGCAATGAAAATGTGAAATTTCCCTGCATTTTAAGTTACACTTGATAATAGTGAAATCTGAAAAAAAGTAAACAAGTGTGAATTGCTATGCCTTGACAAAATCATTTGAATGGATGTGGAAGCACTATACACACCATGAAGCTGGACAGCCAACTTCAGATGATTCTGGACGTGGTTAACAACGCTCCCTAACCCTCTTGGCTTGTAGACCCAGGTCTCACAAAAGGGGCAGTGATACTCGTCACAACACTGAGTGCACTTAGAGATGCAGGGCATTTCTCCTTTTTTAAGGATGGTTATATGCATCTAGAAATGGATATTTACAATTAAATAATGGTTAACTTCATTCAACATTTTTTTGTGAATATTAACAATTTGTTATTATCACGATTACAGCTTGAGCTTGACACTTGACTTTGTCACTATAAAGTTGCCCTTGACAACCTATTAAAATGAATTACTATTATTATTACTCTTGCATGCGCAGTATAAGGGTCACGAGGACCCAGCGTCATGTTAGGAAAATATTGATTCCGTTTCAAAAGGGCTAATGTAAAATGCAAGTGTCATCAAAATAAATTGACAATACAATGACAACATAAATTATGCTCAATTCACTTACGGTCTCACTTCTTGGTGTTGAGTCCATCCTTGTCATGGAGTATAGTGACAAATGATGCACATTAAAGACATCCAGTGCATCATCGAAATCCTCTATGGCGCATTTGCTTAAAAACCTTGACTATGTCAACCAAATTCACTATGTAGTGGATTACATGAACTACGTCATTGTGCTACAGTCTGCAGAGACTGAAAACCCTCTCTAACAGTCAGGCAGTGATAATTATGTTGACAATATTTAAAGGTGCAGTATGTAATATTGACAGATAGTGGTTGAAATGGGTACTGCAGTCCAAATTCAAAATATTTGAGTTATTTGCCCCGCACCCTCCTCCTCAGGCTCAACGCTCACGCGGGTTGCCAGATTGAAGACATGCAAAAGGAGCAAGTGCAATTTACAATGGAAGGCGAAGAGCTGTTGATCAGCTAATGTATATGCGTTTAAATATGCCTTATAGAGCTTTTAAGATGGATGGCAATACTTTTTATTTCATGTAGAATCTGCGAACCCAGTTCGTTTGCTTGCGTCAATGGCTGCTTTGTTGTCCGCCAAGCGCCAAATGTCAAAATACTATTGGGTAAACTGGCAGTGGGCGGGATCACACAAACCATAACAAGAACAGACAGTCCGACACGCCTCTTAGATTTAAAAGACGTTTGTGAAAGTGTTAACAAGATCAGAGGAGTGAATGTGCTTGTTCCTGTGAAACTTTTCTGTCTTATAATAATTTTATATTATAAAATGTTTTTGTGAACATAATATATTTAATAAATTCAATACAAATTAATTATTAGCTTTTTTGTATAGCCTTCGCATTTAACATTGTGCAGGATGAGGCACGATTTGTTTTTGTTTTTCAATATATATTGTCCATTCAATCGATTAAATTACATTTTGCATTGTCAGTGCAGACAAGCATAAACAACTTAAAATATTATCTCGGTAGATCATCCTGTGCTAGTGGATTTTCAGAACACCTATGCAAATACATTTCTTTTAAATCATTTTACTAATCTAAATGTGTTATGTTAAACATAATGTAAATTTTAAACTTTTTTTTTTTTATTGTAGAATTTTTGTCTTTTGCTTCTTTTTTTTTTGACAAATGTTACAATAATTTGCTTTCATCCATGATAAGCAATATAATGTTATTTGTTTATCATACAGCAGATCAAATTGTGAAGCCCTATGGAAAATTGCCTTCATTCACACAATCATGTACCATATACATGATGACTTACATCATACAAGCAATAAGGTTATGAAATGATGAGATTAAATCTTTAAACCTATGAACTCTGTCTAACCTTTGCTCTCCTTCGAAGGTAATCCCTGCGGTTGTGTAGCATCTTAGTGCATCTTACGATCACCTCTGCCTCCCGCCCATACAGCTGCGGCAGTGCCGATATGATCTGTTCAAGTGTAAACAACTAAGATGTAAAATCACTCTCTGAAAACATGCCCTTTTCTGCATACATTTCATTAATCGAAATCGAACAAATGAAGAGAACTGAACCTTCGTTGTAATCGGACCCCAATCAATGTTCCTGCTATAGCAAGCCTTCTGCCACACCTGAAACTGAGTCAGGATCTCCCTGGCCACAATCTGTTGGAGACACAAGAAACAAATAAACTCGATTCAAACTCGCATTCAAAAGCCTATAAATGATTTCAAATTCATTCTGTATAATTTCTTACGCTGAATGTTCTTTGCCTGTTTACGGGGAGTGAATTTCCTTGTTCTGTGGAAGGGTGTTCTGCAAACCTTCGGCCCATCTAAAACAAACACAACAGCAAATTAGCAAACCACAGTTTGGATGCATTTAGAAGCATTTCTATACAATATTCTGCTCATAAACATAGTTAATATTAGTTCATTCTGTTTGTGTTCTGTATGTAGTGTGCTTGTTTATCATAATAGACATGAAGTGAAGTCTGCAACACAAATTTCATTTGAAGTTATATTTCATATGGAGTGCTGAAATATCTGCAGTCTTGCATTAGTTTACAAAGTCAGAAGGAACAATAAAAAGTATCAAATGACAAATATCAAATGAAATATTCTGAACAAGTCTTGCTAGAATAATTTACTGATTTTGTTGGGAAAAAGTATACAAGTCCATCAGATAATGACCTGTATGTCGGGGTTAATGGTTGTCCGATTACAATCACTCCAGGAGAGGCAGGCATCAAGACACAATGCTGCAGGAGATCACAGAACTCTTGTGGAAATGGCTAAGGAGGAGGAAGTCTTGCATTGTCCAACATCAGTGTTCATCAAATCCACAGCAAATAAATACAAAATAGAAAACACTGAAAAGAAGACTTGAAGTCTGAATGGAAGACTAAAGTAAAGGAAATGGAGCATTTTTGGACTAACCGACTTGCTGAGGTGAGATAGAGGTGTTACCAGTCGCTACATCTGATGGTTCATTTACTTTTTCCAACAAAATGCCATGAACGTTGAAACGACAGGGACACAACACAATTTAAGTGAAGGTATCTTTTTAGTGAAATTATAAATTCTTAAGTTAAAAAGATCCACAAACATTCTCAGGAGAGAGGATATGCTGCATCATACTGCATCTTTACTGATGTTGGAGGGAATACATCAAAACATCAAATACATACTCTATACCAGCTATTACACATTAATCGCACAACAGCAAAATTCCTTTGGGAGTAAATCTGTCATTTCAATTTCTATATGCATGTATTAGATCTATAAGGAAACCTAAGTTTCCTTGTCTTTCTGTAATGCAGAGGTATAGTTTAAAATGATTCCATGCATAACAATTTGTCCAGGTCCTGTTCAGTTGTCTTTAAGGTGGCAATGATGGGACAGCGGGTCCTTTGAGGTGTTCTTGAGTTCTAACAGTGCAGACCAAATTAGATATATTTATTTCCCTCCTCTCCCATGGGCTTTCAATAAATGAGTCTTCATTTGCCTGGGATTCAGATAGCTCTTTCCACAATAAGGGCAATTGCAAGACTTCCCAGCGTGGCTGTGCCGTCTGATATGAACTCGCAGGTTGGTGGCTCGATTGAATCGCATCCCGCACTGAGTGCAGCTGAAGAGTTTCTCCCGCGTGTGGATGTTCTGATGCTGCCTGAAGTTGCTCATCCGAGCGAAGGCCTTGCCGCAGTGCGGACAGACGTGAGGTCGCTCTCCTGAGTGGTTTCGCTGGTGAACCTTGAGCTCGAAGTTGTACGCAAACGTCTGCTCGCACAGCGAACAGCTCAGAGGTTTCTTGCCCTTGTGGATCTGCGCATGAGCCTTGAGGTCACATGCTCTCGCAAACATTTTCCCACATTGGAGGCAATGGTGGGGTCTTCCCTCATGGATCTGTTCGGGCGTCCCATGTTTGTCCTGGGAGAAACACTTTGGGTATTGCGCGTGACTGACTGTTTTCTCGCCTGGACAAACATCATTGTGAGAATAGCGGACAGAACTTTCTGAACCAGGATAACTTTGTTCATTTTCTGGTTTGACAAATGAATTTGACCTCTCTGGTACGCTAGATAGCATCAGCTCTGTCGTGCATAAATTATTATATTGTGCCCTAATACCTTGATGTGCCAATGTGTTCACTGAATAAGGTGTGAAATATGAGGTGGCGTCTGGCATGTCGAGAGAGTTTAGACCTGGAAAGCTTTCTACCTGTATCTCCTCCTGATCACAAGATCCTCTGAGCTCTCCCTGACTCGGATCAGACATTTCTGCATGGCAACCGTCATCTCTGTTGACGCTATCCCACACTGGAACCATCTCTTCCTCTTCCTTGACAGGTAGAAGATCCAGCTCTGTCTCTGATTTTACTCTATCGTTTGGTGAAGACGATGGCAAATCCTCGTGCGCGTCCTGAGCCGAAGGGCTTTGTATCACTCTTGAGTGGTTTGAGTCTACTTCCTTATCAAGAGTAAAGTCCTTTTCGGATTGGTCTAAATCATTCCTTTTGGCTTTGAAGACACAAGCGGGCTCGCTCTGGATTGCTGAATTTCCCAGAAGCCTCTGCAGAAAATCCTGAGGAATTGGTGCACTGGAGTTAGGCGTGATGATCTCTTTTGCACTATGCCTGTATACATCGTTCTTCTCTTTAGAGTGCGAGTTTGTTGTTGTTTGTTTATTAGACTCCAGGCGTTGTCTTGTACTCCACATTTCTTCTGTCAATGTAGGCTGATTGGTAGACTGATCTCTCAGGCTTAGGCCTAAACAAAGGGCGTTTGCTCCTGCACCAGAAGAACAGATACAACATTAAGGAAGAGCACAAAAAGTATTTAATGATATGAAGAACGTATATTGATGTCTGATGTTCTTAAAGGGATTCTCCACTTTTTTTGGAAATAGGCTCATTTTTCAACTCCCCCAGAGTTAAACAGTTGAGTTTTACCGTTTTCGAATCCATTCAGCCGAACTCCGGGTCTGGCGGTACCACTTTTAGCATAGCTTAGCATAGATCATTGAATCGGACAGGACCATTAACGTCTCTCTCAAAAAAATGACCAAAGAGTTTCGATATTTTTCCTATTTAAAACTTGACTCTTCTGTAGTTACATCATGTACTAAGACCGACGGAAAAAGAAAAGTTGCGATTTTCTAGGCTGATATGGCTAGGAACTATACTCTCATTCCTGCGTAATAATCAATAAACTTTGCTGCCGTACCATGAGTGCAGCAGGCGTAATGATATGATGCAGCGCCTGAAAATACGTCTATAGGTTAGACAAACTTAGTCCCGGTCACGTTGGAAGTTACCAAGCTGGGGACTATTTTCAGGCACTGCGTCATATCATTACACCTGCTGGACTCATGGTACGGCAGCAAAGTTTATTGATTATTACGCAGGAATGAGAGTATAGGTCCTAGCCATATCAGCCTAGAAAATCGCAACTTTTCTTTTTCCGTCGGTCTTAGTACACGATGTAACTACAGAAGAGTCAAGTTTTAAATAGGAAAAATATCGAAACTCTTTGGTCATTTTTTTTTAGAGAGATGCTAATGGTCCTATCCGATTCAATGATCTATGCTAAGCTATGCTAAAAGTGGTACCGCCAGACCCGGAGTTCGGCTGAATGGATTCGAAAACGGTAAAACTCAACTGTTTAACTCTGGGGGAGTTGTAAAATGAGCCTATTTCCAAAAAAAGTGGAGTATCCCTTTAACAGTAAGTTCAATGCAATGAAATCAATTAATGGAGGACAACAATCATTTTCAACAATCATATTTTGTAACTCAGGACTAAAATCTTTTAAACATCCTGTGATAACATCAAATATAAAATAGTTTAATAAAATCACCTATTATCTCCTGCTGGTGAAAATGAAAAAATAAATAAAATAAATACTACTAGTTTGTTATAGTTTGCAAATATTATTCATTTATTAAATATTTATATGTATATACACACACATACACACACACATACACTCACCTAAAGGATTATTAGGAACACCATACTAATACTGTGTTTGACCCCCTTTCGCCTTCAAAACTGCCTTAATTCTACGTGGCATTGATTCAACAAGGTGCTGAAAGCATTCTTTAGAAATGTTGGCCCATATTGATAGGATAGCATCTTGCAGTTGATGGAGATTTGTGGGATGCACATCCAGGGCACGAAGCTCCCGTTCCACCACATCCCAAAAATGCTCTATTGGGTTGAGATCTGGTGACTGTGGGGGCCATTTTAGTACAGTGAACTCATTGTCATGTTCAAGAAACCAATTTGAAATGATTCGAGCTTTGTGACATGGTCCATTATCCTGCTGGAAGTAGCCATCAGAGGATGGGTACATGGTGGTCATAAAGGGATGGACATGGTCAGAAACAATGCTCAGGTAGGCCGTGGCATTTAAACGATGCCCAATTGGCACTAAGGGGCCTAAAGTGTGCCAAGAAAACATCCCCCACACCATTACACCACCACCACCAGCCTGCACAGTGGTAACAAGGCATGATGGATCCATGTTCTTATTCTGTTTACGCCAAATTCTGACTGTACCGTCTGAATGTCTCAACAGAAATCGAGACTCATCAGACCAGGCAACATTTTTCCAGTCTTCAACTGTCCAATTTTGGTGAGCTTGTGCAAATTGTAGCCTCTTTTTCCTATTTGTAGTGGAGATGAGTGGTACCCGGTGGGGTCTTCTGCTGTTGTAGCCCATCCGCCTCAAGGTTGTGCGTGTTGTGGCTTCACAAATGCTTTGATGCATACCTCGGTTGTAACGAGGGGTTATTTCAGTCAAAGTTGCTCTTCTATCAGCTTGAATCAGTCGGCCCATTCTCCTCTGACCTCTAGCATCAACAAGGCATTTTCGGCCACAGGACTGCCGCATACTGGATGTTTTTCCCTTTTCACACCATTCTTTGTAAACCCTAGAAATGGTTGTGCGTGAAAATCCCAGTTACTGAGCAGATTGTGAAATACTCAGACCGGCCCGTCTGGCACCAACAACCATGCCACGCTTAAAATTGCTTAAATCACCTTTCTTTCCCATTCTGACATTCAGTTTGGAGTTCAGGAGATTGTCATGACCAGGACCACACCCCTAAATGCATTGAAGCAACTGCCATGTGATTGGTTGATTAGATAATTGCATTAATGAGAAATTGAACAGGTGTTCCTAATAATCCTTTAGGTGAGTGTATATATATAACACACACACACACACACACATATATATATATATATATATGTGTGTGTGTGTGTGTGTGTGTGTGTGTGTGTGTGTGCGCGCGCACGCGCACTTTGGTCCAGTTTTAGATATGTTGTAACCAGTGAATTTTTTTATATTATTTATAAACTATTGTAGTATTTATTCATATTTTGAATAAGCTTTTTTTTCCATTTTTATATTAGATTTTTTATATTATGTTTTAGTAATTTTGACACATGCGTATGCTTTAGTAATTTTTGTATTTCGCTTTCATCTATTTTTAGCTATTTTAATTTTAGAGCTTCATTAGTCATTTTATTACTTTAACTTTAACTTAAACTCATTTTATTTTAATTAATAAAACATGTTTTAAATTGTCTGCCTTCGGCGCGAGATGGGCTCCGGCCCTCCCACGACCATACAGAGGATAAGCAGTATGGCAAATGCATGGATCATGAGTGGATTTGTAATAGTTTTAGTTACCAATCACAACACTAGTTGTAACTCACCCCGGACTGTCTCTACCGGCTGGCTCTCATCTCTGCTGCTGGAATCTCCTGTACGGCCGCAGTCAGTGCACCGTATCTTCCTCCCCCGTTCCCATTCCCTCTCCCTCTCCCTCAGTTTACTCTCAGACAACTGCAGCCTTCGTTTCAATACCTCCACCTCTTGTTTACGATGACCCACTTCCTCGAGGAAGCTGTCTTCCACCAGCCTGGTTATTTCAAACATGGCTGATTTGAGGACGGTCTCCATGACAACGGAGAGCTGAGACTGGAATGTGAGGAAAAGGGCTTCCGACATCGTCCTGCTGTCGCCTTGAGGACGCCTTGATGCGATGAAAATAATCACCCTGAAATGGCATAAAGACTTATAAAAATGTGTTATAACTGCAATCAAGAGCAGCTAAAAACCATGTTTGCGTGTTCGAAAACAAAAACAAAACATTTTCGTCTCCCGTTTCTGTCACCAGGTGGGCGATTTGTTATTGTTGTTTGTGCAGCCACGTGCATGATACAGCATACAATCACATTATTAAGGCCACACTACCAACACTATGTTATTAGAAATGCGTGTATATTTGTATATGATTATATTCACTTGGTTTTCTATAGAAAATAAGCTCCCTAGTCACCCTCTCTTCGGGCCTTTTGTGTAAAAAGTAAAAGAAATGAACTGGACAAAGGCAAATAATAACAGTCACACTATTCAGGAGGTAAATACCTTATAAAAACGATCCTCGCACGGCGGATTTCTCAGAGGAAACCGCGAAATAACGTGAATAGATACGTTATTACTGCAGTAATATCACCGTTTAGTTGACAGCCGTCTTAAGCGGATGCAGAGAATGTTGAAGGTTTCCTGTTACTGCCCTCCAGTGGACTGGAAGATGCCACTCATCCTATGTTACATGAAGGAATCACATTTATTTTTGTGTAAAATTGTATGGCCCGGTTTCACAGACAGGGCTTGGATTAAGCCAGAATTAGGCCTTAGTTCAATTAGGACATTAGCTTTTATAAACGTGCCTTAGAAAAACACGTTACTGGTGTGTATCCTGAGACAATAGCCATTTTTTTTTTTTTTCATATTTCCAAATTTACTCATAAATTATTTGTTTTTTACTCAAAAAATGAGATGCCTACTCTCAGATAAATGAGGCCCATGATTAATCAGATGCAAACAGAAATATAAAACCAGTCCTAATTGAAAGAGAACAAGTTGACAAAAAGATTGAATCCAAGATTGGGTGAAAATATGGTATAATGAGTGATTTATAAGCTTTTTTTTATGGGCCTGTCATTTTTGACCGGGAACACCACATGAGGAGGGGCGATGAGATGAGAAACCAAATTTGCCTTGATCTTCAGGTCAGTGCAAGACAAGTTACTTTGAGTTAAAACAGCTCAAACATGAATTTTAGTCTAGGACTTTTGTCTGTGAAACTGGGGGCAAATTATTATACTTTATTATTATTATTATTTAATGATTACCTGCTGTAAGTAAGTAAAGTCACCAAAATTGACCATTCTTATTTTTATGGATTATTGCAGTATTTATTGGAAATTATAAACTGACCAAAAACAATAAGTGTAATGTTTGTTTTTAAATGAAATTAATGTACTATATATTTTTAAAAAATACTTTTTCTTTAGTACTTTGTATTATGTATCATCATAGTACTAGACATTATTCACCTCTAGATTTTGCACCATTTCCATAGAAATATTAGAACAAATATTACATATTGTTTTCAATGAATACAGAGTTACAATATAAAATCCAAAGCTTAGAAGGCAGATTGATGCCATCTGGTGGAAGAAATAAAGAAAATCACAAATGCCAATCACTAGATGCTTGTGTAGCCTTATATAAATATTTGTATTTTCAGACATTATTACGTAATAGGGGTGTACCGATACCCTCATGTCACGATTCGATTCATATCACGATACTGAACTCACAATACCATATTATTGCGATACTCCAAGACATATGGTAAAAAGGTTAACAAAAAATGTACTGTTGATGAAAATGCTAAATTTGGTTTTACATTGGGAATGGAAATGAATAGGCTTGGACTTAGTGCAGGTAACCCAATGCACAGGACAGTGGTGACATCAGAATAAAAATACTGATGATTCTGAAGTTGAAAATACAGAATAATTTTAGACGAACATGCTTAACAATCTGTCACTGGCTAGATACATTAATAATGTCGGCCACTTTTTACTGGTAACAAAAGACATTTGGCATTATCAGGACCCACACATATTCCCCCATTGCATTATTATACATTATATTCAACATTATATATAGTAGTTTAATGTAGTACTGACACTAAAACTCTGTAAACTTGAATTTTTCCTCACAGAAATATTCATTTTGGGTGACTTATTGATGCATTTAAGTATTGTGATATATTGTGACACGATATATTTTTTACACCCATATTACGATAAAAACTATTTTGTCATGGATAATTTGTAGATTGCACCACAATAAAAAACTTTTTGTATTTCCCATTCATTTCCTATGGTGGTATTTCCTAAGTGCGACTATTTTTGTAAAGACTGTTTAGACTTTTCTAATTATCTCTATTATTTTTCTTTTCTTTTTGTTGTTCATATATTTGTTGTTCCTTTTTTTTTTGTTAAAGTAAACACATTTTTCAGTCAAAACTGACTGAAGACCACTAGAGGGTTAACTGTGATGTAGGACAAGTTGAAAAAATATGAAAAGTCATATTTCTATGGCTGACAGAAATAGTTGTTAGGATATTGTTTAGATATTTATCTAAAATATAGATAGTGTAGTGTATCAGTTTTACTTCTTTTTTTTTTTAGAAACTGTAAAAAGTGCCACGTCTTTGCCCTACACAGGCCTAAAGTTTTGTTTCATCAAAATGTGTCAGTTATAATTAAAATAAAATGGAAAAAGAAATGAGAACAACACAAAACACATGTACTGTATGTTAGTACTCTACCAAAGAGCTGGAGAACTATTTAATTTTGTTGACATAAACATTACAAAACAACATATATATGAATAAAATAGAGACATGAACTTCCTGCACGTTTGGTCCATTTCAAATGTAACATCATTATTCAGATTTGTCATTTTCACAGAAAAAAAGAAGAAGAAAGTAATCTGAATTACAGTCATTGAGCTGTAATGTACATGGCTTACTGTGGTGTGCCTGAATCACCAATAGTCTGTTTGCATGCATTACTGGAAGAGTTTAATCAGTGTGTAACTCAACACAGTGTGTGTGGCATTTAATCAGCAAAAGATAGTCAACTAAAAAAAAGATGGGATGGTAGCGTGAATGTTCCAGCTAATACTGCCACTCTTTGTATACACTCTAAAGAATACTGGAGCCATGCCACATGTCACTACATTTTAAAATAGTCATCTGAAAACCCCTGCATAGGTTTGAACCTTAATACATCTGGCATTGACATCTAAATGTGAACATGTAACCATTTTAGCCCACAGCAGCATATGCACATCAATTTGTTCAGCAAAGTTTACTGGCTATCTCATAAAAAACACAGTAACGCTGTTGCAATAGTGAGTATATGCACCATTTGAAAGAGCTAATGCTACACATCTGAATATACAAACAAATCAAAGGGATCTGGTTTAACAGAATAACATTGAGTAGTTGTGTTGCATTCATCTTATCCAAGGCTTGTAAAACTCCAATTTGAAGTGAATTAAACGCATTAAGCAAACAGAAAAAATTTCCAAAGCGTGAAATGTCCGGGTCATATTTCACCCCAAAATCAAAATCAAAAGATTTACTTTTTGCATATAGAAACTGAAAAATGATCATTTTACTTGACTTATTTATTGACTGATTTGCATTGGCATTATTTAAAGAGTTAAGTATATTTCTCCCAAGCCTACCATTTAAACGTTTTTTTTTTTTTTTTAAGTCTCTTATGCTCTATTAATATTTATTAAAATGTGATTTATTCCTGTGATGACACATCTGAATTTTCAGCATCATTACTCCAGTCTTCAGTGTCACATGACCCTTCAGAAATCATTCTAATATGCTGATTTCCTGCTCAAGAAACATTATTATTATTGTCAATGTTGAACATAGTTGTGCAGCTTAATAGTCTTTGAATATAAAACAGAAATCAAACATATGAAACCGAAATCTTTTGTAAATGTATTTACTGTCAATTTAAAGAGTCCATGCTGAAAAAAAGTATTCATTTCTTTAAAAATATATATCTTACTGACCCAATTCTTATCCAATCTTCTGAACGGTTGTGTATATACATACCTAATAGAAATTTGTATGTGCATGTGTAGCATTCTAAGTATATTCCATGGTTGTATTTGTTGAATTTAATTTACACTGAAATAAAAATAATGAATAACAATCTTAAAGGTTTTTCAGGTCTTTAAGGGAAATCTAATTGCATAAATGTTTGTCTTTTGATCTTAGGGTGAAACGAAACGAAACGTTATTTGTGAGACAAACTCACCTACTTCAATAGCCTGTAACATCAAGAGGGAGTGGAAAAGTCCTCTGCTTTTTATATAATATGATACAATCTGCATATTCCCCTGAGTGATCCAGTCACGTCACTGCAAAAGAAATTTTTCAGAACAATGTTTGAAAAGTTAGGTTTAGTGCAGCTTTCAGTATGATGCATGATATTAAAAATAATTTAAGCCAGTCCGCGAAACATCATCAACTAATATAATATAACAGATTCTACCACTATTACAGCTCCACGGTTCGTCATACACTGGCGTGTGAGAGTTCAGAGTGAATTCTCTGATGTCTCTTCAAGTTGCATTTCTGGGTAAACCTTTTCCCACAGTCTGAGCAGATGTAAGGTCTCTCGCCAGTGTGAACCCTGCGGTGCGCTTTCAGGTTGCTCAGTTTGGTGAAACTCCGTCCGCAGATGGTACAGCAGAACTGCCTCTCTCCTGTGTGGATCTGTTGGTGAGCTCTGAGGTGACACAGGTGAGAGAAGCCTTTCCCACACTGGTTGCAATTGTGCGTCGTCCTTGCCGAATGATGGCGCGTGTCCCCCTGAACCCTCACGCTGACCATCTGCGGAAGACTTCTCCCTGGATGTACGGTGCTGAAACTTCTTTCCCCTGTAGCGGCTCCTTCAGGATACTGACGGACGTGGGAGGGTTTTGGAGTAGGAAGGCCTTTGCAGATGGATTGCGCTCGGTTTACGTCGCTGGCGCTGTGATCTGACACAACCGCGTTGGGATGTAAAACAATTTTCGTGTTCTTCCTAACGGGTGATCTGAGATGCTGCATGGTTTGTGGTGCAAGGCTCTGAACCTTGACGGGAGGCGCGGGATAGGAGACTCGCTCCTGTACTTGAGGTCTAACGGTGAGAGGATCTCCAGGCTGAAGGTCCAACGGTGTCGTCTTAGCACTGCTGTGAGCAGAAACCATCTGAGGCCTGGTTCTCTCCATTTCCTCCCAGTCTGGTGGAAGCATCACTATAACTTCCTGTTTAACGGACCCTGAGTCTATGCTGCTTACCTGGGGTCTCAAACCCGGAGACTCTGAAGATACTGAGGTCCTGACTGGCTCTGGCTGTGAAACAGATGACCGCGCCGAAGGGTCTGTTTTGGAGTCAAACCATTTTGGGGGGGTTCGGTGTCTGACCTCATCCTCATCCCCGGGTCTTTCAGTGCAGGACGGTCCACCTGGTTTGTGGTCAGAATCTGTATTGCGGAGTCCATTGGTCTCTTCCACACGGCTCTGAGGATCTTTTTGTTTGTGTATTTGAGAGTGTATTACTAGATAAGCTTGCGTGTCTCTGGCCTCTGTTGTTTCCTCTTTCACTTCTCCTCCAGGGTTTTGCTCACTCACTTGAACAGCCTGTCATGGACAAAGCGCGCATGAATTAGAAACCGCTAAAAAACGATCTTAGAAAACTGCAGTTTTTGGACACTTTAAATCTATTAATTTTATTGCATTACAAAACCAAGTGGCATGTGCAAACAAACGCCTTTCTCAGAGTTCATTACATTTTGAGAGGATGTAGACTGGTGGTCAAAAGTTTGGAATAATTAAGATTTTATTGAATTATGCTCAGCAAGGCTGCATTTATATGATGAAAAACAGTAATATTGTGAAATATTATCACAATTTAAAATAACTTTTTTCTATTTGAATAAATTATTTAATCTATTTTATTTATTCCTGAGATGGAAAAGCTGACTTTTCAGCATCATTACTCCAGTCTAAAGTGTCACATGATCCTATAAATCATTCATGCGGATTTGGTCTTTAATAAACATTTCTTCTTATTATTATTATTATCAACGTTGAAAAACAGTTGTGCTGCATAACATATTTGTGGAAATTATACTTTTTTGAGGATTCTTTGTTGAATAAAAAGTTCAGTGAGCACCATTTATTTGCATTTATTCAATTTATCAAAAGCATTTAAAGTTATGAGTACTAATGCTGAAAATTTATTTAAAATATATTAAAATAGAAAACAGTTATTTTAAACTGTAACAATATTTCACAATGTATTTTACTGTATTTTTGATTAAACAAATTCAGCCTTGGTGAGCATAAGAAACTTCTTTCAAAAACATAAAACAATCTTAATTATTGCAAACTTTTCTCCACCAGTGTAAGATATCAGTTCCCCTCAAGTTCACTCAGATGCCCTTTGGCAACCAAAAACTGTCCAAATACTTTTTGTCTTCTCTGCCACTACATATTACCATTAAAACAATGGCATACACACATTATGTTTAGTTTCCAGAGTTGCTGAAGGCTTCTCCTGATTTGCGCTTCCCGTGGGACTGCACCTCCAGCTACTGTCAGAAGCATTTTCCTGCTTAACAAGTGGATGTTCCAAACCTTAAAAACACACACAGAGGAGCATCTAGTCAGCAGATTCCAATACATCTTCGGACTTAAACCAAGTTTATTACTTTGACTAAACATAAACATTTTATAGTGATGTAATGTGGTACATGGGTCAATGACGTGACATTCATATTTTAGTCCGGATCTATCAGAATCGGCATGAAGCGGAAGTTGCAACAGTCTTTTCTTGCCTATTGTGACGTATATCCGAGTGAAACGGCTGAAAAAATATTTCATCAGAGAAAAGAAAAGATGTCGTTGCAAGAGGAAGGGGAAGTTATTTTGAGGGCACATGAAAAAAATGATTATGTGCTGGATAAATCATTTATAATAAATACTGAAATATTCCATAAAAAATAACAATTGTCAATTTTGATTTCATGGTGACAGTATTCAAAAAGATATTAAAAATACAATTCACATACAATTTTATTTCAATATTTAAAAACAAAAGCTTTAGGCTAATTCTTGAAAGAAATGGTGGGCTAGCACTTCGCAATAAGGTTTAATTTGTTAATATTAGTTATTGTATTAACTAACATGAACTAACAATGAGCAATACATTTATTAAAGTATGTATTAATCTTTGTTAATGTTAGATAATAAAAATGCAGTCATTCATTGTTTGTTCATGTTAGTTCACAGTGCATTCATTAATGTAAACGAATAAAGATTAATAAATGCTGTAGAAGTATTGTTCATTCGTAATTCCTGTTAAATACATGGCAAAAAAGTTGCTGACAGTCTCTTTTATTAACGTTTTGACATTTTCTTTTTATATTTGAAAAACATGTCCACTAAATGAAAGTGTAGCATAACCACACTCAGGAAACCACTTTGTTGTCATGTGACAAGGAAACCATGAAAAGTGTATATATATATATATACATACATACTTTGAAATATGGAAACTTTTGTGGGAAATGATCACAAGGAAATTACTTTTGTCATTTTTAAACCATTTGAGGGAAGCCATTTTGTAATCATGTGACAGGAAAACCATAACAGACCACTTGATCACTGGCTCTCAATCAGGGGGGCACACGACGCATTAAAAATATGGAAATATAAATAAATAAATAAGAAACATAATCCCTTGAAATATGTCTGGACATTTTTGTGGAAAATAATGAGGGAATTACTTTTGTTCAACTCACTGCTCTGTGTTTCGGGGCCTCTGTGTAGTACCCTCCTCCTGGACACTGCTGTCCGCCCACAGTCCACACACCTCACCCTCTTAAACCTCTCCCGTTCTCTCAGCTTGGCCTCCGACACTATCAGCCTCCGTTTTAACACCTCCGCCTCTCGTTTGCCTCGATCCATCTGCTCCACGAAGCTCTCCTCCACTAACCTGGTGATCTCGTACATGGTGGTCTTGAGAATAGTTTCCATGACCGCAGACAGCCGAGTCTGGAAGGAGATGACCAGCGTGCCCGTCATCCTGTATCTGATCTACTCGAGCTCGTTCTTATAGAGATGAATTGAGTGCGGAATGCATAGACACAACAGTGATCATGACATTAATGACCACCCATGCTGATTTCCATCTCAAATGTTTTATTTCTTATTAAGTCCACACATCAGCATTTTGGGAAACTCGGTTTAAAAATTCACAGTAAATGTTGGCTTTTCACACTTTCACGGCCAGTCAATCATCATACAAATCCCTAAAATAAAAACCTCGCACTGTTAGCATCGAGCTCATTACATCTAACGTTACGAACCGCGAACCGAAATAAATATCCTTTAGGCGCAAGGCGGAATGCGTCGCGTCATGTCCAGCTGACTGTAGTATGTTTTACATATTTTATTTAGTTAATGTATGAACTACAAGATGTTTGACTAATGCTTCATTCAGCATGTCAGGAGGAAGCGCGTCTGAGAAAACGGACAATAATTTTGTTGTTAGTGACGTCACATATTGTACGGTGGCCTTGTTGGGCTAAAATTGGACAAAAAAAAAAAAAAAAAAAAAAATTACATCGTTACACTAATGAAAATGTACTTGGCAAATAGCCCATATCGAAATACACATGAGCTAAAATTGTGCAGTTTCATAGCACATATACTATGTAAAATATAACAACTCAGGCACAGCTAAATATCTTTTTAACCTTTTCAGTATTATTATTTTAATATTCTTAATTTTTTTTAGTTAGACCCTTAGTATCATAACAAGAAGTTACATTACATGCAGAAATATTCAACTGTTTTAATGTTTTATACCAGAGGGGCCGTTAAATGCTTGATTCTGATTGGTTGATAGACATTTTAAGCAAGGTGTGCAATTATTTTTTAGTAAATGCACAGCTATGAAGTAGTTCCAGGTCATTACAGTTCCTCTTCACATTGTAGCAATATTAACATCTCATATGTGCATCACCTATCTATATTTTACTCCATAGTTCAATAGCCTGTTGGCAATTATTCCTTACATGAGTTCTGAAGAGCCAAAAATGTGTTTCATAATTATTATAAAAGTGTTTGGAATAGACAGCTAAATCAACTGACAACCAAATTAATGTTTAATTAGGCTGAGGCAGAGAGCTGAAAAAAAAAGACTGATATTGCATGTGACATACATTGTGTATTTGAAACTATATTAGGCAAGTTTAAAATAAACTTTAATAAACTGAAATCACTCCGCCTACATTTTCAAAATTAGCTTTGTAGACAATAAGATTCTAAAGATCATGAAAGTGACCATGTTTTACCACTGCATAGAAAATACAATATTTACATCAGATGCAAAGATGGCCACATTAACCACAATGTTACTTAAAGGCATAGTCTAATCAAAAATTTAAATTCTGTCATCGTTTCCTAACCTTTAAAACTGCATGACTTTATTTCTTCTGCTAAACACAAAATAAGATATTTTGCAGAATGCTGGAAACCAAACAGATTATACGGACAAAACAAATTCTCAAAATATCTTTTTTATGTTCCACAGAAAAAGTCTTACAGGTTTAAATGACATAAGGGTGAGTACATGATGAATTTTTAGGTGAACCATCCCTTTAAAGCTGGGCGCATTTTTTCTCTCTCTGTAGATATCGCATGGAAATCGCTGATGCTTGTACGGTCGCGGCTCGCATTGCGTGAGAGGAATTACAAGCCAAGCCGTGTACGTAACAAGCACCTCCCGAACTCCCGATAATTTGTTGTCCAGTGTCCCCTATTGCCAAGTCATACACAACCACGTCAGACAGGCTAGATCTATTCATATTATTATAGCCCAGTGGCTGCGACCCTTCAGTGTGTTCATACACTGACAAACACGAATACTCTCTAGTTGTTTTTGTTGAGAGGAATGGCTGTGTTGTTTTCTCTGCTTTTCACAAAATCATTTGCACACTTCTCTTTTTATTCTCTTTCTTTTTTCAATACGAAGCTACAGCAGCAACATTGAAAGCTCCAGTCGCCATGTTTCGCGCGAATGCTCATGTGCCGTGTACCAGCTGTTTTTATCAGGTTAAATGACTCATAATGTGTGCAATGACGTACGTGACGTGCAAAATCTCACAGTGTCCGCCCGCCTTTACAAAAAAACAAGTTAAATTATACAGAAAACATAATGACTACAACGGGAGGTTCTACAGTAACAGTGTAACGTTTCATGGGAAACAAGTCCGGTCAGGATTTATGGCCTTCCAACAATTTAAAAGTCAACTCTGTAAGGTTGTGAGGTGAATATTTTCATCATTGATTATTCGGGTCTGCACTATGTTTGCGATGATGTGACCTGAGATGGTCCATTCGTTTGAAGCTCAGTCCACAGATACCACAGCAGTATGGTCTTTCTCCCGTATGGGTACGTTGATGGACTTTCAAGATGTCGGCCCGGGTAAAGCTCTTACTGCACAGAGTGCACTTGTGTGGTTTCTCCTGCGTGTGAATGCGTTGATGCAGCTTGAGATTCCACAGTCGGCTGAATTTGTTCCCACAAAGCGTGCAGGTGTAGGGTTTGTCTCCGCTCTGGCTGCATCGGTGTCTACGCAGGTCACTGAAGGACGAGTAGCCTTTGCCACAGTGGCTGCACAAATGGAGACCGTCCCGCTGGTGGACACGCTGGTGGACTTTTAGGTTGCAGGCCTGAGTGAACTTCTTACCGCACTGGTTACAAGTATATCCAGCACTTGAAACGACTCGATGGGAGACTGGGTAGCCTTTCACAGAAGCCCTGCTGTCACCTAATGCTTGTCCAACATTAGACTTCAGAGAGTGATTCAATGCATGTCCCTTATAAGGTGCACTACTAGCTGCGTCCCCAGTGTAAAGTGAGTGTCCTCTATGTCCAGCCCCATCTGCAATCCCACCGTGAACTTCCGTGAGGGCGCTTGCGTCTTGTATGTGGCCATCTGCATTAATAAGTATACAGTCTCTATCCACGTCTTCTGTCTCGGGGTTGACTTGTGCAGGTAAAGATGCTTTGTTTCCTCTTTTACCGCTAATGGAAGAGCTGTAACGTCTCCCACCTTCCTCAACCAGGTCCTTTTGATCAGTCCCGACTGCAACCGATACTGCATGACCTAATGTGTCTTGAGTTTTTCCTCCAAGACTGTCCAGGTTTCCCATGTCTAGTTCATGTACACTGTAGCTCGCTAGCTCATCTGCATTGTAATGTGTTCGGTATGGCAAGCCCTGAACGTCTACGATATTTGCGTACGTCTCACTGTCAGCGGTCTGTTCAAGTCCGGAGCTCCAGTCTTCCTGAATCTGTTGCAGCTCTTGCTCACTGTAACTGTGAGCTGAGAAATCCATCCTCTCAGCTCCTGGAAAACCAAAATGTAATATTCAAACACAGTCTGATTTCAGAGGGTTAAAGCAGTAATCAGATTTTTAAAGGGATAATTCACCCCAAAATTTTAATTTTGTCATCAATTACTCACTCTCATGTCGCTCCTAAACCCACTAGACTTTTGTTCATCTTCGTAACACAAATGAAGATATTTTTAAGGAAATCTGAGAGATTTCTGTCCCTCCATTAAATGTTTATTCACCCAAAACAGTTCATAATCGTAATATAAATCCAAATTAATCGAGCGGTTTAATGAAGAAACATGATCACTTTATATGACAAACAGATTTAATTTAGGCTTTTATTCGCATAGAAACATTGATCAACAAGCGTACACAGAGCACTCAAGTATAGCAAACAGAAGCTCAAGCGTACAACAAACCTCACTGGTTCTTGTGAAAGCTCAAATGTGTTGGTGTAGCACACGAGAATGAACCTCATTGGTTCTCACGCGTCAAGCAAACATACTTGAGCTTCCATTTCCCACATTTGAGTGCTCTATGTATGTTTGCTGATCAAAGTTTATATGTGAATAAAAGCCTGAATTTTTATGTTTCTTCAGAAGACTTGGGTTAAACTGCTCGATTCATATGCATTTATTTTATGGTCTCTTTATGAACCGTCAAAAGTTTTGAGTGAATAGAATTTCAATGGAGGGACAGAAATCTCTCAGACTTGATTAAAAATATCTTCATTTGTGTTCCGAAGATGAACGAAAGTCTTATGGGTTCGGAACGACATAAGAGATGACAGAATTGATCTCTTTAAATCACACCTTCAGTATTTAGTGTCCAGCCATCCTGAAGCTCCTCATTATCAGCAGTGACGTAGAGGGCCTCCTCTTTCAACACGCCGTCCAGTTTCCTGTCCTCTGTACCAGCAGACTACAGAGAACACAAAGACAGAACATGCACAGAATGTTAAAGTTGTGAGAGATCTTTTCCTCCATGTTGTGATGTACATCGGAGTGAAATAAATGAACGATTCAGTCATCAGTTGATGATTGGATGGGGGTAGATCTGAATGAAAGCTTGAAGTCGACTGTAAATTATTGGAGAAGGCCAGCATACGTCACCAGAGAGAAGTCTATCGTTTCACCGGAAGATCAAGTTAGTAATTAAGAATTACAAGGTCTTTTTTTTTTTTATGTTACATGTACGGGTTTATTGTTCACAATAAAATCAATAACATGCACTTACAAAATAGAGTGAATTTTCAGGTCTCAGACACAGCCATTGTGAAACACTGCTGTACGAGCAACTCATCAAGGTTAGAGGTCATCAGTAAAGTGGTTTATCCATTCGGCTACTCACCTCTGTTGTGTTACTGGGTCTGGTTTGATCTTCCAATCTCTCTTTTCCCAAACGTGTGTCAGTCTCCAACTCACAGCTTCCCCAGTTCCCAACTGGAACTCTCTCCTGTTTGAGACTGCGTTCATTTTCTACATGTGGTCATCAAGGGTGAAAGCAACTGTGAGGGCATTGATTACACAGTCCTTTAATGGTCTTTAAAGGGACGGAAGAAAAATGTCATATGGTCTGAATGACATGATGGTCTTTAAACTATTCCTTTATATTATGCTGCAGGTCAATTTGACAACTTGGATCTTTGAGTTGGAGAAAACCAAAGGTTAACCAACTTTCCTTGAAGATGTTATTCATTTAGTCTCAGGAAAATGCCTGCAAAGTGTCAACACTGATGTGGTTTGGAATGTGCATATACAACATATTACTATTATGATGTTTTCAGCTAAAGGCAGCTGCACAGACCCGAAAAAAAAAAATTTAATGTATTTTGATATGTCAGTTTCTCATCTACCCTCTAACGGTATTTACATGTATGCATGTATATTTAAGAAACTGAAAGTGTACACTTTTGTCAGTTCATGCATGTTCTGTTCAATGGGAATCGAACCCATGATATTGGCGTTGCTAGCACCATGCTTTACTGCTCTACTTATTCTGTTAAAAATGTTGAAAAACATTTTTGGAATGATTAAATAAATAGTCACAATGCTGTTTATAATATTGAGCTTTTGGATTTAAAAAAAAGTTGCTAAATTCAGATTTAAAAATAACCTTGTCATGTTTATTGCTTTGTTGGTCAATTGTACTGAATCCAATTAGGGTCACATTGACCACCACCTTAACTATCACACCCAGATTTATGTTTAACCTGGGTTAAGTGTCCAGTATGTCATCATGCATGATTCATAAACACTTCACAATAAATTCCTGGTCTGTTCTAATTAGCCTACTAAGTGTATATGATATTCCAACAGATTATAAAATCATTACATTTCCTTTTTGTAGAACATTACACATAGTAACAACACGGAGTTTGAGTTGAATTGAGTGAACAAACCTGATTGTGGTAACAATTCTTCTCTTTCATTGTTACACACACGAGCTTTGTCACCACACACTGCACACCTCAGGACGCGCATCTCCTGGTTTTTCCTTCTGCACTCGCTCCACTGGAGCCTCTTCTTGAGACTCTCCACCTGCTCTCGACTGCGGGACGCTTCCTTCACGAAACTGTCCTCCACGAGCCGGGTGATCTCAAACATGGCAGCTTTGAAAACGGTCTCCATGACCCCGGAGAGCTGTGACTGAAACGAGTGTACGGCTTCGGACATAATGACGAGTATTTGGATGGGGAAAAACCCTATGGAAAAACCTAGTCTAGCTACTTCCGGTGATTATAAACAAACCAACAATTTATCCTCCAGCTTTTCATTAGTCTTTTCAAAATCGTTGGTGTGAAACCGTTTCACTGTTTTTATTGAACCTTCTTGTAACGTTAGTTTTGTCAAATTTGTAGTCCAAATGCTAGCGATGACTGTTCTCGTGCTAGCTACTGTTTACGCTAACTATCGTTCATTGCACTCCCATTCGTCTCTCAATTAAGCATTGTAACATAAACGATATGCTGAGAATCAATGCTGATCCAGCTAGGAACATTCTCTCGTCCTACAGTGTGGGACTGCGACTGACCGGAAGTACTTCCTAAAGCAAACATACGGGCGGAAGTAGGCTTTAAAGTGACAGTACAACCGAAAATGTAAGAAAGTTCAAAGTTTAAAAAGTTTACTCGTCGTTTACTGTGTAATTTTACTCAAAATAATGTACTCATTTTCATGGTGTTGCAAAACTTTGTAAATTTCTTCTGTGCTACGGAAAAGTAGATGTTTGTCAGAATGACAGATCAGTCACCATTTGCCTTCACTACATCGTTTGTCTATCTGTATGAAATTGAACAGCGACTCAGGCAAAGTGAGGTCGCATTAAAAACTGTATACACCTTTTGTATTCCAGGGTCGGCTTTGACCCGGTGGAACGTATTATAAAACAGTCATAATCTTTTAAAAACAAAACCATATTGTATCTAATCAGTTACTTCTCAGTACTGAGTAAATCCACAAAAGTTTTAAAGTTTTTTATGTTACCATGTTTTTTACAATGCTATCACTAGGCCACCCCATTTTTATTAGTCAAGAAATTAGAAATTTCTCAATATTTTCAAAGAACTATAGCAAAAACCAGTGTAAGCGGCTCTTTGGGACTGACATCCTGCCATAGAGGAACAATTTTGGGTTCCCTAAAAAACATTTTTAGTGAATAGTTCTTAAAATATATATATATTTTTTCTATTAATGTATAAAACATATACATTTATCAAATACAGATACTTTATAATTCTGAATTATATGGATAATATGGATTGCCACTCTATGCCAATGGTTCTTAACCAGGGTGCCTCAGCAAACTTCCAGGGGGCCAAAATAAGTCTTAAAATCGTTTAAATTGAGTTATATTGACATAATCTTAATTATAATGCTAAAAGTTAAGATGCACAACATTAAACTGACATATTTGAAATATGCAATTTTAAAAAGCCTAAAATTCACTTGTGACACTTAGGCTAATTTAATAAGTAGTTGACTTTGCATAGGATAGTAGCCTAACAGGAATTACCTTTCACTTTCAATGCTTATTTATATTTAATCTAGGTAATGCATTTTTATTTATTGATTAATAGATTTGACCACTTAAGAAAAAGATTCACAAATAATGCATAAGCTATCAAGTTTTGTTTCTCTTTCTTTTGACGAAATCTACATCCACGGTTCAGTGCTTCACAATGTGTCACATTGTCGTTTTAGAAGCAGACCGCAAACCTTTTCTGCAGTCTATAAATAAAAGTTTTTAACATTCAGTGCGGAAGTATACCGCCCTCCCCTGGACGTGTAATCCTCGTTGATTCTGTCAAAGGGACCATATAACGTCTGCTCCATAAAATTGAACTAATCCGAATCGCGCCATGCCTGATGCGAGCCCTGAAGATTATGACGGGTTTCAGACCCAGTTCACACACATAATGGAAACAATATTACTGACCGCTGTCAGGGAAGCGACAAAACTTTACGAGGGTACTTTGCAGCGCTTGAAAGCGGAATTGGTGCAGCTGAGACAAGAGAATGTCAAAACGAAGACAGGTGATTCATCCAGCCAAGACACAAAGAGATTAACTGAATGTGGGAGTCAGAAGAGTGCCAATGTCCCTAAACATCGTGATATTGGCGTGCAGTGCGGTAGGTCTTTTTCTTGTAACGATGTGTGGCGTTATGGCGTTCAATAGACACTTCCTGGAAAATGATAACGACTTTTAACGGCTTAAACGTAATCAGATGGTAACCATTGCATAAAAGCCAGAATTTCTTCTTTTTTTTTTTTTAACTCTCTATGGAATTATCTTATATAATCATTTGTGATGTCTGTCCTGCTAAAAAAGTAAATCTAGAAGAAAGAAACTAGACTAAGATGGTTTGACTATGGGTTCAAAAGGGTTAACTACATTTTCCACACAAAAAAAAAAACTTTTCATTTTCATTTGTCAGAAAAGCCCATTTTGGTTGATCGGGGATGCAGCCCTCTTCAGTTTATAGGGACACATCTTAGTGTGGGAGACATTACGAGTGATAAACTCACAGATCTTTGTGCCAGTGAGGATGGGAGCAGACAGCTTGCATTGCTCCTCATCAAACAAGAGGTAAGAAACGATAGACTAGTATGTTTACTCATTCTGGTTCTCTTTCCCTTCCTTCCTCCCACTTTTCTGTTTTGCATATCAAATAAAATTCACACAGACTGAGGTCATAAACATAAAATGTTATGTGAGGTGAGACTTTGTCACTTTGAGTTTAGTTTCATTTCTAAATCTTATGTTCATATTTGATCTTTAGAAAGTGGCTAATATTTTAATGCTGGCCCTTTTATGCATTATGATTTTATGTTCTGTGTCTTCAGCCTCGTGAGACTGAATGCGACAACTACGCACCAGGATACTTTCTTCTGAAGCAAGAAGGTGCTGAGCCGATACTGGTGCGCAGAGAGCCGAATAAGGACACCGTGGAAAGGGGTATAAGAGTCATTCACAAATTTGACCGAACAATGAGAAAATATTCTGTTACTCATTTAGCAGCAGTTGATAGAACAGAATAAAAACATTATACATATCATTATACCCTTTTTTAAAACTTGAATGAAAATGAACTTTTTAAACATTCCATTTAAATGTCTATAAATATATATATATATATATATATATATATATATATATATATATATTTTATGTATGTATGTATGTATATATATATACAACCCAAAAAAAAACCAGAAAAGTTGGGACATAAAATCAAGAATCTGTGATTTGTAACCTTTATTTAACTGACAAAATTACAAATAAAAGATTTTCAAAGTTTTCACTGACCAACTTATGTATATTTTGTAAATATAATCACTTCGTTCCAAATATCATGAGAGAATTGTCAAACAATTAAATCACATTTTTAAATGCAAGATTGCAAAGAATGTATGCCTTTCACCTTCTACCATACATAATATTGTGAAAAGATTCAGGGAATCCAGAGAACTCTCAGTACATGTAGGGTAAGGCAGTAAACCTCTGTTGAATGTGCATGACTTTGAACCCTCAGATGGCACTGCATGAGAAACCGTCACGCTACTGTGTTAAATACAGCCACATGTGCACGGGAGTACTTTGGAAAACCATTGTCACTTAAAGGGATACTCCACTTTTTTCGGAAATATGCTCATTTTACAACTCCCCCAGAGTTAAACAGATGAGTTTTACAGTTTTAGAATCCATTCAGCCGAACTCCGGGTCTGACGGTACCACTTTTAGCATAGCTTAGCATAGATCATTGATTCAGACGAGTCCAGTAGCATTTCTTTCAAAATGACCAAAGAGTTTCAATATTTTTCCTATTTAAAACTTGACTCTTCTGTAGTTAAACCGTGTACTAAGATCGACGGAAAATGAAAAGTTGCGATTTTCTAAGCCTATATGGCTAGGAACTACTCTCATTCCGGCGTAATAATCAAGGAACTGTGCGGCCGTACCATGGGTGCAGCAGGCGTAGTGATATGACGCAGCGCCTAAAAATAGTCCCCAGCTCGGTAACTTCTTCCAACGTGACCGGGACTAAGTTTGTCTAACCTATTAGACCTATTTTCAGGCGCTGCGTCATATCACTACGCCTGCTGCACCCATGGTACGGCCGCACAGTTCCTTGATTATTACGCCGGAATGAGAGTATAGTTCCTAGCCATATAGGCTTAGAAAATCGCAACTTTTCATTTTCTGTCGATCTTAGTACACGGTTTAACTACAGAAGAGTCAAGTTTTAAATAGGAAAAATATTGAAACTCTTTGGTCATTTTGAAAGAAATGCTACTGGACTCGTCTGAATCAATGATCTATGCTAAGCTATGCTAAAAGTGGTACCGTCAGACCCGGAGTTCGGCTGAATGGATTCTAAAACGGTAAAACTCATCTGTTTAACTCTGGGGGAGTTGTAAAATGAGCATATTTCCGAAAAAAGTGGAGTATCCCTTTAACAGTCTGCATCAAGGAATGCAACTTGATTCTCTGTTACGCAAGGAGAAAGCTATACATCAGTTCTTTGCAGAGATGCTGCCGAGTTCTCTTGGGCCGAGCTCATCTCAGATGGTCTAAAACAGTGGAAATGTGTGCTGTGGTCAGATGAGTCCATGCTTCAGCTTGTTTTGGGGAAAAAACAGATAACGAGTTCTCAGTCCCAAAGATTAAAAGTCCCTTTGAAAATCTTTTCTTTGTACTTTTGTCAGTTAAATAAAGGTTAAAGAGAATTAACAAATCACAGTTTCTTGATTTGGGGTTGTGTGTATATTAGGGGCGGAACGGTACATGTAATCGTATTGAACCGAAACGGTACAGGCGTCACAGTTCGGTACATAAATTTACACGAATACACGGTATAAAAATAAAATATAAAAGTCGCGTGCAAATTAATTAATGTAATGCGGAACTACTGTTAGATACGCAGGTTCTTTAGGAACACCTAATCTGTAGCCCCGCCTTAGTTCTGAAGCAGACTGCGATGTAAAGATTGCAATGCTGTAATATGTTGAGAGAGGGAGGCACGGGCGCGATCGGAAAGTCGCAAAGTGTTTACTTTTATTTGTGTGCGTGTGTGTGTGTGAGGCGCGGGCGCGATCGAAAAGTCGCAAAGTGTTTACTTATATTTGTGTGTGTGTGTGTGTGAGGCGCGGGCGCGATCGAACAGTGGAAACATAAAAACATACTCCGTCATTTTGTTTATACAGAACATCATTCAAACAGCAAAGTGTTTAAGTTACTCTTAATTAAAATTTTAAGGAAAACAAATATATTAATCTGAAATGTAGCAAATTAATTTTCAATTTATTCAGGTACAATTACCAAACATATCTCAAGGTCTTTTTATTAATTTAATTAATAAACTAATTATATAAAACTATTCTCAGTGCACTACAAATAAACTGGTTCTATGCCTTTACTTTATTAATAAAACTTATTTAAACCAAACTATATACCGAACTCGTACCGAACCGTGATGTATGTACCGAACCGTGACTTCTGTGTACCGTTCCACCCCTAATAAATAAATATATATATATATATATATATATATATATCACAAAATAGCCAAATCTTCTTAAATAACAAAAATATTAATAATTTTCATAATTTTTGAAATTGACAAAATATGTATTTTAGGTATTTCATTTTTTGTAATAAAGTTGGAGACTAGACCAATGTAGACTAAATATTTAAAAATATGAATGAAAGTACCCCATCCCACCCCAAGCACTCAACTCAAATATTTAGCTAAAGTATCTGAGAATTCAAGAATTCACGCAGTCCAAATAGCCAAAATGCACATCACAAATTTCTATATACATTTTGTTCTTCTTAATGTTAATTTCTTGCATCTTCACCTCTTTGTATTCACAGTTGTGATCCCACCATCATTTCAAACAATAACCAGGCACCATAGCAACATTAGAGAAAAGTCTCCACCATCAGTGATTCCTTCCTCCTGTAGTCGCAGAGAGGATTCCTGTAGTCACAAACCTAATCAGTCTATACAATCCATCCAAGGTACATCTAAAAGAACATCGGAAATCAATGAAGACTTGTCTTCCCAAAACAAAAGACAAAATGTCAGTGCACCAGCACAGACATCCACTACTTCTATACTTGCTAATTCAGCCCAGACTCCTGCTCCTACTATTAACTTGTCTGTGCCAATGATCGAGCTGTCTGGTGCTCCATCAGTTCCTCAAGCCAAGTCAACAGCATCATCAGTTCACCGACGACCAAACCCAAATCCTCAAACATCTAACCATACAGTAGTCCCTCAGAAAGTGGGGTCAAATATCTGTCATCCACTTCAAAACACCTTTCTTTCCCCTGTTACTCCAACCCAAGTCTTTGCAATGGAGCCTCATTCCTCCAGACAATGGCCTCAGGCATTGGTTACAAATACAGAAAAAAGTATTTCAACCATTGCCTTGCCAAACCAAGCCACTGAGCCATCAACCCAATCTCAGCTTATACAATCACAATTATTTTCACCACAAACCACCAAAACACCAGACCAGGAGGTTCCTCCACAAGTACATGCTGCCATGCCATCAGGCCATATTTCTGTCTCACCAAATACACCTTCAGCCGTTCAGGATCGGATTCTCTCAACCAGCCTTGTTCCACCTCAAACCCAAGTTTTTGCACCACCACAAGTAATACCAGAACATTCTGTGACTTCAAGTCCATCATTCCAGTTCCCTTTGGTGCTCCCACATAATCCGACTCAACCGACACCGACTTCTTACCTTCCAACACACATTCCATTTACTTCTCCCCTCCTTCCAGTTAATGCAATTCAGGGATCTGTCTCCCTAAACCCACCTCAACCTCCAGTTACACATTCTCAATATCCAACACAATCCAATCAGTTCTCCTGTTCTTCAGAACAGATGTTTCCTCCACCCGATAATACACCAGGTTTGCTTAAATCTCTTGAAACTTTGCATTTGCACTCGTCCATTGTGATGACCCCACAAGAGGCCCCGGAGCAGGCACCCATGCACCATTTTCCACCATCTGGGCAGCTTGCGCCTCTGCTGACACTTAAGGAGCAACAAGCTGTCGCTTCCGCTAGCGTTGTTTTAGGCAGAGTGCCAGTTCTATCTTCAGAGTCCTCTGTGTCCCCAGTTGACAACTTTGAAGGAGACGTACCACTTTCCCCATGTTTCAGTGCAGAAACCACAGATATAAATGATAAAGACCTCTCGGAAGATGAAGACACTCCCACACTCCAGTCTAGACTGAGAAAACAGAGAAAGATGTTCTCTAAATCCAGACAAGGTGAGGACGGCAGAGTCATGGTCAATGATAAGAGGGTGGATCGGGTGCAGAACAACTTGATTAGTGAAACACCACATGCTGGCTCCAATAGCGAAAGTCACGTCTTATCGAAACCTTTGAATAAAACATTTCAGAAAAATACTGAGTGTCCCGAGTGTGGAAGGGTCCTCAGCAACGCGTCTGCCTTGGAGAACCACATGAGACTTCATACAGGAGAGAGACCTTATACCTGCTCCCAGTGTGGAAAGGCATTCCCTAGTGCACGAGGCCTTAACCGGCATGTGAAGGTCCATGCAGAGGAGAAACGGTATCAGTGTGAAGAATGTGGGAAGAGTTTTGTGTACCACTTTACCCTTACCAAACATCAGCTCATTCACTCAGGAGAAAGGCCTTTTCCTTGTAAAGTTTGTGGAAAGAGGTTTTTGGCCAAGGCAGACCGGTCTACCCATATGCGCATGCACACCGGAGAGAAGCCGTTCTCATGCACGCTGTGTGGGAAGAAGTTTAAACATAGGGTTGCTCTGAATATGCATATGCAGGGGCATAGAGGTGAGAAACGCTACATTTGCCCCCACTGTGAAAAAGGATTTGTGGATCTAGGTAACTTCAAAAGACACAAGCTCATCCATACAGGGGAAAGGCCGTTTGAGTGCAAAGAATGTGGGAAACGTTTCACTCAGTCAGCTCATCTCAAGAAACATGTCAACACACAACATGTTACCTAAAGTAATTGTTTAACTAAGCAGTTGATATACGGTACATAAATATTATGTTACAGACAATATAATGGTATTAGGCCTGATTGCAAATTAATTTATGGATATGCTATTTTTAAAAGAGAAAAGTAAATAAAGTTTATATTTTTATATTTTAACTGCATTACTGCATACATTTTGTACAGTGCTTTAATTGTTAACATTTTTTAAAATGTGAAGTAAAACGGGATTATTTTTCTATTAATTTCTCAATGTGAAACTGCTGTTACCAGTTGTAACTGTTGTAACAGTTGTAATTGAAATTATTCAACCCCTATTGCAAATCAGATTTATTGGCAAAATTTACAGACTCTCAGCTGTTTGCAATGGGCTGTTTGCCCAGCACAACAAATGTTTCAAGTGGTTTCCCCAAATTCAACTGAAAATGCAACTTTTAATGACTTCTGCAGTCTCAAAATTATTCAACCCCTTCATGGCAAGCATCTTTAGTACTTAGGAGAACACCCTTTTTCTGTTATGACCTGCTTCAAACGAGATGTATAACCAGCCACCAGCTTCTGGCAGCATTTCTGAGGAAATGGAATCTTAGCCCATTCCTTAATGGCCTCCAGTTCAGTAATATTCTCGGGTTTGCGTTGCAAATGCCTTCAAATCCCACCAGAGATTTTCTATGGGTTTCAAGTCAGGTGACTGTGATGGCCACTGTAAAATCTTCCAGGACTTCTTCTGCAACCAAGCCTTGGTGGAATTTGAGGTATGCTTGGGATTATTGCCCTGTTGGAAGGTCCAATGACACCCAAGCCTCAGCTTCATCACCGATGGCATGACATTTTCTCCTAGGATTTCCTGATAAACAAAAATGAATCCATCTTGCCTTCCACATGCTGCAGGTTTCCAGTGACAGAAGATGCAAAGCAGCCCCAGAGCATCACCGAGCCACCATGCTTAACTGTAGCCAGAGTGTTCTTTTCAGCACATGCTTCATTCTTCTTCTTCCAGACATACCGTTGATCCATAGAGCCGAAAAGTTCCAGTTTAGTTTCATCGATCCACAGAACAGAATCCCAAGACTTCTGTGGCTTATTTATGATTTTGAGCAAACTTTGGAGCCGACTTTTCTTGTGCTTTTGGGTCAGTAGTGGTGTACATCTTGGAGTTCTGGCATGGAAACCGCATGCGTTTAGTACACACCTTACTGTGCAAGCTGAAACCTCTGCCTGTTGCCACCAAGTCTTGCTGCAGGTCTTTTGCAGTCACTCAAGGGATTTTCTGAACCTGCCTTGTCAGAAATCTGGCCGTTGATAACTTGCTTTTTCTGCCCCATCCAGGTAGTGTAACCACTGTTCCTTTAGCTTTGAATATGCAAACTATGCTTCCAATGGCGTCTCTAGGAACATTTAGTGCCTTCGCTATATTTTTGTAACCTGTTCTTTGTTTGTGAAGGGCGATGATATCTTCTATTAACGTTTTGGACTTGGACTTTGGACGTCTTTTGACTTAGCCATATTTCTAACATGCAGTCAAACATGACTCAACAAACCTAGCCAGTTCAGATATTTCATGTGTTCTAGGTCAAGCACATCTGGTGCAACTAATGAAGCCCTTGATTACTGCATTGAATGTTCTTGAGACAGCACCTGTTTTGCAGATGTGTGTTATTATGAGGGATTGTATTCAGGGCGTTAACTAATTTTGAGACTGCAGAAATCAAAAGTTGGATTTTCAGTTGAATTTGGGGAAACCACTTGAAACATTTGTTGTGTTGAGCTATTTCAATAACTTTTGTTCGATTTGTTCATTGCAAACAGCTGAAAGTCTGTACATTTTGCCAATGAACCTGATTTGCAATGGGAGTTAAATAATAATTAACTGTATATACATATAATAAAATAAACACCTCAAATTGAAACATGGAGTTCATTTGAATTTTTTAATTGTATGAGGGTCACATATTACTGTTTGCAAGACAAATTTGTGTCCTAAAAATTGATAAATATAATAAAGATTATATTATATTGTATTATCTGCAGTTTCTCTTGAAATTGTATCAGATCTATTTGATTCATATGCAGGGGTGTTGAAGTAACGAATTACAAATACTCACGTTACTGTAATTAAGTTTTTTTTTTTTTTGAAATTCTACTTTTTTGAGTAGTTTAAAAATTGTGTAATTTTACTTTTACTTGAGTATATTTTAAGTGATATGTATCGGTACTTTTACTCCGCTATTTTCCTTACGTTTGTGGTCATTACTCGTTACATGCTTGTTTTAATTTTATTTTTATCCATCAACGTGATTGGATCGAGTAGTCGGTCTCGTGACTGTCATCAAATCAAATTCTGCATAGAAAACTATATAGCCGCTGTTACTCGATCGTGGCTGCTGTGGAAGTGCATTCTTCAAGCATCCGTTCAAATATCAGCGTCTTTCTCTAATATGACAAGGTACATTTCACATTTCAGCTTACTATTATATTTATATAGGCTGGCCTATCTACAGGGCCTAACATTTTGTGTGAGGTTTGGGTATTGCGTAGGCCTACTACTGTGTTGTTAACGACGAGTTCATAATGCGGTAAATTCCCGCTCCCATTTACTTCACATATAGAGACGCGCGATTCAGTATGAAGTTCACCTTATGAACCATGGCGTTAACTAGAACTGCATTTCAGACAGTGCGTGACTACAGCTCGTTAATAATAGTTTTTTGATCTATCCATTTCATACAATCCGCCTTCATTTAGCAAGTGCATTTGCACAAAAAAAAAAAAAAAAAAATGTAAGTTCAACTTTTTTTTGTGGATGCTATAAAACAGCTTCGCCAAGACTACAAAGAGACATGCATTTGTTTGTGTGCGACTGTGCGTGTGTGTGTGTGTTAGTGTGTTTGTTTCTTTTATAAGTTTCCATGGATATAGCTTCCCTATTTATTGCACAATTTTCCTTACAAGTTATATTATCAGCATTACAATTTGAGTAAATGTAGCTGTGTAAAATGTAAGGGATGATGCCACCCTTCTAGACAATGTGCATTTACGTTTAAACTGTAACATATTTAATGGCGTGGAATTACAGTGTAATTAGAGCTCACTATCTTAGGCTTTTTCAGTGCATTAGGTGAGGTAAACTGATAATATTAGTGATTCTCAAACACTAAAACTGGTAGCCTACCATTTGGAGAGAAATGAGATATTTTTTAATTTCTCCATTTAACCCATCTCATGGTGTGTGATGCTGAACTATCATATGAGTTTCTAAAGATTTCTGAATTCTTTGCACAGGTATGAACATTGATATTTTATGTGCAACAATATCAGGCTCAGTGGCCTTACACCTCATTTTAAATGTATTTTTTTCAAACAATATGATTTAAATGGTGATGAGTGTACTGATTTGATGCATTTAAAAAAGATGGATGATAGCTATTCTTCAATCTTTCTGACAAAAAACAAAAGATAATGTAAATGACAGGTTGTGCAATGTTTTTTTTTTTTTTTTTAATTAAATTGTAGTGCACAGTGTTTATTATAAGGGGGTAGAATCCGCAGCTCAGTACTCACTACTCACTACTCATGAGTACTTTTAAATTAGCTACTTTTTTACTCTTACTCGAGTAGTTTTTTGGACAAGTAGGGTAGAGTGGGGGAAAACGCCCCCCACCTGTTTTTCCCAAAATAACCACTAAAAGTAGTCAATATAGGTTTTTACTGTTGCTATGCACTACGTTGATAACGGGGATATACAAATCTCTATGGAGAAGCTGACACCAGCGACACATTTGAAGAGAAGAGGATTACATGGTAAATGCTATAATTTTCAGATATTAGTAAATAAGTGTTTAAGAGAATATTGTTCTGCAGGATATCGCAGTGATGTATGATAGATGAATAGTGAAGTCTGTAGTTTGAGATCATATATTATTTATAAGGAATATAATTATATTTTAAAAATTAAACATTTTTTTAAAAACTCATAGCTTGTGGGGTAAAAAGACAGAAATATTTCTGTCTATCAAATCCTTTGTTTTACTCTTAATGCAGTATAACTAGGTGGTCAAATCTAAATATTTGAACAAAACATGAAAAAATTACCTCAAGTGAACATTAACTAGCTAGCTTGCTAGCAAAGTTAGCTCACTGGTGGAAGGTAGTTAAATTTGGCTATTTTGGACATTGCTGAAATAAATATTAATATATATACATGTTGATACATTACTTGCCTTTTACCGAGATTAAAAACTATTGTCTGTTAATTTTGCTGTTGATCTATGAAGCAAACTGGTTGGTAAGAAAGGGGGCATTTTACCCCACCGCTGGGGCAAAACGCCCCCTTTGTACAAAAATATTTTCAGTGAAAATACTAATTAACTATGAAGGCTGAGCAATTTTAATATTTGGTGAATAACTCCTGCCATAGTCACTCAAAACCGGGATGGCAATTCTAGTCACATTTATGTTTTGTTTCACTGTAATGTCACATTTTCCTTAAGGGGGGCGTTTTCCCCCACTCTACCCTACTTTTAACTCTACTCACACTACATTTTTTGGAATGTAATGGTACTTTGTTTTACTTGAGTATGTTTTTTCAGTACTCTTTCCACCACTGTTCATATGTAGTATTATGCAGACAAGAAAGAAAAATGTTGCAAATCATATCAACCACTGGGTGGCGCCGGTGTAATGTTATGTGATACACAGACTGACTAAAACGCCTTTTACAAACCTCAAGATTGAAATAAGTTCAAATAACTGACATGAATTGCAAGTGAGACCCTTTTTTTTTTTTTTTTTTTTATAGAAAAATCAGCATCACTTTAAAATAAGTATCTTTTCATTTTAGGCAATTATACAAGCATATGTTAAACAGAGTAGCTTGCTTAAAAATATATATAATATGCGATAATATAACTCATATGTGAGTTCCGGTTTATGTAAAGTTATGTAAACAACTCTGGTATGCATTTTAACATAGGAATAGCTGCTTGAAATCTTCTAGATTACATGTTCATGTTGCAAAATGTACTACATCATTCAATGCAAACACAAAACAAGACAAGTTATTTAACAAATGACTTTATGTTTATGGTGCATAACAATAATGTTTCACTAAGTATAAATGTCATTGTCCTAAAGGTTACATTTTGAAAAGTTGTACATTAGGGTAACTGTGCCATAAAATACTATTTCGTTTAATGTGTGTTTAGAACTCATTGCATATTTGTAAAATTATATTTATATTCTTTATATTGGTAACATAATGGTTCACAATTTCCTCCTATATTTGGACAGAAAAAAAAGTAATATTGTAGATCAGAAAACATTTATTTTTTTCTTCTTTTTTTGCAACATCCATTTGTATTTTAGTCATACAGATATTCACTAAACTAGTAAGAAATATGACAATCATAACTGTCAAAATTAAATCCATGATAAAAAGACAAAGACTTACATCATTTCTTATTTACAGTTAGACATGTCAGATAACGTCACATAAAACTTTAATCTATGTTTTAGGTTTGTAGGTTCTGAATAAGCAACATAGTTCTTCATTAGTAGTCCTAATTGGGATGAAATGCTTTGCTTTACATTATTTCACAGCACTGAGAAAGCTTTCTAAAAATATTTTTACAGACGAATGGGATGAGAAAGAGAATGATAGGATGATTGTGTATTTGGTTGATGGACTCCATGTCATTACAGAGGGAATGCGTCACGTAGAAAAACGTATAAAAGCAGAGATGCCCACAGAGGGAGGGACATGCTGATGAGGCGAGAGCCTGCGCTAGACTTCATGGTGTAACTGCACCTGCCCACGTTCCCGACCTTGTCAACTGCGGACAAAGTTACGGAAGTTGAACAACAGGAGGCCTCATATAGACCCATCACACTGTCTTCCACTTCCTTCTGGGTAAAATTTCCACTGCCTTGCTGGATGGAAATGCTCTCGATGCCTGTGCCTTTACCGTCTGTGATGTTGACAGACAGTTCCCAGTTTGATGAATTGCAAGAGGAGGCGTAGCAAGTACCCTGTACATCGACAATTTCACATTTTGGAGGTGTCAAGTCAGTCACCTGGACGGAACAGTAAAGGATGAGTTAAAACAACAGCTTACTGAAGAATAACTTGGCATATACATTGGTGGTGGTCAGAATTAATGGCACCCCTCCTTTTGATCTGTCATTCAAAAAATCCGCAAAAATCAAACCTTTCATTAAAGTAAAAGAATTGAAAGTGGGGAGGAAATCACATTATGGGCACCCCTAGAATTTTTTTACGAGTAAAATATCTCTGAAGTATATTACCATTAATATTTACCTTTATTTAGCACACCAGGGTGACTAGGAACATGAAATTGTCTAGCTATGACTTCTTGTTTCACAGGAGTTTAAATATGAGGAAACACAGAGGCCAAATTCCCTTGCTCATCCATCACAATGAGTAAAGCCAAATAATATAGTTCTGATGTGCAGCAAAAGATTGTTGAGCTTCACAAAATAGAAAATGGCTGTAAGAAAATATCTAAAGAACTGAAAATCCCCATTTTGACCATCAGGGCAATAATTAAGAAGTTATAATCAACTAAAGATGTTACGAATCTGCCAGGAAGAGGACGTGTGTCTATATTGTATTAATGCATGGTGAGGAGGAAAGTTTGAGTGGCCAAAGACTCTCCAAGGATCACAGATGGAGAATTGCAGAGATTAGTTGAGTCTTGGGGTCAGAAAGCCTAAAAAAAAATTATCAAACAACCCCTACACAACCACATGTTGTTTGGGAGGGTTTCAAGAAAAATCCTCCTCGCTCCTCCAAAAATAAACTCCAGCATATTCAGTTGTTAGACACGACTAGATCTTCAAAAGGGACCGGATTCTACCAGATGTGTTTGGTGCAAACAGGGATAAAAAGTACCCATACGGTTAAATATACTGCTGGATCTTATATGTTGTGGGCCTATTTTTTTGCTGGACATATTGTTCAGATACATGGTATTATGGATTCTAGCAAATACCAACAGATAAAAAATCAAAACCTGACAGCCTCTGCTAGAAATTATAATGGGCCGTGGTTGGATCTTCCATCAGGACAACGGTCCAAAACAAACATTAAAATCAACACAAAAATGGGTAACTGAGCACAAAATGAAGCTTCTGCCATGACCGTCCCAGTCCCCTAAACTGAACCATATAGAAAATGAGTGGGGTGAACTGAAGAGAAGCACCACCAACATGAACTTGTGAATCTGAAGGATCTGGAGAGATTCTGTATGGAGGAATGGTCTCTGATCTCTTGTCAGGTGTTCTCCAAACTCATCAGGCATTATAGAAGAAAACTCAGATCTGTTATCTTGGCAAAAGGAGGTTGCAAAAAGTATTTAATAACAGGGTGCCAATAATTATGGCCAGCGTGTTTTGGAGACAAGCATTTATTTTATAATGTGATTCACCCCCCACTTTCAGTTCTTTTACTTCAATGAAAGGTTAGATTTTTGCACATTTTTTGAATGAAATATCAAAAGGATAACCAACGCAGATTTATTTTTTACAGCCATTTTTGATCATATTTACCAGGGGTGCCATTAATTCTGACCACCACTGTATATAATATAGAATATTTATAATATACATTTACATTTATTTGATTAAAAAAAAACAGTAAAAACGATAAAATTCTGAACTAATACAGCAATTTTAAATAAATTGTTATTTATTCCAGTGATGGCAAAGCTGAATTTTTAGCATCATTACTCCAGTCTTCAGTGTCACATGATCCTTCATGAATCATTCTAATATGCTGATTTGGTGCAACATTTCTTATCAATGTTGAAAACAGTTGTGCTGCTTTATTTATATATAAATATACACAAATATTTTTGTAGATTCTTTGAAGAAAAGTTTAGCAAAGAACAGTGTTTATTTAAAATAGAAATATTTTGTAAAAAAAGAAAAAAAGAAGGTAACTTTTGATCAATTTAATGCTTCCTTGCTGAATAAAATAATTAATTTCTTTAAAAAGAAATCATACTTACCAGTTACCACACACTTTTGAACGGTATATTAAATATAGGTCAACCAAAATTTGTTTTGTGTGGACAATTATTTGCTGCCATTGAAATTTAGATCTAAATTATCCATTTTCCTATTAATTCTGTCATATTAACAATTTTGCATTTTGGTGGGTCTGATAAATATAATTGTTTGATATTATTGTTTGTTTGCTTTTTTCTACAGCAAAATCAGTGGAGAATCCATGACTGAAATGACTCATGTGGCTTGTGTTTTGTTTAAATATAACAATAGCCTTTCTGAAACCATGTGAGGTTACCTTGGAGAGAACAGAAAGGCGAACGACAGCATAGTTAGAATCACTTTCTCCAGGTCCCTCTGCCTCGATGGTTAGCGTAACATCTGTGCCTGAGACCGTATCAGCAGGAGGAGTGAGAGACACTGTCCCTTGAGCACTGCCGCCACTCTCCAGATTGAGCCTGCGATGACAAAGAAACAGAACTGTGGATCAAGAGTTTTGCTTTTGATAAGAAAAGCTATAAAAACTTGTTCATCAATCATCACTGAGTGATTTGAGAAGTAAGTGGAGAAATTACGTTGATGGATGTATGATAGTGATGTTTTTGTCATTTTTGGCATTAATTGTGTAGGTACCGCTTGATCCATTGGTTGTAACAGTAAAATTTAGTTTAAATTCTTGTCCTGGCAGCATGGAGCTGTCCGCTATTGCCTATAGATGGAGAGGTAAAACAAAAGAAGATATTAAATTCAAGAAAATAGCATTATTATTAAAAAAGATTTGTTCAAACAACTTGAGTGATGCCTACTGCCTTCTAAAGGAAGTAGTCTAACTTTTATGGAACCTTAAGCGACCGATTTCCACACAAGAGATGTCGCGGTGGGAGGGAAAGTTATTTTGATTAAAGATTACGAGGGCACATCAATTAAAAAAAAAATTATGTGCATGGATAAAATGTCCATTTATAATAAATACTGCAATATTCCATTAAAAACAAGAATTGTCCATTTTCATTTCATGGTGACTTTAAATAAGCATAAAAATACAGCACACAAACAAAGATTGAGCATAATCAATTTCTAAATTAAATTAATTTACTAGTTTAGTTGATACTTTTAAAGGAGAACTCCGGTCAATTTTAACATTGAGCTCATTTTTTTGTACATTTGGAGTGCTGTCAGTACAGAGAACAACGGCAAAAATCGGTTTTTCGAGTTCACGCGCGTGATCATAGGTAACTAAACCTATGCGCGTGAACTCGACAATCGACTACTGTGGACTTCGACCGAAAACAGGATGTAAATACAGGTATGTGCGCTGGCTGAATAAACATCATTTTTTATATATTTCTTTCACATCTACTGCAGTCAGATTCACCCGCGTTCACTCCGAAGGAATCACTCACATGACCTGTGCACTTGTAATGACACATCAAGGATGTTAAGAGACTAAAAGCAGGTTTAAAACTTGCCCCATTGAAGTCAACAGGGTGCAAATTTTAAAAAGAGGATAACACGGTGTAGGCAACACCGATTTTTGTCGTCGTTCTCTGTACTGACAGCACTCCAAATGTACAAAAAAATTAGCGGATGTTAAAATTGACCGGAGTTCTCCTTTAAGGACAATGGGTCTCATTCACTCACCGTGTATATGCACACATCTGAGTATTAACGTTTTCACAAACAAATCAAGATTCATCAATAATTTGATACTAAAATATATTGTCATTTTACAAAAAAAAAGATGATGGGTGATAAACAGGGTGTTTTATTGAACAATAAGTGGAGAGAATGATGGATATTACGGTGGGTGACGAGGCGGATGAACACATGAGGGAATGGATACACTGGAAGTACGAGTCAGAGAGATAGTCCACAATGTGAAAACGAGACCGGACAATGAGCTGGGGTGAGGTGTCTGTAATAGAGGCAGTGATGAGGGTGATGATGAGGTGCAGATCTGTGTGATCATGAATGACGTGCAGGTGAGAGCCAAGGGGGGTGATGGGAAATGTAGTGCAGAGGAGGTGACAAGGCTGATCTGTGACAAAACCACATACTCTGGGTAATTTTATACATAGATATTTCATCTTACAGTAAGTATGTTTCATCATCAAGAGTACATCTTTAGAGAGTGTGATATGTTTGCTGAGAGTGATAAAAAAAATTGTTATGGAAAGGTTGTGCATTAAGCGTTTATATGGTTTGGGTGTTTAAAAAAAAAAATCTTGCATCACAATAAGTGTATTGTGATTGTCAGAACATTTTAGTAACTAAGCTGAATTTTATTAGAGTTAGTGATAACATGTTACAATGTTTACATTGTACTTTTTTTGTATTGCTTGACACAAATTTCACTATTTCAATTCAGTTCAATTCTTGTGATTTTATTTAATATTGACTTTATTGATATTGATTTAAATATTAGGTACACAAGAGTTAGGTTTCTCAAGAAAAAATAAATCATGCTAATAATGCTCTAATGCTGTAAACATACAGAGAGCCCTATCAGCTGGTAGTATTATTTTAAGGGGTCATATAATGCCATTTTTGTACAAGCTAATATGATTCTTTAGGGTCTAAATTAAAAGTTTGTAATATACTTGAATTAAAAATTCTCATTAGTATTGTAAGAAAACTCTCATTTTAACTGGTCAAAAACAGCTCTGTTTTCAGCACGCCGTTTAAGTGCATGTGTCTTTAAATGATAATGAGCTTTGCTCACCCCGCCCCTCTGTTCTGTGGGTGTTTTGACACAACAACACACAGGGAGTGTTGCATTGACAACAGTTGAGGGTAACGTTATATTTTGAAGAATGGCAGCGGGAGTCTCTGAGGACACTGTGCAACCGTATCAATTTGAACCGGAGTCGGAAAACAGGACGTTTCTGAATGGTTGGTTAACGTAATGTCACTTTGATCTATCTTTGTATGTACTGGCAGGGTAGAGTAGTGAGATACGAACGCTATGTGTTTACTGATGTATACGTTAGTTCATTGACTGATTGATGTTATAGCTAATGGTCATGGAAAACTTTTTTTCAGTAAATGTAGGCTTGACCGTGATGCGTAACGTTATCTATGCAGTGTTAGGTACAACTGTCAGGGCTGAAGCACTAACATTTTACTGATCTGTTTAAAAAATAACCAGTCTGTGAGACTATGACAGTCATTAGGCACATAAACAACACATACTCAGACAGGAGCTAATACCTTTTTCAATGTTCTCGTTTATAAAGCAGTCTGGTGAAATGATTTGCGCAAACATGAAAGCATTGCTGTTGATCGTGGGGAATATTCCCTTCGAAAACAAAACTCAACCACTGCGTCTTCAGCGGTTCGAATTTAGGAACATCTAAATGACTGCTGTGTTCCTTATTGCACCCAAGAACAGAACACCACAATCGCTTAGACGCCATTCTGCTCATAGACAGTGCTCCAGCGTATCAACAATGATACAGCCAGTGGCGGTTCTACATTGAATTACACCCTGGGCGAGACCCCCTTCGAGCGCCCCCCCCCCCCCCCCTTTAATTTTAATTGGGGGGGGGGGGGGGGGGTTCTTACCCCATTGACAGATCATCAAGTTTTGCTTGTTTTAAGCAAAAACTCAATTTTAAGTGTTTCACTCAATTTTAAGATATTAAGTCTTGTTTGCTGGGGAAAAAAAAAAAAAAAAATTATTTCCCCAGAAACCAAGACTTAATATCTTATGTCATTTTACCACTTTGTTAACGTTATTATGCATCTTTATTTAAGAAATGTTTGATATTTGGACTGGAAACAAGACAAAAATACTAATTAAGAAAAGCATTTTTTGCAGTGTAATAACTGAACTTGTCACAGTTTTGTTGCAAAGCACAATATTATGGTGAAATTAGATCTCGTGTTTGAGTTAAAACCGAATTATTGTTAAGCATAGCAAGAATCATAGCAAAAAGGATAACAAATAAGAGTTATACCCACCAATTAATATTGCCCCTTCATTCATGACATGGATACCGTAATCATACAGAGAAAACATAGTTGCATACCTTTATCTTTCGCTCGTTTCTAAATTGGACACCTGATGGCTTTGACCTTTCTTGTCCATCTCTTAATTGGCACTCGACATCGACAATCAACCAACTGTCACTCACGAGTCACGACCAGAAGTCAAGACTAAACCAATTCACCTTGGTGGTGGTGACCAAGTAATCGTTTTGTATTACCTATTTTTATTCAGACCATTCAGAAAGACAAAAATGTGCAGGAAATATAGAGGCCTGTATTTATAATATTATGAATGAAAATGTGCGTTATTTGGAAGAAAGTCGAGGTGTGACTGACTTAGATAACTATATGGATCCCCCCCCCCCTGTCCGTTCCATTTGGGAGAGACCCAGAGGTGAACTGTCATCCGCGCCCGCGCCTCCGCGCCCCCTCCCCTTTCCCCTTCTCAAACAAACAGCTTCTGTGCGCGGCATCTTCTCAGCAAGCAGGGGCGTCTGCAGCTGCAGGGGGCGCAAATTTGCCAATTCCCCACACAGTGAAATGATAGATAATAGAAAACCGCTTCGCGGCGCAGGTTTTTTTTTTTTTTTTTTTTTTGTGCCGGCGGCGCCGCCCCCCCCCAAAAATGCCGCCCCGGGCGATTGCCCGGTTCGCCCGTGCCTAAAACCGCTACTGGATACAGCGCACACAGCACCCCACATTGACAGAAAAACACCAAATTGTTGACATTTTTGCACATTTATTAAAAAAGAAAAACTGAAATATCACATGGTCCTAAGTATTCAGACCCTTTGCTGTGACACTCATATATTTAACTCAGGTGCTGTCCATTTCTTCTGATCATCCTTGAGATGGTTCTACACTTTCATTTGAGTCCAGCTGTGTTTTATTATACTGATTGGACTTGATTAGGAAAGCCACACACCTGTCTATATAAGACCTTACAGCTCACAGTGCATGTCAGAGCAAATGAGAATCATGAGGTCAAAGGAACTGCCTGAAGAGCTCAGAGACAGAATTGTGGCAAGGCACAGATCTGGCCAAGGTTACAAAAAAAATTCTGCTGCACTTAAGGTTCCTAAGAGCACAGTGGCCTCCATAATCCTTAAATGGAAGACGTTTGGGACAACCAGAACCCTTCCTAGAGCTGGCCGTCCGGCCAAACTGAGCTATCGGGGGAGAAGAGCCTTGGTGAGAGAGGTAAAGAAGAACCCAAAGATCACTGTGGCTGAGCTCCAGAGATGCAGTCGGGAGATGGGAGAAAGTTGTAGTAAGTCAACCATCACTGCAGCCATCCACCAGTCGGGGCTTTATGGCAGAGTGGCCCGACGGAAGCCTCTCCTCAGTGCAAGACACATGAAAGCACACCTGAAGGACTCCAAGATGGTGATAAATAAGATTCTCTGGTCTGATAAGACCAAGATATAACTTTTTGGCCTCAGGCCCGTCGCGACAAGGCAGGCAAACCAAGCAATTGCTTGGGGCCCCGAGCTGTCCTGGGGCCCCAAGACAACGACTGGTTAAGAATAAAATGCAACGACAAACTGTGTGAGCGCCCCTTTGATAGTCAATACAGTAAAGTGCAATGACACTGTTATCGGGATCCCCCTCAAGGGGGCCCCCCTCAGTAGTCGCTGACAGCAGCCAGCCAACTGCGTGATCTCTGCTGCCGGCAAAATACAAAACCTCCTCGGCAGTCATCATTAAGCGGAATTATGCTTCAGGAAGCCAGAAAAGAATGAAGAGAAAGGAAGAGGAGGATAAGAAAAAACAAGATAGTGGTAAGTAGGGGTGTAACGATACACGTATTCGTATTGAACCGTTCGGTACGAGGCTTTCGGTTAGGTGTTCGGTACGCATTTTCAAACCGATCGGTTCGTTGGATCATTTTTCCTGCCGACCAAAATTTCGTTATTTCAAATGTAGGCGCGTTGCGCGTGGCAAGCGCGCTCATAATGTAGAGACGCCGGCGCGACTACAACATTTCCCAACATCAAATGGCAAACGTAATGCAAGCGGAACGAAACTGAGCTACTCGTTATTGTGTGGTTGACGGACCGTTGTTTATCAGTTTGGACCAAGCGTGCCGCACAAGCCCTCAAAAGTGAAGCCAAAACGTCTCGATCGCCCCCCGGTGACTGGTCCTAGTATAGGTTATAAGTCCCGCCTCCCCGTGTTATTCAACGGGACGTGAGACCAACTAAACAATTAAATTACACTTCAAATATCTTTTTTCCAAAGGTGGTTTATTTCATTTGCTGTCATTTGTATCACGCTGATGTAAGTTCAAGTGTCCGTTTCAAAAATAAGTTGGCTTTTAGTTAGTTACGTGATGCGGTGGTGTAACGTCATGATTGACAGCTGTGATTGACAGGTTCTCTGAGCGAAGTAGTCACTGAAGCACCAACGGACATTTTTTCGGGATCTTCGGAAGACTGAGGAGATTGTATTTACTATATTTTAACAAGCCTCTTGTCGTACTGCAATCAATTTGTAAAAAAGTGTGCAGAATCCACTCTCCCTGAGTGCATTCTGCGAGAGTGAGGGCGGAGCGTTGATTTCGCGGCTTTACTTCCTGCTCACGACTGCGCAGGTCTGGTCCCGAGATCGCTACTGCGCAGACTCAAGTTCCAATATGTCAGCGCCATATCGGGACTCTGGCGGCTTCAGTTCTCATCAATGGAAGAGAGCGAAGGGGCGTCGTCCATCTTTTTTTACAGTCTATGGTTTGGACCAGTGCAGCGCGAGCCGATCGTGATCATGCGACACTGTTACTACACAGCACTAATAAGAGATCCAGTAAAGAAAGCATTTGAATTCGCCACAGACGTAATAACATCGCTGCGAGATCTAGTGAGAAACATTCACATTGTTTGGCAGGAATAGAAGGCTATAATGCCTTCAAGTAACATTACGTCGTTTTTATTTTGACATTATGAATACAATGCCCTCAAATGTTAATCTTAACTAAAATAAACTACTATTTATAACTACTACAATATTAAATTACATTTTTTCCAAGGAGCTGTTTTGTTTTATGCTCCTAAGAAGAGTCAATTATAGCTCCAGAATTGCTCAAAGTAAAAATAAATAATATTTTATGGTGCTAGTTTTAATTAAAAAAAGTTTTAATTAAAAGAAATTGGCATTTCTTTCTTTTTGCTGTATCGAAAACATACCAAACCGTAACACGTGTATCGTATTGAACCGAACCGTGAATTTTGTTACACCCCTAGTGGTAAGTGATAAATTACACTGGATAAAATAGCTCCACTTGTCTTGTACAAATGGTGTAATTTTGCAGCAGGTAACAGTTAGGCTAGAAAAAATATGTTTAAGTTAGATACCTGCCTGACGGCAAATGCTGCTTGTAACAAACAGTTAGTGCAACTTTTTTTCGAACGGACGGAATATGGTTACATATTATAATATGTTTTTTATTGGGGGGGCCTCCATGTCCATTTTGCTTGGGGCCCCCAAATTCCTTCAAACGGCCCTGTTTGGCCTTAATTCTAAGCGGTATGTGTGGAGAAAACCAGGCACTGCTCATCACCTGTCCAATACAGTCTCAACAGTGAAGCATGGTGGTGGCAGCATCATGCTGTGTTTTTTTTTTTTTTTTCAGCTGCAGGGACAGGACGACTGGTTGCAATCGAGGGAAAGATGAATGCGGCCAAGTACAGGGATATCCTGGACGAAAATCTTCTCCAGAGTGCTCTGGACCTCCGAAGGTTCACCTTCCAACAAGACAATGACCCTAAGCACACAGCTAAAATAACGAAGGAGTGGCTTCACAACAACTCCGTGACTGTTCTTGAATGGCCCAGCCAGAGCCCTGACTTAAACCCAATTGAGCATCTCTGGAGAGACCATGAAAATGGCTGTCCACCAACGTTTATCATCCAACCTGACAGAACTGGAGAGGATCTGCAAGGAGGAATGGCAGAGGATACCCAAATCCAGGTGTGAAAAACTTGTTGCATCTGTCCCAAAAAGACTGGCTATATTAGATCAAAAGGGTGCTTCTACTAAATACTGAGCAAAGGGTCTGAATACCATGTGATATTTAAGTTTTTCTTTTTTAATAAATGTGCAAAAATGTCAACAATTCTGTGTTTTTCTGTCAATGTGGGGTGCTGTGTGTACAATAATGAGGAAAAAAAAAGAACTTAAATGATTTTAGCAAATGGCTGCAATATAACAAAGAGTGAAAAATTTAAGGGGGTCTGAATACTTTCCGTACCCACTGTAAAAGAATATGGTCCTTAGATTGACTAAGCTATCATTCAATTAAATTACTTAAAACACCACATGCATGATACTGTTATAAGGAAGACATAAAGACCAAATATCTTGCATCCTTTTTTTGTTGTTGATTTATTAAGAATTGAGGCCACCCTGGACATTAAGATAATGATTTTAGCAAATGGCTGCAATATAACAAAGAGTGAAAAATGTAAGGGGGTCTGAATACTTTCCGTACCCACTGGCGTTTAGATACAATACAAGAATTAGAGGTAATAGTTATTGAAATATGGAACAAGAAAGAAAGAATTAAAGTGATTAACTTCTATAACCCATGTAAAAAGCTAGAGAGAGTAAAACTAGAATCAATACTGGAAAAGTGGAGAGGAAAAATTATTTGGTGTGGGGATTTTAATGCACATAGTAAGGTGTGGGGTGGAAAAGAAGATTTAAATGGAGAAATTTTAGAAGAGATAATAGATGAAAAGGAATTAGTATGTCTAAATGATGGATCCGGTACAAGGGTAAATTTAAATAAGGGTACAGAAACCGCAATAGATATTACTTTGGTGTCTCAGTCTTTGGTAGGGATAAGTGGTTGGGAAGTAATTAAGTAAAGTACTATAGGGAGCGATCATTATCCTATAGATACAGAAATTGGAATAGAAAGGGACATGCAAAAGAAAGAGAGAGTTAAAAGGTGGAAATTTGAGGAAGCAGATTGGAGAATCTGAGGGAATTGAAGATCTCAATGAAGAAATAAGTAGTATTATTTTAGGAGTAGCAAAAGAGTCGATACCAAAAAGAGGTGGTAGTAATAGAAAGAAAATAGTTCCCTGGTGGACGCAAGAGTGTGCAAAGATAATTAAAGAGAGAAATAAGACATTTAAAGTATTGAAAAAAAACACATAACTTTCAGAATTTAATTGAATATAAAGGAAGCAGGCTGTAGTAAGGAAAACAATAAAGAGAGCTAAAAATAATTTTTGTGGGAAGTATTGTGAATCTTTAGGTAGAAGTACATCATTAGATCGAGTATGATTAAGAGAATGTCAGGCAATAAAAAAAAAAAAAAACAAAGAGAATGGTTATCCTATAATGAAAGATGGAGAGAAAGTAATAATAGAGAGCAAAGGTAAAGCAGAGTTGCTGGCAAGGACATTTGTTAAAATACATAGTAATGGTAATTTGAGTAACGTGGAAAAGATACAGAGGGAGAAAACAATAAGAGAAAATTAAGAAGAAATACATGATAATAGGGACAATGAAAGTGCCATAAATATGATGTTTACATTATAGGCGAATTGAATAATGTTATACGAAAATCAGGAAAAACAACGCCAGGGAATGATCAAATAAGTTATTGTATGATTAAAAATTTAAATGATAAGAGTAAAGAAATATTATTAAAATTATTTAATAAGGTATGGGAAGTGGTGTGTTTCCCAAAACAGTGGAAAGAATCAATTATTGTCCCCATATGTAAACCAGGTAAGGATCCGAGTTTGGCAGAAAGTTATAGACTGATTGCTTTGACTTCTCATGTGGGGAAAATTATGGAAAAAATGATAAATGAAAGGTTAAAGTATTATTTAGAGTCAAAGGAACTAATAAAGGATTACCAGAGCGAATTTAGAAAGGGACGAAGCACAATAGATCCGGCTATATGTTTAGAGAGTGAAATTAGAAAAACTCAAATTAATAAAGAAAGTATAGTATCTGTTTTTTTTAATGTAGAGAAGGCGTGTGATATGTTGTGGAAACAAGGACTAATGATTAAGATTTTTCAGATGGGAATAAGAGGGAGAATGTATATTTGGATTAAAAACTTTTTAACGGATAGGTGGATCGCAGTAAGAATAGGGAAAGAATTTATTTAGTACAAAGTATTTAGTGGAAAATGGAACTCCTCAAGGGAGTATAGTTAGTCCAGTTTTGTTTTCAGTTATGATGAATAAAGTGTTTAGTAAAGTTGATAGATCTATAAGTGTTGCATTATTTGCAGATGATGGCGTCATGTGGAAAAAGGGAAGAAATATAGAATATATAGTGAGGAAAATGCAAGAGGAAATAGGGAAAGTAGAGTGTTGAGGAATGGAATGGGGTTTTAGGTTTTCAGTGGCAAAGACCAAAGTAGTCTGTTTTTCACAAAGGAAAATTCAAGAACGGATTCAACTTAAACGTTATGAAAGAAATTTAGAGAGAGTGGACTGTTTTAAGTATCTCAGGATATGGTTTGACAAAAAACTTAAGTGGAAAATACATATTGAGAATGTTGTTGAAAAATGTAAAAGAATACTAAATGTAGTAAGATGTCTGAGAGGTAGAGAGTGGGGAGCAAGTAGGATCTCATTGAAAGCAGTATATATTGGATTAATTAGGGCAGTTCTTGATTGTGGATGTATAATTTATCAGTCTGCTTCGAGAACATTACTAAAAAAGTTGGATGTGATTCAATATCAGGCATTGAGACTCTGTTGTGGTGCTTTTAAAACAACACCAGTAGCAGCATTACAAGTAGAAATGAATGAAATGCCATTAGATATTAGAAGAAATCAGATAGCATTAACATATTGGGTCAATTTAAAAGGGCATAAGGAAAATCACCCGACTCAGAAGGTGTTACAACCTTGTCAAGAAAAGGAAAGACTACAGAATAAGAGTTTTGGTTGGATAATAGGAGATGCAGTCAAGAAGATAGGGATAGGAGATATAAAGATAAGCCCCACTGTGCCATTATCCAGTGTCTCACCTTGGCTATTAGAGGAATTAGGGGTAGATTTGCACCTTTTAGAGTGGAAAAAAGAGAGAAGTATTGACAGGATTAAGGTTAGTAGATATTTAGAGGGAAATTATTCTATGTTTATTAAGATACATACTGATGCATCAAAAACAGATGATAATAGAGTAGGAGCTGCGTTCATTAGAAATAAATATTATGTTAAATAAAAGAGTTAATGATAAATTGTCAGTGTTTACTGGAGAAATGTTGGCCATTCTTTTAGCCCTTGAGTAGGTAGAAAATAGTAAGCCAAACAAAGTGTTAATAGGGTCAGATTCAAGTAGTGCAGTAACCAGTTTCAAAAACATGCAATCAGAAGCAAGACAGGACATTATGTTGGAAATAGCCCAAACTGTTTATAGGATCAATAAAGTAGGAGTGATAGTGAAATTTATCTGGATTCCAGCCGATATGGGAGTAGTTGGAAATGAATTAGCAGATAAATATGCAAAAAATGCAACAAAAAAAAAACAGGTAGATAGGCAGTAAGTTATAGTAAGGCAGAAGTTAAAAGCATAATCCAAACAGAAATGAAAAAGAAATGGCAAGAGGAGTGGAATGTGGGAACAAAAGTGCGAATGTTCTACAGTATCCAGAAGAAGGTAGGAGGAATGAGAGAAAATAATGAAATAAAAAGGAAGAGGACATAATTTCGAGAATGAGATTTGGGCATACTGGATTAAATAGTACACTTAAAATAATAGGGAAACATGAAACAGGGTTGTGTGAGCAGTGTAATAGTAGTGAAACATTAGAACATGTAATTATTAATTGTCGTAGGTATAAGCAGGAAAGGATGATTCTGAAAGATAGGCAAAGTAAAGAAAAAATTTGATTTGAAATGAAGGAAATATTACAATTGAATTCAGGGCATGTTGGGTATAGAGCAATATTTCGTTTTTTGGAAAAAACTAGGCTCATTAGAAGGATATGAGTTTAATTGTTAGTAAAATTGTATTAATAATGTTGTGAATGATAATGTATTAATATTAATAATTATATTAGATATATATTTATTTATTTATTTATTAAATTAGTAGTGAGTAAATAGGCTATTTTGATCCACACTCCATTTCAGAAGGTGGCGGTAATGCACATTAAAAAGTTGTTTGCCAACCGCCAATAAAAATCAGAAGAAGAATTAGTCCTGTGCTGGATCGTCATTGAATGTTCCTTTCCTGCCTTCCTGCGGTAGGTTTTGTTTGTATTTTGCTTTATTTTTATTATTAATAAAGCCTATTATTGTTTCTTTATGATGTTCCCATTCCTCACCCTGGTCCCTGTCATGCCCGAGTCTGACCAGTCTGCTCTTCCTGCACTGCCGGCTCCACCCAATCATCTCGCCTTGCCAGCTCTGCCTACCCTTTCGACTCTGTCCCTGCGGTCTGCCCTGCCGGCGCTGCCCTTGCTGCCAGTCGTGCCAGCTCTGCCTATGCTCCCAGCGCCGCCCTGGCTCTCAGCTGGGACTCCAGATCCGCCGGAACCCGCCTGGTCCGTTCCACCAGATTTGGCAGATCAAAAGATTTGCAGTCCTGTGCTGGATCATCATTGAATGTTCCCTTGTCGTGTCGTGTCGTGTCGTTTGTCATGGTTTCCCCCTCAGGGTAGGTTTTGTTTGTATTTTGTTTTATTTGTATTATTAATAAAGCCCATTGTTTCCTGCACTTGAGTCCTCGCTCCCTTCACTCAACCCTGACAAGAATAATTATCTTAAGAGGCAGCATATCTGAAGATACTGTCTCTAACTTTTGGTACATCTCACAAGTTTTGAGTGGCATAATAGATCAAATAATTTAGTTTTGAAAATAAGTGTCATGTTCCAAAAAAGAATGCAGTTTGCACCTTGACAGTGACTTTGGACTGAGACATCTGTGTGGTGGTCTGCCTCTGGAACAGGCTGGAGAAGGTCTTGTCTTTTCCTTTCAGCAAGACCACAAACTCTCCTTCTGGAACTTCTTTCACAGTAACTAGGAAATCTCCACCACCCATTTTCTCTATAGTTCCATTAGACACTTTGACCCCAGACACCTCCATAAGAGTGACCTCATGCACCTCTAGAACCTCTGGACCTTTCTCTCCAGTCAGTGTTAGTAGCAGCTTAACCGGTGAGCCTGAATAAAGAGCAAATAATCTTAACACCTCCATTACATTTTTTATAAGAATCGATTCTTAGTTAAACACAATAGCGGTTCAAACCTGCTGATGGCCGCCCATCAATGACAGCATATCCAGGATGAGGTCCTTTGAATTCCTCCACAAAGTCGTAAATGAATGTAATCGCACTCTGACCTGAAAAATTAATGTTCTTTAAAATGTATTTACTGTCTACATTACAAAGGCGGAAGGACAGGTTAGACTTAGGTAGTAAGACTTAGGGCCCTATTTTAACGATCCAAGCGCATGGTCTAAACCGCATGGCGTAAGTGCACTTAAGGCGTGTCCGAATCCACTTTTGCTAGTTTGACGATGGGAAAAATGGTTGGTTCGCCCCATGCATGGTCTAAAAGTGTTTAGCAGACCATCTACGGGACAAGCTGGATTCCACCATATCCAATGTACACAATAGTAATTTTACATTGTAATCCTTTTATTTTTAATATTTGGCATGTTTGTGTAATAAGCTGAGTCTACGCGTGTTGTGCACCCGCCTATAGGCACATATTACTAACGCTCTTTAAATAACAAAAAATATTGTGCCATTGACTTAGACCAGGTTTCAGTTGGTCAATAGTGCAGTCTATTTCAGTTGCCTCAAAATAGCAACGCGCCAACAATGCACCTGAACACACCTCGTTTTCAGACCAGCACGCCCATGTGCGCACAAATGGGCGCAAATGCATTTGCAATTTAAACAACGTGGCACAGGACATGAAAATGATAACTGTGCCGGGCTGAAACTAGCAAAAAACACTTGCCTGGCGCTGCATTGCGCCGAGTGTATGATAGGGCCCTTAGTCTTTTGTATTGCATTGGTTTATTAAATATGTACATGATGGCTCACCAATCACTTTTATGGTGTAGGCCCGAGTTGTCGTCATGTCAATGTGCCACAGGCCCATCTCAGTTTCATTTAATTGGATCCGTTGCTGGTTTCCTACACTCTGAATTGTTCCCAGAGGTCCGTTGGAAACAGTGTTAGATTGAGACACACCTGGAAGCAAGTGCATCCCATTAGATAATAGTGAAGGAACTTACTTTTATATCTTATATTGAAGCTGTGCATAATAACAATCAACAATCAATCAAATGAGTACAGCACAATATAATATAGGCCTAATCAATTCGCAACACATACTAGTTTTACATTTTTATTTAGTGTTTTTTTCTATTTTATTTTCAATAACTTACATTTCACTCTAACATTGTTAGTTTTAATTACATTTTCAGATTTTTCTAGATTCAGTTTATTTCATTTGTATGGCTGCCAATATTAATACGCTAATTATTTCAATTTTTCAGTATCATTGTGACCTAGTGGTATTTCATGTTTAATGTTGGCAGGCTGCAAAGGTTTCAAGTTTTATAATATAATAATATATAATATCATAATATAAGTGTGCAATTTTCCTGCCTCTGCTTTTAAAATTAAACCTTATGATCATTTATTTTGATACGTTTCTTTCCCCATTTCTGGTTAGACAGGAAACGTGCATGACACTACGACTTATCCTGGACTAAAATGAAATTAAGATGATACAAATTTACCTGTAAATTCTAAAATAAATGTTTAGTCGTCATGTTAATTGTTAATATGATTATTATTTAAAATTAATAATGCATAATATATAATAAATTCTAAAGTAAAGGTAATGATAACCCACTAGTGTTGACTCGAGTATTACCAAATGGAAGGAATTATTAATTATTTGGAGGATTCTAAGGAAAAAAACATGATAACTCTCTAGTATTGATTGAAATCATAGCAAACTTTTGAGGTTTTTGTAAAGTACTGGATAGTAATTCCTTGTCACGATCCACACTAGGAAAAACAGGAGAAGATCCAAATGCAGTAAGTATCTTTAATGAGGGAAATCCGTTACTCAAAATCCAATCCAGGCAGAGGTCATAACCAGGGTAGCAATCAAACATAAACAAACACAACAACAGGCAATAACAGACTCAGAAACAGAACTCAGAAGTGGCGTGATAATTACAAGGACTCCGTGACACATCCTAAAACAGACAGGGTTATATACACAGGGAAATGACAATGCTAATGGGGAATTGGCTGAGTGCAATGATTAGTGACAGGGAACAGCTGAGTGCAATGAAGAACAAGGATCGTGGGGAATGTAGTTCAGAATGTGACAGACACCGTGGGGAAGGAGGACATCTAGTGGTGACCCAGGGAACTCAAACCAGACACTGTGACATAACCCCCCCTCTACGGAGCGGCTACCAGACGCTCCAAGACATGACAGACAAAACAAGAGTCCTGGCGGGAGGTGGACTGGTGGAGGATGAGGGGGAGGGATGGGGGGCCAGGTCCATGGAGGGAAACGGGGACAGGGAGTGACAGTTCATCTGGCGGCCAGGGCGGAGACGACAGTCCATCTGGCGGCCAGGGCGGAGACGACAGTCCATCGGGCGGCCAGGGTGAAGCAGACTTTCCCTCGAGTGGCCAGGGCGGAGCAGGTAGTGCAGGCGGCCAGGGCTGAAACGACAGTCCATCAGGCGGCCAGGGCGGTGACGACCCCTCGGGCGACCAGGGCGGAGACGACCCCTCGGGCGACCAGGGCGGAGATGACCCCTCGGGCGGCCAGGGAGGAGACGACCCTTCAGGCGGCCATGGCACAGGAACAGACACCGGCTCAGGAACTGGAACAGACACCGGCTCAGGAACTGGAGCAAACACCAGCTCAGGAACAGACACCACCGGCTCGGCGGCGGCCATCTTGTCTGAAGACACAGGCTCGGCAGACGTGACGTGAACAGGCTCGGCGGCGGCCATCTTGTCGGAAGACACAGGCTCGGCAGACATGACCACTCTCGGCGGCAGTCATCTTGTCCGAAGACCCAGGCTCGGCAGGCGTGACGTGAACAGGCTCGGCGGGGGCCATCTTGTCCGAAGACACAGGCTCGGCAGACGTGACGTGAACAATCTCTGTGGCGGCCATCTTGTCTGAAGACACAGGCTCGGCAGACGTGACGTGAACAGGCTCTGTGGCGGCCATCTTGTCCGAAGACACAGGCTCAGGAACAGTCTCTGGCTGGGCAGACGTAACGTGAACAGTCTCTGGCTGGGCGGAACTCAAGTGCTTCCTCCAAGCGTGCAGAACCGCCAATGCGTAAAACCCAAAGACCGCTCTCCTGGCCGTGGCAGGACAGATGGTGGGCTGCTCCAGGACGACCTCCGGAACAACAGTGGGCTGCTCGGGCACTGCCTCCGGGACGACAGCGGACTGCTCTGGCACGGCCTCCGGGACGACATGCTTCCTCCATGCATGCAGAACTGCCAATGCGTAGAACAGGAAGACAGCTCTCTTGGCCGTGGCAGGACTGATGGTGGGCTGCTCCAGGACGACCTCCGGGACAACAGCGTGCTGCACGGGCACGACCTCTGGGATGACAGCGTGCTGCACGGGGACGGCCTCTGGGGTGAGATCAGTCTCCGGACTGGCAGACTTGCGTCTCCTACCCCCTCTCGATCTACGACAGCGAGACGGTGGCTCTGACCCGTCCCTCACCAGCCCAGAGTCGAAGGGGGGCCATGGTGGAGAGTGGTGTTGGATACCCTCTCGACCAACCACTCCTCTGCGACCTCCCCGGGTCCCACGAAAAATGACCAGACGGGTTCCCTCAAAACACTCTCTCCTCTCCCGCTCGGTGGCTGGGGCAGAGAAGTTGGCAAACATACCGCTGGATCTTTGTGTGTGACGGAGTCCTTCTGTCACGATCCACACACGGGAAACAGGGGTTAGATCCAAAAGCAGTTTAATTGGGAAATCCGTACTCACAAACAGTCCAGGCAGGGCTCAAAACCAAAGAAGCAATCCAAAACATAAAACAATACAAAACAGGCAACAAAGCAGAACTCGGAAGTGGTGTGATAATAGACAAGGACTCCGTGACAAACACTGAAACAACCAGGGTATATATACACACAGAACTAACAATGAAACAGGGAACAGCTGGGAACAATGATGACGGGGAACAGCTGAGTGCAATGAACAGTGATTGGTACAGACAAGGATTGTGGGGAATGCAGTTCATAATGTGACAGACACCGTGGGGAAGGAGGACATCTAGTGGTGACCCAGGGAACTCAAACCAGACACTGTGACATTCCTGCTGATGGTTTTGGTAACACTTGAGTCACTACTAGTGGGGTACCGTGATCTTCACTTTAGAATACTGATCCAAATAATTAGTAATTCCTTTAGAAGGATGTAGTAACATTTGAATCATTACCATCCAAAACTTTACAAAACCCTCAAAAGCTTAAAATGACTTCAGTCATTACTAGTGGGTTACCATGATCTTCACTTTAGAATTATGGCCATTTTTGTTATAAATTTTAGTTCATTTTTGTATCATGAAAATGGTTTGGTTACAAACAATATTTTTATATTAGTTAAATTTGTATTTTAGTTAACAAAAATGCTTTAATTTAGTTTTCAATAATATGTGGTTCGCATTCTACTAAAAGCAGTTTTGAATTTACCTGTCGGGCTGCGTAGGTTGAATGTGAGGCTACTTCCTGTGATGTAGATAGTAGTGTTGGACACAGACTCATCTAGTAGGAAGGAGAAACTCTCCACACGTCCTGGATCCCTGGAGCGCTGAAGAATTGTCACCTGACAGAAGAAAAAGTGTGGAAACATTTGCAAGGAAAAAACTTTGGCTTTAATAATTTATACCAGTAAGCTGTTATAACTGTTTTGTTTGTGAGATATTTACAATTTCAAAATGACTATAAGACGCTGATCATACCAGGGCTGAAGTAGAGGTATCAACAATGATATCAGTGGCTTGAGAGAGACTGGACTTGGGGACCTCAATGGCTTGACCTCCAGAGGCCATGGCCATGTCATAATACACATGAAAATCTGGCCCTGCCTTCAATGCCCTTCTCCTCCTGCTATATGTCGTCATGAAGAAAGACACCTGAAAAGAGAGGGCGAGAAAAAATGTGGGAAACTAATGGAGGACTGGTTAAAATGTTGATGGCAAAGACTGAAAGTGAAACAACGATGGACAGTTTACCGTAGACTTGGTGCTGCGGATGAGGGCGGTGATGATATTCTCCAGGTATGTATCCTTTGGTGGAGCGTCGGTGAACACATATATTTGCGAGGAGGAGGGAGCACCTGTCAGAGCCAACTGCGGGAGAGACAGAAGGTTAGAAAATAGAAGAACCATGTTGAGTGGTCAATAAAAACTGTGCACCTCTGCCCGCCCACAGCCCTGGGATGGAAAGTTAAAGTCGCCCATCCAAGACCTGTAGGATCACTTCAGCCCTCGCAGGTCCACTCCATGGCAGTCCTCCAGGTTTTTTAGGTCAAACTCCTCCGCTCCATGAACGTCTGGCCCTGACCCCGCTGCTTTCAGAGAGCTGAGCAGCCCAACAGACTTGGCTATGTGCGCTACAAAGGCAACCGCCCAGAAGATCAACCGACTCAGCAGCCCGCGAAGCCCGCACCTTTCATCGCTCAGTCCAAGTCAGACTCTAAGGCTCAATAGCACTCCCGCTCCACCAAGCACTACCCTTTTCCTGAGCCTCAGAAGCCTACAGCCGGACCACCCTCCAAAAAGTCTCGAGTCTGCCCCCCAACTCCCTGTTCCAGGTGTTGGAGGCGATGTGTTTTTTGCAAGCAATGGGCCCATCATTTAAATGTTCACGCACCCATGCAACTCACCGCTGTTATAGCGGACAAAAGAGCACTTTAACTCTTCCCAATATGGACTGTATATGGCTCCACACACCTTTATGAAGTGCATGGATATGGCCCTCTCCCCTCTGAGACAGAAGGGAGTAAGCATGCTGAATTACCTCAGTGACTGTCTCATATTGGCCCACTCAGAGGCTGAGTTGAATATTCACAGGTCTTTGCTCCTCAGCCATTTGGAATGTCTGGGACTCAGGATCAACCTTCCAGTCTTCCAGCCAGAGTTGGCCAGCCCCTTCCTGGGAGCAGTTCTCGATTTGGCCCAAAGGCGGGCCTGACTCTCCACGGAGCGCGCTTTATTCTTTCAGAGTAGGGGTATCACTCCCCCTCAGAGCATTTCAGAGGATACTGGGCCTAATGGAGGCTGCATCATCTGTAATTCTGCTGGGCCTGCTACACATGTGGCCCCTGCAGTATTGGCTGAAACCCCGGGTTCCAGCCCACCTTCGTATCAAGGTGGACCATGGCTATGTCATGGCCCTGGCCCCTTGGAAGGACCCCCGTCTGTACCAGACCGACGCAGAATTGGAGTTGATCTCCAGAAGGAAGGTGGTCTTGACAGATGCCTCCAGCACGGGTTGGGGAGCTCTGTTCGAGGGCAGGGTGACATCCGGCTTTTCTGGCCCTCAAAAACTTCCTACCAGAACTGAAAGGGCACCGTGTCTTAGTCTGCTCAGACAACATGGCAGTAGTGTCCTACATAAACCACCAAGGTAGACTCAGATCGAGGTCTCAGTACAAACTGGTGAGACGCCTCCTCTTATGGGCACAGCGCAACCTGCGCTTCCCCTGGTATGCCTTTCCCCTGGTCGCACTACTCCTTCGGGTCATCAGACAAATCAGGGAGGACAGGACTGAATCTGAGCTTTCGATGAATGCTGCCCTTCTGCTAGCCCTAGCGTCAGCAAGCACTCTTTGTGAGCATGTCTTGCCTTGAGTTTGGGCCAAATGACTGTAAAGTCGTCCTCAAACCAAGGCATGTTTACGTACCTAAGGTGCTCTCCACTCTGTTCAGAGCACGTCATTAATCTCCCTGCTCTTCCTGTTTTGAAGGACGAGCAAGAGTTGCACTTACTCTGCCCGGTTCGGGCATTAAGAGCGTATATCAAGCGCTCTGCCAAGTTCAGGTAGTCAGAGCAGCTTTAAGTGGGCTTGGGAGGACGCACATAAGGGCATCCGGTCACAGAGCAAAGATTATCACTGGATAGTGGGTGCAAATGCGCTAGCTTACATTTCTGTGGGCCTCCAGTGCCCTATCGAAGTGAGAGCCTACTCCACCAGGGGCATGGCCTCCTTGTGGTCATGGTCCAGTGGAGTATCCATTGGCAACATCTGTGCGGCGGCCAGTTGGTCCACGGCATTCACCTTCCCCAGATTTTACAACTTGGACGTCCCTGCTCTGCAAGCACGGTTCCTGTCTGTTTAGCTGGGCCTTGACCTCTACGTGAGCTTAACCCACTCTAAACATTATCCCTCGAGGCTCCGACCTCATGTTCAATTCTAAGGGCCCATGCACTTTTGGTGCCCCCAGAGATAGATTGTATTAATGGAATGGGTGCGGTAGGGGGCCCAACCTCATATTCTTTCATAGGGCCCAAAATTGCTAGCGGCGCCCCTGCTTCTGATATTCGTGCATGTTTTTCGAGATACAATTTGTATTAAAATGGAAGAAAAGACCCGAGCTCCGCGTTGCGGCTTGAACTGAGGCGCTACTTATCTCAAATGGCAGTGAGGCTGCCTACAGAGATGAGGTATGTAGATTGGTTGAGTGGTGTGCAAATAACAACTTGTATCTCAACATCAAGAAGACAAAGGAGCTAATAATAGACTTCAGGTGACAACGGGAGGAGCTTCAGCCACTGGAAATTAGGGGTGAGGAGGTAGAGAGAGTGCTCAGCTTTAAATTCCTGGGCCTCCATGTCAGTGAGTATCTCAAGTGGACCGTTGACACTGCTGCCCTGGTTAAAAAAGCCCAACAGAGACTTTACTTCCTCAGAACTTTGAGGAAGGCCCACCTCTCTGCCAGACTGCTGAAGTCTTTCTACCATTGCAAGGTAGAAAGCATATTAACATATTGCATTACAGTCTGGTATGGAAACTGTTCAACGGCTGAAAGAGCTGCACTTCAGAGGGTCATAAAAACCTCACAAAAGATCATCGGACTTCCACTGCACCCCCTTGAGGACATTTACAGGCTTTGCTGTTGCAGCAGAGCTTCTACTATCATTAAGGACAGTACTCATCCCTTTTATGATCTGTTTGCACTACTGCCATCTGGTTTTACCGCACCCTTTTGATTGACAGGATACAATCGGCACTAATCATCGGCTGTTTTTAAACAATCGGATGGCTGATAGCGAAAATAATTTTTACTAATAATAAGCTTTTATCGGCCATCCGATAACGATTGTTGGCTGATACATCGGTGCATCTCTAGCTGAAAGGCCACACAACACAGTACCTGAAGTCCTGATAGGCACATTTCTGGGAGGTCTCCTCCTCCTTTAGCTTCGAGCATGGCGATCTCTATCTTCATTACATTTGGGTCTGTGGTTCTTATTAGTGGTCCAAAAACTGCAAATTCATACAAATTGTATCTGTAAAAAAATAAACCACTTTTTCCATAATAATTGTAAAAAAGTACATAATTGTACAGAGGCAACATTATAAGCCACCATATAGGCGCATTCCCAACACGAAGTCTGTTCCAAAAAGTACCAAATTCTATGGCAGAATTGAATGTTTTCTTCACAGAGTACAAGAAAACAACCCAAGATGATGAACAAATGATGCTATTAAATACACCTATTTTAAATTCCATTCAATAATGAAAAGTATCAATAAAAACAGTTTAGTGTAATTAAGAAGGTTTATTTTTACCAAATATTTCTATGTGATATGTATTCCAGTGCTTAATGGAAACCCCTTTTGCACTCACCTGGATCATTAAACGGCACCAGAATATATTCAGATGGTTCATCTTGAGTTCCTTTCTTACTGTCAATGATTTTGAAGGCGACTCTTTTGGCTTCTGCAATATCCTTCGCCATACTGCCTGTGGTGTCAATCACAAAAGCCAGCACTGCAGATCGTGCAATACCCATCAGCCTGATGGAGGAAAAGATTATTATTCTGGTTAATGGTTTTTACATTTGCATTCATATTACATTTATAATTATATACATTATTTAGACTTAGAAATTAGGAATGCTACATACACTACCATATAAAAGTTCGGGGTCAGTCTTATCCAAACTTATTCTCACCAAGGCTAAATTTATTTGATCAAAAACACAGTAAAACAGCACTATTTTGAAATATTATTAACGTTTGAAATAACTGTTTTCTGTTTGAATATATTTTAAAATGTAATTTATTCCTGTAATTGCAAAGCTTTTAAAGCAGCCATAAGTCCAGTCTTCAGTGTCACATGATTCTTCAGAAATCATCATTCTAAGTGACAATTTAATAGTCAGTTTAATGTGTCCTTGTTGAGTAAAAGTATTATTCCTTTGAAAAAAAAAAAAAAAAATACTGACCCAAAACTTTTGAATGTGTCTAAAGGTATATAAGGAATTTATCCCCATACTGAAGGTAGTTCTTGTTTCCTACAGCTCCACGTATGTCCTCCAGCAGCTCCAGGGTGGCTTCAGATGCCAGGTTCACAGCATTATTGTGTAGATCAGCATTATGGGAACGGCGTTCATCTTTACTGATCCCACCTCGAGGATTTTTGCTACTGCTGAGATCAGTCTCCCCACCATGGCTACATTTACCTTTCAAAGAGAATATAACTAAAATAATAAACAATAGAATATAACTAAAAATGAAATATGCTTAAGAGAGTGTGCCATTATATTCTCTTTGCAATAAGTTTTCTCCTTTAACTTGCACCTCAAAAGGTTTGCTTTGCTGTGCTTTTGTACATTTACCTTTCACATACGCATAAAATACAAATAATGAAATTGTAACACTTAAGAATATTTTCTCTCCAAATCCACACACTTCTTCCACTTCTAATAACTTTTAAAATGTTTCTTAAGTGGGGAAATACAACTGATGTCTTATTTTGGTAATTTGGTAAAAAGTTTAAAAAAAAGTTAGGTTTTGAACTACTAGACGTGTTAGCTCTGCTTTTGATGCTTTTGTTGAAGTTTTGTTTTAATGTCTATATTTAAAACAAAACTTAATTAAAAATCATAACAGAATATTAAAAAAAGCCCCTTTTGACTGGAATAATCTGTTTCTCTACTACCTCCCTTAATCGCTTTAGTCTATCTTTATTTTCTTATCTTAAAATAACCTGTTCATGTTTTTGATTTTTCTTCTTTTTTTCTTATTTCTTTTTTTTTTGAGAATTCAAGGATTTTCAGTTATTAACTGGTCTTATGTTGATGTTACTGATGTATGATGTTGAGTTTTTGTATTTCAACTGTGGTTTGTGGGTGTGGGGGACAGGTGAGCATTTCTTTTGTTTTGTATATTTGTAAGGTAGTTGTGTTTTGTGTTATATTATTCTGTGTTTCTAGGACCCCCTTGAAAATGAGATGTTTCATCTCAAGGGGCTATCCTTTCAATAAATTCAATATGCTAATCAGTGACTAGAAGATCAGTTGTCACTTCTTCTTGAGTCTCTCCATCTTTGTCTGACTCGGGTTTGAACATAAAAGGCTAAAGGTTTTAGAAATTTTCAGTGTATGTATGTGTGAGGTAAAAGGACAAAAGCTCTTGTAGCTCCGCCCTCTGTTCTGGGAGCAGCAGCTCATTTGCATTTAAAGGGACAGACACAAAAACGGTGTGTTTTTGCTCACCCTCAAAAAGTTAAAATTTTAACATGCTATATAAAAATATCTGTGGGGTATTTTGAGTTAAAACTTCACATACACACTCTGGGGACATCAGAGATTTATTTTCCATCTTGTGAAAATGGCATTATACCTCCCCTTTAATTCATTTTGTGTTGTCACAGTTAGTTCCCTTTGGTAAATTTGGACCTTGTTTATTTGAAACCATTATGAACCTTATGAACACAATATAACAATTGACTTTGTTTTACTGATTAGAAAGAGATAAAAAAAAAAGTGCAAGATGTGTTAAAAAAATTAGTTGAGCTACAACCGTACCATCAACATCCTAGTTACAACAACGTTTTCAGTTGTTTGCACATAAAAACTTAAAACAACTCCTTATAGGAAGCTGATAAGACACAAACACAAGTTAATCAGTTAGCTTTAAAAAAGTAGTGGAAGTAGTTAATAATACATTTTGAGTTCACCTTATATTTTGTACAGTATATATGCCCATGCATGTTTCTGGTATAAACATAATAAATGTTTACACACCTGGAGGTTTGTCAGAGGAGAACAAGCCAATGTATCCTGAAGTGAGGTACTTCCCATTCAGAATAGCAGGCAGCAGCTGGTTTGGACAGGTACCACTGGCACAGTCACTGCATGTTGGCATTGCAAAGTCTGCACATGAACAAATACATATCTACAGCAGTATACAACACACATAAATCACAAACACGCACTTAATTAACTTATTTGCTGTTTAAGGAACAGTCAGCATAGATTAATTTCATACAATATGATTATACTTACCGGTGTAACCTCTTATCAGTTATGCACCAAGACACCTGTTCACTTATCTCCTTTTTTCATTTTAAACATTTATTATTAAGAGCTATTACAAATGAACATTGGACAAGGCAACACTAAAAGATGGTGTTATCTCCACATTTTTATTTTCCACATATCTCTCGTAAATCTTACCCGCTGGCTTTATCTACCTGCAATGTTCTCAATTTTGAGATCTGGTCTGATGAGGTTGACATATGGACTTTTGTTCCCTAATTCGACCCAGTTACTGTGGCTGTAAAAATCCTAAAAAAAGAAAAAAAAAAGAATTAAAATTAAGGAGTAACATAATATAATATTAATGATATTAAGGCTTATGTTTTAGATATATATATATATATATATATATATATATATGCCTAGTTCTGTCATGAAATGTTGGATGGCACATGGGTCCTTAACACAAACTGATGATATTCACAGCTTAACTACATTATATTGCCAAAAGTTTTGGGACGTCTGTCTTTACATGCACATGAACTTTAATGACATCCCATTCTTAATCCGTAGGGTTTTGGCAACCGCCAAACGCAGACTCATCCATCGGATTGCCAGACAGAGAAATATGATTCGTCACTCCAGAGAACACATCTCCACTGTTCTAGAGTCCAGTGGCACAGTGCTTTACACCACTGCATCAGACACTTTGAATTGCACTTGGTGATGTAAGGCTTGGATGCAGCTGCTTGGCCATGGAAATCCATTCCATGAAGCTCTCTACGCACTGTTCTTGAGCTAATCTGAAGGGCACATGAAGTTTAGAGGTCTGTAGCTATTTACTCTGCAGAAGGTTGGTGACTTCTGCACACTGTGCGCCTCAGCACGCCCCGACTGTGTGATTTTACGTGGCCTACCACTTCGTGGCTGAGTTTTTAGTATTTAGTAGTGAGAAAATTTCACGAATGGATTTATTGCACAGGTGGCAACCTATCACAGTGCCACGCTCAAATTCACTGAGCTCCTGAGAGCGACCCATTCTTTCACAAATGTTTGTAGAGTCTGCATGCCTAGGTGCTTGATTTTATACAACAGTGGCCATGGAAGTGATTGGAACACCTGAATTCAATGATTTGGAGGGGTGTCCCAATACTTTTGGCAATACTTGGCACAAACTGATTGGTACATGTCGCATCTGCAGCCAATGAGCTTGCTGATCACAACATTTAAATGGCTGGTTAGAGTTCACTATAGCAGTTTGCAGCGCGTTTTCAGAGTCCCTCTAAAACTCTTCACCTTCCTCAGCTCCACCTGTATAGATCTGCTATGGGTAATTTATATATATGGTTTAGTTGCAGCAGCAGTATGTCTCACATACTCACAGCAGCATATCAGCGTATGTTTTGGCAGTAGCAAGTTCCTGTACTTGCTCTGCAGCAGCAGCAATAATAATCTACGATAACAGCATAATCAACAGCAGAAGCAGCAGCAATGTAGCAGATCTATTCCGCCAAGACCACATACATTAACATTGTCATATCGAAATATATATATATATATATATATATATATATATATATATATATATATATATATATATATATATACACACACACAAACAAATATTTTATTCTTAGTTCATACTGTATTTTTAAAAGAAGCACAGTAAATGTGTAAATATGACAAATATTCTTAACTGAATGTCTTACATAAAATTAATATTGAAAGCCAATTTTTTATTAATTTTTTGCTAAAAAACATCTTTTAGAGAAACATGTGACATCCATAAGCAAAATAATTTCTTATAATAACTATATTTATGTGTTAAAATAGTTTAATGAGTAAAACCATATTCTTGAGCAATTTTGCAGCAATATGCTTGTCATAGTCACTGACTGTATCTCCCTCTCACCCACCTGTAGTGTGTGACACACTCGCCCTAGTGTTTCTCTGGCAGATTGAAGGTTGTCAGTGCGGACATTTGCTTTTATGGCTGCAGTTCCCTGAATGATGAGGTTGCGCCCCTCAGCGAAGGCCTCATTATTGAAGTGGTGTGGTGCACTGCTCATGAAATCACGGTCCACAAATCCATTCTGCATGTAGATCTGATTCAGTGCCGTACGGAACTTGGCACCCGAAACCTCACCTGTGGCCGTGCCCAGACACGCACGCAGCAGCTCTTCAGGTGATGAGCCCTGTGTTAAAGTGGAAAATTTAATTAGTTATCTACATTTTGAGTAGAACATGACATTTCTCAAAACAAAGTCATTATTTGTCTTCAGAAGAATTGCACAATATTCATGTTTACAGCTTTTTATGCCCCTATTTGTACACAAACTCACCGTTGGATTGAATACTCTTCCTTCTGATTCAGCCACTGCTTCACACACCTCGTGGATTTTTGCCATCACAGCAGAACTAGTAATGGTCACATGGGTGTTTCCGCTACCCCCGACTGACACAAAAGCCTGCACCCTGGACACTAGTGTGATCAGGGCCAGGACAGGCACTGATGACTTCATGATCATCTGAGTTAAGAAGAATAAAATTCAGCAATTTAATAATGCTTGCCTGTGCAAAAAAGAAAAAGAAAAAAAAAGAAAAGAAAAAAAAAACTATACTATGTGTCAAAAAAAAAATATGTAAAAAAAAACGTATTCATGTGTAAAAAATAAACTGACTAAACCAGTAGACAAATTAAATGAAACGAAGGAATTAAAATCACTAGAGAGAAGTGAGTGAAATTAATATATATTGTGATATTGCAAAGTATCCATCATATATAATAGAAAATGAATAGAATAGAATAGAATAGAATAGAATAGAAAAGAATAGAATAGAATAGAATAGAAATGTACACCTTATTACCTTCTATTCAAGGTACCTTCAATCTGTTTCTGTTCCTCCTGTCTGTCTCCTTGATTATGAATCATTGTTAGGCTCTGATGACATACATATACATTATGTCTTATCTCACAGTGTACAGAAGTTGTCATGCAATCAGGCTCAGCAAATGATTAACCATGATGAAGGAATTATATTATTAAGACATGGCTGCCTTTAAAATATTGTATCACATCACACACACAAAAAGTACAAATCATATACAGTAGCCTTCATTAAATGTGAAATAACATCCAAAATTGTTTTGAAACATCTACAGCAGTCATAAAACTAACCTGATGCTTACTGTTGAGTGAGGCTCCGATCCATAAAACCACCTTTGCTTAATTTTAATTTGCTTTAGTACTTTTCCAGCAAAGAGTTTTCCAGTGTATCATAATCTTCAGAAAAAATATTCACATTCCACAATAGAACCAAAATGTTCTTGCACGTTGAGGTCCCAGAAACTTCAAGAAGTTCTTCAAAATGATTGGCCATATGGCATTACAGGTTCAATGAATGTTCTTTATGCATTAATTATGTAATCAATTATTGTGACTAACTAGGCCAACGTTGGTCCTGGTGAACCACAGTCATGCAGAGTTTTGCTCCAACCCTAAACAAACACACTTGAACAAGCTAATCAAGGTCGTAAGGGTTACTAGAAAGCTACAGTCAGATGAGTTTAATCAGGGTTGGAGCAAATCTCTGCACGACTGTGTCTCTCCAGGACGGACGCTGGCAACCCCTGAACAGTATTCTTGTATTATTTACTTACTTCATTTAAATGTTTACCAAGAAAAAATTCCCTCATTAAAAAAAGTTTTACATATAAACTAACTTGTAAAATAACCAAATGAATCATCACGAGCTAATTCCTAAAGTGGCATCAGTTACTTTTTTTAGGTGTCAGTATAAGAGCAACCTATAGTTTACACACTAATATCCTTTCATATCTGAGTTACTTACATAACTGAATATAGACTGAGGAACTTTAAAAACAAAATCATAAGGTGCAGTTTATAATGTCCAATTAGCAATCCTGAATCATTTCTCTTTGAAAAGATGAATCACATGGTTCTTGATCCCCACAAGTATCTCAGTTTTCAACAAGTCAGTTATTATTCCATCATAATATGTCAGTAAATATGACTGTCATGTTTTGCTGGTCACTACAGACCAGCTGTCTGGCAGACATCTCCACATGGATGAAGGAACATCACCTGCAGCTCAACCTGGCAAAGACTGAGCTGCTCGTCCTCCCTGCCAATCCGTCTCTACAGCACGACTTCACCATCCAGCTTGATTCATCATCAATCACCCCATCAAGGTCGGTCAGAAATCTGGGAGTAACGTTTGATGACCAGCTGACCTTCACAGATCACATTTCAAAGACAGCTCGATCATGCAGGTTTGCGCTGCACAACATCAGGAAGATCAGGCCTTTCCTAACTGAGCACGCAACACGGCTCCTCGTCCAGGCCCTGGTCATTTCTAGGCTTGACTACTGCAATGCTCTTCTGGCCGGACTTCCAGCATGTGCAACCAAACCTCTTCAGATGATCCAGAATGCTGCAGCTCGTCTGGTCTTCAACGAGGCCAAGAGGGCCCACGTCACTCCTCTGTTAATCTCTCTGCACTGGCTACCTCTCGCTGCTCGCATCAAGTTCAAGGCATTGTCGCTTGCTTACAGATCTATCACACGCTCAGCTCCCTCCTACTTTCACTCACTCCTACGAGCCTACATCCCTACCAGACGCCTACGATCAATCAACGAGCGACGTCTCGTGGTTCCATCACAGAAAGCCACAAAATCACTTTCCAGATCATTCTCATTCACAGTTCCATGCTGGTGGAACACTCTCCCCACCCTCATCCGGAATGCAGAATCCCTGACAACATTCAAAAAACAGCTGAAAACCCATCTCTTCCATGAGCACCTAAACTAAAAAAATAAAATAAAATAAAAACCTTTCCCTTAAAACCCCACTTATCATGCTTATGCTACTCTGAATAATGCCTGAACTTCGTATTCTGAACACTTCCTGCGTTGTTGTTGTTTTTTTTGTTTTTTTTTTGCCTCTTCATGATGACTCGCTTAACTTAGTCCTGATTTGTAAGTCGCTTTGGATAAAAGCGTCTGCTAAATGACTAAATGTAAATGTAAATGTACAGAGAATTCAAAATATATAGGCCTATTCTTTAATTAACTGACACTCAGGAGAATACCGGAACAGGAATAAACACTAACCAAACATGCAGCATTAATGCAAGACAAAACTAAATGAACCACATGTGAATGTAATCAGTAACTAAGGGAACAAACTGGTACACACTAAGAAACTAGGGGTGCGTCTCAGTCAGCTCCCGAGCTCGTGAATCAGTATATCGTGTTCACAAATTCATGCACTGCACTGGTAAGGACGGTAAAGGTAGTAGTCTTGTAGTGACTCGCTACACATTGGGACACTGATGACTATTTCCGGTGACATGACAACGTCCTCATTGTACAACATTGTTGTGGTCCCGGCCAACCCAACACTCCATCACAACTTCTCCATTCAGCTAGGTTCATCAACCATAACTCCATCCAGGAGAGCCAGGAACCTTGGAGTTGTGATTGGTGATCAGATGAATTTCACAGATCACATTTCTAGAACTGCCCGGTCCTGCAGATTTACCTTATACAACATTAGGAGGATCCAGCCCCTCCTAGTGCCGATCTCTCTTTCGACAAGCCATCACTGACAGCGCTCTTTAATGCTTGCATCTCTGCATCCTCTACTGTGGCTCTCATGAAAACTTCCAGCTTTTTCTCAGAAATGGGAAGTTGCGATGTCACCCAATTCACCTCTAGTTCTTCTCCCATCCTCTTTCAGCTCTGTCAGTTAAAGGGATACTCCACTTTTTTTTATGACGCAGCGCCTGAAAATAGGTCTAATAGGTTAGACAAACTTAGTCCCGGTCACATTGGAAGTTACCGAGCTGGGGACTATTTTCAGGCGCTGCATCATATCATTATGCCTGCTGGACTCATGGTACGGCAGCAAAGTTTCTTGATTATTACGCAGGAATGAGAGTATAGTTCCTAGCCATATCAGCCTAGAAAATCGCAACTTTTCATTTTCCGTCGGTCTTAATACACGATGTAACTAAAGAAGAGTCAAGTTTTAAATAGGAAAAATATCTAAACTCTTTGGTCATTTTTTTTGAGAGAGATGCTAATGGTCTTGTCCGATTCAATGATCTATGCTAAGCTATGCTAAAAGTGGTACCGCCAGACCCGGAGTTCGGCTGAATGGATTCGAAAACGGTAAAACTCAACTGTTTAACTCTGGGGGAGGTGTAAAATGAGCCTATTTCCAAAAAAAGTGGAGTATCCCTTTAAGCACGTGTAACTGGTCTGTTGTCTGTGTTGTGTTTTGGTTGATATGAGAAGAACAAGACAGCATTCGCAGTTTCACCGATCTTTTATTCCTGATGTACAAACAAATGTAATCAGCCTCTTAGTGAGATTCGCCCTCTTTAACTCTATAAAACAAATGTGATGTACAGTTGTCACATGTGCTCTCGTTTCACATTTAGGCTCAGATGCAAAAATATATCTCAATCGGGGTGAAATGACAAAAATAACCACACAGATAGGTAAAATAATATTATATACATAGAGTGAAAATATAGACATAAAAGCAATGATTAAAATAAAGATTAATTTAGATTAACAGGAGCCCAAAATTACCTCACCTCTTCAGTGCGTCACCAATGCAAAGAGGAAGAGGAGGGGACAGAACAGGAAATTGTATTGACTCATGAAATCACATCAATTAAAGGGAAAGGTACTCATTTCACTTAGGCAGTCATATCAGGTTCATGTAAACGAACAATTTTGTGAGAATTCTAATAAACTATACATACATTTAACAGTACACTTTCTGTACCTGTTACACACGGCTCAGAGCATCAGCTATAGTTATTTCCCAGGTTTGTATGTTACATTGAGATTGTACCTCTGCAGACGTAGAAGCATTCTCTGAAGTCTCATCAGAGCTTGATGTAACGGCTTTCTGAAGATGCTTTCTAACGGTTTGTGGTCACTTTCAGTTGTGATTTCTTTCCCACACACGTACCGGTGGAATTTCTCACATCCATATACAACGGCGAGCAGCTCTTTCTCTATTTGTGTGTATCTGCTCTGACAGTCACTCGGGGCTGTAGACCCATAGGCCACTGGCCTTCCTTCTTGTAAGATCACCTCTCCAATCCCCTTTGAGCTTGCGTCCACCGACAGTGTTAGGGGTTTGCTGACATCATAGAACTTCAGGACTGGACTGTGAGTAATCATCTGTTTGAGTTTTTCAAAACTTCTCTTCTGAGCTTCCCAGTGCCATGATGTCTCTTTCTCCAGCAATCTTCTCAAAGGTGGACTGATGTCAGACAAGTTGGGGATATATTTAGCCAAATATTAATCCATCCCAAGAAATCTTTGCAGCTCCTGTTTGCCCTCTAGTGTTGGTAGCTGAATTACTGCTTTAATCTTTTCTTCATCTGGCTTTAGTCCCTGAGCACTGAGGATGTGCCTGCTGTATTTGATTTCCGTCATTCTGATTTTGCATTTGTTTCTGTTTAATTTTAGATTATTTTCCCTTTCCCTTCTCTTCAACTGTGTAACTCCACACCAATAAGTCATCAATGATGTTCACAACACCTTCCAGGCCTTCTATCATTTGGGCTATAATGGACCTTTGAAAAACCTCTGATGCTGAAGAGATCCCGAAGGGTAAGCAAAGAAAACGATATCGTCCAATGGGTGTGTTCATCGTACATAATTTTAAACTCTCTTGATCCAGATTGGTTTGCCAGAAGCCTTGATTTGCATCAAGTACTGAGAAGTACTTTGCGTTTGGCATTCTTGAGACCACCTCTTCTACAGTTAACATTGGATAATGCTCTCATTGTATCACTTTATTTAGATCTCTGGGGTCCATGCATATGTACTTTTTTTGGTGGGACCACAGTGACCATGCTGTTGACCCACACAGTAGGCTCAGTTTGCTTTACAATAACTCCCATCTGTTCCATTCTTTGTAGATATTCGATTACTCTATCTCTGAGAGCTACTGGAATCCTCCTCTATGCATGCACAACTGATGTCTGTGTTTATTTGTATGTGGTGTTCACTGGGTAAGCAGCCTAGTCTTACAAACAGATCATCAAACTCTTTGAGAATGTCATTATTTTTCTCAACTTGATACAGCCTTTTTACCATGCCTAACTTTTGGCAGGCAGCATGTCCAATAATTGCTGGTGCATCTCTCTGTATGATTTCAAATACAATCTTGTTAGTTTGTCCCATGTCCTCACAGGTGAGCGATTTCTTGCCTAATGGCTCCATCTTGTGGTCTGGGTAAGTTTCAGTCCAATCTTTTTCATTTTGAAATGTAATAGATATATTTGACCTGCTCTTGCTGTACTGTTCCACTGAACATATTCTCGCTCTGTTCAACTGTGCATTCTTTTACTCTGACTCATATGGCTCTTGGAAGTGCACATTTTAGTGAAGTGATTTCTCTTTTGACAGTTCTTACATGTTTTCCCAAAGGCAGGACAATTTCTATATCCATGCTTGTAGCCACATTTGCTGAATTCTTTTTTTTGTCAGCACACTCTGATTCGATTTACCATCTCGTTTCCTTGGCTTCACCGTGTATCTCCATCTCGTTGTTCAGCGCTTTCATCTGACTTGATGTAATCTAACTGGCCCTACAGATGTCGATGGCTTTTTCAAGTGAGAGGTCTGCCTCTCTCAGCAGTCTGCCTCTTAATTGATATTTTATGCCACATAGCCTACAATTCTCCGCGAGGGCATGAAGAACACATCGAATGTACGGTAAGTTTTTATAAGGTTTACAGAAGTCTTTAAACTTGTTTTTCAGTACTTGTATTTTGTCTTTCTCCTCTTCTGTGAAGTGAAATGTGTTACAGACTTTAAATAGCCTCTTCCCCTGCTACATGCAGAACTGCACCTGCACCTTCCCAGCAAACACATTTACGTTGTGGCAACGTCTGTGGCACGTTGCATTTATTCTGTGGCAACGTCACTGTCTACGTGCTCGCAACATTGTAACAACGTAGAATTGTAAGACGTGACAGGGCTGTAGAGACGATGTTCTGGCAATGAATTTTTTTATGCTAGATAGGTCTATAGATATCCCCCATTTAGCATGTTATGTTTTGTGGTTCATTTTTAATTAGTCATATGTTATAAAATTATATACTTTTTAAATATTGTTTATCCTTATTATTATTTATGGGCCTAACAGTAAATTCATTATAATCAACACCTGCAAGTGTACACTTTGAAGAGTAAAAATGACATAGAAGGTTAGCTAATTCAACTTGATTAAAACTGCATATGGTAATCAAATTGCACTTCCAAAAGTCATACATTTGTGAGAAGAAAAACAAACAAACAAACATATTATACAGAGAGTGGAGTCAGTGGACTAACGTTAACTAGCATGAGCAAACATGCGAAAATCTGGCAAAGAAACGAACGAGACGACAAATCAAAGGAAAAAATAAACAGGTGTGCGAGCAGCTACAAACATTTTTTTTTTATTTTTTTTTTATAAAAGTAAAAAAAAAGTAAAAAAAAAACATTAACGTGCAACAAGTAGGCGTTGCTGGCTGTTCAATGAGTGCTGAAATCAATTAACGTTACTCATCAAGTCCTTTTGGCATAAAGTTAAATATTTGTCATACCTGACCAGAAGATGTTCAAAAAAAATTCACATCAGATAAGGAAGTTGTAGGCTGTGTTTGAATAATTACGTATATTATTTAGCTGAAGTGAATTAAACGCAATTCTGACGTATCCTTGCTTGATGAAGAATGACGCCCGTTTCAATATGGGGTGAGATTTCGGTCACAATTCTGCGCGCGCAAGATCACATTTTGAGCGTGGAAAAGGGCATTTCGCACGCGCGTTAACTGAGTTTTGCGGAGAAATGTTCGTCTCGCAGATAAGAAAATATTGCGAGCGAACGAAAATCAATTTTGCATTTAAAATAAGTATTTGGATGTGCGCGGACGTTCTCTTTCGCGTGTGCAAAGTTTCACTTTCTTGCTCCTTTCATACCAGCCGTGAGCGCTCTCTAAGCGCAGACGGCTCGCTTGCTCAACACAACCCAGCGTTACAATATGCCATAATTCCAGCCAATCAGAGATGAGACTGCTAAATTCTGATTGGCTGGCTTGAAAACCAATCACAAGACTCCCTGCATCACCTACTGCGGATTCAGAGAACTAGTGCAGTAAATTCACAGATTCGAACTTCCCGGGTCAATAACTCGTGAGCTAAACGTTGTTACTGCACAAATGACACCTCTTTTTATAACAACACTTATTTTGTATAAATATCGTTTTGCATATATTCTTTATGATTATTATTTATGAAAAATATTCAATAATTTCACTGTAATTCACTGTATTGTTGGCAAATTCAGTTCACATCACTGCTGTCCTGATGGTTATACAACAACACTTATTTTGGTAAAATATATAGGCCTATTTTAAATTGTATATACAATTGTACTGTAAATGTATAATTTTTATGAAAATATTCAATAACTTCACTGTAATTCACTGTATTGTTGCCTAATTTAGTTCACACATCACTGCTGTCCTGAAGGTTATACTACAACACTTATTTTGGGAAAATATATATTTTAAATTTTATACAATTGTAAATGTATAATTTTTATGATTTTTATGAAACATATCTTTACTGTAATTCACTGTATTGTTGCTAAATTCAGTTCACACATCACTGCTGTCCTGATGGTTATACAACAATCGAATCTGTGAATTTACTGCCAACTTTACTCAACTGCACTAGTTCTCTTCCGACAAACATTACTTTTCTGGTCCCTTTTGTACAAACACAATTTTTCTCCCAGTAGGTGTTTTATATGGAACAATAGTAATATCATTCATAATAAAAAATCTTTGTACATGGAGAATTGGGTCCAACACAACATTTTAATTGTTAGCCAACTAATTGACAAAAATGGGCAATTTTACACCTACCCTAATTTTATTTCAAAATATGGTTTATTTGTAAATGAAAAAGAATTTAACAAAGTAATTAAGGCTATTCCTAATGGCATACTAATATTAAACAAATTTTCAGATGTAGATATCAATAATACATCTTTACAAAATCCTCAACTCTTTGTAAATGGTCTCTCTTTATTTGATAAAGGTTTTAATAACAACTTTATAAGAAACTCCTTTAATGTTGGATCCAGTCCTCCATGTAAATCAAAGTGGCTTAAACCTTATTGTATATCTTGGCGCAACATTTGGACTTTGCCCTATAAGTTTATTATTTCTAATAAAGTCAAAGAAGTAATGTACAAAATGATTCATAGATGCTATCCTGTAAATGCAACCATTAGTAGATATATTCACGCTGTTTGTGATAAGTGCACTTTTTGTAACACATCACTTGAAGACAGAAAAAGGGCAATATAAAAATAAATGTTCAATTTCTTTTTGGACTGACTTTAAAATAGATATGACAAAAAAAAATGAACAGATGTCTTGATTTAGACCCTCATGACATTTTACTTTGTTTCAAAAACCCTTTTTTTTCTGAAAAACAAAATTATATAATTAATCTTTTTATCATTTTGGCGAAATTTTATATTCATAAGACAAGAATAACTCAAAAGAAAACCTCCTACGGTATATTGCCTTCTATAACACTGATCTAACAATATATTTTGAAACTCTTTCAAACATGAGATCACAAAATAAAAAGCTTATAAAAACAATACAAATATTAAAGCTTTTCAAATACATATAAATGCCCTGATATTTTATACTTATATTTTTGTATTTGTTCTTATGTTTATGTTTATTTTATAATAATAATAATAATAATTATTATTATTATTATTTTGGTAAAATATTTTGAGCTGTATTGTCAATACTTTGTAACCATTTTGGGTTTTTTTTTTTTGCATTGTACTGAAATGTTTTTGTATTTGAACTGACTAAATAAAAATAAAATAAAAAATAAAAAAACTAGTTCTCTTCCGCAGTAGGTGATGCAGGGAGTCTTGTGATTGGTTTTCAAGCCAGCCAATCAGAATTTAGCAGTCTCATCTCTGATTGGCTGGAATTATGGCATATTGTAACGCTGGGTTGTGTTGAGCAAGCGAGCCGTCTGCGCTTAGAGAGCGCTCACGGCTGGTATGAAAGGAGCAAGAAAGTGAAACTTTGCACACGCGAAAGAGAACGTCCGCGCACATCCAAATACTTATTTTAAATGCAAAATTGATTTTCGTTCGCTCGCAATATTTTCTTATCTGCGAGACGAACATTTCTCCGCAAAACTCAGTTCACGCGCGTGCGAAATGCCCTTTTCCACGCTCAAAATGTGATCTTGCGCGCGCAGAATTGTGACCGAAATCTCACCCCATAGTTTCACACATACTCCGTGTGCAGTGCGTGTGCGGTGCGTGTTGCAGTGCATATGCAGTGCAGGAGCAGCACGCGCAATAGTGCTTTCACATATGCTGCGTTTGCAGTGCGTAACTGATCCGCTGCTGGCTATACCACAAATACATACTCTCAATTTGTATTTCAAATCAAGAAGTTATCAGCAACTTTTATTTAAAAAATGTTTTTTTTTTTGTCAGCATTGCGATTCTCTTTGTACACATATAGCCTACACTCTTTAATAGATGTATTCACGTTTAAACACAATTTAAACAACATATTATTAAATGCATTACTTCTATATATATAATTATATATTAAGTTGCTCAAGCAAGTGGTAAAATATTTTACCATGTAGCCTACTTAAAATCGCAAAGCCTACATTTTAAATTAAAACGTAAAATTGACAAAAACAGCAGACTCATACCCTTTCCTTGCATAATTTAAATCTTTATATAATAAATCTTGCATGTCACAAAGAACTTTTCGACCTCCACGAATGAGACGAGTGTTGTTCATTATGTCGCCTTGTTGAGGTAAATTGTATTTTCCATTGATTTACCCCGGTCTTAACGTCTCAGCATTGCGATTCTCTTTGTACATACACTCTTTAATAGACGTATGCACGTTTAAACACAATTTAAACAACGGCAGCCTATTAGTATTCAATGCATAGCCTACTTCTACTTATATTAAGTTGCTCAAGCAAGTTATTATTTTTATTATTATTATTATTATTATTATTAAGTTGCTCAAGCAAGTAATAAAATTTAACCATGTAGCCTACATATTAAATCGCAAACATTTTAAATTAAAACTTAAAATTGACAAAAACAGCCCACTTGCATGCCTTTTCTTTTTCATTTAAATTTTAATACAATAAATCTTGCATGTCACAAAGAACTTGTTTTTTTTACCTCCACGAATGAGACAAGTGTTGTATGTCGCCTTGTTGAGGTAAATTGTAGCTTTCCTTGCTTTACCCCGGTCTTGTGGAAAAAGTAGTATTTAATTAAATACATTTATGGTGAGATTACTACATTTTATTTAATTAATCGCATTTATGGTAAAATTTCTACATTTTCAGGTCAATAAGTGTTCATTTTGACCACGAAACATGCGCTGTCACTTTAATTCAGCGTTTGCAGCACAGCAAAAATAGACTCGGTGCGGAAACGATCGCTGCACTGCTGTATACGCACCGCAACTGGAACGGATCGACGGACTGCAACCGCGTGCAGTGTGAAAGCTCTGACCTGTTAACATGGGTACGGAAAAAAATACGCACCGCATACGCACTGCAAACGGAGTATGTGTGAAACGGGCGTGACGCCCGTTTCACACATACTCCGTGTGCAGTGCGTATGCGGTGAGTGTTGCAGTGCGTATGCGGTGCAGGAGCAGCACGCGCAATAGTGCTTTCACATATGCTGCGTTTGCAGTGCGTAACTGATCCGCGGCTGTACAAAATACATACTCTATTTGTATTTCAAATCCAGAAGTTATTAGCAACTTTTTATTTTAAAAAAGTTTTTTTGTCAGCATTGCGATTCTCTTTGTACACATATACACTCTTTAATAGACGTATTCACGTTTAAATGCAATTTAAACAACGTATTATTCAATGCATTATACTTCTATATAATTATATATTAAGTTGCTCAAGCAAGTGGTAAAAAATGTAACCATGTAATTATATTAAAATCGCATAGCCTACATTTTTCAATTACAGCTATAAAATTGACAAAAACAGCAGACTCATACTTTTTCTTTTGCATAATTTAAATCTTTATACAATAAATCTTGCATGTCACAAAGAACTTGTTTTTCCACCTCCACGAATGAGACGAGTGTTGTTCATTATGTTGCCTTGTTGAAATATGTATTTTCCCTTGATTTACCCTGCGGTCTTAACGTCTCAGCATTGCGATTCTCTTTGTACACATATACACTCTTTAATAGACGAGACGTATGCACGTTTAAACACAATTTAAACAACATAGGCCTATTATTCATTGCATTACTTCTACTTCTATTAGCCTAAGTTCCTCAAGCAGTGGTCAAATATTTAACCATGTAGGCTACTTATATAAAAATCGCAAACATTTTAAATTAAAACTTAAAATTGACAAAAACAGCCGACTCTCATATATTTTCTTTTGCATTTATTAATACAATAAATCTTGCATGTTACAAAGAACTTGTTTTTCCACCTCCACGAATGAGACGAGTGTTATGTCGCCTTGTTGAGGTAAATTGTAGTTTCCCTTGCTTTACCCCGGTCTTAAAGTGAAAATAGTATTTAATTAAATACATTTATGGTGAGATTACTACATTTTATTTAATTAATCGCATTTATGGTGAAATTACTACATTTTTAGGTCATTCTGTGTTCATTTTTTTGACCATGAAACATGCGCTGTCACTTTACGCCCGTTTCACACATACTCCGTTTGCAGTGCGTGTGCGGTGCGTATTTTTTTCCGTACCCATGTTAACAGGTTAGAGCTTTCACACTGCACACGAATGCAGTCCGTCCATCCGTTCCAGTTGCGGTGCGTATACAGCAGTGCAGAGATCGTTTCCGTACCGAGTCTATTTTTTGCTGTGCTGCAACGCTGAATTAAAGTGACAACGCATGGTTCGTGTTTAAAATGCACACAGATTGACATGAAAATGTAATAATTTTACCATAAATGCATTTAATTAAATAAAATGTAGGTTAGTAATCTTACCATGAATGCATTTAATTAAATAAAACCATTTTTCAGTCATCTTTTTATTTTAAGACGAGGTAAAGCAAGGAAAACTACAATTTACTTCAACAAGGCAACAAAACGACACTCGTGGAAAAACAAGTTGGTTGTGACGTGCAAGACTTTGTATAACGATTTAAATAGAAAAGGTATGAATCTGCTGTTTTTGTAAATTAAGTTTTAATTTAAAATGTATGCAATTTTAATATAAGTACATGGTTCAATATTTTACCACTGCGTGAGCAACTTAATATATAGGCTAATCTATATAGAAGTAATGTATTGAACGTTGTGTTACGACCTCTCATAAAAAATATCAACTCTGAGAGAAGAGACTACCTAAACAAGAACAAGTAAACGGCGGAATCAATGCAATTATTTATTTATTTACTCACCCACAACAGACGCCACAAAGACTCACAATAATAACGAACATTCCATCCAGTGAACGAAATATAAAAGCACGGACAACAACTAGCCTAACAAAGAAAACAAAAATACAATTCTAAAGACAATTGTTTAATCTGTCGACGCTTCTATTATTATTATTAGTCAGCTCCTTCAATCAAATCACGAACAGGTGCGTCGGAGAGAGCGCACGTACTACACGCTCAAAAAGATAGAGCGACGCCAAGACAGACAAGGGAGGATGTGTACAAAGAGAATATCCTAAAACTTTTTAAAATAAAAGTTGCTGATAGCTTATGGATTTGAAATAAAATGAGTAGGTCTATATGTGTTTGTTGTAGCTACAGCCGCGGATCAGTTACGCACTGCAAACGCAGCATATGTGAAAGCACTATAGGGCGTGCTGCTCCTGCACCGCATACGCACCGCAACACGGACCGCACACGCACTGCACACGGAGTATGTGTGAAACGGGCGTAATTCAGCGTGTGCAGCACAGCAAAAATAGACTCGGTGCGGAAACGATCGCTGCACTGCTGTATGCGCACCGCAACTGGAACGGATCGACGGACTGCAACCGCGTGCAGTGTGAAAGCTTGAACCTGTTAACATGGGTACGGAAAAAAATACGCACCGCATACGCACTGCAAACGGAGTATGTGTGAAACGGGCGTGATTTTCGCGCTTCAGGGCAGTGACGAGTACATGTTGTCCAGCGGTTGTCCAGACACCCTACGCACAACCTTAAGCAATGGCCCTGAACGGTGGTTTGATGTCAACATTGTGACAACGCTGTAACAACCTTCACCACACAACGTAGTTAGAGCAACCTTTTGGCCATGTTGTTAAAACGTTGTTAGAAGGTTGGATACGTTGTGCCAACGTTCTGTGCTGTTTGCTGGGTTCTTGGATTTCTCGGTTATCCCACTCTGGCCGTGGAGATGAGTTCGAATATCTGTATCCAACTCCAGGAGGTGGAGACAAGTGAGTGTTTTAAAAAATAGTGTTTGTCACTGAATCATTCATTTCAAAGATTTCAAACGCTGATTCATCCAATAACAAAACAAGTCTTGACGATGAATAAGACATTGACATTTATATATAGGCTATATATATATATATATATATATATATATATATATTTTTTTTTTTTATTAATAGGCTATATATTTTAAATAGACTAAAGCAATGACCATTTCGTCAGAACCTCTAATTTGCATGTTATGTTGTTTAGTTGTCTGAAGGTTTTTTTTTTTTTAAGAATCGAGGGAAAATTGCGATCTCCATTTCACACAAAAAAATTTGTACTTTTTTGTTTTACATAATTTATACAAAATCTTACGGAGCCCCTAAACTAAAGGGACGTGGTGGTCTAAAAAAAAAATTTTGCGTTCCCCTGAGAAACTTTGCGTTCCCTCGCAAAGATATTTGTGTTCCCTCGCAAAACTTTTGCGTTCCCTCGCAAAGCTTTTGCATTCCCTCACAAAAACTATATTGTGAGCTCGGACATACACTTTAATGTCCCGCTGGCAGTGTTTCAGACAGCTCCGTAGGCCTACATTAACAATTGAGTGTTTCATAGTGTTTGAACTTGGACTCAAATATAAAGAAATGCGGTCACTCAGTGCTTAACTCAAGGAGTTAAGTGAAGTTGGCAATATATTCACAGATTTGAACTTTGAACCAATATATTCACAGAAAGCCAATATTTGCCAGGAGAATTAAAGAAACTCTTGACACAATTATAGATGAGACACAATCAGGCTTTATGAGGAACAGGCACATCTCTAACAATATTAGACTAGTATTAGATATTCATGACTACTCTGACTTGATATCTGAAGATGGCTTTATCCTCCTCTTAGATTTCTATAAGGCTTTTGATACAATAGAACACCAATTTATTTTTCTATCTTTAGAGAAAATTGTTTTTGGGGACTTTTTCTGCAAAGCAATTAAAACCTTATATGTTAATGGCAATAGCTCTATCAAACTGAAAAATGCAACTTCCCCTATTTTAATCTGGAACGGGGCATTTGTCAGGGATGCCTGATTTCCCCTTATCTGTTTTTACTTTGTATGCAAATTCTCACAACTCATGTCGGTAACAGTGCTATACAAGGAATTTCTAGCGGGTAGGGATATCATCGTCAGTCAGCTTGCTGACGATACCACAATCCTTTAAAAAAAAATGCAAACCAGATACCTGTCCCCATTCAGTAATTAACCAGTTCTCAGAGGCCTCTGGTCTATACCTAAATATTAAATGTGAACTGTTGCCTTTAAAAGATTGTAATATACAAACTATTTGCAACATTCCGATCAAGGAAGAAGTTACGTACTTAGGTATTATTATTTCTAAAGATCAGAAAATGAGATGTCCGTTAAATTTCTCTCCAATTATTAAAAAAACTCATTGAACAAATTGAACCAGTGGTTGCAAAGGGACTTATCTCTAAAAGGCAGAGTGTTGCTTACCAAGGCTGAAGGGATATCCCGGCTTACATACGCAGCTCTCTCTTTAGACCTGGACTGTAACGAGGAGTCAGTGTCGTGAGGATCCATATGCAGCTTTATTAAAACAGAATGCAAGTCTAACAGGCAGAGTTCAATCACGGGCTTCAGACACAATGTAGATAAGGCAGAATCAAAGTCAGAGTTCAGGCTGGAGATCAGGGCAGGCGGCAAACACACAGGATAATCAAATGACAAGGCAGATGGAATCAGAATAGGCAGTGTAGCGACAATGGGTAGAAAGCAACCACCAACTAATCTTCTTTTTGAATATTAATTCAAATTCTCTACTTCTCGATGACTGAGGGGGGAAGATTTGTTCAGAACGTCTCATGATCATCACCGGTCTGACTAATTGAAGGAGCCCCCGGCACTAACACATAACTGGTCAATGGCTAGCTTTGTGGCCTAATATGGACTGGTTAAGATAAAGACAGTGTCCGCACATTCCAGAGTCAAATCACCAAGACCAGAGCCATAAGTCACCCATCCCGGTGCCAGAGAGTCTGCAAAAGACCCTTTAGAAGAAGAATCGACACCAGCAGATGTTACTGAAACCCCCGACAACATTCCTGAACCACCGCCTCATTAAGACCTCTGAACAAACAGAGTTCTGTCTCTTCACCAGAGAACTGATTCTTATCAATAACTATACATAAAATCATTCAAGAACAATTTTCAATGGACTCATGATCAAACAATCATGCAACTACCTAATCCTGGGTTGTTTCCACCACTTATATGTATATTTTAATAAGATAATATGTTTTGATCCCATTTAATTCAGGTAATAGTTATTATATTAACTATTAGAAGGAGTGAATGAATGAAAGTGTGTACTGTTTCATATCAATGCTATCTTACGAACACAACTAGCAAGATGGCTTGAATGATATCGGTGTAATATGTTTTGATCTTCTTTTAATTAGAAATCATGTCTAAACTGTGGCCCCTGTTCTCTCTGTTAGTAAGGAGAGCACAGATAAGCATGATTTACGATCAGAACTGAAAAGAACTTCACCTCCTAAATTCAGCCAGTGTCTAATTGGCCAGAACTCATCCTGGAGGTTGGACAAAGTTTTAGTTTAAAACCTTAGACCCAAAAACAATGCTCTCTCTCGAAGCTCTCTCTCGCTGCTCTCTCTCGCTCTCTCTCTCGCTGCTCTCGAAGCTCTCTCTCTCTCTATAGGAACCATGTAAACGCGCAAACGAAACAACCCAAATCAAGATCTGAAGAACATGGGTTAAATAGCTTCATTCAAGCCATCATCATCTACTCTCAATTTCCTTTCTTTTCTTAGTTTCATTTCTTTTCCGTTGTGAGTGTCGGTTCTAAGTTAAGTTTTGCGACAAGATTTCGAGCCACGTTTCTTCTGCAAAGCCAGCTTCAAACAAAGACTTTCATTCCGCCAGCACACCACGTGACTGACCACGTGATCCAGACATCAGGCACGAGGAGACCGAACGGACCGGGAAAACCCCTTTCACGCAACAAAAAGGGAATCCCCAAAAGCAAATACGCAAGTACCTCCATGCAGGCTAAAATCTTAACTGGTGTATTTATATAACTTTAATAACCTGCCTAAAACGATAGAAGGATTAAATTAATGATTGATGGTTCGTTCAGGTCATGTCTAGTGTATATGGAATCGTGAGATTTCATCCTTTCACTCTTAAACCCACTCTTTCCTCACTCTATCCCTTTCTGCAACGCGTATGAATGTGTATGTGTGTGTGTGTGCGTGTGTTTGTGTTAGATATTAGCTTTATGTGTTAGTAGTCTATATAATCAATAAAGTATTGTTTGTATTTGAAAAGAGATTACTCGTGTATGTGCTTATCAGATTTATTGTCTTGAACTTCGATTTAAGTTACCTATGCTGTTACCCTTAATTTACTTCGTAATTTATTGTTAGCTGGGGATTAATTCTTTCTTGACCAGGAAGATATTATATTTCCTAGAGTTAATACTTGTTTATGCTTTCTGTTCATTGGATGAACTGATAAAATGATCATACTATTGATTCTGCTACAGTAAATTCTGAAGATAATTAAAAATAATTAAAATATTAATTATTGGTCATATTCCGTTATGAATAATAATTAATAATATTTATACGTGGGCGTATAAACGCTACATTTAAATGGTGGAGAAGAATGCGGGAAGTTTAACCTAAATTGTAAGCATATACGAAGTAATTATATTTTCATAGTATGCGGAGGAGAGATCCGAACCTCCGAGTCTGTGTGTATGACGTATGCAGCGAGCGCCGCGCGCCCTGTTTGAATGAATGTGAATACACAGAGAGAGCTGTTACTCTAGTCTAGGCTGCCTGCCTATTTTTATTTTATTTTAAACTGCAGTAAAATAACCCAAGATATAAGATCTCACACAATGATAAGGTAAGGATTGAGCGTGTCCCTCAATTTCTGAAATACTTATAGCTTAAGACGTCTGCGTGTTCCAGAGTCTTTCAAATAGCTATAACGTTATGTGTGTTTGTATCAGTCAGAGAGCTGAATGAAATTAAAACTGCAGTAATTAAAATAACCATGTAAAGGACGGATGAGCGTGTTCCTCGTCTAACGTTCCTTATTTATCTGATTGTCACTCAGTGCGTGTTCCACTGCAAGGACGAATATTCTCCTCACAGATTAGTCTTTATTTCTCAGGTTGTCCGTGCGTGTCCCACGGCAATCCCCGTGATAAACTATAAGCTTATCTGTGTCAGTTCAATTAATTCTCGCGTAAACACTGCGTATGTCCGAGTGTAGTTGAATAGGAATTATTTAAAGTTGTGTTCAAGTAAAGCTTGACGTTGAAACTTAACCAACAGTTAGGAACCCTGTTGTTTTTGTGTGCTCAGATAACATTGCACAGAGACGATCCGCCGAGATCGCTATTGTTCCATCTATTACAGCGCAAAGCTGCCCTTTAAAGTTAATCTCACTCTTAAACAACTGAGTGAAGCCCCACGTCGTAAAAACTACGAGTGGTGTCCTTTATTTGTATTTTTGAAATGCGCCGACATTTCACGTAATATGATCGACGTGTATATTCTTTGAACATTGTTGAAATGTGCCGACATTTCATGTAACATGCATTACTGTTTACAAACTGCAATTCACATGTTTGCCCACTAGCGTTGTTTTGTCGCCATAGTTACAATCGTGACACGGAAGTCTTAACCAACGCTTCCGGGGGAACTCTGACCCTCGCATGATCAGAGCCACAGCAAAGCCCTGACCACAGTGTAAACAAACCCTTTGGTGGCTAAGCTAGCTGCTAACCCTTGGCTAAGCTAACCTAACCTAGGCAGTTGTTTACAGTGAGGCCTATATGCTAAAGCCTTAAGCATTATTTACGTTTGTCATTTGTATTAACATCAGTGGTTAAATACAGTGTCTGTTTGAACAACGTTAAAGTGATTTAACCATTTAAACACCTTGATTTTTACACCTGTTGGTCTTTTCTTCTTTCTTATTTTACCTGTCTAATATTTTAATTACCCATATTTTCCGTGAAAAGGAAATTTCGTTTGCAATTATTAATTTCGTTTACCTGCATTTTACTTGAAAAAGAAAATACTGGTTTATGATTATTAATTGTCAAATTCTAATTTGATTTAAAAAAGGAAATTAAAATTGAAAATCTATTTTTCTAAACAGGTAATTTCTAATGATTTCTAGATTTATTTTTAATAAATCTAATTTCATAATTTTCATAATTTCTAAATTACTCTTTTAGATTTAATCACTTAAGGTGAATACGTTTTGAACTTTGAAAGTTAAGTAAACTTATTCAACCCACATTTCCCTATTTCAAATATTGTTAGACTCCTACTTGCTCATTTATTGTTATTGCGTTGTAACCTCCTTCTCAAGTTGTGGTTATAAACTTAACCATTCTATTTTACCCATTTACCTCTTTTTGTCGCTGTGGAGCGACACACCTGAGCCTCAATAGGAGACATTGGTATCTCACTACAAGTTTCAAATAAATCAGAGATAACCCTCTCTTTACAAAGCTTTATTTTTGAATGTTTAGTTGGTTGGCAACTATCAATTCTATACTTGTAGTTCGACAAAGGCTCCAGAGCCATTTGTGGATCCAATCTCCTTCCCTCCTTTCCTTCTTACATCCTTCCTGTTCTGTCCTGATTTCCCATCCTTCACATTTGTAGGAAACAAACCTGGAAGAACCATCAATCGAGTCTAAAGAAAGAGAAAGATAATTTTTCCAAAGAAAACAATTATTAGGTATTTGATTTATAATCAAACCCTCTCTTGTTCTCCATACTCTCTCTGTCTTTGTAAACGCAATTTACAATTTAACATCTTATCCAAGATCAATTAACAGAGACCAGTGTTGAGCAACCGTCGCCTTCATAGCATCCCAGCTGTAAGCGGTCCAACTGACGGTGTGTGGTGTCAATCCTGTAAAACTCGGAAAAAGGTATCAGCATTATTATTGTATTATTTTTCCTTGTAAACATAAGCAATAATATTGTTTACCTTTCTGGAAACAGATTCTCACCGATAGGAAGCATTTACGAGAAAAATAATATTTCTCCTACTTAAGAATTTTCTTTCTTGTTTTATTGAAATTGGTTTTAACCTCTCTCTCTTTTTTTCCCCTTACTCAGTTGAGTGACACATCACGAGTTTAAACCAGCTTTTCAAAAAAAAAAAAATCCTTTCAATTGAGATTTGTTTTAACCTTTTTCTCTCTTTCCCTCACTTAGTTGAGTGACAAAGTTTCCACATCACTAACCTACCTGTCTACACTGAGACCAACACTTAGACATTACAACACTTCACTATTGTTGTACAGTCACTGAAACGACACTTAGCTGTTCAACCACATATAGGCTTACACCCCACACAGATCTGTGTCAGTCTCTTCACCCCAGCGTGCCAACATGTCGTGGACAACAAACCCCACTGACGTGGACGCCTGGCTCGGAGGCATTGCAGACTGCCTCACACCAAAGACATTTGAACTGTTATTATTTTTAATAATAATCATAACGCTGAGAAGACTCCTGACACATGATTCAAGCCAGAATCAGAACCACAACCACGCGGAACTAACCAAGATTATCTGTTCCCTAAGCAATGCCTTCACAGCCCAGCTGACACTAAGCGACAAGCACATCACCCACCTTCAGGAGGAGCTGACACGTGCCCAGAGCTGCATAGACAAGCTGGAAGTGAAAGTCCAGGACGACTTCAAGCTTCAGACCACTGAGTTCCTGAGAGAGCTGATGCACACTCAACTCTGCACTGACCAGCTCAAAGTGAAAGCTCAAGTCGAACTCGAAGTGCCCGACAAAGTGAAGCAAGAAACAAAGAAGCAAGTTTACAAGCTCCAAGAAGCCCTTGCAGTCACTGAACGTGACAAACAAGAATTAAAGACTGTCCAGAAGCACCTGGTAAACCAACTCCAGTCTGCTGAACACCAGCTAGAGAAAGCTAAAGCTGACATTAAAGTCAAGAACTCTAAGATCATTGCTCTGAAAGACCACCTGGAAAGGTGCAGTGCTGAAATCGACCATCTGACCCAACAGCGAGATGACGTCAACGACGAGCTCTACACGGTCAGAGATGAACTCCAGCACATTTTCAAACAGAAACCAGAGCCAAGAAGGGAGAGACCTCCCTCAGCATCACCACTGCTGAGCAGAACAGAGTCCTCCATCCAAGAACTGGCATACAGTGAAAGAAGTGAATGGCCACAACCCGAAAGGTCACCAGCCTTCACCACAGAACTGTTCACTGCCAACAAACAAAGAGAGCTCATTCAGGCAGACTCCAAAGCTGCACAGGGGATGACCTGTAAAGATCTCAACCAGCTGGTTAAGAGTATCACTCAGTTCAACCTGAACTCCACGGAGGGCCCAGACATCCAGGCCCACATCCGAGATATCAATTTCCACCTAGAGGTGAGACCACATGTGACTGACAGAGACAGGTTTTACATCCTCAGATCGACATCCACTCCAAAGGTACGAAGCTTCCTAGACCGACAACCTGCTCATGTCAAGTCAAACTACCAGCTGCTATGTGGGACACTGATTAAAGAATTCACAGGCCCAGAGTCGGAACATGGTGTGTTAATCGCTTTGGAAACTAAACAAGGTCGGCAAGAGACTCCTCAAGCCTACTACCACCGTTTTCGACAAGCCTTCTTTGGTGCACATAACTCACCTGAACATGAAGAGGATGTGAATTTCAAAAACCTCTTCCTGAGAAATCTGCACCCCGGATTGAGTTATTATCTTGGTCTCGAGGCCTGCGCAGACACAATGACAATTCAACAGCTGCGTGACCTGACACACAAGGCCCACATCAAACAGAAGATGTCCTCAAAGAAAGGTTTGAAAACATCCACAATTTCAAACTCCTTCAGCCAAGACACAAGCCTTGCACTGGAAGACAACCAGTGGCATGACAACACCACAGTTCTTCGTAAGAAGCACAGAGAACGTGACTCCCATGCCGATGACAGCTACCACACCAACCGCATGGAAAAGACATGGAACCACTAATGAGGCAACGGGAAGTGTTCCTAGAAAGCAGGCTGAACACGGATGACCAACAAGATGAGTCAAATTTGCTATGACTAGCGATGGAACGGAAGACCCACGACTCATCTGATACACCTTCATAATGAAGATGACAACCACTTGTTCTACAACAACACAGAACAAAGTGGTCTCTCACAGCCAACCACTGACAAACACCCAGAGGTACCAGAAAACACCATCCTGGTTACCCATCACTCATAAAGAAACCACCAAACGAGCTCCAACTCAAGAACCATGTGTGTGCTACAGCAACAACAGTAAGCACAGAAGATCAGAAAGGCTGTCACAACCAGAAGGCATCATCGGAGGAATGCAACAACGGAGACCAAGTTTCGCACTACAGCTTCACGCATCCATGCCAAACTACCTCCCCATGTCTGCCAGAGAACTTCCTGCCTTACTGGTTTGACCCCCAGCAGATCACAGAAGATCCTTTCTCCAAGGCAAAGAGGCAACAAGCTCATCAAAGCTAAGCCATCAAGCAAAGGGGGGAGCAAAACAGACTGAAACAGATCTGACCATACATACATACATACATACATGCATGCATACATGCATACACTACACAACACCCCTAACATACTCACTAACATATAGAAGTTAACCACCTCTACCGTGCAAAACACGCAACAAACATGTTTTCTCCCACAGGTAAAAACTAACTTCAGGAACTAGCTTAACAACGTAGCTACACTTACCATAGGAAACATGGTAACTACCCATCCAACAAGTACACCTGAGAACACCTCTCATTACATCGTGATACCCGACACCTTAGCTGCGCAACAGTAGTTATAAGTCATACCAGGAACACTCAACTGCTTTGTTTTGTTTTACCTCTTCCTTCCTTTCCTTCTTCTTTTATTAGGTAAAATGCCTGTCCACCCTATAAGGGTCAAGGTCGCAATAATAGGATTGACACACCACGCCTAATATTTGTAAGTCACCTTAAAACGAATGTGAGCCAGAGAACTCCCTGCATCATTCGTATCACAAATTGAAAGGTAAATTGGTCCAAACCTAGAACAATTTAGAAGAGAATAAAACAAACAAATCAAATTTAATCACAAAATTGATTAATCACCGTCCCAAAACGAACTAGGATAACGGTCCTAAGATTGAACTAAACTTTATTCAACGTGATTAACTACATTGAGAGAGTGAACCTGTTTATGCCTAGGTAATCTAATGTCCTGCACCAGTAAAGTGACCAGTCATGGAGGTGTTGTCTTGTTGTTTGCTGTGTGTGTTTGCTTCCTCTACCCATTTCTCCAGCGTTCACCGATGTCTTCTACTCAACACATCGTCGAACGGAGGGGGGATATGTAGCGACAATGGGTAGAAAGCAACCACCAACTAATCTTCTTTTTGAATATTAATTCAAATTCTCTACTTCTCGATGACTGAGGGGGGAAGATTTGTTCAGAACGTCTCATGATCATCACCGGTCTGACTAATTGAAGGAGCCCCCGGCACTAACACATAACTGGTCAATGGCTAGCTTTGTGGCCTAATATGGACTGGTTAAGATAAAGACAGTGTCCGCACATTCCAGAGTCAAATCACCAAGACCAGAGCCATAAGTCACCCATCCCGGTGCCAGAGAGTCTGCAAAAGACCCTTTAGAAGAAGAATCGACACCAGCAGATGTTACTGAAACCCCCGACAACATTCCTGAACCACCGCCTCATTAAGACCTCTGAACAAACAGAGTTCTGTCTCTTCACCAGAGAACTGATTCTTATCAATAACTATACATAAAATCATTCAAGAACAATTTTCAATGGACTCATGATCAAACAATCATGCAACTACCTAATCCTGGGTTGTTTCCACCACTTATATGTATATTTTAATAAGATAATATGTTTTGATCCCATTTAATTCAGGTAATAGTTATTATATTAACTATTAGAAGGAGTGAATGAATGAAAGTGTGTACTGTTTCATATCAATGCTATCTTACGAACACAACTAGCAAGATGGCTTGAATGATATCGGTGTAATATGTTTTGATCTTCTTTTAATTAGAAATCATGTCTAAACTGTGGCCCCTGTTCTCTCTGTTAGTAAGGAGAGCACAGATAAGCATGATTTACGATCAGAACTGAAAAGAACTTCACCTCCTAAATTCAGCCAGTGTCTAATTGGCCAGAACTCATCCTGGAGGTTGGACAAAGTTTTAGTTTAAAACCTTAGACCCAAAAACAATGCTCTCTCTCGAAGCTCTCTCTCGCTGCTCTCTCTCGCTCTCTCTCTCGCTGCTCTCGAAGCTCTCTCTCTCTCTATAGGAACCATGTAAACGCGCAAACGAAACAACCCAAATCAAGATCTGAAGAACATGGGTTAAATAGCTTCATTCAAGCCATCATCATCTACTCTCAATTTCCTTTCTTTTCTTAGTTTCATTTCTTTTCCGTTGTGAGTGTCGGTTCTAAGTTAAGTTTTGCGACAAGATTTCGAGCCACGTTTCTTCTGCAAAGCCAGCTTCAAACAAAGACTTTCATTCCGCCAGCACACCACGTGACTGACCACGTGATCCAGACATCAGGCACGAGGAGACCGAACGGACCGGGAAAACCCCTTTCACGCAACAAAAAGGGAATCCCCAAAAGCAAATACGCAAGTACCTCCATGCAGGCTAAAATCTTAACTGGTGTATTTATATAACTTTAATAACCTGCCTAAAACGATAGAAGGATTAAATTAATGATTGATGGTTCGTTCAGGTCATGTCTAGTGTATATGGAATCGTGAGATTTCATCCTTTCACTCTTAAACCCACTCTTTCCTCACTCTATCCCTTTCTGCAACGCGTATGAATGTGTATGTGTGTGTGTGTGCGTGTGTTTGTGTTAGATATTAGCTTTATGTGTTAGTAGTCTATATAATCAATAAAGTATTGTTTGTATTTGAAAAGAGATTACTCGTGTATGTGCTTATCAGATTTATTGTCTTGAACTTCGATTTAAGTTACCTATGCTGTTACCCTTAATTTACTTCGTAATTTATTGTTAGCTGGGGATTAATTCTTTCTTGACCAGGAAGATATTATATTTCCTAGAGTTAATACTTGTTTATGCTTTCTGTTCATTGGATGAACTGATAAAATGATCATACTATTGATTCTGCTACAGTAAATTCTGAAGATAATTAAAAATAATTAAAATATTAATTATTGGTCATATTCCGTTATGAATAATAATTAATAATATTTATACGTGGGCGTATAAACGCTACAGCAGACAGCAAAGAATCAGAGTCCAGTAAACATTCCAGGTCATACACGGGAAATCACACACGGAATAAACGCTCAGAAATGTTTGCATGGCAAGACAAGACTTCACAATGAGGAAGCTGGGAGAACAGTTTAAATAGGAGAGAGTCAATGGAAAACACCTGTGAGTCAATGGGAAACACCTGTGAGTGAAATCAGTCACAGGTACGGGGCATATGGGAAATGAAGTCCACAGAGTTAGTACTCAGGTGATGGTGACCTCTGGTGGTGAGCGGAGGGAGCCACAGAGGCTGAATTCATGACAGAGCCCCTCCCCTGTGAGCGGCTCCTGACGCGAGGAGGCAAACGACGCCGGGGTCTTCCTCGAGATCTTGGGGTAGGTTTGTCCGGGTGGTCTCTGTGGAAATCAGTAGTGAGTGAAGGGTCTAGAACATCATCAGCATTGATCCAGGACCTCTCCTCTGGACCATATCCCTCCCAGTCCACGAGGTACTGGAGGAACCTGCCCCGACGACGAGAGTCCAGGATTTCGTGGACCCGGTAAGCCTCCTGGCCGTCGATGATGATGGGAGGAGCTCTCTGGTCACCAGCCTCATCTAGGACCTCCTCTCCACTCGGACCACCAGCGGGCTTGAGCAAGGAGACATGAAAAGTGGGTGAGATACGGTAATGGTTAGGTAAGGCTAATCTAAATGAAACTGGAGTGATTTGTCTAATGATTTTGAAAGGACCCACGTACCTGGGACTGAGCTTCTTGCAGGGTAACCGGAGCCGTATGTCACGGGTGGACAACCAAACCCATTGCCCTGGTTGGTAGTTGGGATTGGTTCGCCGATGACGATTGGCCTGTTCTCTGGTGCGATGAACTGCTCTTTGTAGATGGACATGAGCACTGTTCCACGTCTCCTCACTGCGTAGTAACCATGAGTTAATTGCAGGTAAGTCCGAGGGTTCTCCAGACCACGGAAACAATGGGGGTTGGAAGCCTAGGATGCATTGGAAGGGGGTGAGACCTGTAGATGGCTTGCAGAGTGAATTTTGAGCATACTCGGCCCATAGCAGATAGCGACTCCAGTCGGACTGATTCTTCTGGCAATATGAGCGAAGGAAACGGGTGAGTTCCTGATTTAATCTTTCCACTTGACCGTTGGCTTCAGGATGGTATCCGGAGGTTAGGCTGACATTAATGTTCAGTAGCTGACAGAAAGCGGACCAGACTCGGGAGGTGAACTGCGGACCCCGATCAGAGACTACATCCTCCGGTAGACCATAGAATCTAAATACATTATTGCAGAGAACTTCAGCAGTTTCCAGGGCAGTGGGGAGTTTGGGAAGAGGTATCAGTCTGCAGGCTTTAGAGAAGCGATCAATTACCGTGAGAATGGTAGTGTGGCCCTGAGAGAGTGGTAGGTCAGTCACGAAGTCAATGGCGATGTGTGACCATGGTCTTTGTGGGATGGGTAATGGATGAAGAAGGCCAGCAGGTAATTGACGCGGAGATTTGGAGGTATTGCAGACGGTGCAATTCTGAATGAACGTGATGGTGTCCGATCGTATAGAGGACCACCAGAACTTATTGTTGAGGAGTTGTACTGTAGCCGTTATACCTGGATGACCGGAACTAGGGTTATTGTGTACCATTTGCATAACTCTCTGTCTTAGGGCCTGTGGAACGTACGTGAGGTTTGGTGGGGTCTCGGCCGGTGGTGGCTCGGTGACCTGGGCTTCTGCGATTTCGGTTAGTATGTCCCACTGCACAGGTGCGAGAATGATAGTGGATGGGATGATGGGTTCTTGATCTGGCGATAGGAGGTCCGACTCATGAAGTCGAGAGAGAGCATCCGCCTTAGTATTTTGAGAGCCTGGATGATAAGTAACTTTGAAATCGAACCTGGTGAAAAAGAGTGATCATCTGGCTTGTCGATGGTTGAGTCGTTTGGCTGATTTCAGATACTCTAGGTTACGATGATCAGTGAGAACAGTGAATGGATGTTTAGCCCCCTCCAGCCAGTGACGCCACTCCTCGAATGCTGCCTTCATTGCGAGAAGTTCGCGGTTGCCAACATCATAATTCTGTTCGGTGGAGTTCAATTTACGGGAGAAGAACGCACAGGGGAAAAGTTTGGGAGGTTCACCCTGGCGTTGTGAAAGCACTGCCCCAATGCCTGTGCTGGAAGCATCTACTTCCACTACGAATTCACGTTCGGGATCGGGATGGTGCAGGATGGGAGCGGTTGTGAATTTCTCTCTTAGTGAACGGAATGCTGCTATAGCTGCTGAAGACCAGGTTAGACGTTGGATTCCTTTTTTGATCATGGATGTCATAGGGGCAGCGATACTGCTGAAGTTACGGATGAACCGCCGATAGAAATTGGCAAATCCTAAGAAGCGTTGTAGTTCCTTGAGAGTGGTAGGTTGGGACCAGTGAACTACCGCCTGTACCTTCCTCTCGTCCATGGCAACCCCTCCAGAGCTAATCACATACCCGAGAAAGGAGATGGTTTCCTGGTGGAACTCGCACTTCTCTGCCTTGGCGTACAGTTGGGGTTGAATGAGACGTTTCAGGACTGCTCTGACGTGTTTAACATGCTCCTCATAAGTTTCGGAGTAAATCAGGATGTCATCAATGTAAACAATTACCCCTTGGTTCAGCATGTCTCTGAAAACATCATTAATGAAAGCCTGAAACACGGAAGGACTATTGGACAGGCCGAACGGCATAACAAGATATTCGTAATGCCCCGTCGTGGTGGAGAATGCGGTCTTCCATTCGTCCCCTTCACGAATGCGAATGAGATTATAGGCACAACGAAGGTCCAGTTTGGTGAAATATCTTGCTTGTCTGAGTTGTTCGAGAGCTGCCGGGACGAGTGGTAGAGGATAACGGAACTTGGTTGTGATGTCGTTGAGAGATCGATAGTCGATACAGGGACGAAGACCTCCATCTTTCTTCTTGACAAAGAAGAAGCCTGCTGATGCGGGTGACGAGGAGGGATGGATGAAACCTTTGGCGAGTTCCTCCTGAATGTAGGATTTCATAGCTTCTGCTTCAGGTTGTGACAGTGGAAAGACTCTGCCCTTGGGAGGTTGTGATCCTGGGAGGAGATCTATGGCACAGTCACTGGCTCTGTGAGGAGGTAAGTGTGATGCTTTTTCCTTGCTGAACGCTTCGGCTAGATCCTGATAGACACTAGGCAGTGAATCTGTTAAAGAAGTCTCGCTCCTCTTCTTGACAGGCATGTTGTGAAGACAGTTGTGAAGACAGAACTCTGACCATTGAGTGATTTGTTTCTTAGTCCATGAGATAGAGGGGTTGTGCAGCTCCAGCCAAGGAAGACCGAGGATGATGGGATTTTGTGGTGATTGAAAGACAAACAGACGGATGGTTTCAGTGTGGAGGACTCCGGTGCTCAACTGCAGATCTTCAGTGGTGAATTTGATACAACCGGAGCCCAGAGGTCGGCCATCTAGCGCTGCGACTGCCAAGTGAGAGTCATAGGGAACAAGGGGAATATTATTATTTTTTGCAAAAGACATAGATGAAGTTTCCTGCAGCCCCCGAGTCAATCAATGCTACTGTCTCAATGATTCTCCCATTTATCTCCAGAGTGACTGCAATCTCTAAACTAGTAGTGGATTTGGGAACTGAACTCACCACTGTGGGATTGCGGGGTGGACGAGTAGGACAGGTTGCTCTTAGATGTCCCGGTAATCCGCAGTACAAACATAAGCTCTGTCGAATGCGTCTCTCTCTCTCCTCCTCGCTGATGCGTGTTAAGCCAATTTGCATGGGTTCTACGTCTGAATTAACTGTTGAAAGTGTCATGGAAGAAGTGGGCAGGCGGTTGGTGCGACGAGATCGAAGGAGATTGTCGATCTTGATGGACAGCTCGATGAATTGCTCCAGTGATTTTCCCTCATCGCGACAGGCAAGTTCAGACTGTAACTCCATAGACAAGCCTTTACGGTAGTGTAGCTTGAGAGGATCATCTGGCCACCCCGTCTGAGCTGCGAGAGTGCGAAAGGATAGAGCATAATCCGCTGCCGAACTCCTTCCTTGCCGGAGAGATAGCAATTGCTCACCCGCTTCCTTTCCTCCAACGGAGTGCTCAAACACCTCTTTGAAGCGTTGAATAAAAGCTCTAAATGAAGGGAAGGTTGATCTATCCTCACTCCATACTGCAGTAGCCCAATCCAACGCTCTCCCCGTGAGAAGCGAACACACAAATGCAATACGATTCTCATCTGCAGGGTACAACATGGGTTGCTGATTGACAAACATAGAACATTGAAGTAAGAATCCCTTACATCTGTCTGGAGATCCATCAAATTTTTCCGGGAAGGCGAGACGAGGGCTGGTGGTATTGGGAATAGCATGTGCCTGAGGTGGAGTGGGGGGTGGAGCAGGATCGCTGGGTACTTGGAGACGAAGTGTTTGTAATGCCTTTACCAGTTCCTCAGTAAGCAAGGTTAATCGGTTGAGCTGCTCCTGGTGTGTGGCCAGGACCGATGCTTGAGCCGTGACCTCGGTGGTGAAGTGGTAGAATGCTGCTGGATCGAGCTCTGGCGAAGTCTTCTGTAACGAGGAGTCAGTGTCGTGAGGATCCATATGCAGCTTTATTAAAACAGAATGCAAGTCTAACAGGCAGAGTTCAATCACGGGCTTCAGACACAATGTAGATAAGGCAGAATCAAAGTCAGAGTTCAGGCTGGAGATCAGGGCAGGCGGCAAACACACAGGATAATCAAATGACAAGGCAGATGGAAAAGTCCAGTAAACAGTCCAGGTCATACACGGGAAATCACACACGGAATAAACGCTCAGAAATGTTTGCATGGCAAGACAAGACTTCGCAATGAGGAAGCTGGGAGAACAGTTTAAATAGGAGAGAGTCAATGGAAAACACCTGTGAGTCAATGGGAAACACCTGTGAGTGAAATCAGTCACAGGTACGGGGCATATGGGAAATGAAGTCCACAGAGTTAGTACTCAGGTGATGGTGACCTCTGGTGGTGAGCGGAGGGAGCCACAGAGGCTGAATTCGTGACATGGACAGTAAAATCTGTAAAGACATTGATAGAATGCTTTTTGACTACATTTGGAAAAATCTTACCCATTATATCAAAAAAAGTGTTGTTATGAATAATTATGAATCTTGTAGGCTCAACTTTTTGGACTTTGGTCTCGATTTTGAATTTTATTCCCCACTATATATTCTCTCGCTTTGGTCTGGGCTTTATTTTGAACTGTTACTACAATGTGGACAAACTCCCTGTAAAACTGTCCACTTTTCACAAGCAGGTCCTTTTAGCTTGGTCTCTAATTTATTAGCATAACTTCTCACCTCACAGATATCTAATTTGGAATAACAGAGATATTTTATATAAGAACTATATAAGTCACTCTTTTTTGAGAATTGGGTACTCAATCAGATTCTGCTGGTGGACCAGCTATTTAATGGAGAGGGGCGAGTTTTTATCAACATATAACATTCCAGTTACGCCAAGAGAATTTGCTATTGTATTTGACGCCATTCCATCAGGCACAGTCATGCTTTTTAGGTATACTGGCAGACTTCCACTTACTTCTGTCTCCCTCCCCGATGTGGCTGAATCACCAGTTGGAAAAATCCTCAAAATAATAAGAACATTCGTGCATTATTTCAGAAAGAAATTGTTTCTATTCCAAATGTTACATTTTATTGGAACCGATTTGTAAATGACATTGACTGGAAAAAGGTTTGGATGATTCCTCACAGATACTTGATAGTAAACAAGGTGAAAGAAGTGTCGTTCAGAATAATTCACAGATATTACCCTGCTAACCATTACATGGTTACATTTAAAAGAGACATCAATATAAACTGTTCTTTTTGTGAAGACCACCCAGAAACTGTTTTGCACCTCTTTTGGTATTGCTCACAGACCAGAATATTTTGGCAAAACTTCAGCAGATTCATCATTGACCATATTTATAAAGACTTTACCTTATTGTGGATGAATGTTGTATTTTGCTTTTATAGAAGTCAAAGTAAAGAAAATATGTACCTCAATATAAATTTATTAATTCTTTTGCCAAAATTTCACATTCATAAATGTAAATTCAGCACTAAAAAAACTCATTTTGTATTTTTTCTCCATGAAGTTGTACATTATATTAATCTGATTTCTGGCTCCAACAACAAAAAGGCAGTTAAAACTGTCAACATATGGTCCTCTTTCTATTTGTAATGGCACATAAGCTTCCCCTGGCAATATTGTATTGTAATCTGTTTACATACTATAATCTTGTATGTTGTTATGAATATTTTGGTTAGTCACCTGTGATTTGTACCCTTTTTTAGCAATAAAGATGATAAAAAAAAAAAAAAAACATCTTCTATCCAATCAAATGCTCTCTAGAATCTAAAGCATTCTGCCCATAGATATCATATATAAACGCTAGATGTCTTATGGCGCAGTCACTTCCGGCATCATCGTTCGGCCATCTTGTCACAGTGCTCTGTGCATTAAGGTGAATGATCAGCACGCACACAAATCCTCTTATCTCGCTGAAATCTTGACGGATTTACAAACGGTTTGGTTTCTTACAAACGTTATTAACGTGGCTATAATTCCGAATGCTTGAACATGTATGTTATAATTTTTCATATGTATGCAGTGTATGTATGCAGTGTCATAACTACATCTCTGACGTTTATAACAAACCAAACCGTTTGAAAATCGGTAGAAAAATGAGCAAGTTATGGTTATTTAAAAGTACATGCACCATTGAAGTAGTGAGCGAGTACACTGTAGCAAGATGGCCGCCACGTGCGGACGTCGACCTCCATTGGCCAGCAGTGCGCACGAGACATCTAGCCTTTATATATGATATCTATGATTCTGCCACCTATGCTATAAATACCACCTAGCCAAAGCGACAGTTGACACGCCACGGAGCAAACAATACAAACTGCAATATGTGTTGGGTTGCTCAAACACTTGAGTTTTATTACGTTTGAATGAATGAAATGGCTAGAATTTTCACTCCTCTACTGAATCCAACATATCATCAGCGCACGGATTCGCTTCCATGGTGCTGTCAAGTACAACTTGCAGTCTGTGAGATAAACTAAATGCTATTGGCTATTTAAAAAGGGAGAGGAGCCATTCAAAATGTCCAGCCTTAGCTTCCTGTTTCAGTGGAAATTACGTCAATGCATCACACAAAGCAGCGCGTTCCAAGGTACTTCAGTGGGACTTTAATGGTGTAAATATGTTCGGCTCTCAAAGACGCTCTGCCAGTAGGTCTATTAAACATAACTTCTTGTCTCCTACCATTCTTCTGAAGTGCTAAACATTCATACATGAACCACGATCAATAGAGGTAGAGAGGAAGCGAGAGAGCCAACTAATCTCACTATACCTACCATCCTTTGAAGTTAATCTGCCGCAACGTCCATTCATCCATGAATCACGGTCAAGAAAGGAAGCGACTAGTTTTTTATCAGTTTTATTTTGATAAACATAACACAATATAACAGCTGTGTCGTAATCAGAGCTCGTGCAGCCGCTCTGGAGAAGATGCACAGAATGAACCAGCTGGCTGCTTTCGAATTGCTCTCGCAGTACTTTTCGATGGCATACGTCACCGTCACGTGGCGTCGGCGCTGTCTCAAGTCGGACAAAATCTCAAAATCTGTTACCTTATAACATTTAAACACAAAGTATACTAAAATAAAGCTTTTCCTCCTAGATTTGAGCAGAAAAAAGTAATAACTTCAAAAATTAAATCCATGTTAATAAGACAAAGACTTTCACGATTTCTCATTTATAGTTCTACCTGTCAGATGACGTCACATAAAAATTTCAGTCGATCTTTGAAGTTTTTCTTAGGTTCTGGCGATAATGGATTGTTTGGGATGAAATGCTTTGCTTTACATTATTTCACAGAACTGAGAAAGCTTTATAAAAATATTTTTACAGACGGATATGGGATGAGAAAGAGAATGATAGGATGATTGTGTATTTGGTTGATGGACTCCATGTCATTTTGGAGGTGTCAAGTCAGTCACCTGGACGGAACAGTAAAGGATGAGTTAAAACAACAGCTTACTGAAGAATAACTTGGCATATAAATAATATTATAGATCCTTCAGGAATCATTCTAATATGCTGATATGGTGCTCAAGACACATTTCTTATTATCAATGTTAAAAACAGTTGTGCTGCTTAATATTTTTGTGGATTCTTTGGTGCAAAGAAGTGTAAATAGTCTTTTTGTAACAATATAACACATTTTTCCCCACTTTGGGTCAATTTAACGCTTCCTTGCTAAATAAAATAATTAATTTCTTTTTAAAAAATCATACTGATCGCAAACTTGAATGGTATATTTAATATTGGTTAACCACAATTTGTTTTGTGTGGAGAATTATTGGCTGCCATTGAAATGTACAAATTTAGAGATCTAAATCTTCCCTGTTCCTATTCTTTAAGGTAATAATTTAGAATTTTTTGTGGGCCTAATAAATGTAATTGTTTGATCTTAAGAACTTTTTTGTTTGCTTTTGTACACATTTTTTTTTATTTAGTGTTGAGTTGCCACTACTGCAAAATCAGTAGAGAATTTGACTGTAATGACTTGTGAAGCTTGTGGTTTGTTGGGGAAAAAAAATTCACATTATAAATATAGCCTTTCTGAAACCATGTGAGGTTACCTTGGAGAGAACAGAAAGGCGAACGACAGCATAGTTAGAATCACTTTCTCCAGGTCCCTCTGCCTCGATGGTTAGCGTAACATCTGTGCCTGAGACCGTATCAGCAGGAGGAGTGAGAGACACTATCCCTTGAGCACTGCCGCCACTCTCCAGATTGAGCCTGCGATGACAAAGAAACAGAACTGTGGATCAGAGTTTTGCTCTTGATAAGAAAAGCTATAAAAACTTGTTCATCAATCATCACCGAGTGATTTGAGAAGTAAGTGGAGAAATTACGTTGATGGATGTGTCATAGGGATGGTTTTGTCATTCCTTGCACGAATTGTGTAGGTACCGCTTGATCCATTGGTTGTAATAGTAAAATTTAGTTTAAATTCTTGTCCTGGCAGCATGGAGCTGTCCGCTATTGCCTATAGATGGAGAGGTAAAACAAAAGAAGATATTAAATTCAAGAAAATAGCATTATTATTAAAAAAGATTTGTTCAAACAACTTGAGTGATGCCTACTGCCTTCTAAAGGAAGTAGTCTAACTTTTATGGAACCTTAGAAGCGACCGATTTCCACACGAGAGACTCGACCACAATAGATTTCAATAGATTTTTTAATGTTAGCATGTTGGCTAGGCTAACAAAACAGTTCTTAAAGTTGGCATGACACACAAGTTGCAATAGTCTTTTCTTCCCTATTGTGATGTTTATCCGAGTAATTAGCAAACACCATCACACACCTGCAGGTGATACCCAGCAAACACAGAACGTTGGCACAACTTACCCAACCTTCTAACAACGTTTTAACAACATGGCCAAAAGGTTGCTATAACTACGTTGTGTGGTGAAGGTTGTTACAGCGTTGTCACAATGTTGACATCAAACCACCGTTCAGGGCCATTGCTTAAGGTTGTGCGTAGGGTGTCTGGACAACCACTGGACAACATATGTACTCGTCACTGCCCTGAAGCGCGAAAATCAGCCTTTTAAATTTCAACTGACTGTTGGGCTCATGTGTCGTCTCATTCTTCATCAAGCAAGGATACGTCAGAATTGCGTTTAATTTACCTCAGCTAAATCAGATACGTAATTATTCAAACACAACCTACAACTTCCTTGTCTAATGTGACATTTATTTGAACATCTTCTGGTCAGGTATGACAAATATTTAACTTTATGCCAAATGTATGAAGCCAAAATGACTTTAATGATGAGTAATTGATTTCAGCACTCCTTGAACAGGCAGTGACTTTAAGCATGTTGTCAGCAACACATCCGGACCGTCAGGTTCCATCACCACGCCCACTCGTTCCCAATCACCCACCTTCTGATCACCTGCACCTGCCGCTCCTCATCAACGCACCTCCATATATACACAGCACTTTCACCAGAACACTGTCAGATCTACTCGTTAGACACTGGACTCAAACTATTGTCTTCAACCACAGTATTACCTACTAGTCTTCCCGCCGTTCTGTTTGTCTACAAGTTAAGTTGGTTCCTGTTTTATGTTTGCTTTTGCATTATTTCTTATGATGTGATTTATGTTCTGAATGAAGCCTTTCTGTTTTGAGTTTATTATTAAAAACATCTTTAAGTTCATTTACATCTCTCTCTCTCTTCCCTCCGAGCGTGACACATGTAGCCTACTTGTTGCACATTAATGTTTTTTTTTGTGGAAATGCACAGAGAAAAATCAAAATGTTTGTAACTGCTCGCACACCTGTTTATTTTTTCCTTTGATTTGTCGTCTCATTCGTTTCTTTGCTATATTTTCTCATGTCTGCTCATGCTAGTTAACGTTAGTCCACTTCCTGTATAATATGTTTTTTTTTTGTTTTGTTTTTCACAAATGTATGACTTTTGGAAGTGCAATTTGATTACAATATGCAGTTTTAATAAAGTTGAATTAGCTAACCTTCTATGTCATTTTTACTCTTCAAAGTGTACACTTGCAGCCAGGTGTTGATTGTAATGAATTTACTGTTAGGCCAATAAACAATATTTTAAAAGTATATAATTATCTAACATATGACTAATTAAAAATTAGAAAAGAGGTTAGATTAAAAGAGAAAAGATTAAAAACATGTTAAATGTATCTATATCTAGCATAAAAAAAATTAATTTGTCAGAATACGTCTCTCACTTGCTGAATGTAGCGCAACAACGTTTCTACAGCCCTACCGCGTCTTACAATTCTATGCTGTCACAATGTTGCGAGCACGTAGACAGCGACGTTGCCATAGGTGAAATGCAACGTGCCACAGATGTTGCCACAACGTAAATGTGTTTGCTGGATAGGTGCGTGGGGAAAAAAAAGACCAAATACTGTAGGTCAAAAAATCTACAAAAAACAAGGAACTCCCGCACACTATCAGTACTTGCAAATGAGCATCAAAATTTATTAGCACCGTTTCCTAAACCTAGTGTGCGGGAGTTCCTTGTTTTTTGTAGATGTATATCCGAGTGAAATGGCTTTTCGAACAAGAATAAATGTAGGGCAGGACTTGATCGAATCTGTGGATGTTTGTGGTTTGCTATAGCTATGATATGTCACGCCAATAAACACGTCTTCAAAGAAGAGAAGAGAAGAGAAGAGAAGAGAAGTTATTTTGATAAAAGATTACAAACGTAAAAAATAAAAAAAATATGAAAAATCCACGCAATTATTAGTGAATGCAACCCAGTGTTTTCCACTCATCCACCATGGGTTTATTGGATTTATTTTTTCCACTGAACTTGGTGCAATGCATTCTGGGAATGTCATGCCATTCTCTGAAGAATATATGCAATAATTCCTTCAAATCTAGATGAAAATAGTTATCTTAGGAGGCAGCATATCTGAAGAGACTGTATCTACCTTTTGGTAAAGCTCACTAAGTTTTGGAACAGAGGGAATGTCATAATAGATCAAATAACAGTTCCAAAAAAGAATGCAGTTTGTACCTTGACAGTGACTTTGGACTGAGACATCTGTGTGGTGGTCTGCCTCTGGAACAGGCTGGAGAAGGTCTTGTCTTTTCCTTTCAGCAAGACCACAAACTCTCCTTCTGGAACTTCTTTCACAGTAACTAGGAAATATCCACCACCCATTTTCTCTATAGTTCCATTAGACACTTTGACCCCAGACACCTCCATAAGAGCGACCTCATGCACCTCTAGAACCTCTGGACCTTTCTCTCCAGTCAGTGTTAGTAGCAGCTTAACCGGTGAGCCTGAATAAAGAGCAAATAATCTTTTAACACTGCCATTCAAATAACTTTATTAGAATCTATTCATAGTTAAACACAACAGCGGTTCAAACCTGCTGATGGCCGCCCATCAATGACAGCATATCCAGGATGAGGTCCTTTGAATTCCTCCACAAAGTCGTAAATGAATGTAATCGCACTCTGACCTGAAGAATGCAGATTTTTTTCATTTTAAATATTTTTTTTTTACTGCCTACATCACAAAGGCCTAAAGACAGGTTGGCAAAGACTTCAGTCTTTGTTTTTCATTGGTTTATTAAATGTGTACATGATGGCTCACCAATCACTTTTATGGTGTAGGCCCGAGTTGTCGTCATGTCAATGTGCCACAGGCCCATCTCAGTTTCATTTAATTGGATCCGTTGCAGGTTTCCTACACTCTGAATTGTTCCCAGAGGTCCGTTGGAAACAGTGTTAGATTGAGAGACACCTGGAAGCAAGTGCATCCCATTAGATAATAGTGAAGGAACTTACTTTTATATCTTATATTGAAGCTGTGCATAATAACAATCAACAATCAATCAAATGAGTACAGCACAATATAATATAATCAATTCACAAGTTTTTCTAGTTTTAATTTATTTATTTTTTTATTTTATTTTTTTATAACTTCTAATATTTCACTCTAACATTGTTAGTTCTCTTACGAGAGTCCTCTCGTACTGCGTTTTTGTAAAAACGCTACGGGAAAAACTCTTTTTCACGAAATACTGAAGCAAAAAATTATCCTTAATTTTCATACATGTAAAACGCGTTGCAGCAGTACTCAGCTATGGCGAGACGGCTTGCTCGCTCATTGGCTGCTCTGCAGCAACTGCATAAGCCTATCGAGCGAGGCCTGAGGTGACGTCAGGCCAATGAGGGCGCTTCGCGCCCTCCTAGCCATTTCCCGCCGAGACGGGTGTGGCTAACCTCTATATAAGGAGCTCGAAAAGGCTGATTCACTTGATTTTCATCTCTTCAGCGAAGCTCTCACATCGCTGGATCACGAGGAAGCAAAGCGTCGTCTGAGGCAAGCACTTCAGCGGGACGAGCCCTCGAAGCCGCTGGCCAACGCCGCCTTCTACAGCCGTACCTGCTGCGCTTTCCGACGCCATATCCTTTCTATTATTCTACTGTTCTTGTGTGTGTGTGTGTGTGTGTGTGTGTGTGTGTGTGTGTGTTCGCCCCGCGACACTCACCCCCTAAAAGAGCTGCGTCTTTTTAAAGATGCCTTCATGCGGCTCGTGCCGAGCCCCACTCACCGAGGGAGACCGCCATGTCATCTGCGTCTCCTGTTTGGGTGAGGACCATGCAGCGCTCGCGGTCGCTGACGGCGGCTGCCCTCACTGCGAGCTTTTGCCTATGGTGACTCTGCGGACTCGCCTGGCATCATTCTCAGAGCCTGCATTCCCCGCCGCGCTGCCGCGCCGTAAGAAGCGCCGCTCGCAGCGGGTCCCGGAACCCGCTCCAGCCCGACCAAGCTCGCCGGTTCGCCCGCCTGCTTCACCGGCTTTTCCTGAATCTCTTCCTGATGCTCAGCGCCCGCAGTCTGCCGCCGCTTCATCAGAGGAAGTCGTTTCCGAGGCCGCGTCGGGGGAGAAGGAAAAAAAGGGTGACTCTGAGGACTCACCTGGCATCCTTCTCCGAGGCTGCTCCTCCTGGAAGCGGACGGTCGGGGTTAGTTTTCTTTACATTACAAGAAAAACTACCCTGCCTCTGCGCGTCATTCACCGGCGAAAGGAGAAAAGTGTGTTTGTTGTGTACTGGCCTCTTTTCTCTTACATTTCCCAGTTCCCTGTCGGCGACTGGAAATGTCATTTGCAGCAAGCGTACGCCTGCTAGCAACCGCTGTAGAATGTTGACGCTCAACGCATCCAAAAACCTGTATCCCCCTGTGGCTCAGTGGTGGAATGTTAGGTTTATTGCACGGACGACCGGGGTTCGAATCCCATATAATTATGCCGCTAATGCTTCACTCTGTCAGTCCCCTGAGGGCGACTGCAGAGGTACATTTTTGCAGCCAGCAAGCGCGTGGTACCTGCTTGCCTGCAACCGAACACAGTTTCTACGGTTCCCGTGCGTCACTGGCGAAAAGAGAATGGAGTGCTTTAGCCCCGCTGAGACCGGGCGTTATCCTCTCTTCTCACATTCTGGCACTTTTCAGGCGTCTGAATATGTCAGTATTGCATGTTGTGCTACACGCATGCCTGCAAATGAACGCTAGTGTGTTTAATACTCGCGATAACTGAAAGTCTATGTGTCTTCTTCTGTGGTCCAGTGGTAGATTCATAGCCTATTGTGCAGTCGACCCGGGTTCGGTTTCCGGGTCCGCCGGCTGAAAAATTTATGCCGTCACATACAATTTGCTCTGTCAGTCCCCTGGAAGGCGACTGCAGATGTGAATTTTTGCAGCCGACGAGCACGTGGTATACCCGTGCCCGTTTGCCTGCACACAAAAACCGTTCTACTGCTATATGTGTAGAGAAGATGCCTGCCCATCCTCACACACAAGCACAGCCCTTCATACAGGGCCCGCGCTCATAAAATCGACTCAGGTCGATCGCGCTCACAACATAGTAACGTGCCCGCTGCTAGCGCCCACAAACACTATGTTCTGCATGTCTCATGGTTTTCTATAAAAAGAAGCCTTTCCGCACTCGCTCTGCTCAGGCAGACAGTGCGCTCAATGCAGTAAATGTGCCCGCTCTTCCGAGCCCACATTCACTCACAGACATTGCATGTCCCACGGGACTCGCCCAGCCCTCCCTCACTCGGTTAAACACCGCGGCGAGGTCGAGTGCGTCTGAAAATGTTGATATTGCATGTCATGCTACCCGCATGCTTGCAAACAAACACTCGCGTTAACTGAATCCCGGCCACGGCCGATGGTGCTATAAATGTAGTGTCGATGCCCACTCCTCAGTGCCCATCCCTACACACAAGCACAGCCCTACACTTAGGGCTCGCGCACATAAAATCGACTCAGGTCGATTGTGCTTCCAATATAGTGAAAGTGCCCACTTCCCAGTGCCCACAAACACTATGTCTCACAGACCACAGGCTCTCTGTAAAATGAGACCTGTGCGCGCTCGCTCTGCTCAGGCAGGCAGCGCGTCCAAAGCAGTGAATGTGCCCGCTCCCCGCCCACATTTACTCGCAGACATGAGTCCCGCGAGACTGTCTCAGCCCCCCTTACTCAGTTAAGCACTGTAGTAAGGTCGAGGACGAGCGCTCTGCCCGCTGTAATAAGCGCGCCCTCCGCCTCGAATGCCACAGGCATAACGCCTATGTTATTGCGCCCCGAAGCACCTCTGTCGCACGGCGAACAGAGCGCGCTTCGCATCCAGCCCTTAGCCAGCCATGCAGAAGCATGGGCAGCGCTTCCAGGGGTTTCGGACTGGGTGCTAGGCATTATAAAGAGAGGCTTCTCGCTACAGTTTTGTCGACGCCCTCCCCGCTTCACAGCGCGCGTCGAAACTACGGTGATTTTAGAAGTAGCACACCTACTTCACGCCGAAATATCAAAACTGATAGGCAAAGGGGCGATAGAGCATGTACCCCAAGCTCAAAGCGAAGGGGGGCTATACAGCAGATACGTTCTAGTCCCCAAAAAGGACGGTGGTATCAGACCCATACTGGATCTAAGACGGCTGAACAAAGCATTAGTGAAACGCAGTTTCAAAATGCTCACGACCAGGAAAATCCTCGCGCATGTTCGCCGAGGAGACTGGTTTATGTCAATAGATCTGAAGGACGCATATTTTCAAATACAGATAGCGTCACATCACAGGCGATACTTGAGATTCGCCTTCGAGGGTCAGACATACCAGTATACAGTCCTGCCTTTCGGCTTGTCCCTGGCACCTCGTACATTTACGAAATGCATGGACGCAGCGCTCGCCCCTCTCAGACTCAGAGGCATGCGAGTGCTGAACTATTTGGACGACTGGCTGACCCTAGCTCAATCACGATCACAGCTCGTGGAGCACAGAACCATTTTACTCGATCACCTCGAGAATCTTGGTATCACGGTCAATTGGACGAAGAGTTCACTGAACCCCAGTCAAACGATTTCGTTTCTGGGTACCATTCTGGACTCACAGTCTATGACAGCGCGGCTGTCGCCAGAGCGCGTGCTGCACATTCAGCGCGCGGCGAGATCCTTCCGCTGCGGCGCAACTACCCCGCTCAGGACGTTTCAAAGGATGCTGGGTCTCATGGCCTCAGCATCACCAGTTCTTCAGCCAGACATCGCTCCATGGCCAGTGCCATTGAGGAGAGATCTCCTCTCGCAGGCCGGGGGCTCGATTTGGCACCCACACCCGGAGCTGTGGTCCCTTCACGTGTGGGCGCTCAACGAATATCCGTTGACCTCGCAGAGGGAGTGATAAATACCATCACTCAGGCCAGAGCACCGTCGATTCGGCGGCTTTATGCCTCAAAGTGGTCGGTTTTCTCCGGCTGGTGTGCAGCTCGGAGCCTATCACCTTCCGATTGTGAGGTGACGGAGGTTCTCTCCTTCCTACAGGAGCTGTTGGATAAGGGCAGATCCCCTTCCACGCTCAAAGTTTATGTGGCGGCCATTACAGCGTTCTCTGGAACAACGCTGGGTCAGTCACTAGGAAGGAACGATTTAGTCATCCGCTTCCTCAGGGGAGCTAGGAGGCTGAATCCACCCAGACCTCCTTCAGTCCCTATGTGGGACCTTTCTACGGTATTGGCGGCCATGAAAGGTGCCCCTTTCGAGTCTATCCAATCTATTAGCCTCAAACATTTGTCTTTCAAAACAGTGTTTTTGATGGCTTTCGCTTCTGTGAAGCGCATAGGCGACCTGCACGCGCTCTCCGTGAGCCCAGCGTGCTTAGAGTTTGGACCTAATGACTCTAAAGTCATACTCAAACCTAAGCATGGCTATGTGCCAAAGTCCCTCAACACACCGTTTCGGGCTCAGGTTATCTCCCTGTCTGCCCTGCCGGGATCAAGTGAGGAAGGGGACTCAAGTTTTCTTTGCCCCATTAGGGCTTTAAGAGCTTACGTGTCCAGCTCTGCTGTCTTCAGACAGACTGAGCAGCTCTTTGTCTCGTTCAGTGGACGTTCCAAGGGAATGGCTGTTTCGAAACAGAGCTTATCCAGATGGATAGTTGACGCCATAGAGCTGGCTTATACTGTCAAGGGCCTCCAGTGCCCGTTGGGAGTTAGAGCGCACTCCACGAGGGGCGTCGCCTCCTCGTGGGCTTGGTCCAGCGGGATTTCCTTACAGGATATATGTACGGCGGCGGGCTGGGCCTCGCCGTCTACATTTATTAGGTTTTACAACCTAGAGGTTCCCGCCTTGCAGGCTAAGCTACTATCGGTGTAGTCGATTCAGCTGTCTAACTAGAACACTGAAATCGCATGCGCAACGCGCTGCCGACTGTCTTATGGGCAGAAGTGTGTAAGACCCACATTTCCCACATTTAGTTCAGGTTCCCCCACCCTGTCTATGTGATGTCATATTCGCGTCTGCTGACGCGACCATTTAAGGACGGAGGTAATCCCCTCTTGTCTCTAGACTCTCTCTGGGAGGTCATATTTTACATCTGCGGATGCTACAGTATAGGGAATTAAGGTCCCCCTCCCTTATTCCCAGACTCTTTGTGAGTCTATCTGGTGGTTATGCACTGTACACCTGGTTTAGCTTCCAGTGATCGGTGTCTTTATCCCAGCACGCACGGCATTTTACAAGGGGTTCCCGTAGCGTTTTTACAAAAACGCAGTACGAGAGGACTCTCGTAAGAGAACGTAACCTCGGTTCTCTCTAGAAGAGGGAACGAGTACTGCATTCTCTGCCGTGCGTACGGTTCACTCTGGTTCGCTTTGGTGATGAAAATCAAGTGAATCAGCCTTTTCGAGCTCCTTATATAGAGGTTAGCCACACCCGTCTCGGCGGGAAATGGCTAGGAGGGCGCGAAGCGCCCTCATTGGCCTGACGTCACCTCAGGCCTCGCTCGATAGGCTTATGCAGTTGCTGCAGAGCAGCCAATAAGCGAGCAAGCCGTCTCGCCATAGCTGAGTACTGCTGCAACGCGCTTTACATGTATGAAAATTAAGGATAATTTTTTGCTTCAGTATTTCGTGAAAAAGAGTTTTTCCCGTAGCGTTTTTACAAAAACACAGTACTCGTTCCCTCTTCTAGAGAGAACCGAGGTTACGTTAGTAACCGAGTACGTTTTAATTTAGTTTTCAGAGTTTTCTAGGTTTTTCTTGCTATTGCCATCCAAAACATTAGGAGAGATTAGATATAGTCAGTGCAACGTACTGTTGCTGCCACCACACTTTCATGAGACTAAACCAGATTTTCATTTCATCTTCTGTTACAGATTTCATGTTTAGAGTTGTTTGCAGCCTGGGTAAAACGTGCATGACACTATGACTTATCCTGGACTAAGATGAAATGAAGATAATCTAAATTAGTTGGGATAGCTGAAATTCAATATGTTTGACAGCTTGTCTTAATTTAACAGCTAATAGGGTCTGTAAATTGTAAAATAAATGTATTGTTAATTAGTTAATTGTTAAATTTGCAATTTAAAGTGCCTCTGAATTTACCTGTCGGGCTGCGTAGGTTGAATGTGAGGCTACTTCCTGTGATGTAGATAGTAGTGTTGGACACAGACTCATCTAGTAGGAAGGAGAAACTCTCCACACGTCCTGGATCCCTGGAGCGCTGAAGAATTGTCACCTGACAGAAAAAGAAAGAGTGTGCAAACATTTGCAAGGAAAAAACTTTGGCTTTATTCATTTATACCAGTAAGCTGTTATAACTGTTTTGTTTGTGAGATGTTTACAATTAAAAATATTTGGATACATTTTATAAAAATGCTGATCATACCAGGGCTGAAGTAGAGGTATCAACAATGATATCAGTGGCTTGAGAGATGCTGGATTTGGAGATCGCAATGGCTTGTCCTCCAGAGGCCAAGGCCACGTCATAATACACCTGAAACTCTGACGATGCCTTCAATGCCCTTCTCCTCCTGCTTGATTTTGTCATGAAGAACGACACCTGAAAAGAGAGGGGGAGGGATGGAAAAGTGGGAAACTAACGGAGGCCTGGTTAAAAAGTTGATGGCAAAGACTGAAACTAAAACAATGTTAGAGAGATTACCGTAGACTTGGTGCTGCGGATGAGGGCTGTGATGGTTTTCTCCAGGTATGTATCCTTTGGTGGAGCGTCGGTGAACACATATATATGCGAGGAGGAGGAAGCGCCTGTTAGAGCCAACTGTGGAAGAGACAGAAGGTTAGAAAGGAGAAGAACCAGGTAGAGTGGTCAATCAAAACTGATTCCTTGTAATGTTCCTGCTAGTGTTTTGACCAAACTGAGAATGGATCTTAATACAGACAATTTAGTTGTGGATGAAGGTTCACAGATTATCTACACTCACCTAAAGGATTATTAGGAACACCTGTTCAATTTCTCATTAATGCAATTATCTAATCAACCAATCACATGGCAGTTGCTTCAATGCATTTAGGGGTGTGGTCCTGGTCAAGACAATCTCCTGAACTCCAAACTGAATGTCAGAATGGGAAAGAAAGGTGATTTAAGCAATTTTGAGCGTGGCATGGTTGTTGGTGCCAGACGGGCCGGCCTGAGTATTTCACAGTCTGCTCAGTTACTGGGATTTTCACGCACAACCATTTCTAGGGTTTACAAAGAATAGTGTGAAAAGGGAAAAACATCCAGTATGCGGCAGTCCTGTGGGCGAAAATGCCTTGTTGATGCTAGAGGTCAGAGGAGAATGGGCCGACTGATTCAAGCTGATAGAAGAGCAACTTTGACTGAAATAACCACTCGTTACAACCGAGGTATGCAGCAAAGCATTTGTGAAGCCACAACACGCACAACCTTGAGGCGGATGGGCTACAACAGCAGAAGACCCCACCGGGTACCACTCATCTCCACTACAAATAGGAAAAAGAGGCTACAATTTGCACGAGCTCACCAAAATTGGACAGTTGAAGACTGGAAAAATGTTGCCTGGTCTGATGAGTCTCGATTTCTGTTGAGACATTCAGATGGTAGAGTCAGAATTTGGCGTAAACAGAATGAGAACATGGATCCATCATGCCTTGTTACCACTGTGCAGGCTGGTGGTGGTGGTGTAATGGTGTGGGGGATGTTTTCTTGGCACACTTTAGGCCCCTTAGTGCCAATTGGGCATCGTTTAAATGCCACGGCCTACCTGAGCATTGTTTCTGACCATGTCCATCCCTTTATGACCACCATGTACCCATCCTCTGATGGCTACTTCCAGCAGGATAATGCACCATGTCACAAAGCTCGAATCATTTCAAATTGGTTTCTTGAACATGACAATGAGTTCACTGTACTAAAATGGCCCCCACAATCACCAGATCTCAACCCAATAGAGCATCTTTGGGATGTGGTGGAACGGGAGCTTCGTGCCCTGGATGTGCATCCCCACAAATCATTAACTGCAAGATGCTATCCTATCAATATGGGCCAACATTTCTAAAGAATGCTTTCAGCACCTTGTTGAATCAATGCCACGTAGAATTAAGGCAGTTCTGAAGGCGAAAGGGGGTCAAACACAGTATTAGTATGGTGTTCCTAATAATCCTTTAGGTGAGTGTATAATATTCATTATAATATTTAATATTCTAATATTAGTTCTAACTAGAGACTATTGTGGTTGCTAATCAGATATGACGATTGAGCTGATTGGCTAAAAGGCCACACAACACAGTACCTGAAGTCCTGATAGGCACATTTCTGGGGTGTCTCCTCCTCCATTAGCTTTGAGCTTGGAGATCTCTGACTTCATTATATCTGGGTCCGTGGTTCTTATTAGTGGTCCAAAATCTGCAAATACACACAGAATTCATACAAATAGTATCTGTAAAAAAAACAAATAGATCACTTTTGCCATAATAAGAGTAAAAAAAGTACATCATTGCTCTTTTCCAAATTCAAAGCGAGCTGCCTACAGAGGCAACAATTTAAGGCACTATATAGGCACATTATCAAAATGAAGGCTGTTCCAAAAAGTACTGGTTACACTTTAGTTTAGGGTCCAATTCTCACTTTTAACTAGTTGTTTATTAGCATGCATTTTACTTGGATATTGGCTGTTTATTAGTACATATAAAGGACATATTAAATGCATTATTCTGCATGACCATATTCTACATCGCTTAATCCTACCCAATACCTACACTTAGCAAGTACCCTACTAACTATTAATAGCAGTAATTAGGAGTTTATTGAGGCAAATGGCGTAGATAATAGTGAGAATTGGACCCTAATCTAAAGTGTGACCAAAGTACCTTATTAAGGCAGAACTGCATGTTTTCTTCACTGAGAACAACAAACTTTGTGGGGAAAAACTGAAGATGACAAACAAATGATGCTATTAAAATAAACCTATTATAAAGCTGCAGTCCATAACTTTTAGTGCTCTAGAGGTTAATACACAGAACTGCATACATCTGTTTATGTCTATGACGAGTCACGCAGGTAGTGGGCTACTTGGCTACTTGGCCCGACCGATCTAAAATAGTCAAAATATAAACACTTATTATAGGTGTTCAGTAGTGATTCAGAATAAGACAAAAACACGGTTTGGAAAATGGGTTCATGATTTAGTCAATTTTCAACACAAAAAAAGTTAGGGACTGCAGCTATAAATTGCATTCAGTAATGAAAAGTTTCAATAAAACAGTTTAGTGTAATTAAGAAGGTTTATTTTTACCAAGTATTTCTATGTGCTACGTATTCCAATGCTTAATGGAAACCCTTTTTGCACTCACCTGGATCATTAAACGGCACCAGAATATATTCAGATGGTTCATCTTGAGTTCCTTTCTTACTGTCAATGATGTTGAAGGCGACTCTTTTGGCTTCTGCAATGTCGTTCCCCATACTGCCTGTGGTGTCAATCACAAAAGCCAGCACTGCAGATCGTGCAATACCCATCAGCCTGATGGAGGAAAAGATTATTATTCTGGTTAATGGATTTTAGTGATATATATTATTTAGACTTTCAAATTAGGAATGCCACATACACTACCATTCAAAAGTTTGGGGTCGATCTTATCCACATGCTCACCAAGGCTACGTTTATTTGATCAAGAATACAGCAAAACAGCACTATTTTGAAATATTATAATATGATAAATGACTGTTTTCTGTTTGAATATATTTTAAAATGTAATTTATTGCTGTAATGAGTCCAGTCTTTAGTGTCACATGATCCATCAGAAATCATCATTTTAATTGTAAAAGTATTGTAGTGTAGAAAACAGGTTGTTAAGAGAACTTGACATTTTGCTCCCAGCTTTGCAAGTAATAATATCTCTTAAATGTTTAAGAAAGGAATTTATCCCCATACCGAAGGTAGTCCTTGTTTCCTACAGCTTCACATATGTCCTCCAGCAGCTCCAGGGTGGCTTCAGATGCCAGGTTCACAGCATTATTGTGTAGACCAGCATTATGGGAACGGCGTTCATCTTTACTGATCCCACCTCGAGGATTCTGGGTACTGCTGAGATCAGTCTCCCCACCATGGCTACATTTACCTTTCACACACGCATAAAAGACAAACAATGAAATTGTGCCACTTAAGAATATTTAAAAGTATTTTTCTCTCCTTTTGTAAAATGTTTCTTAAGTGGGGAAACGCAGATGATATCTTATTTTTTATCTGTCAAAGACATTTTGAATTGTCTGTTGATATATTTTCAAATTTGGTAAAAGTTAGAAATGTTTCAGTTAATACAGCCTCTGCTCATGTAACCCCTCAGGTCTTGCTCCGCTTCGAGTGGATGGCGGGCACACTAACAAGGACATTAAAGATAGGAGTTTCTAGTGTCAGTTGCTAGTGTACCTCTTGAGATCAGGGGAGTGAGGTTTACCTGCACAGCTCTCTCTGTCTGGCCTTCGTTACACTCACCCCCCTAAACCTCACTCCCATCCGGGTCACAGCACCAATATAACCCCTCCAGTCCTACTCTCCCCGCTTTGAGTGGGACTCGAACCAGTGTCTCCGGCATGGGAGGCGGAAAATATTTTTCAGTTGTTTACACATAACAACCTAAAACCACTCGTTCTAAGAAGCTGATAAAACACCAGCGTTTGTTGTAAGTTAATCTGTTAGCTTAATAAAGCAGTGGAAGTAGTTACTTATACATTTTGACTTCACCTTACATTTTTACAGTATATATGCCCATGCGTGTTTCTGGTATAAACCTATATATGTTTCCTCACCTGGAGGTTTGTCAGAGGAGAACAAGCCCATGTATCCTGAAGTGAGGTACTTCCCATTCAGAATAGCAGGCAGCAGCTGGTTTGGACAGGTACCACTGGCACAGTCACTGCATGTTGGCATTGCAACTTCTGCACATGAACAAATACATATCTACAGCAGTATACAACACACATAAATCACAAACACGCACTTAATTTACTTAATTGCTGTTTAGGAACAGTCAACAGATTAATCTCATACAATATGATATTAGTCGGGGAGCCAAAGTCTCAAAAATGGGTTGAACCTGACATGGTCTGTCATACTTTTTATTTGTGTTTTTTTCTGTTAACTTTGACCCTAAGAACCAATAATTGGAGGGTCTGCTGTGCCGGAAATATTGCGGAAAAAAATTGTGGCCATTTTAGTGTATGCACCCTTTATTTTTTATCAGAAAAATGTGAAAAATGATTTTTTCCCTCAAATCCTCAGTGGGTTTGGTAGGCTGTCAATAAATGCATTCCAGATACAAAGAACACATTTGCTGACAACATCCACTGAAAAAATAACTCTTAAAACACATTTCTACATGATTTTGCATCAATTTAATGCAAAAAATTAGGCGTTTTCTCACTTTTTTCCCAATATTTTCATCTTTACTTCATTGGCAATCAACTATTCCCCCAAGTTATGACATCAGTCAATATGTCATTCTTTTCACCAAACAGTATACTCATTCCACAGAAAAAATCATAAAAATCCAACCAAAATCAATTGATCTGTGATGATTTCACTAATAGTTGATCAGCAGGCTCAGAACCTCAATAGAATTGTAGGCTACTCTCAAAATTCCGAAAGACATGTAGTCCATGAGCCAGGGGGGTTGATCGGTATCATCGGGGGGGAAAATGCTATCATTGTTATTTGGCAAGGTATACACCCCTAGTATTAGAAAAATCACGATAGCAGTGCAGGGGTGGCAGCGAAGTCACTTTTTTCAGCTTATGAAGTTACTAACCCCCTAAAATAAATTCAGTTTTTGAAATCTGGTGTATATCTGGTTTAGGCTCATGCTAGGGATATTGTCAATATTCTATAATATGGTGCTTGGTGTCGCTGGAAAGGGGACCTTTTAGGCATTTAAGCCAAGTACTGAATCTGTCTGACAAACACAGAGGTCACATGACTTCTTTAAACCAGAAATAACACAAATTTTTTCACAATTTCCGCCTAAACTGTATGCTTTATTTTATCCCTGTGGCATGAAAGAACACCACGGACACAAAAGTCAACAACTTCAATACTCAAGGCACTCTGATGACTCCAGAAAATGTATAATATACCCAGACTATTTATTTGTGAGAGCCTTAAATTAGACTTGTGCAGCCAGCTCAAGTCTTCAAAATAGAATAGAGCCAATAGAATGGACAAATAGAATACCCTTAGTCCAGGGCCAAATGTTGTAATAAAAACAACAAAATGTTTCTATCATGTATTTTGATATTTACCCACTTTCAGTTAGAATGTCAGAAAGTAGCTCATGCACTGAATGTTGATGGATTTTGACAAGGTTTTGTCAGTTTTGTGAAAAGATTGTTGGAATCAATCGCTGTAAAAACCTATTATTGTATATCCATTCTGAAAGTGCATCTATCCATTCTAAAAGTCCATCTATCCATCATAAAAGTGCATCTATCCATCATAAAAGTGCATCTATCCATCATAAAAGTGCATCTATCCATTATAAAAGTGCATCTGTCCATTATAAAAGTCCATCACTCCATCATAAAAGTCCATCTCTCCATCATAAGTCCATCTATCCATTCTAAAAGTCCATCTCTCCATTATAAAAGTGCATCTATCCATCATAAAAGTGCAATTATACATTATAAAAGTGCATCTGTCCATTATAAAAGTCTATCTCTCCATCATAAAAGTCCATCTCTCCATCATAAAAGTCCATCTATCCATTATAAAAGTGCATCTCTCCATCATAAGTCCATCTATCCATTCTAAAAGTCCATCTCTCCATTATAAAAGTGCATCTATCCATCATAAAAGTGCATTTATCCATTATAAAAGTGCATCTGTCCATTATAAAAGTCCATCTCTCCATCATAAAAGTCCATCTATCCATTATAAAAGTGCATCTATCCATCATAAAAGTGCATTTATCCATTATAAAAGTGCATCTATCCATCATAAAAGTGCATTTATCCATTATAAAAGTGCATCTATCCATCATAAAAGTGCATCTGTCCATTATAAAAGTCCATCTATCCATCATAAAAGTGCATCTATCCATCATAAAAGTCCATCTATCCATTATAAAAGTGCATCTATCCATCATAAAAGTCCATCTCTCCATCATAAAAGTCCATCTATCCATTATAAAAGTGCATCTCTCCATCATAAAAGTCCATCTATCCATTATAAAAGTGCATCTTTCCATCATAAAAGTCCATCTATCCATTATAAAAGTCCATCTCTCCATCATAAAAGTCCATCTATCCATTATAAAAGTCCATCTATCCATCATAAAAGTGCATCTATCCATTATAAAAGTCCATCTATCCATTATAAAAGTGCATCTATCCATCATATAAGTGCATCTATCCATCATAAAAGTGCATCTATCCATTATAAAAGTCCATCTCTCCATCATAAAAGTGCATCTATCCATTTTAAAAGTCCATCTATCCATTATAAAAGTGCATCTATCCATCATAAAAGTGCATCTATCCATCATAAAAGTGCATCTATCCATCATAAAAGTGCATCTATCCATTATAAAAGTCAATCTATCCATTATAAAAGTCCATCTCTCCATCATAAAAGTCCATCTATCCATCATAAAAGTGCATCTATCCATTATAAAAGTCCATCTATCCATTATAAAAGTGCATCTATCCATCATAAAAGTCCATCTATCCATTATAAAAGTGCATCTATCCATTATAAAAGTCAATCTATCCATTATAAAAGTCCATCTCTCCATTATAAAAGTTCATCTATCCATTATAAAAGTCCATCTCTCCATTATAAAAGTTCATCTATCCATCATAAAAGTGCATCTGTCCATTATAAAAGTGCATCTCTCCATCATAAAAGTGCATCTCTTCATCATAAAAGTGCATGTCTTCATGTTCATTTTATGAAGTATACTTAGTAATTTTAACTTTATGTAGTAAGTATATTAATATCAATGTGTACTTGTAGTAAAATTGTGTACTATTTCAATACTGCTTGGGACTAAATTGGCTCACTTTTCGTATTTTTAGTATTTGTAAGAGTAGTAAACTAAGTACACAACTAGGTTTCTCATTTGTAATGCATCTGTACTACAAGTGAACTTATAAGTATACTAGTTTACTTTTTTAATACAAGTAGTACATTTTTTAGTTTATGAAAGTACACACTGATGTGTACTCTCAGTAAACTACTAGTTTCGTAGTTTATACTGCAAGTGTACTTGTAAGTTTTCTTTAAGTAAACATAACATTATACTTTGCACTTAACATGTAACATTATTATTTTTGCACTTGAAAAATACCTTTAACTGTACTTTAATTTTAAAAACATGTTATTAGCTTCATGCATCCTTTTTTAATCTTAACACTTGAATGTCAGTAAGTTTCATAAAGAAAGGCAACATTTTAAACAAAAAAGTAGAATTAGAGTAAATTGATATACACGACCAGTAGACTAGCCTACACAAAAATTCAGATATGCAGAATTAGAAACATATCTGTTTTATATCAATATTCTTATCAATATTTTCAAACAATGGAAGTTTCATAAGACTGTATGTATATGAAAAAAACTATGTAAAAAAGTATATTTAATTGACTACTCAATCAAAAGAGTTAACACAACTACAAGACAAGTATACTTTGAATTCTTAATTATTCTTTTAAGTATATCTGGATCAAAAGATTGAGTTCAAGTACAGGCCAAATATACCTGGGCCGTATTCATAAAGAATCTTAATGCAAAGAGTAGCTCCTAGTGACAAAATTTTAAGAAAATTCTTAGAAATGTGTCCGTTTACTCTTAAAATTAAAGAAAAAATCCCAGTAAAGAAAAAAGTAATTCAGAAAGCATCTTAACCCTTAAAAGAGGTCTTAAGGTCAAAATTGTTAGGAGCACGGACGAGGACTTTTAAGAGGCTGAAGAGTTTCTTCAGCAGAGGAGAAAATGGCAGAAAGAAGAAGGAGAAGAAATCTGTTGCAGACAATGGATGACAGTGAGTTAATAAGACGCTATAGATTAGATCATGCAGGGATCATGTTCGTGACTGATCTTAGAGACGCGCTAACATCTCCGACACAGCGCAGAAATGCCATAGCGCCAGAAATGAAAGTAATCACTACATTACGATATTTGGCAACTGGGAAAATGCAACAATGCAGCAGTGTGTAATGTACACAGTCGCATGTAATTTCAAAGTGAAGGCTTAGAATAGACCCTATACTTAAAATCACTCTTTTTTTCCTTCTTGGACAACCAGCCAATCACAGTCTTCAAAAGATTGTGTCATACATAGCAACGGGGTCAGCCCCGCCTCCTCGCTAAGATGAAAGTTTTTGTCTTTTCCTTGCTCAGAGTTGTTCTCAGATTGGCCCCGAATCGCTCTTAAGCTAAGACTCCTACGTAAAAGTTTTTAACCCTCTGGGGACCAAAAACTGTTTTTTTTTTTTTTTTAGCAATGAAAATAAACACTAAATGCTCTGTTAATTTTGATCTTTCATTTTTTAAGTATATTTCTGAGAAGTACATAAAATGTAGACTGAAAGTATATTTTCTTATTTTAAGTTTAAAAGAAGTATACTAAGTGTGAAAAACACCAAGCTTACATTAGCTACTGCCACTATTCCCCACCAATTCACAAGCACAAGAGAAAAAGTATTTTGTACTTACTTTTAATACCCCTGGAACTCAATGGATGTTGATTGAAGATGGTATAGTTGGTAGTGTTGTTATAACCAGTCAACTGAACCAACAATCTCGTCAAACTGTCAAAATCCATCAATATTCCGTGCAGGAGCTACTTTCTGACATTCTAACTGAAAGTGGGTGAATATCAAAATACATGATAGAAACATTTTGTTACACCAATTACAAGTGTTTTTATTACAACATTTGGCCCTGGACTAGGGTATTATATTTGTCCATTCTATTGGCTCTATTCTATTTTGATTAAAAAAAATGTGTGTTATTTCTGGTTTAAAGAAGTCATGTGACCTCTGTGTTTGTCAGACAGATTCAGTACTGGGCTTAAATGAAAGCCTAAAAGGTCCCCTTTCCAACGATACCAAGCACCATATTATAGAATATTGACAATATCCCTAGCATGAGCCTAAACCAGATTTACACCAGATTTCAAAAACTGAATTTATTTTAGGGGGTTAGTAACTTCATAAGCTGAAAAAAGTGACTTCGCTGCCACCCCTGCACTGCTATCGTGATTTTTCTAATACTAGGGGTGTATACCTTGCCAAATAACAATGATAGCATTTTCCCCCCCGATGATACCGATCAACCCCCCTGGCTCATGGACTACATGTCTTTCGGAATTTTGAGAGTAGCCTACAATTCTATTGAGGTTCTGAGCCTGCTGATCAACTATTAGTGAAATCATCACAGATCAATTGATTTTGGTTGGATTTTTATGTTTTTTTCTGTGGAATGAGTATACTGTTTGGTGAAAAGAATGACATATTGACTGATGTCATAACTTGGGGGAATAGTTCATTGCCAATGAAGTAAAGATGAAAATATTGGGAAAAAAGTGAGAAAACGCCTACTTTTTTGCATTAAATTGATGCAAAATCATGTAGAAATGTGTTTTAAGAGTTATTTTTTCAGTGGATGTTGTCAGCAAATGTGTTCTTTGTATCTGGAATGCATTTATTGACAGCCTACCAAACCCACTGAGGATTTGAGGGAAAATTTTTTCACATTTTTCTGATATAAAAAATAAAGGGTGCATACACTAAAATGGCCACAATTTTTTTTCGCAATATTTCCGGCAGAGCAGACCCTCCAATTATTGGTTCTTAGGGTCAAAGTTAACAGAAAAAAACACAAATAAAAAGTATGACAGACCATGTCAGGTTCAACCCATTTTATTGAGCTTTTGAGACTTTGGCTCCCCGACTATTTGTACTCTCTGGTGTAACCTGTTATTATCAGTTATGCACCAGGTCATCTGTTCACTTATCTCTAGTTTTCAATTTAAAGAATTGATTTTTAGGAGCTATTACACATGAACATTGGACATGTCAACACTGAAAAAATGGTGTAATCACATTTAATTTCCAGATGTGAGTCTCTCTCATAAATCTTACCCGCTGGCTTTATCTACCTGCAATGTTCTCAATGTTGAGATCTGGTCTGATGAGGTTGACATATGGACTTTTGTTTCCTAATTCGACCCAGTTACTGTGGCTGTAAAAATCCTGAAAAGAAAAAAAAAAGAATTAAGAATAATGCATAACATAATATTAATGCTATTAAAGCTTATGTTATATTTAAGTTTATATATATATATATATATATATATATATATATATAATTTAGCTTGAAAACACATCTTTCAGAGAAAATTGTCACAACCAGCATCCAAGCATTTCTTATAATAAATTGTAATCATGAAACCATTTTCTTGGTAATTAAGAAAAGTTTATGCTTTATTTTTTGTATGGTTCTATATGAAATGAGACTGTTTATGTGTGTTTTAATATAAGTAAATGTTGACAAAATGTATTAACTGGATGTTTAACATAATATTAATATTGAAAGCTTAAGTTTTTTGATTTGCTAGAGAACGTTTCTTTTAAAGAAACATGTGACAACCATAAACAAAAGCATTTCTTATAATAACTATGAATGTGTTAACACATTGTTAATGAGTGAAACCATGTCCTTGAGCAATTTTGTAGCAATATGCTTGTCATAGTCACTGGCCCTCATTTATCATTCTTGCGTAGAAACGGGCGTATATATTGGCGTAAGATTATGCTTACACTCCTCTCATCGCCTGATTTATGAAGCTGTGCGTACCTTTGAAATCCAGGTGTACGCAATACCTGCCCTTGATAAATGCCGCGGCTGAAAACGAGCGTCATTAGAATAACACGCCCCTATATATTCAAGTCTCCGCTCCCCCCACGCCCTCATTTTACGCCATGGACACACGGAAGACGGCAAAGAAGAGAAACTTCTTTGAGAAAGAGAAAGCAAAACCAGGGAAGTGGAAAGAAACAAAATTGATTTCTAGATTTTTATTATTAATGACGCTTATTGTTATTTAGAAGAAGAATGTCGTTATTATTATTATTATTATTATTATTATTTAAAAGAAGAAGAATGTCATTTTTATTATTTTGTAAGTCTGAATTTTTTTTTTTTTGGTCATTGAAAGCCTTTCATTACTAAACCCAGTCCGTGCACACCTGCCGGGCCTAACCCTGGCCTAACCATCGTTTCAAAGAATAGTACAACGGCGAGCGCGTCGAATATAAACGCCTCGTCCGTTTGGGGAGCTGCGCGCGCAGTCTGCGGAGACTAGCGCTGCGGAGCCAGGCGAAAGTATAAACAAGGCTTGAAACGTCAGGTAAAGCGCACAGGCTCGCAACTTAAAGGAGAACTCCGGTCAATTTTAACATTGAGCTCATTTTTTTGTACATTTGGAGTGCTGTCAATACAGAGAACAACGACAAAAATCGGTGTTGCCTACACCGAGTTATTCTATTTTTAAAATTTGCACCCTATTGACTTCAATGGGGCAAGTAGTAAGCCTGCTTTTTAGCCTCTTAACATCCTTTAAGTGTCATTACAAGTGCACAGAAAATGTGAGTGATTCCTTCCAAGTGAACACGAGTGGATCTGACTGCAGTAGATGTTAGAGATATTAATAAAAATGAAGTTAATTCAGCCAGCGCTCATACCTTTGTTTACATCCTGTTTTCGGTGGAAGGCCATAGTAATCGATTGTCGAGTTCACGCGCATAGGTTTAGTACCTATGATCACGCGCGTGAACTCGACAATCGATTACTATGGCCTTCCACCGAAAACAGGATTTTAAAAATAGAATGACTCGGTGTAGGCAACACCGATTTTTGTCGTTGTTCTCTGTATTGACAGCACTCCAAATGTACAAAAAAATGAGCTCAATGTTAAAATTGACCGGAGTTCTCCTTTAAGGAATACATATGCCTACAATTCAAATGCTTTGGTAAAGTCACACAAATTAAACATTGAAGTCCATGTTGCACAAAAATAAACACTTAAGTTTATAATTACTATGTTGTTGTTGTTTTTTTTTACAGTGGGTCATAATATATCATATCTTTTAGTTTGTCAGTGCGTTGTGTGGTTTTAGAAATTGTTTTTCTGCGCATTCCCGCACTCGAAACGTGCGTACACCACCTCCTGAGCTGGCGTAGGATTTGAGCGTGCCGTACGCCAACGTCCATATTGATAAATCTCAAAGTCACCGTGGTTTTGGGTGTACGCCAGGTGTACGCTGGAAATTTGGTGTACGCACTTTTGATAAATGAGGGCCACTGACTGTATCTCCCTCTCACCCACCTGTAGTGTGTGACACACTCGCCCTAGTGTTTCTCTGGCAGATTGAAGGTTGTCAGTGCGGACATTTGCTTTTATGGCTGCAATTCCCTGAATGATGAGGTTGCGCCCCTCAGCGAAGGCCTCATTATTGAAGTGGTGTGGTGCACTGCCCATGAAATCACGGTCCACAAATCCATTCTGCATGTAGATCTGATTCAGTGCCGTACGGAACTTGGCACCTGAAACCTCACCTGTGGCCGTGCCCAGACACGCACGCAGCAGCTCTTCAGGTGATGAGCCCTGTGTTAAAGTAGAATCATTTTAATTCAATGTATCAAACATTTCTCAAAACAAAGCTATTGTTTGTCTTCAGAAGAATCGCACAATTTCTATGGTATGTTTATAGTGTTTTTTATGTGTATGCCCCTATACTTGTACACAAACTCACCGTCGGATTGAATTCTCTTCCTTCTGATTCAGCCACTGCTTTACACACCTCCTTGATATTTTCCATCACAGCAAAACCAGTAATGGTCACATGGGTGTTTCCGCTACCCCCGACTGACACAAAAGCCTGCACCCTGGACACTAGTGTGATCAGGGCCACAATGGGTACTAATGACTTCATGATCATCTGAGTCAAGAAGAATAAAATTGAGCAATTTAGTAATGCGTGCTGTGCAAAAAAAAAAAAAAAAAAAGCTTTTCAAAAAAAGAAAAATGAAGGAAAAAATCTTCTTTATTTTTATTCACTAGGGAAAAAAATAACTTAACCAGTAGACAAATTGAAGGAAAAAGAAGGAATTCAAATCTTTAGAGAGAAGTGAGCGGAATTAAGTTAAAAATTATTACAAAATGTTTCTATATAGGCCCATATTATATATTTATATTATTTATATTATATATTATGCTAAGGCAATGTATCAATCATAAATAATAGAATCGAAAACTGAATACAATAGAATGTAACCTATATAATAGACCTTATTTCTTACCTTCTACATTCAAGGTACCTTCAATCTGTCTCGGTTCCTCCTGTCTGTCCCGTGATAATGGGTCCTTGTTAGGCTCGGATGACCAGAGGTGGGTAGAGTACCCAAAAACTGTACTCAAGTAAAAGTACAAGTACTTATAGAAATATTTACTCAAAGTAAAAGTAAAAGTAATAATCTTAATAGTTACTTGAGTAAGAGTAAAAAAGTATCCAATGAAAAAACTACTCAAGTAGCGAGTAACTTACTTTGGATTTATATTTATATTTATATATATATATATATATATATATATATATATATATATATATATATATATATATATGAAGAAGACTTCAGATGCAAAAGCCTCTGAGTGCCATCTGAAACTTTCTTCTAAAACAAGCATTTTTATCAAGCTTGTATGTTTAAGTTCAGTAATTTCACTTTAATGACAATTAATAGGTACTTTTCATTGCCATTTAAGTGAAATAACTGAACATAAACGTACAAGCTTGATAAAAATGCTCTTTTAGAAGAAAATTTCAGATGGTACTTAGAGGCTTTTGCATTTCAAGTCGTCATATATATATAATTATATTATTTCGATTATTTATTTTTATTTAAATGACTAGGCTATTATTTTCATAAGTAGATTGGCTCTCTTTGCAACAAAAAGCATTTTCTCCCGTCTGTAGCCAGAAAAAGAAAACCATTGCCTGTCCTTTGGTTTGTATAATAGTAATATAACTTAACTACATTTGGATTATTAGACAATGTCGAAATAAAGTGAATCTGCAGAGTGTTGCATTCAAAGGCATGCAATTGATACAGAGAAGAAAGAGTTAAAACTCTTCACATGTGCTCGCGCTCATGACTGCTACTGAATATCTGAACACAAAAAAAAACAAAAAGTACATCGACGAATCTTCTTCTGTCGGTTCTCCAAAATATAATCAAATGTATATTTCTGCAAGCATGTTTAAACTGGTTAACTGTGTCTACGGCAGGCAATTAAAGGCATTCGTTTTCAAGTCGAGTTCGCACGCCACTGCGCAACAATACACACAAACTACCGCGGGATGGCGGGTGTTCATAAACGGTGGGCAATGGTAGCTTATTTAATGTATAAATTAATGTATATGTCCAAAAAACGGGTAATGTCATAGTTTCTGGTAGTGCTATCATGGTGTAATAATCTGTTTGGTTGTAAAATGTATTACCTGAGTGAAATTAAATCGAATATATCGTCCTGTGGAATCATTCATTCACAGACAGCTTACGAAGATGTTCAACTAATAAAGATCTTCATCGCTGGCAAATATATGATGCATTTGCAGATTTGCTCTCACTTGACTGTACTGTAGGTCCACGGCCACTTCATCCAACGCTCTTGATGTAATCTTCCTGTTACGACTCGAGTCGAGTGTGAATTGGAAATCGCTTCAGACGATTCAGTGCGTGCAGGAACTGAACAGTTCATTCAAACTGATTCGCGAACCGATATAGACAGATCTGCCACAAGCGGCAACCTCCCCGTCTCTCTCTTGAAACCAACACGGAAGTGAGTTAAACTGCAATTCATTGACTGGCCGCTTGGCCTGGCTGCAGAAGTGAGTCAAATCTGTATCTCCCTCATGTTAAAATTACCAACTTTACAGCAGAAAAAAATATGTTTACAGCCTGGATCTCTATGTGGCTTTGGTCTATACAGCTAATTTTGCCCTTCATAACAACTGTGAGGGGGGTGAATTATTTTATAACTCGTCCGTTTAGTTGATTAATATTTAAATTTAAGGGTGTGGCCAGTGGCCACTTGAGTGACAGATGGATTGCCGCTGTCAGTGCTAGCCGTTTGTCTGCTGCTGTTACTAGCCGTCACTTCACCTCAGCAAATGTTGCTGCTGAACTTGCCATCTCTGCAGTGTTTGTGCTTTTTTTCGGGATTATTTCATACAATTTAATACTTGGGTAACGTTACAAAGCCCACGTCTTTGGATTCCGTCGTTATCGTTCGAGAGAACAACCAGCGCTGTATTTCAGTTGTTTTCCTCCGTGAACCTGCACTAATGGATGTCTGACAATTTCGTTGCTTTTTGGGGTTTTCAAATTTAAAACGTCAATAAATACTCGTTCGTTCTGCTCTCACGGAACAGATGGATTATAATATGTTTATATAGGCTACCGTCAGATGAAATCCTGCAGGCGTCGGCGCTTTCTCCGTCCATGCAATAAATGCACATGAATGAGCGCGGATTTTCTAGCGCATTTACTTGCACTTCAAAGGCAATATATCTATGGTTTAACCCATTTGAGAGGCGGCCAAAATGGACTGAATAAGCTCTCTACGAACTTGAGCGATGCCGCGCTGACGGACATGTATGCACATAAATCACTGTCACACACAAACACTCGAAGTAATACACAGTCTCACTTGTAGCCATGTCTTTTAACTATTATAATATTTCGAAGGGCAAAAATAGGAACGTTTAATTGGCTTCACATCATCAACTAACGATCACGTCGAGCTAGGTGATTTCAGATAGCCAGGCCAGGCTCCTCAGCTCCACTCACGCCCCGCCTGTTTGCCTATTTTCTGTTATCCGGGAGTGACGCAAGGCCAAGATGGCGACGGCCGGCTCCGCCCACTTTAGGCTTCAAAAATGCTCTTCAGAAACCTACGGGTGACGTCACGGACACTACGTCCATATTTTTTTACAGTCTATGATCTGCCAACTTGTTTGATGAAGTCTTTGAACAGAATCGACTCAAAAGAGTGATTCATTTGTGAATTGAGCATCGCTCAAGCCCAGAAAAAAAGATACATCGCACTTACGCATTTAACAACACATATTGCATTAAAATAAAGTAACGAGAGGAACGTCGCCCAACGTAACGAAGTAAAAGTACAGTTTTTTCATTAGAAATGTACTCGAGTAAAAATAATAAGTACCCACATTCAAATCTACTCTTAAAAGTACATTTTTTCCAAAAAACTACTCAAGTAAATGTAACGAAGTAAATGTACTTCGTTACTACCCACCTCTGCGGATGACATACATATTGGCGCTTTTCCACTGCAGGGTACGGCACGGTTCGGCTCGGTACGGTTCGACTCGGCGCGGAACGGTTCGGCTCGCTTCGCTTTTCCACTGCGTGGTACGAATCGACTCGGTACGGCACGGTTCGGTTCGCTTTAGCTCGGTTGCTTTTCCATTGCAGTTGGTTAGTACCGCTTCAAACTGGGTGGGACTGATCGTTAGTTGCCGCCTCTACTGCCATGACATCATCGTAAACGATGGTGCTCTTGATTCTCGGCATGTGGATGTTTTTAAATTAAATTAAACGTTCTTATAATGGTTTACTATATGGAAGGAAAATTCTTAACGTGTAATTAAACGTTGCGTTCATATTCTGGGCTCATCTGATTTTTTGTACATAGCATAGCCTACTTTATGATTTTAGTATCATAATGAATAATAAATGCACGCACAATTATCCGTGAACTTGATTTGAACAAATGCCTTTCAACTTGTGTGTGCAAAATTCAGAATTAAATGAATGTGCAGCAATCTTTACAAATAGAGAGTCTAGGCCTAATGTACTGTTTTAAACTATAGCCTACTGCCATTAAAAAAGCGCATTTAGTTAATGTTATGTTATTTTTTTCCATCTGCCTATGTTGATTATGAAAAGTGAACAGCACGAGTAGAGAGACATGGAGCGAGTCAGACGTAATTTTGACCACTTCATTAGGGTTTTGTTTTGTATAAAGCCTTTCTTTAAAGTGAATTTCGTTTTGTATAAATTGTATCTTAATTTTAATAATTTTTTCATCAAACAATTGCCTGGATTAAATAAGAAGCAAAATAGACAATTTAATCATTGAGGCGCCCGAGCGGTCACTTGCATTGTACGTTAACTGGAGCGCATCTCATCTTCAAATACACAAAGCTTGAAATGTCTTTAAACGAAATAATTCAAAACAAAAAGAAATAGGCTACTCTCTTATGTAATCCATTATGTGCATTTCTCTAGGCGCGTTTACTACGAATATGGCGATCGTCAACTTCATCTTTGCCATGCACAGACACTGACAGAAAACACTATTTTATAAATAAAAATCAGTGCACGCGTTTTAATAAAATTAAAACTTGAATTGTGATTATTAAAATAATTGAATATTAAATTTTTTGTGGCCAAGTTTTGCTCATTTATTAATAGTATAGTCTATAGGCTATATATAGGCCTAATTTTATTAAATTGAACAAGCGCAAAATTCAGCATTCAATCAAATATTCAAAAAGACTTAATAATAATGTTATTTCAACATAATATCTCGTTATTTCGACATAATGGCCCTCATTTATCATTCTTGCGTAGAAACGGGCGTATATATTGGCGTAAGATTATGCTTACACTCCTCTCATCGCCTGATTTATGAAGCTGTGCGTACCTCTGAAATCCAGGTGTACGCAATACCTGCCCTTGATAAATGCCGCGGCTGAAATCGATCGTCATTAGAATAACACGCCCCTATATATTCAAGTCTCCGCTCCCCCCACGCCCTCATTTTACGCCATGGACACACGGAAGACGGCAAAGAAGAGAAACTTCTTTGAGAAAGAGAAAGCGAAACCAGGGAAGTGGAAAGAAACAAAATTGATTTCTAGATTTTTATTATTAATGACGTTTATTGTTATTTAGAAGAAGAATGTCGTTATTATTATTTGTATTATTATTATTTAAAAGAAGAAGAATGTCATTTTTGTTATTTTGTCAGTCTGAATGATTTTTTTGGTCATTGAAAGCCTTTCATTACTAAACCCAGTCCGTGCACATCTGCCGGGCCTAACCCTGGCCTAACCATAGTTTCAAAGAATAGTACAACGGCGAGCGCGTCGAAAAACGCCTCGTCCGTTTGGGGAGGTGCGCGCGCAGTCTGTGCGGAGACTCGCGCTGCGGAGCCAGGCGAAAGTATAAACAAGGCTTGAAACGTCAGGTAAAGTGCACAGGCTCGCAACTGAAGGAATACATATGCCTACAAATCAAATGCTTTGGTAAAATCACACAAATTAAACATTGAAGTCCATGTTGCACAAAAAAATAAACACTGAAGTTTATAATTACTATGTTGTTTTTTTTTTTTACAGTGGCTCATAATATATCATATCTTTTAGTTTGTCAGTGCGTTTTGCAGTGTTAGGAATTGTTTTTCTGCGCATTCCCGCACTCAAAACGTGCGTACACCACCTCGTGAGCTGGCGTAGGATTTGAGCGTGCCGTACGCCAACGTCCATATTGATAAATCTCAAAGTCACCGTGGTTTTGGGTGTACGCCAGGTGTACGCTGGAAATTTGGTGTACGCACTTTTGATAAATGAGGGCCATTGTGTTTTGGTGCTGTTTTCTTTGTTCCTCTTTTTCTCTGTTCCATGTCATAGTAAGTTGACCTAGGGTGCGTCTCAATCAGCTCCTGAGCTGGGGAATCAGTATATCGGGTTCACGCATTCGGGCACTAGAAAGACAGTAAGGATCCTGGCTCACTACACTTGGGACACTGACTTATTTCTGGTGATGTGACATTGTACAACATCACTACTGAGAGCTGATATCTTTCTGACATTAGGGTAGAGTGGGGGAAAACGCCCCCCTTAAGGAAAATGTGACTTTACAGTGAAACAAAACATAAATGTGACTAGAATTGCCATCCCGGTTTTGAGTGACTATGGCAGGAGTTATTCACCAAATATTAAAATTGCTCAGCCTTCATAATTAATTAGTATTTTCACTGAAAATATTTTTGTACAAAGGGGGCGTTTTGCCCCAGCGGTGGGGTAAAATGCCCCCTTTCTTACCAACCAGTTTGCTTCATAGATCAACAGCAAAATTAACAGACAATAGTTTTTAATCTCTAAAGGTAAAAGGCAAGTAATGTATCAACATGTATATATATTAATATTTATTTCAGAAATGTTCAAAATAGGCTAAATTAACTACCTTCCATCAGTGAGCTAACTGTGCTAGCAAGCTAGCTAGTTAATGCTCACTTGAGGTATTTTTTTCATGTTTTGTTCAAATATTTTGATTTTACCACCTAGATATACTGCATTAAGTGTAAAACAAAGGATTTGATAGACAGAAATATTTTATTGTAGTAATTATCATAGAGAAACTATGCCCCCAGGGGGGGGGGGGGTGGGGGGCGTTTTACCCCAGGGGGGCGTTTTCCCCCACTCTACCCTACTTGTAATGTTATTTAAAGTACATTATGCTAATAGTTTGTTTTTTATATATACCCGCAACATTTCAGCTGTAAACAAATTCTTATAAATCTTAGCTAGATTATGTTTATTGCATGTCTAGTGATGTATGTATGCTGAAATATAATAAAATAATTGTTTGTATATTTAAAAACATATTATGTGTTATGGCTCACGTGTTTTAAGTTTTGTGATTTAATTGAGACAGCCCTTAAGTTGTCCTTAAGACTCCCTGCAGTGAGCTAATTTCGCTAAAATTAAGTCCTTTGTAACACGGAAGGACCTGGAAAAGATAGTTCATGCATTTATTTTCTCAAGATTGGACTATGGCAATGCATTGTATTATGGTATTCAACACAAAAGTTTAAACAGACTACAACTAGTCCAAAATGCGGCTGCAAGGTTACTGACAGGCACTCGGAAAAATGAGCATATTACCCCTGTATTAAGAGAACTACATTGGTTGCCGGTTTCCTATAGGATTAATTTTAAGATACTTTTATTTGCTTTTAAGGCCCTACATGGTAGTGCTCCGACATATATAGCTGATCTGATCCAGGTGAATAAACCAAAGAGAGCACTGCGCTCCGAGTCAGTAAACCTCTTGGTAGTCTAGCGGACGTATAGGAAAATGAGAGGAGATCGCTCTTTTGCAGCCGCTGCTCCCAAGCTGTGGAATAGTTTACCTCCTTATATTAGAGAATGTTCCTCTCTTACAGAGTTCAAACGACATCTGAAAGGTTACTTTTTCACTTTGGCATTTGATCATTCATGAGTGCTGTGCTAGTGGTGTAATAGGTAATTATTAATGCCGCTTAGATTATGAGGTTGTCTATGGCAATGTTTAGAACTTAAATGTGTTTTTATGATTGCTATCTTATTCTTTGTACAGCACTGTGGTCAACTTCTGTTGTATTATTGTGTGCTTTATAAATAAATTGAACATTGAACATTGAACATTGCAGTGTCTACTGAACTAGGGAGCTGATTGAGTTGCACGCATCCCAAGTTTCCTAGTGATCTCCGTTTGTTCCCGTAGTTACTGATTACCTGATTACAGTTACCTGGGTTACCTGATGTTTATTACCTCTTCTTGTCTTTTTAAGCCCTTAAGCTGGGTGCACACTGTACTATATTTATAATAGCCCTTTACGATTGCTGCTTGTAAGACTGTATGAACATGATTCTCACTGTAAGCCACGTCACATTGTAAGATCTCAGTTGTCATTATTGTCAGACTGTACAACAGTCAAGACGCTTTAAAAACTCGTCCGGAGTTTTACATCATCAATGACATGTTCAGTGACAGTTAGCTGCATTACAAATGGTGATGGTGACAAACCACTGAAATGGTGGCTACAAAGAAATCTCTGACATTAATTTTGGTCACGGCTTGTCTTGTAAAAAGGAAACAATTTGATGGTTGTTGTAGAAGAAGTCACACTGCAGGACTGTGAGTCAAAACCAACCCGATCTCACGGGAAAACGTACAAATTCTACGAGGTGGCTAATTCGTACGAATTCATACGACCTCACTCGTACGAATTAGTACGATTTTTGCACAATCGTACATATTTTACGAATTGCCCAATTCGTAGGAATTCATACGAATGACCTACCCCTGACCCCGCCCCTAAACCTACCCATCACGTGGGTTTAGACAAATCGTACAAATTCGTTCGAGTGAGTTCGTACGAATTAGCCAACTTTTTATCATTCGTATGAATTCGTACGAATTGGTCGTGAGATAGTGTTGGTCAAAACTTGACTACGGAAGCTCCTGCGACACCACGTCTGTCTTTGACAGACAGGTCGACCTGTGATCAGGCTCCGCCCCTACCTATATCACTAATGTCGACCCCTATCGAAGTAATTTGTGCTTTCTTCCTTTGAGGGACTACAAGCTCTCTCAGCACATCTGACTTTGTTTCTGATTTCGCTAAACTGTTCAACAGGCAGACCGCCATTGCACCACCGAATGCAACATCAGTGGATTGGATTGTGTTCAGTGACATCGCAAAATTCTAAATAGTGGCAAGCTATTCTGTTCGGATCATCTTGTATTATATAACAACGGTAGGATTTCCAGTGGCGTCAAGTCAACTTCAGGCTACACGCGTTAATGCGAGACGTTAAAAGGAGTAACTACCCTATGAGAACCATTAGACCAACGTGTTGTGACGAGTCATGGATTACTCTTTCTCTCTGAGTCGAAGAGCAGGGAGGCTGTATCCCACCCGTGTCCATCGTCATGTGGAGCAACCATCTAGGGCAGGGACCATCACACTATGTGCATAATGTGTATGGGCCCAAAACATGCTCAAATGTCGTCAAATGTCGCTTGCGGAACCACAAACATCCGTCCACTATGCATCAATGCTGAGGAAAATCTTGAAGAGAAGGCTGAGAGTGGTGGTGGCTAACCAATAAGGCCCATGTCTGTACGGAGCTGCCACGAAATCTATGGCTACTGACCATCCATGGCTGCTGACGCCAGCTACCATGAGCTGGGCAGACGTGATGGAAGCCGACTCCCTGGATATGCGTCCCTTGATTGATGGCCTTCTCGCACACGAGGAGGAAGAACCAAATTACGAGGACTCAGAGGGTGATGCTAACTCTGATCTCCTCGACTTAGACATGGATGATGAGGAAGAGGAAGACAACACTCCCTTCCCTGTCCAACAGTCTGGACGCCCTAGCAAGATGGACTCGGCCTCTCAGGCAGACAGTTTCCTGCACGAGGTGTGTAAATGAGCGGCGGCAAATTGGCAAATCTCGCCATTGGTGTAGCCCCTTTAGGAGTAAGCTCCCAGCCAATGCAGCGCAGTCAGTGTGTTCGCTGAACGCAATGGCTTTACTGTCAACGTACAAGGCAGTGATTTTGGAGGAGATGGGGCGACACTTAGACACAGGAGTGCAGAACCCAGCACGAAATATGTGATATGAACGATCTAATTCTCAGTTCTTCCAGTGGAGCAGTTCAGGGCTTTGGCCGTGTTATGGCCCCGGGAAAATAAGAGAAACCAGCACCCTCAGGAAACAAGAGGATGCAGCGTTTAACCGCTGTTTACAAAGCAAGCAAACATCGTGATCACCCTCTCAGCCAGCATGGCAGGGATTTGCATACATAATACATATGTATAATGTATAATGTAATACATATGAATACATAATAAAGAATTTCTATTGCATCCAAGCCACAAGCTAAAGGTGATATACTCCCAGAGCATTAGAAGGCATAGGGTTGAAATTTCTCTCGCTTAAGACGGGACTGCTTGTAGCGCTGGTGACAGCTAAGTGTGTGAGTGACTTACAGGCCAATCAGCCTGTCTTGTTTGCAGGTTGGTTTCTTTTTGCCCTAACCCTGCTTTCGTACTTAAAGTGGTGGACTAGGCATATAGATATCCAACTGCGGAACTTTCCAACTTTCTCCGGAGGATAAGAGATTGAATTCGTCATGTCCAGTAAGGGCGCTTCATGTGTACATGGAGAGGACAGCAGGTTTCAGAAAGAATGACCAGCTGTTTGTGTCTAAGGCTACTCCTCACAAAGGGAAGCCGCTGTCCCACTGGAGAGATGTTGGACCTCTCCAATAGGGGCATGGCTACATCATGTGCCTTACTCAGGGGAGTTTTGGTTCAGGCTATCTGTGCGGCAGCAAGTTGGGCTATGCCGCATACGTTTGTGCTGTTTTATAGACTAAATGTGTCTGAGCCATCCTTATCACATGCCATATAATTGTTATGTATAGCATATGTTTTGCAATCCGGGAGTGGTCTATATCTCCCATAGTGAAAGTCAGAGCGAAGTTAGAAAGAGAACAATGGGTTACTTTACATAATTCTGGGTTCTTTGATTACAGAGTGAGTTGTTTCACCAACACTCCCCTCCTAGGAACGGGAATTAATCTCTCAATAATGACGTCAAAGACAGACGTGGTGTCACAGGAGCTTCCGTAGTTGGTCACGCCCAAAGCAAAAAATATGAGTTGCTATTATACTGACCGCTAAAAAAATAAAGTAACTGATGCCACCTAATTTGCTCCATACTATTATTTTCAAGATTTTCCAAAAGTACAGTTTGTTAATGTGTAAAACTTTTTTTAATGAGGGTTAAAAATTACCAAATTTAGTTGGTAAACCTTTAAATAAAAGTAAGTAAATAATACAAGAATAAATATTGATGAGATTATTAACTAGTTAGCCTAGAACCTGTAATGCCATACGGTCAATAATTTTATTTACTGAAGAACTTCCTGAAGTTTCTGGGACCTCGATGTGCGAGAACAGGTGTTGTCATATTGTGGAATGTGAATATTGTTTCCAAAGATGATGATAAACTCTTTACTGGTAATAAAGTCATAAAGAAAATTAAAAAAATTAAGCAATGTAGAAGTTTTTATGTGAATGGTCAAAGGTGGTTTTGTGGAGTGGAGCCTCACTCAACGGTAAGCATCAGGTTAGTTTTATTACTGCTGTAGATGTTTACATTTTTGGGGGGATTTTATATTTAATGAAGGCTATCATAGGTATGATTTATACTTTTTGTGTGTGTGATATGATACAATATTTTAAAGGCAGCCATGCCTTAATAATATAATTCCTCCATAATGGGTAATCATTTGCTGAGCCTGATTGCATGACAACTTCTATACACTGTGAGATAAGACATATGGCGCTTTTCCACTGCATGGTACGGTACGGCTCGGTTCGGTACGGCACGCTTTGGCGCTTTTCCACTGCATGGTACGGTACGGCTCGGTTCGGTACGGCTCACTTATGGCGCATTTCCACTGCATGGTACGGTACGGTACGGCTCGCTTCGGCTCGCTTTAAATGGTACCACCTCTGTTGAGGTTCCAAGCGTACCGTACTGGTACTAAAATGTGACGTGAAAACACTGAAGATCACTGATTGGTCAGACAGAATCGTCACTACTGTCATAGAGAGTAGATATTTACATATGTTGATTGACAACCTAGCCTGATAATAGGATAGGTTGGGAGTAAGAGGGGGCGGGACTTGAATCCAGTAGCTAGGGACATAGTGAGACGGTGTCTGTTAAGACGGTGTCTGTTGCAAGCTTTTGAATAAATAAGTTCTTAGCAACAAAGTCGTTGTAAGTAAGACTTATTTGACATGGTGTCAGAAGTTGTGGAGTAGTAGAAATGGCGAAATTTGCTCCACCCACGAACTTCACCTTTGATAGACCTCAAGAATGGGCCACATGGAACAGCGCTTCACGAGGTACAGGATAGCCTCGAAGCTCACGGAGGAGGATGGCGAGGTACAAGTGAGTACCCTTATATATGCCATGGGACCAGAGGCAGAAAACATATTCAGCTCGTTCACGTTTGAGAGAGACGAGCAGAAAAAAGAATTCGACACCATGCTGAACAAGTTTAATGACTATTTCATCCCGAAAAAGAACATCATCCACGAGAGGGCGTGCTTTTACCAACGCATACAAAGGCCGGGGGAAAAGGCAGAGATGTTCATCCGTGCACTCTACGAATTAGCAGAGAGTTGTGAGTTCGGTGCCCAGAAAACAGAGAACATCAGAGATAAGCTTGTGGTTGGCATCAGAGATAAAGAACTTTCAAGAAAGTTACAGCTGATGACAGATCTTACCTTAGACACGGCGGTGCTGATGGTGAGGCAGGCGGAGGACATCGCCCAGCAGGTGAGCCAACAGGAGGAAGGTGCACCAGGCAGTGTTCAGGAGGTTACACGCAGACGACCTGAAAGGAAAGGAAGATGGGATGAAAAGAAGCCAGCGAGAGAAAAAAATGATAGAATGATCGGTGGTGGCAGGTGCGGAAAGTGTGGAAAAACGAAACATCACAACAAGGAAAAATGTCCCGCAGCAGAAACTGAGTCTCGAAAATGTAAAAAGAAAGGACACTGGGAGCGTATGTGTTACTCAAGGACAGTTAATGAGGTAATAAGAGGTACACACACACGGTCAAGTGATGACGATTCATATTACCTGGGAACGGTAAGCAAAACTGGAGCTGACGACACAGAGAACTGGTTTGTGAAAATGAACGTGCAAGGCTCGCGAGTAAAATTTAAAATTGATACCGGAGCTGACGTGACCGTTATGAATGAAGAGACTTTTAACTCGCTTGGAAGTAAAGTGAAGTTGAGCCAGACACATGCGAAATATGACAGCCCAGGTGGAAGGATAAATTGTTTGGGACAATTTGAAACGACCACGGAGTACAAAGATAAAAGGTTCAAGTTCACAATTCACGTCATGGAGGGCGACACCGTGAACAATTTGCTAAGCAGAGAACAAGCAGTAGAGATGGGCTTAGTTAAAAGAATCGAGCAAGTCAGCGCAGCATTCGGTGAACAGGGAACAATGAGAACCGAACCAGTTAAAATAAATCTAAAAGAGAATGTAGAGCCATACGCAGTTCACACCGCGAGAAGAGTGCCGTTACCAATACTTCCCAAAGTTAAGGCCGAACTCCAACGAATGGAGGAGAACGGAGTCATTGAAAAAATAACGCAACCCACGGACTGGTGCGGGCCGATGGTACCAGTGATGAAACCTAACGGGAAAGTGCGCATCTGCGTAGACCTGAAAAAACTAAACGAAAATGTAAAAAGAGAACGGTTCATCCTACCCACGACTGACGAAATTCTTGCCAAACTCGCCGGGTCCAAAATATTCTCATCTTTGGACGCCGCAAGTGGCTTTTGGCAAATTCCCCTACATAGTGAGAGCAGTCTTCTCACTACGTTCATAACGCCGCTAGATATAGCATATTAGCATAGCGCCAGAAATATTCCAGCGCAAAATGAACGAACTACTAGGAGGCTTAGAGGGAGTTGCGGTCTACATGGACGATCTAATCGTTCATGGTGAAACCCAAGAACAGCACGACGAGCATCTGAGGCGCGTTCTGGAGAGGATCGAGCGCGCAGGGCTCAAGCTCAACAAAGAGAAGTGTATCTTCAGACAGAAGGAGCTTTATTTCCTGGGGCACGTCATAGACGAGAGAGGAGTCAGTCCTGACCCGGGGAAAGTAAGGGCTATCTCAGAGCTGCAAGCCCCACGAAATGTAAGTGAACTGAAACGGGTCCTGGGGATGATAAACTACATGGGACGCTACATTCCAGACTTGGCGACAGTGGGCGGGCCGCTGTTTGATTTATTAAAAGGGACTGTAGCATGGACATGGGACCAGTCTCAAGAAAGCGCTTTTCAAAAGCTTAAAGAAACTTTAATGACTGCACCTGTTCTCGCGTACTACGATTCGGGGAAGGCCACGGCGGTGTCAGCAGACGCGAGTAGCTACGGGCTGGGAGGAGTCCTACTACAGCTGCACGGAGACAGCTGGAAGCCGGTGGCATATTGCTCGAGGAGGTTAAATGAGGCAGAAACCAGGTACGCGCAAATTGAAAAAGAATGTTTGGCCGGGGTTTGGGCGTGCGAGAGATTCGAGAAGTATCTCATAGGCCTGGACAGATTTCGCCTTATTACAGACCACAAACCCCTCGTACCATTGATTAATAAAAAAGACTTGGACGCGGTACCAATACGCTGTCAAAGACTTTTAATGAGGCTAATGCGATTCGCAGTGACCGCGGAATACGCACCTGGGAAGACATTGGTAGTAGCCGATACGCTGTCGAGAAGTCCAATAGGCAACGATACAGCGAGCAGACCTACAGCGAACGAGATAGCCTGTTACGTTGACGCAGTTATAGCCGCCTTGCCCGTGTCACAGTCGAAGTTGAGCCTGATCGCAGCAGCGACTGAAAGAGATGAACAGTTACAACTAGTAAGTAAGTTCATTAAGCAGGGATGGCCAGAGCACATAAGAAACGTACCGGAAGGTATTAGAGACTTTTTCTCTGTGAAAGATGCGCTGTCAATAAGTGAAGGACTGATAATTCTGGGCAGACGCATTTGTATTCCAAGTGAACTGAGACAGGACATCCTTGAGCGCATCCACGAAGGCCATTTAGGGTTGACAAAGTGCAGAGAACGGGCAAATTCATCCGTATGGTGGCCTGGTATATCATCGGATATAAATAACAAAATTGACTTGTGTATGTTCTGTCGCGAAAACAGGAAAACACAAAGGAAAGAGCCACTGAAGTCAACCCTGCTACCTGACAGACCGTGGCAGCGCGTGGCTATAGACATTTGCGAGAACAAGGGCCAGATGTATCTGATTGTTTCGGATTATTACTCGCGCTTCATAGAGATCCTTCATCTGCCAAAGACAACGACAGCGCAGGTGATAAATAGACTGCAAGCTACGTTTGCGAGATTCGGAATACCGGAGCAGATTATGAGTGATAACGGTCCGCAGTTTACTAGTGAGGCATGGACCTCATTTAAGAAAAAATATGACTTTGAACATGTCACATCGAGCCCGCACAACCCGCAAGCAAACGGGCATGCCGAGCACGCGGTCCAAGTAGCCAAACGCATCCTCAGACAGGACAACCCACTCCTCGCTTTGATGTGTTACCGCGCAACACCACATTCATCTACAGGGGCAAGCCCTGCTGAATTGTTGATGGGCAGGAAAATTCGTACGACACTGCCTACGTTGAAGAAAAACCTGCAGCCAAAGTGGCCAAATAGACTGTTGGTGAGAGAAAGAGACGCTTTGGCTAAAACACAACAAGCCTTCTACTTTAATCGGAGACACGGGGTGCGTGACTTACCTGAGTTGAAGCCAGGTGACACGGTGCTGATGAAACTGGACGGGGAAAAGTCGTGGAAAGGTCCAGTGCAGGAGAGTGCACCGCGCTCATTCGTGGTGCAGGCTCAGAAGGGGGAAGGTGAGATGAGGCGGAACCGCAGACATTTACAGAACTTGCCTGCGGAATGTTTAAAGGCTGATAACAATTGTGAATAGCAGGATTCATCTGTAGCAGGATTGGCGGCGCGGTAGTGCGCAGTGGCCACTCCAGATCCTCAATGTGCTATTTTTATTACTTAGTCTATTTTCTCACGGCATTATGGATATCGCAGCGACCAGCATTTGTGTTTACCATCGCCAGACATTGCTTAAATACAAGACTCATACTATAACCAAGCTGGATGGTGATCTGCATGAGAAGCTTCGCAACCTCGGCTTGCTGCGGAGGCCAGAATTCCAGCCCTCGGTGTTGCATAACGCCGGTAGCCGGGGGAAAGGACGACGTAAGCGGTGCGCGAGGAAACGGAAGCGCGGCAAGAGAGCGGGGGTCCATGCTAGGCTAAAAACAAAGCCTAGCCGGCCGGCTATCCCATCTATCTTGCTTTCGAATGTTTGTTCTCTGGACAACAAACTGGACATTATTCGGCTCCAGCAAACTTCGCAGCGGGAGTTTAGAGACTGCTGCGTCTTTATTTTCACAGAGACGTGGCTCAGCGACAGAGTTCCGGACGCCGCCATTCAGCTAGATGGGCTCGCCTCGTTTCGTGCCGACAGAAATGCATCTCTGTGCGGTAAGACTCGCGGAGGTGGCTTGTGTGTTTATATTAACACGGAATGGTGCAATAACTCTGTGCTAGTCTCTAGCTACTGCTCAGCGCTGGTAGAGATTGTGACTGTCAGGAGTCGACCTTTTTATTTACCACGGGAATTTACCTCTGTTATAGTAATCGGTGTTTACATTCCCCCAAGCGCAAATGCCAAGGAAGCGCTCGGTGAACTTCATGGGGCTATTAGCGAATTGCAGAATGCTTACCCTGATGGATTGTTTATTGTCGCTGGAGATTTCAATCATGCGAATCTCAAGTCAGTGCTTCCTAAATTCCATCAGTATGTGGACTTTGCAACGAGAGGGGCGAACATGCTTGATCTTGTTTACACAAACATCCCAGGCGCGTACCGGGCGGAGCCCCGCCCCCAACTCGGCTATTCAGACCACATCTCTGTTTTTCTTATTCCAGCATACAGGCCGATCGTCAGGCGCACAAAACCACTTCAAAAACAGGTGAAAATTTGGCCAGCAGGAGCCATCTATGCTCTCCAGGACTGTTTTGAGTCTACTGACTGGCATATATTTAAAGAAGCTGCAACATATGACAACTCTACCAACTTGGAAGAATATACATTATCAGTGACCAGCTACATTAGTAAGTGCATTGATGATGTTACCTTCTCCAAGACCATCACCACACGCTCTAACCAGAAGCCGTGGATGACTGCGGAGGTGCGTTCCCTGCTGAACACACGTGACTCCGCCTTCAGAGTAGGTGATAAAGCGGCCCTTAGTACTGCAAGGGCCAAACTGTTTCGGGCCATCAGAGAGGCAAAGCGCATGCACGGTCGGAGAATTCTAACTCATTTCCAGGACAGCGGCGACACGCGGCGTATGTGGCAGGGAATCCAGGCCGTGACCAACTACAAGACACCATCAGTTGCCTGTGACAGGGATATTTCCCTCCCAGATGTGCTGAATAACTTCTATGCTCGGTTTGAGGCACAGAACGACGTGGTGGCGAGGAAGACCACCCTTGCTCCCAATGATCAGGTGCTCTGTCTCAACTCAGTCGATGTGAGGAAAACCTTATACAGAGTCAACCCGCGGAAGGCTGCGGGACCAGATAATATTCCGGGCAGGGTGCTCAGAGGATGTGCAGACCAGTTGGCGGATGTTCTTACCGACATCTTTAATATCTCTCTGAGCAGCGCCGTCGTTCCAACATGCTTCAAGGCAACCACCATCGTCCCCATAGCTAAGAAGTCTTTAGTGTCTTGCCTCAACGACTACCGTCGCGTTGCACTCACATCATGTATTATGAAGTGCTTCGAGAGGCTCGTCATGGGCCACATTAAGATCCAGCTGCCCGCCACACTAGACCCACTGCAGTTTGCGTATCGTCCTAACCGCTCAACCGATGACGCCATCGCCACCACTCTTCATCTGGCCCTCACTCACCTAGAAAAAAAGGACTCATATGTCCGATTGCTGTTCGTTGATTATAGTTCAGCATTCAATACAATCATTCCTCAGCATTTGATCGGGAAGCTGAAAGTACTGGGCCTGGATACCTCCCTCTGTAACTGGATCCTTGATTTCCTGACTGGGAGACCTCAGTCAGTCCGGATTGGGAACAACATCTCCACCACCACCATACTGAGCACTGGGGCCCCACAGGGCTGTGTACTCAGCCCACTGTTGTTCACTTTGCTGACTCATGACTGTGCAGCAAAGCACAGCTCGAACCATCTTATCAAGTTCGCTGATGATACGACCGTGGTGGGTCTCATCAGCCAGAACGACGAGTCAGCGTACAGAGAGGAGGTGCAGCGTTTAACGGACTGGTGTAAAGTCAACAACCTGTTGCTGAAGGAGATGGTTGTTGACTTTAGGAAAGTACAGAGTGACCACTCCCCACTGAACATCGATGGCTCCCTTGTGGAGATTGTCAGAGGTATCAAATTCCTTGGTGTTCACTTAACGGAGAATTTAACCTGGTCCATTAACACCAGCTCAATTACCAAGAAAGCTCAACAACGTCTCTACTTTCTGCGAAGGCTGAGAAAAGCACACCTCCCACCGCCCATACTAACAACTTTCTATAGAGGGACTATTGAGAGTATCCTGAGTGGCTGTATCACTGCCTGGTTTGGGACTTGCACCACTGCGGATCAAAAGTCCCTACAGAGGATAGTCAGAACAGCTGAAAAAATCATCGGGGTCTCTCTTCCATCTATCAAAGACATTTACACACAACGCTGCATCCGCAGAGCAACCAGCATTGTGGGAGACCCCACTCACCCCTCATATACTGTAGTTTCTTCAATCTCTTGCCATCTGGCAGGAGGTACCGGAGCATTCGGGCCCGCACTACCAGACTGGGTAACAGCTTCTACCCTGAAGCAGTTAGACTTTTAAATACCCAAGAACTGATAAAATAAACACACATTCTGTGTGTTTACTATGTGGTATTGAACTTTTTGCACATGCCCGGAATTGCACTTAAGGGAACTTTGTCTATTAATTTTAATTCAGAGAGTGGTATGTTTACATTTTACACTTTAGCAAGCACAACAACACCTTGGCACTACCATGAACTGTTCGGCGCTGCTTTGTCTTTTTATTGTGCCTTTTGTCTTGCCTTTTAGTAAATTATTATATTGCCCGTTTTTATGTGCAATTTTTATCTAGTCTGTGTAGCTTATTGTGATTTGTGATTGTTTTTATTGTTTTCTTAATATAGCACTAAGGTCCTGGAGAAACGTCATCTCGTTTTGTAGTATACTGTAATTGTATATGAATGAACGACAATAAAACCACTTGAACTTGAACTTGAACTTGAACTTGAAACAGCGAAGAGTCCACAGAAGCTTGGAAAGCGCGCACCTCCCCAAACGGACGAGGCGTTTAAGGCCTCATTATACTTCTGCGTCGGACCTACGTCGGAGCCTATACGCCGTATAGGCAACGTGTTGGTTTTAATTTATACTTCTGTGTCTTTGTCCACGTTGACGCGCACCTAGGCAGCATGTGAAACCCCGAGGGAGGGGTTCTGGCAGACCAATCACAGCGCTTGTGTCCGCGTAGAATTGACGCGTTGTTACATTTTTGGAGAGGTGCACGTCAGGGTACGCCGTAGGGTACGCGCGCTACACACAGCCTACGACGTAGCTACGGCGGCAGTTCGACGCAGAAGTATAAATAGGCCTTTATACTCGACGCGCTCGCCGTTGTACTATTCTTTGAAACGATGGTTAGGCCAGGGTTAGGCCCGGCAGGTGTGCACGGACTGGGTTTAGTAATGAAAGGTTTTCAATGACCAAAAAAATAATTCAGACTTACAAAATAATAAAAATGACATTCTTCTTCTTTTAAATAATGATAATAATAATAATAATAATAATACAAATAATAATAATAATAATAATAATAATAACAACATTCTTCTTCTAAATAACAATAAGCGTCATTAATAAAAATCTAGAAATCAATTTTGTTTCTTTGCACTTCCCTGGTTTCGCTTTCTCTTTCTCAAAGAAGTTTCTCTTCTTTGCCGTCTTCCGTGTGTCCATGGCGTAAAATGAGGGCGTGGGGGGAGCGGAGACTTGAATATATCATAGACAGTATATAAACTGGACACAGCGACCCCATTGGATTCAACGGAGGCAAGTGAAGTCAATTAGAAGCACTAACTTCCTGATGGTCGAGCGTACTGCGCAGACTCACACTGAAGGCCTCATTATACTTCTGCGTCGGACCTACGCCGGAGCCTATACGCCGTAGGCAACGTGTTGGTTTTAATTTATACTTCTGTGTCGTTGTCCGCGTTGACGCGTACCTAGGGAGCGTGTGAAACCCCGAGGGAGGGGTTCTGGCAGACCAATCACAGCGCTTGTGTCCGCGTAGAATTGACGCGTTGTTACATTTTTGGAGAGGTGCACGTCAGGGTACGCCGTAGGGTACGCGCGCTACACACAGCCTACGACGTAGCTACGGCGGCAGTTCGACGCAGAAGCATAAAACAGGCTTTAGCTTGACAACGTAGATGTGACGTGAGCAACCCGTCTGTCTTCTAGTAGCTGTGCCAAGCGAAATCTGAATCATTCCCTTCCGAAACGTGCAGAGATGGAGAGTGTGAGTAGGAGCTGTCCATGAGATAGGAGCAGGAGAAACTTTTGCTAAGTATTCTGATTAATTACTTTGTCATTTTGCCTCCACGTCCCCCCGATTGCGCGCGAGCTTCTCCTCCTGTCCATACGGTAATCTCTCTACTGTGCGACAGAGAGTCGCGTTGGTATGACGCAATCGTTAGCCTATTTTTACAAAAACTGCTTCTACGGGGCCATAACGTAAGATACAAGGTAATGGAGCCTTTTATACATTTTCGTGTTTCTTTAGAAATAAATAATGGACAAATGGAGTCTTTAAACGCCTCAGATGTAAAGTTATTCGCTGTCAAAGTGACGCCAAAATGAATGGGAGTCAATGGGATGCTAACAGCAGGTGATGGTCTGATAGCCAATGGCGGCGCCCGGGGAAGCTTCAATATAATATGAAACGCTGCCCCCCTGGAATATATAGGGCCGTGTTATTCTAATGACGATCGTTTTCAGCCGCGGCATTTATCAAGCGCAGGTATTGCGTACACCTGGATTTCAAAGGTACGCACAGCTTCATAAATCAGGCGGTGAGAAGAGTGTAAGCATAATCTTACGCCAACATATACGCCCGTTTCTATGCAAGAATGATAAATGAGGGCCAATGAGCACAGACATACATGTTACAATGACCATCCTGCTCAGTTTTTGTCTGTATTTAGTTAAACATTTCCATGTGTCTTCTTAATTATTTTATTTTTTCATTGCTCTGCCTGGAGCTTCAAAATGTCTTATAATACAATCCATATGCATTGTTTATCACTGTTCATACATTTAAAAAAGCACACACACATACATTCTGAACAGCTGTCGTCTGAAGGAAAACAATAATTATAAACAGCAGAATGTCATGTGAAAGAAAGACAGAAAGTAACACCTACTCCGTTCTACTGTTTGTATCGCTTCTTTGACACACCTTCAGTACAAAATGATGTACGAGACACAGGAATGACAAAGGCAGAGGTGAAAAAGAGCTCATGGAAGAAAGTAACTAATGGACAACTAAAGATCATCTGTTGATCAAATTTCACAAAAGGTATGTTTCATTTTAGTTTATCCAGGTTTACTCAGATACTGCTTTAAATGTGAGGATAGGGGATCTCTAGACAATAGTGCAAGTCAGAAAAGTCAACCTGAAAAATTTGTTTTAAGATAATGTCAAAATTAACAGGGAATCTTGAAAAGAGTCTTCAAATATAAAAAAGAATTACGAAAGACACTGAATAGTTCTGATTTAAGATTAGCTCTTGCTCTGTGTTGTGGTGTTTTTACATACAACACAGTTCAAAAGTTTGGGGTCTTTTTTGAAAGAAATTAAAACTTTTTTCTGCAAAGATGTTTTAAATTCACCAAAAAAGACAGTAAAGATGTTTACATTGTTAAAAGAATATAAAATAAATGCTGGGGGGTTTTTTAGCAAAAAATCAAAAAAAAAAAATGTCAACATTGAAAATAAGAAATGTTTCTTGAGCAGCATAGAATGATTTTTGAAGGATCATGTAAAACTGGAGTATGCTGATAAAAAATGTGTGGCCTTTGTACAAAAGATCAGATCTCCGTTTCAATTGAAGTATAAGATGCTATTTGTAACATTCTTTAATCATGCTAGAGAACATGAACATCATATTTTACACAAACTTGTGAAGTTCGGTGAGCTTTTGAGTGCCTCCTTTTTCAACATTTTCATTTAAATTAGAATACTATTATAATATCTAATATTATAAAAATATATACTGTATATAAAAAAAAAAAACTGAAGCAAAATAGAAGCATAAAGGAAGCAGACTACAGTGATCTCAAATTGTTGGACCCCATTGTATGTCATAAACAAAACCCATTTTGACCAATTGTTTGTCTATACAATCACTGAATTCTTTCAGCTCTTTGATTCTTTGCTCTTCCCACAACCCTTGCCATGTTTTCCAAGTATGTTGTTGGAGAGGGCAGGCAGTGACATGCTCAAGTGCCCTGCATGGCAAACTACTTTTTTCAAGGAAAAAATGAGATCCATTATCAGTCATGAATGAAACGGAACATCAACACCAAGATTTTCCACACGCTCAAGTGCCCCGCATGGCAAGATACTTTTTCCAAGGAAAAAATTAGGAAAGAATTAGATCCATTATCAGTCATGAATGAAACTGAACATCAACACCAAGATTTTCCTAAGGAATAATAACAGACAACCCTTATAATTGATGATGCAGATGAGTGTTTGATCTCACACAGTCATCATTTCTACTAAACCATCAATTATTACGCAAGAGTGAGAGATGCACAGTTCCTGTTTAATACAATTATACTGTAAGCCTACCAATGAATCTCGAGCCCAGCAACACTATAAATGTGTTGTTAAAGCCTTTTTAATGTTATGTTTATAGACACTGTGAACTAATGTAATATTGATGTGCTCTAAATACTAAGCAAGAGAATGTGTGAATTTGTTGGTAAACATAGACTTGGTCTGCATGCGGTTTTTGGACTCAAGAAATAACAAGATAAAAACAAAATAATGATAAATGCTTTAACTCAAAACGCTTACGATCATCCACGCACATGCATAAACTGATAACAAAATTTGTACATACCTCACGATGATGTTTTTTTTTAGAGAGGTCTTGGATGAAAGTGTTGTGAAGTCAAAATAGCAACAGCAGAAACCTCACAGACAGGACTAACACAGTTAAGAGACTAAGACAGTTCAGTAGACAGAGTTTGCTCATCTGATTGTCATTATTCACCTTAGCTTCCTATTTGCTTGATTACACAATCTCTACTTCTCCCTTCCTCTTTTTTGAAATTGTTGGTAAATTTTCTGTTGTAAGAAATGTGTAAACTCTTTTAGTCATCTGCATTGAACTTTGTGATCTACTTAGTTAACTTAATATTGTCACTGTCAAAGTAACTGTTTTTTGTGTTTTTTTGCACAAAATTAGAGTACCAAATCAGCATAAGAATTATTTCTGAAGGATCATGTGATGCTGAAAACTGGGTAATGATGCTGAAAATTCAGCTTTGCCATCACAGGAATAAATGACATTTTAAAATATATTAAAATAGAGTAGGTATTTAAAATTGCAAAAGTACGTCACATTTTTACTGTTTTACTGTATTTTTGTATAAAAAAATGCAGCCTTAGTGAGCATAAGAGACTTCTTTTCAAAAAAATATCAGATCAAACTATAAAACAATAATGTCAGATCCCCTATAATACCATTGCAGACCCCCGGTTGAAGACCCCCATCTTAGAATCCTACAGATGTTAAACTTTAAGAAAGAAACCCATTTCAAACACACATAATAAAGGTTTCATTTGTTGATCTATGTGCTTCATTTCAGTTGTCTGTAATAAAATAATTTTTTCTCTTTTTTGTGACAGCAATGACTTCCTCATTACCTCCTAATTCCTCCCATTCGTCCCCCTCAGAGCTCCACTGTCTATACTCAGAACTATACTCTCATTCCTGCGTAATAATCAAGAAACTTGATGATATGACGCAGCGCCTGAAAATAGGTCTAATAGGTTAGACAAACTTAGTCCCGGTCACATTGGAAGTTACCGAGCTGGGGACTATTTTCAGGCGCTGCATCATATCATCACGCCTGCTGGACTCATGGTACGGCAGCAAAGTTTATTGATTATTACGCAGGAATGAGAGTATAGTTCCTAGCCATATCAGCCTAGAAAAGCGCAACTTTTCATTTTCCGTCGGTCTTAGTACACAATGTAACTACAGAACTATGTAACTTTATTCTGTACTGTTTTTGTTAGTTGTGTGATCCTAGCCCGTGGGACTACGGATGGAAATTAGCCCTTGGCTAAAATCCGGCATTTTTACATGCATGTACTCCATGTTATGTTCATTAAATTGCACTGTCCCAATCAAATAAATAATAAAAAAAAAAAAAAAAGAGTCAAGTTTTAAATAGGAAAAATATCTAAACTCTTTGGTCATTTTTTTGAGAGAGATGCTAATGGTCTTGTCCGATTCAATGATCTATGCTAAGCTATGCTAAAAGTGGTCCTGCCAGACCCGGAGTTCGGCTGAATGGATTCGAAAACGGTAAAACTCAACTGTTTAACTCTGGGGGAGGTGTAAAATGAGCCTATTTCCAAAAAAAGTGGAGTAGGCCTATCCCTTTAAGCACGTGTAACTGGTCTGTTGTCTGTGTTGTGTTTTGGTTGATATGAGAAGAACAAGACAGCATTCGCAGTTTCACCGATCTTTTATTCCTGATGTACAAACAAATGTAATCAGCCTCTTAGTGAGATTCGCCCTCTTTAACTCTCTTCAGTGCGTCACCAATGCAAAGAGGAATAAATCACATAACAATAAAATGCATATAACAGAGAACATACCTGATGTACAAACAAATGTAATCAGCCTCTTAGTGAGATTCGCCCTCTTTAACTCTATAAAACAAATGTGATGTACAGTTGTCACATGTGCTCTCGTTTCACATTTAGGCTCAGATGCAAAAATATCTCAATCGGTGTGAAATGACAAAAATAACCACACAGATAGGTAAAATAATATTATATACATAGAGTGAAAATATAGACATAAAAGCAATGATTAAAATAAAGATTAATTTAGATTAACAGGAGCCCAAAATTACCTCACCTCTTCAGTGCGTCACCTATGCGAAGAGGAGGGGACAGAACAGGAAATTGTATTGACTCATGACATCACATCAATTAAAGGGAAAGGTACTCATTTCACTTAGGCAGTCATATCAGGTACATGTAAACGAACAATTTTGTGAGAATTCTAATAAACTATACATACATTTAACAGTACACTTTCTGTACCTGTTACACACGGCTCAGAGCATCAGCTAGTTCTTTCCCAGGTTTGTATGTTACATTGAGATTGTACCTCTGCAGACGTAGAAGCATTCTCTGAAGTCTCATCAGAGCTTGATGTAACGGCTTTCTGAAGATGCTTTCTAACGGTTTGTGGTCACTTTCAGTTGTGATTTCTTTCCCACACACGTACCGGTGGAATTTCTCACATCCATATACAACGGCGAGCAGCTCTTTCTCTATTTGTGTGTATCTGCTCTGACAGTCACTCAGGTCTGTAGACCCATAGGCCACTGGCCTTCCTTCTTGTAAGATCACCTCTCCAATCCCCTTTGAGCTTGCGTCCACCGACAGTGTTAGGGGCTTGCTGACATCATAGAACTTCAGGACTGGACTGTGAGTAATCATCTGTTTGAGTTTTTCAAAACTTCTCTTCTGAGCTTCCCAGTGCCATGATGTCTCTTTCTCCAGCAATCTTCTCAAAGGTGGACTGATGTCAGACAAGTTGGGGATATATTTAGCCAAATATTAATCCATCCCAAGAAATCTTTGCAGCTCCTGTTTGCCCTCTAGTGTTGGTAGCTGAATTACTGCTTTAATCTTTTCTTCATCTGGCTTTAGTCCCTGAGCACTGAGGATGTGCCTGCTGTATTTGATTTCCGTCATTCTGATTTTGCATTTGTTTCTGTTTAATTTTAGATTATTTTCCCTTTCCCTTCTCTTCAACTGTGTAACTCCACACCAATAAGTCATCAATGATGTTCACAACACCTTCCAGGCCTTCTATCATTTGGGCTGTAATGGACCTTTGAAAAACCTCTGATGCTGAAGAGATCCCGAAGGGTAAGCAAAGAAAACGATATCGTCCAATGGGTGTGTTCATCGTACATAATTTTAAACTCTCTTGATCCAGATTGGTTTGCCAGAAGCCTTGATTTGCATCAAGTACTGAGAAGTACTTCGCGTTTGGCATTCTTGAGACCACCTCTTCTACAGTTAACATTGGATAGTGCTCTCATTGTATCACTTTATTTAGATCTCTGGGGTCCATGCATATGTACTTTTTTTTTGGTGGGACCACGGTGACCATGCTGTTGACCCACACAGTAGGCTCAGTTTGCTTTACAATAACTCCCATCTGTTCCATTCTTTGTAGGTATTTGATTACTCTATCTTTGAAATCTACTGGGATCCTCCTCTATGCATGCACAACTGATGTCTGTGTTTATTTGTATGTGGTGTTCACTGGGTAAGCAGCCTAGTCTTACAAACAGATCATCAAACTCTTTGAGAATGTCATTATTTTTCTCAACTTGATACAGCCTTTTTACCATGCCTAACTTTTGGCAGGCAGCATGTCCAATAATTGCTGGTGCATCTCTCTGTATGATTTCAAATACAATCTTGTTCGTTTATCCCATGTCCTCACAGGTGAGCGATTTCTTGCCTAATGGCTCCATCTTGTGGCCTGGGTAAGTTTCAGTCCAATCTTTTTCATTTTGAAATGTAATAGATATCTTTGACCTGCTCTTGCTGTACTGTTCCACTGAACATATTCTCGCTCTGTTCAACTGTGCATTCTTTTACTCTGACTCATATGGCTCTTGGAAGTGCACATTTTAGTGAAGTGATTTCTCTTTTGACAGTTTTTACATGTTTTCCCAAAAGCAGGACAATTTCTATATCCATGCTTGTAGCCACATTTGCTGAATTCTTTTTTTTTGTCAGCACACTCTGATCCGATTTACCATCTCGTTTCCTTGGCTTCACTGTGTATCTCCATCTCGTTGTTCAGCACTTTCATCTGACTTGATGTAATCTAACTGGCCCTACAGATGTCGATGGCGTTTTCAAGTGAGAGGTCTGCCTCTCTCAGCAGTCTGCCTCTTAATTGATATTTTATGCCATATAGCCTACAATTCTCCGCGAGGGCATGAAGAACACGTCGAATGTACGGTAAGTTTTTATGAGGTTTACAGAAGTCAGTACTTGTATTTTGTGTTACAGACTTTAAATAGCCTCTTCCCCTGCAACATGCAGAACTGCACCTGCACCTTCTTGGATTTCTCGGTTATCCCACTCTGGCCGTGGAGATAAGTTCGAATCTCTGTATCCAACTCCAGGAGGTGGCGACAAGTGAGTGTTTTAAAAATTAGTGTTTGTTGTGTATGTTGTTTAGTTGTCTGGAGGTTTTTTTTTGTTTGTTTTTTTAAGAATCGAGGGAGAATTGCGATCTCCATTTCACAAAAAAAATAAAAATAATAATAATAACTTTTTTGTTTTACAGAATTTATACAGAATCTTACGGAGCCCCTAAACTAAAGTGACGTGGTGGTCTAAAAAAATATTTTGCGTTCCCTCGCAAAGATATTTGTGTTCCCTCACAAAACTTCTGCATTCCCTTCCCTCGCAAAAACTATTGTGAGCTCGGACATACACTTCCTGTTTAATGTCCCGCTGGCAGTGTTTCAGACAGCTCCGTAGGCCTACATTAACAATTGAGTATTTCATAGTGTTTGAACTTGGACTCAAATATAAAGAAATGCGGTCAGTGCTTAACTCAAGGATCAAGTGAAGTTGGCAGTATATTCACAGATTTGAACTTTGAACCAATATATTCACAGAAAGCGTCCATATTTGCCAGGAGAATTAAAGAAACTCTTGACACAATTATAGATGAGACACAATCAGGCTTTATGAGGAACAGGCACATCTCTAACCATATTAGACTAGACTAGTATTAGATATTTTTGACTACTCTGATTTGATATCTGAAGATGGCTTCATCCTCCTCTTAGATTTCTATAAGGCTTTTGATACAATAGAACACCAATTTATTTTTCTATCTTTAGAGAAAATTGTTTTTGGGGACTTTTTCTGCAAAGCGATTAAAACCTTATATGTTAATGGCAATAGCTCTATCAAACTGAAAAATGCAACTTCCCCTAGATTTAATCTGGAACGGGGCATTCGTCAGGGATGCCTGATTTCCCCTTATCTGTTTTTACTTTGTATGCAAATTCTCACAACTCATGTCGGTAACAGTGCTATACAAGGAATTTCTAGCGGGTAGGGATATCATCATCAGTCAGCTTGCTGACGATACCACAATCCTTTTAAAAAAATGCAAACCAGATACCTGTCCCCATTCAGTAATTAACCAGTTCTCAGAGGCCTCTGGTCTATACCTAAATATTAAATGTGAACTGTTGCCTTTAAAAGATTGTAATATACAAACTATTTGCAACATTCCGATCAAGGAAGAAGTTACGTACTTAGGAGGTATTATTATTTCTAAAGATCAGAAAATGAGATGTCCGTTAAATTTCTCTCCAATTATTAAAAAAACTCATTGAACAAATTGAACCAGTGGTTGCAAAGGGACTTATCTCTAAAAGGCAGAGTGTTGCTTACCAAGGCTGAAGGGATATCCCGGCTTACATACGCAGCTCTCTCTTTAGACCTGGACAGTAAAATCTGTAAAGACATTGATAGAATGCTTTTTGGCTACATTTGGAAAAATCTTACCCATTATATCAAAAAAAGTGTTGTTATGAATAATTATGAATCTTGTAGGCTCAACTTTTTGGACTTCAATACCCTAAATAATATCTTTAAGATTAATTGGGCTAAGCATTTTCTTAAAAACCCTGTCTCGATTTAGAATTTTATTCCCCACTATATATTCTCTCGCTTTGGTCTGGGCTTTATTTTGAACTGTTACTACAATGTGGACAAACTCCCTGTAAAACTGTCCACTTTCAACAAGCAGGTCCTTTTAGCTTGGTCTCTAAGGCTACGTTCACACTGCAGGCTGAAACGACCCAATTCCGATTTTTTTGCCCCTATGCGACCTGTATCTGATCTTTTCATGACAGTCTGAACGACACAGATCCGATCTTTTCAAATGCGACCCAGGCCACTTGGGTATGTGGTCCCAAATCCGATGCATATCCGATCTTTTGAAATGCGACTTCAGTCTGAACGGCCAGGTCGCATATATCCGACCCGCACGTCATTGATACGCGAAAAACGTCATAATTCTGCATTGAAGTAGTCGTCGGTTTGAAAACGGACTGCATATTCGTCGAGCTGAGGTAAATCTGCCGAACGGGTCGACCTCGACGAGCCCGTTAAAAAAAAAAAAAGAAAAAAAAAGCCCACGGCCATTATACGTTATGTTAACTTATTTGTGCTGAATCTGATATTAGATAGGTCAGCGGCTGCTGTCTGGCTCTTGTGTAACGGTTGCTGCGCGCGCTCATGTGTGTGTGTGTGTGTGTGTGTGTGTGTGAGAGAGAGAGAATCACAGTTAGTTAAAGTTTAGTTACAGTACTTCCGCAAACAACAAGTGACGTCGGTGACCGTTGAGTACTCTTCTGCGCATGCGGGTCACTTCTGGGTCATTTCACGTTCACACAGGAGATCACAAAAGGTCGCATTTAATTGGAAATGTGAACGGCCTTGCAAAAAAATCGAATTTTTTCAAAAAATCGGAATTGAGCATTAAGCCCTGCAGTGTGAACGTAGCCTAATTTATAAGCATATAACTTCTCACCTCACAGGTATCTAATTTGGAATAACAGAGATATTTTATATAAGAACTATATAAGTCACTCTTTTTTGAGAATTGGGTACTCAATCAGATTCTGCTGGTGGACCAGCTATTTAATGGAGAGGGGCGAGTTTTCTCCTATAGAGAGTTTTTATCAACATATAACATTCCAGTTACGCCAAGAGAATTTGCTATTGTATTTGACACCATTCCATCAGGCACAGTCATGCTTTTTAGGTATACTGGCAGACTTCCACTTACTTCTGTCTCCCTCCCCGATGTGGCTGAATCACCAGTTGGAAAAATCCTCAAAATAATAAGAACATTCGTGCATTATTTCAGAAAGAAATTGTTTCTATTCCAAATGTTACATTTTATTGGAACCGATTTGTAAATGACACTGACTGGAAAAAGGTTTGGATGATTCCTCACAGATACTAGATAGTAAACAAGGTGAAAGAAGTGTCGTTCAGAATAATTCACAGATATTACCCTGCTAACCATTACATGGTTACATTTAAAAGAGACATCAATATAAACTGTTCTTTTTGTGAAGACCACCCAGAAACTGTTTTGCACCTCTTTTGGTATTGCTCACAGACCAGAATATTTTGGCAAAACTTCAGCAGATTCATCATTGACCATATTTATAAAGACTTTACCTTATTGTGGATGAATGTTGTATTTTGCTTTTATAGAAGTCAAAGTAAAGAAAATATGTACCTCATTATAAATTTATTAATTCTTTTGCCAAAATTTCACATTCATAAATGTAAATTCAGCACTAAAAAAACTAATTTTGTATTTTTTCTCCATGAAGTTGTACATACATTAATTTGATTTCTAGCTCCAACAACAAAAAGGCAGTTAAAACTGTCAACATATGGTCCTCTTTCTCTTTGTAATGGCACATAAGCTTCCCCTGGCAATATTGTATTGTAATCTGTATACATACTATAATCTTGTATGTTGTTATGAATATTTTGGTTAGTCACCTGTGATTTGTACCCTTTTTTAGCAATAAAGATGATTAAAAAAAAAAAAACATCTTCTATCCAATCAAATGCTCTCTAGAATCTAAAGCATTCTGCCCATAGATATCATATATAAACGCTAGATGTCTTATGGCGCAGTCACTTCCGGCATCATCGTTCGGCCATCTTGTCACAGTGCTCTGTGCATTAAGGTGAATGATCAGCACGCACACAAATCCTCTTATCTCGCTGAAATCTTGACGGATTTACAAACGGTTTGGTTTCTTACAAACGTTATTAACGTGGCTATAATTCCGAATGCTTGAACATGTATGTTATAATTTTTCATATGTATGCAGTGTATGTATGCAGTGTCATAACTACATCTCTGACGTTTATAACAAACCAAACCGTTTGAAAATCGGTAGAAAAATGAGCAAGTTATGGATATTTAAAAGTACATGCACCATTGAAGTAGTGAGCGAGTACACTGTGGCAAGATGGCCGCCACGTGCGGACGTCGACCTCCATTGGCCAGCAGTGCGCACGAGACATCTAGCCTTTATATATGATATCTATGATTCTGCCACCTATGCTATAAATACCACCAATACAAACTGCAATATGTGTTGGGTTGCTCAAACACTTGAGTTTTATTACGTTTGAATGAATGAAATGGCTAGAATTTTCACTCCTCTACTGAATCCAACATATCATCAGCGCACGGATTCGCTTCCATGGTGCTGTCAAGTACAACTTGCAGTCTGTGAGATAAACTAAATGCTATTGGCTATTTAAAAAGGGAGAGGAGCCATTCAAAATGTCCAGCCTTAGCTTCCTGTTTCAGTGGAAATTACGTCAATGCATCACACAAAGCAGCGCGTTCCAAGGTACTTCAGTGGGACTTTAATGGTGTAAATATGTTCGGCTCTCAAAGACGCTCTGCCAGTAGGTCTATTTAACATAACTTCTTGTCTCCTACCATTCTTCTGAAGTGCTAAACATTCATACATGAACCACGATCAATAGAGTTAGAGCGGAAGCGAGAGAGCCAACTAATCTCACTATACCTACCATCCTTTGAAGTTAATCTGCCGCGAAGTCCATTCATCCATGAATCACGGTCAAGAAAGGAAGCGACTAGTTTTTTATCAGTTTTATTTTGATAAACATAACACAATATAACAGCTGTGTCGTAATCAGAGATCGTACAGCCGATCTTTGAAGTTTTTCTTAGGTTCTGGCGATAATGGATTGTTTGGGATGAAATGCTTTGCTTTACATTATTTCACAGCACTGAGAAAGCTTTATAAAAATATTTTTACAGACGGATATGGGATGAGAAAGAGAATGATAGGATGATTGTGTATTTGGTTGATGGACTTCATGTCATTACAGAGGGAATGCGTCACGTAGAAAAACGTATAAAAGCAGAGATGCCCACAGAGGAAGGGACATGCTGATGAGGCGAGAGCCTGCGCTAGACTTCATGGTGTAACTGCACCTGCCCACGTTCCCGACCTTGTCAACTGCGGACAAATTTACGGAAGTTGAACAACAGGAGGCCTCATATAGACCCATCACACTGTCTTCCACTTCCTTCTGGGTAAAATTTCCACTGCCTTGCTGGATGGAAATGCTCTCGATGCCTGTGCCATTACCGTCTGTGATGTTGACAGACAGTTCCCAGTTTGATGAGCTGCAAGAGGAGGCGTAGCAAGTACCCTGTACATCGACAATTTCACATTTTGGAGGTGTCAAGTCAGTCACCTGGACGGAACAGTAAAGGATGAGTTAAAACAACAGCTTACTGAAGAATAACTTGGCATATAAATAATATTATAGATCCTTCAGGAATCATTCTAATATGCTGATATGGTGCTCAAGACACATTTCTTATTATCAATGTTAAAAACAGTTGTGCTGCTTAATATTTTTGTGGATTCTTTGGTGCAAAGAAGTGTAAATAGTCTTTTTGTAACAATATAACACATTTTTTCCCACTTTGGGTCAATTTAACGCTTCCTTGCTAAATAAAATAATTAATTTATTTTTAAAAAATCATACTGATCGCAAACTTGAATGGTATATTTAATATTGGTTAACCACAATTAGTTTTGTGTGGAGAATTATTGGCTGCCATTGAAATGTACAAATTTAGAGATCTAAATCTTCCCTGTTCCTATTCTTTAAGGTAATAATTTAGAATTGTTTGTGGGACTAATAAATGTAATTGTTTGATCTTAAGAACTTTTTTGTTTGCTTTTGTACACACATTTTTTTTATTTAGTGTTGAGTTGCCACTACTGCAAAATCAGTAGAGAATTTGACTGTAATGACTTGTGAAGCTTGTGGTTTGTTGGGGAAAAAAAATTCACATTATAAATATAGCCTTTCTGAAACCATGTGAGGTTACCTTGGAGAGAACAGAAAGGCGAACGACAGCATAGTTAGAATCACTTCCTCCAGGTCCCTCTGCCTCGATGGTTAGCGTAACATCTGTGCCTGAGACCGTATCAGCAGGAGGAGTGAGAGACACTGTCCCTTGAGCACTGCCGCCACTCTCCAGATTGAGCCTGCGATGACAAAGAAACAGAACTGTGGATCAGAGTTTTGCTCTTGATAAGAAAAGCTATAAAAACTTGTTCATCAATCATCACTGAGTGATTTGAGAAGTAAGTGGAGAAATTACGTTGATGGATGTGTCATAGGGATGGTTTTGTCATTCCTTGCACGAATTGTGTAGGTACCGCTTGATCCATTGGTTGTAATAGTAAAATTTAGTTTAAATTCTTGTCCTGGCAGCATGGAGCTCTCCGCTATTGCCTATAGATGGAGAGGTAAAACAAAAGAAGATATTAAATTCAAGAAAATAGCATTATTATTAAAAAAGATTTGTTCAAACAACTTGAGTGATGCCTACTGCCTTCTAAAGGAAGTGGTCTAACTTTTATGGAACCTTAGAAGCGACCGATTTCCACACGAGAGACTCGACCACAATAGATTTCAATAGATTTTTTAATGTTAGCATGTTGCTAGGCTAACAAAACAGTTCTTAAAGTTGGCATGACACACAAGTTGCAATAGTCTTTTCTTCCCTATTGTGATGTATATCCGAGTAATTAGCAAACACCATCGCACACCTGCAGGTGATACCCAGCAAACACAGAACGTTGGCACAACGTACCCAACCTTCTAACAACGTTTTAACAACATGGACAAAAGGTTGCTATAGCTACATTGTGTGGTGAAGGTTGTTATAGTTGTCTCAGTGTTGACACTGAACCACCGTTCAGGGCCATTGCTTAAGGTTGTGCCTAAAGCCTGGAACACACCAAGCCGACGGCGACGAACTAGCGCTGATGAAAGCCGATTGTGTTGTCACCTCGTCGGGGTAAATAGCTTCACTTGAACACACAGAGAGAACTACAGCCGACTGTTAGCTAGAATGCGTGTTGTGCACCTGCGTGTAAATGAGACAACTATCTATTTCTGCATATATTCGTCATTCAAAAAGGGAAACCGATGAGGACCAATTTCAGCCGTCGGTGCGGAACACACTGAGGAAATTTAGTCGGCCGACGCACAAAAACTGCCCGACGGTCGGCTTGGTGTGTTCCAGCAGGCTTAAGATGTCTGGACAACCACTTGATTCAGGGACGGACTGACAATCTGTGCGTTCTGGAAAAGTCCAGAATGGCCGTCCAACCGACCCAGCAAACACAGAACGTTGGCACAACTTACCCAACCTTCTAACAACGTTTTAACAACATGGCCAAAAGGTTGCTATAACTACGTTGTGTGGTGAAGGTTGTTACAGCGTTGTCACAATGTTGACATCAAACCACCGTTCAGGGCCATTGCTTAAGGTTGTGCGTAGGGTGTCTGGACAACCACTGGACAACATATGTACTCGTCACTGCCCTGAAGCACGAAAATCAGCCTTTTAAATTTCAACTGACTGTTGGGCTCATGTGTCGTCTCATTCTTCATCAAGCAAGGATACGTCAGAATTGCGTTTAATTTACCTCAGCTAAATAAGATACGTAATTATTCAAACACAACCTACAACTTCCTTGTCTAATGTGACATTTATTTGAACATCTTCTGGTCAGGTATGACAAATATTTAACTTTATGCCAAATGTATGAAGCCAAAATGACTTTAATGATGAGTAATTGATTTCAGCACTCCTTGAACAGGCAGTGACTTTAAGCATGTAGCCTACTTGTTGCACATTATTTTTTTTTTGTGGAAACGCACAGAGAAAAATCATAATGTTTGTAACTGCTTGCACTCCTGTTTATTTTTTCCTTTGATTTGTCGTCTCATTCGTTTCTTTGCTAGATTTTCTCATGTCTGCTCATGCTAGTTAACGTTAGTCCACTCCCTGTAAAATATTTTATTTTATTTTTTTTATTTTTTTTTTACAAATGTTTGACTTTTGGAAGTGCAATTTGATTACAATATGCAGTTTTAATAAAGTTGAATTAGCTAACCTTCTATGTCATTTTTACTCTTCAAAGTGTACACTTGGAGCCAGGTGTTGATTATAATGAATTTACTGTTAGGCCAATAAACAATATTTAAAAAGTATATAATTATCTAACATATGATTAATTAAAAATTAACCACAAAACATAACATGCTAAATGTATCTATATCTACCATAATTTTTTTTAATTTGTCAGAATGTCGTCTCTCAGTTGCTGAATGCCGCGCAACAACGTTTCTACAGCCCTACCGCGTCTTACAATTCTATGCTGTTACAATGTTGCGAGCACGTAGACAGCGACGTTGCCATAGGTGAAATGCAACGTGCCACAGATGTTGCCACAACGTACGGTAAATGTGTTTGCTGGGTAGGTGCGTGGGGAAAAAAAAGACCAAATACTGTAGGTCAAAAAATCTACAAAAAACAAGGAACTCCCGCACACTATCAGTACTTGCAAATGGGCATCAAAATTTATTAGCACCGTTTCCTAAACCTAGTGTGCGGGAGTTCCTTGTTTTTTGTAGATGTATATCCGAGTGAAATGGCTTTTCGAACAAGAATAAATGTAGGGCAGGACTTGATCGAATCTGTGGATGTTTGTGGTTTGCTATAGCTATGATATGTCACGCCAATAAACACGTCTTCAAAGAAGAGAAGAGAAGAGAAGAGAAGAGAAGAGAAGAGAAGAGAAGTTATTTTGATAAAAGATTACAAACGTAAAAAAATAAATAAAAAATGAAAATTCCACGCAATTATTAATGAATGCAACCCAGTGTTTTCCACTCATCCACCATGGGTTTATTGGATTCATTTTTTCCACTGAACTTGGTGCAATGCATTCTGGGAATGTCATGCCATTCTCTGTGAAGAATATATGCAATAATTCCTTCAAATCTAGATGAAAAGAGTTATCTTAGGAGGCAGCATATCTGAAGAGACTGTATCTACCTTTTGGTAAAGCTCACTAAGTTTTGGAACAGAGGGAATGTCATAATAGATCAAATAACAGTTCCAAAAAAGAATGCAGTTTGTACCTTGACAGTGACTTTGGACTGAGACATCTGTGTGGTGGTCTGCCTCTGGAACAGGCTGGAGAAGGTCTTGTCTTTTCCTTTCAGCAAGACCACAAACTCTCCTTCTGGAACTTCTTTCACAGTAACTAGGAAATCTCCACCACCCATTTTCTCTATAGTTCCATTAGACACTTTGACCCCAGACACCTCCATGAGAGCGACCTCATGCACCTCTAGAACCTCTGGACCTTTCTCTCCAGTCAGTGTTAGTAGCAGCTTAACCGGTGAGCCTGAATAAAGAGCAAATAATCTTTTAACACTGCCATTCAAATAACTTTATAAGAATCGATTCATAGTTAAACACAACAGCGGTTCAAACCTGCTGATGGCCGCCCATCAATGACAGCATATCCAGGATGAGGTCCTTTGAATTCCTCCACAAAGTCGTAAATGAATGTAATCGCACTCTGACCTGAAGAATGCAGATTTTTTTTTTTTTTACTGTCTACATTACAAAGGCCTAAAGACAGGTTGGCAAAGACTTCAGTCTTTAGTTTTGCATTGGTTTATTTAATGTGTACATCATGGCTCACCAATCACTTTTATGGTGTAGGACTGAGTTGTCGTCATGTCAATGTGCCACAGGCCCATATCAGTTTCATTTAATTGGATCCGTTGCAGGTTTCCTACACTCTGAATTGTTCCCAGAGGTCCGTTGGAAACAGTGTTAGATTGAGACACACCTGGAAGCAAGTGCATCCCATTAGATAATAGTGAAGGAACTTACTTTTATATCTTATATTGAAGCTGAGCATAATAACAATCAACAATCAATCAAATGAGTACAGCACAATCAATTCACAAGTTTTTCTAGTTTTAAATTTTTTTTACTTTTTTTTTTTTTATAACTTCTAACATTTCACTCTAACATTGTTAGTTTTAATTTAGTTTTCAGAGTTTTCTAGGTTTTTCTAGCTATTGCCATCCATAACATTAGGAGAGATTAGATATAGTCAGTGCAACGTACTGTTGCTGCCACCACACTTTCATGAGACTAAACCAGATTTTCATTTCATCTTCTGTTACAGATTTCATGTTTAGAGTTGTTTGCAGCCTGGGTAAAACGTGCATGACACTATGACTTATCCTGGACTAAGATGAAATGAAGATAATCTAAATTAGTTGGGATAGCTGAAATTCAATATGTTTGACAGCTTGTCTTAATTTAACCGCTAATAGGGTCTGTAAATTGTAAAATAAATGTATTGTCAATTAGTTAATTGTTAAATTTGCTATTTAAAGTGCCTCTGAATTTACCTGTCGGGCTGCGTAGGTTGAATGTGAGGCTACTTCCTGTGATGTAGATAGTAGTGTTGGACACAGACTCATCTAGTAGGAAGGAGAAACTCTCCACACGTCCTGGATCCCTGGAGCGCTGAAGAATTGTCACCTGACAGAAAAAGAAAGAGTGTGCAAACATTTGCAAGGAAAAAACTTTGGCTTTATTCATTTATACCAGTAAGCTGTTATAACTGTTTTGTTTGTGAGATGTTTACAAATCAAAATATTTGGATACAGTTCAAAAATTGCTATAAAATGCTGATCATACCAGGGCTGAAGTAGAGGTATCAACAATGATATCAGTGGCTTGAGAGATGCTGGATTTGGAGACCGCAATGGCTTGTCCTCCAGAGGCCAAGGCCACGTCATAATACACCTGAAACTCTGACGATGCCTTCAATGCCCTTCTCCTCCTCCTTGATGTTGTCATGAAGAACGACACCTGAAAAGAGAGGGGGAGGGATGGAAAAGTGGGAAACTAATGGAGGCCTGGTTAAAAAGGTTGATGGCAAAGACTGAAACTAAAACAATGTTAGAGAGATTACCGTAGACTTGGTGCTGCGGATGAGGGCTGTGATGGTTTTCTCCAGGTATGTATCCTTTGGTGGAGCGTCGGTGAACACATATATATGCGAGGAGGAGGGAGCGCCTGTTAGAGCCAACTGTGGAAGAGACAGAAGGTTAGAAAGGAGAAGAACCAGGTAGAGTGGTCAATCAAAACTGATTCCTTGTAATGTTCCTGCTAGTGTTTTGACCAAACTGAGAATGGATCTTAATACAGACAATTTAGTTGTGGATGAAGGTTCACAGATTATCTATAATATTCATTATAATATTTAATATTCTAATATTAGTTCTAACTAGAGACTATTGTGGTTGCTAATCAGATATGACGATTGAGCTGATTGGCTAAAAGGCCACACAACACAGTACCTGAAGTCCTGATAGGCACATTTCTGGGGTGTCTCCTCCTCCATCAGCTTTGAGCTTGGAGATCTCTGACTTCATTATATCTGGGTCCGTGGTTCTTATTAGTGGTCCAAAATCTGCAAATACACACAGAATTCATACAAATAGTGTCTGTAAAACAAAACAAATAGATCACTTTTGCCATAATAAGAGTAAAAAAAGTACATCATTGCTCTTTTCCAAATTCAAAGCGAGCTGCTTACAGAGGCAACAATTTAAGGCACTATATAGGCACATTATCAAAATGAAGGCTGTTCCAAAAAGTACTGGTTACACTTTAGTTTAGGGTCCAATTCTCACTTTTAACTAGTTGTTTATTAGCATGCATTTTACTTGGATATTGGCTGTTTATTAGTACATATAAAGGACATATTAAATGCATTATTCTGCATGACCATATTCTACATCGCTTAATCCTACCCAATACCTACACTTAGCAAGTACCCTACTAACTATTAATAGCAGTAATTAGGAGTTTATTGAGGCAAATGGCGTAGATAATAGTGAGAATTGGACCCTAACCTAAAGTGTGACCAAAGTACCTTATTTTGGTCAAATTCTAAGGCAGAATTGCATGTTTTCTTCACTGAGAACAACAAACTTTGTGGGGAAAAACTGAAGATGACAAACAAATGATGCTATTAAAATAAACCTATTATAAAGCTGCAGTCCATAACTTTTAGTGCTCTAGAGGTTAATACACAGAACTGCATACATCTGTTTATGTCTATGACGAGTCACGCAGGTAGTGGGCTACTTGGCTACTTGGCCCAACCGATCTAAAATAGTCAAAATATAAACACTTATTATAGGTGTTCAGTAGTGATTCAGAATAAGACAAAAACACGGTTTGGAAAATGGGTTCATGATTTAGTCAATTTTGAACACAAAAAAAGTTACAGACTGCAGCTATAAATTGCATTCAGTAATGAAAAGTTTCAATAAAACAGTTTAGTGTAATTAAGAAGGTTTATTTTTACCAAGTATTTCTATGTGCTACGTATTCCAATGCTTAATGGAAACCCTTTTTGCACTCACCTGGATCATTAAACGGCACCAGAATATATTCAGATGGTTCATCTTGAGTTCCTTTCTTACTGTCAATGATGTTGAAGGCGACTCTTTTGGCTTCTGCAATGTCGTTCGCCATACTGCCTGTGGTGTCAATCACAAAAGCCAGCACTGCAGATCGTGCAATACCCATCAGCCTGATGGAGGAAAAGATTATTATTCTGGTTAATGGATTTTAGTGATATATATTATTTAGACTTTCAAATTAGGAATGCCACATACACTACCATTCAAAAGTTTGGGGTCGATCTTATCCACATGCTCACCAAGGCTACGTTTATTTGATCAAGAATACAGTAAAACAGCACTATTTTGAAATTAAAATGTAATTTATTGCTGTAATGAGTCCAGTCTTTAGTGTCACATGATCCATCAGAAATCATCATTTTAATTGTAAAAGTATTGTAGTGTAGAAAACAAGTTGTTAAGAGAACTTGACATTTTGCTCCCAGCTTTGCAAGTAATAATATCTCTTAAATGTTTAAGAAAGGAATTTATCCCCATACCGAAGGTAGTCCTTGTTTCCTACAGCTCCACGTATGTCCTCCAGCAGCTCCAGGGTGGCTTCAGATGCCAGGTTCACAGCATTATTGTGTAGATCAGCATTATGGGAACGGCGTTCATCTTTACTGATCCCACCTCGAGGATTCTGGGTACTGCTGAGATCAGTCTCCCCACCATGGCTACATTTACCTTTCACACACACATAAAAGACAAACAATGAAATTGTGCCACTTAAGAATATTTAAAAGTATTTTTCTCTCCTTTTGTAAAATGTTTCTTAAGTGGGGAAACGCAGATGATATCTTATTTTTTATCTGTCAAACACATTTTGAATTGTCTGTTGATATATTTTCAAATTTGGTAAAAGTTAGAAATGTTTCAGTTAATACAGCCTCTGCTCATGTAACCCCTCAGGTCTTGCTCCGCTTCGAGTGGATGGCGGGCACACTAACAAGGACATTAAAGATAGGAGTTTCTAGTGTCAGTTGCTAGTGTACCTCTTGAGATCAGGGGAGTGAGGTTTACCTGCACAGCTCTCTCTGTCTGGCCTTCGTTACACTCACCCCCCTAAACCTCACTCCCATCCGGGTCACAGCACCAATATAACCCCTCCAGTCCTACTCTCCCCGCTTTGAGTGGGACTCGAACCAGTGTGGCATGGGAGGCGGGCACACTAACAAGGACATTAAAGACAGCAGTTGCCAGTGCACCTCTTGAGATCAGGGGAGTGAGGTTTACCTGCACAGCAATATTTTTCAGTTGTTTACACATAACAACCTAAAACCACTCGTTCTAAGAAGCTGATAAAACACTAGCGTTTGTTGTAAGTTAATCTGTTAGCTTAAAAAAGCAGTGGAAGTAGTTACTTATACATTTTGACTTCACCTTACATTTTTACAGTATATATGCCCATGCGTGTTTCTGGTATAAACCTATATATGTTTCCTCACCTGGAGGTTTGTCAGAGGAGAACAAGCCCATGTATCCTGAAGTGAGGTACTTCCCATTCAGAATAGCAGGCAGCAGCTGGTTTGGACAGGTACCACTGGCACAGTCACTGCATGTTGGCATTGCAACTTCTGCACATGAACAAATACATATCTACAGCAGTATACAACACACATACATCACAAACACGCACTTAATTTACTTAATTGCTGTTTAGGAACAGTCAACAGATTAATCTCATACAATATGATAAGTACTCTCTGGTGTAACCTGTTATTATCAGTTATGCACCAGGTCATCTGTTCACTTATCTCTAGTTTTCAATTTAAAAAATTGATTTTTAGGAGCTATTACACATGAACATTGGACATGTCAACACTGAAAGAATGGTGTAATCACATTTAATTTCCACATGTGAGTCTCTCTCATAAATCTTACCCGCTGGCTTTATCTACCTGCAATGTTCTCAATGTTGAGATCCGGTCGGATGAGGTTGACATATGGACTTTTGTTTCCTAATTCGACCCAGTTACTGTGGCTGTAAAAATCCTGAAAAGAAAAAAAAAAGAATTAAGAATAATGCATAACATAATATTAAAGCTATTAAAGCTTATGTTATATTTAAGTTTTATTTTTTTATATATATACATAATTTAGCTTGAAAACACATCTTTCAGAGAAAATTGTCACAACCAGCATCCAAGCATTTCTTATAATAAATTGTAATAATGAAACCATTTTCTTGGTCATTAAGAAAAGTTTATGCTTTATTTTTTGTATGGTTCTATATGAAATGAGACTGTTTATGTGTGTGCGTTCCTGTATTTTTAATATAAGTAAATGTTGACAAAATGTATTAACTGGATGTTTAACATAATATTAATATTGAAAGCTTAAGTTTTTTGATTTGCTAGAGAACGTTTCTTTTAAAGAAACATGTGACAACATTAAACAAAAGCATTTCTTATAATAACTATGAATGTGTTAACACATTGTTAATGAGTGAAACCATGTCCTTGAGCAATTTTGTAGCAATATGATTGTCATAGTCACTGACTGTATCTCCCTCTCACCCACCTGTAGTGTGTGACACACTCGCCCTAGTGTTTCTCTGGCAGATTGAAGGTTGTCAGTGCGGACATTTGCTTTTATGGCTGCAGTTCCCTGAATGATGAGGTTGCGCCCCTCAGCGAAGGCCTCATTATTGAAGTGGTGTGGTGCACTGCCCATGAAATCACGGTCCACAAATCCATTCTGCATGTAGATCTGATTCAGTGCCGTACGGAACTTGGCACCCGAAACCTCACCTGTGGCCGTGCCCAGACACGCACGCAGCAGCTCTTCAGGTGATGAGCCCTGTGTTAAAGTAGAATCATTTTAATTCAATGTATCAAACATTTCTCAAAACAAAGCTATTGTTTGTCTTCAGAAGAATCGCACAATTTCTATGGTATGTTTATAGTGCTTTTTATGTGTATGCCCCTATACTTGTACACAAACTCACCGTCGGATTGAATTCTCTTCCTTCTGATTCAGCCACTGCTTTACACACCTCCTTGATCTTTTCCATCACAGCAAAACCAGTAATGGTCACATGGGTGTTTCCGCTACCCCCGACTGACACAAAAGCCTGCACCCTGGACACTAGTGTGATCAGGGCCACAATGGGTACTAATGACTTCATGATCATCTGAGTCAAGAAGAATAAAATTGAGCAATTTAGTAATGCGTGCTGTGCAAAAAAATAAAATAAAAAGCTTAAGAAAAATGAAGGAAAAAAGCTTTAAAAAAAATAAAAAAATAATAATCTTCTTTATTTTTATTCATGAGGGAAAAAAATTACTTAACCAGTAGACAAATTGAAGGAAAAAGAAGGAATTCAAATCTTTAGAGAGAAGTGAGCGGAATCAAGTTAAAAATATTACAAAATGTTTCTATATAGGCCCATATTATATATTTATATTATTTATATTATATATTATGCTAAGGCAATGTATCAATCATAAATAATAGAATAGAAAATTGAATACAATAGAATATATAATAGACCTTATTTCTTACCTTCTACATTCAAGGTACCTTCAATCTGTCTCGGTTCCTCTTGTCTGTCCCGTGATAATGGGTCCTTGTTAGGCTCTGATGACACACATATACATTATGTCTTACCTCACAGTGTACAGAAGTTGTCATGCAATCAGACCTCAGCAAATGATTAACCATTATGGAGGAATTATATTATTAAGGCATGGCTGCCTTTAAAATATTGTATCATATCACACACACAAAAAGTATAAATCATACCTACACTGTAAAAAAAAATTGCTGTAGTTATGCAGCTTACTGTAGATTTAAATTTATGCTATTTACTGGCAACAGTTTGTTCAAAGTTAAATGAACATTAAACATTAACAAACATAAAATCCCCCCCAAAATGTAAACATCTACAGCAGTAATAAAACTAACCTGATGCTTACCGTTGAGTGAGGATCCACTCCACAAAACCACCTTTGACCATTCACATAAAAACTTCTACATTGCTTAATTTTAAAATTTTCTTTATGACTTTATTACCAGTAAAGAGTTTATCATCATCTTTGGAAACAATATTCACATTCCACAATAGGACCACACCTGTTCTCGCACATCGAGGTCCCAGAAACTTCAGGAAGTTCTTCAGTAAATAAAATGATTGACCGTATGGCATTACAGGTTCAAAGAATGACCCTTATGCATTAATTATGTACTAAATTATTGTGACTAACTAGTTAATAATCTCATCAATATTTATTCTTGTATTATTTACTTACTTTTATTTAAAGGTTTACCAACTAAATTTGGTCATTTTTAACCCTCATTAAAAAAAGTTTTACACATTAACAAACTGTACTTTTGGAAAATCTTGAAAATAATTGTATGGAGCAAATTAGGTGGCATCAGTTACTTTTTTGTTTTAGCTGTCAGTATAATAGCAACTCATATATTTTGCTTTTGGCGTGACCAACTACGGAAGCTCCTGTGACACCACGTCTGTCTTTGACGTCATTATTGAGAGATTAATTCCCGTTCCTAGGAGGGGAGTGTTGGTGAAACAACTCACTCTGTAATCAAAGAACCCAGAATTATGTAAAGTAACCCATTGTTCTCTTTCTAACTTCGCTCTGACTTTCACTATGGGAGATATAGACCACTCCCGGATTGCAAAACATATGCTATACATAACAATTATATGGCATGTGATAAGGATGGCTCAGACACATTTAGTCTATAAAACAGCATAAACGTATGCGGCATAGCCCAACTTGCTGCCGCACAGATAGCCTGAACCAAAACTCCCCTGAGTAAGGCACATGATGTAGCCATGCCCCTACTGGAGAGGTCCAACATCTCTCCAGTGGGACAGCGGCTTCCCTTTGTGAGGAGTAGCCTTAGACACAAACAGCTACAAACATTCTTTCTGAAACCTGCTGTCCTCTCCATGTACACATGAAGCGCCCTTACTGGATATAACGAATTCAATCTCTTATCCTCCGGAGAAAGTTGGAAAGTTCCGTAGTTGGATATCTATATGCCGAGTCCACCACTTTAAAGTCCGCGTGAACCGGAAGTTGCAAACGACTTTTCTCCAGTGTTGTGACGTATTTCCCAATGAAAAGGAATATTGAACAGAGGGCAGGGTTTTACTCTAGCGCTCCTCCTCTCCATCTCTCGCTCATTACAGACTAACGGTTTGAGGGGAGTGGTTAAGCGTTTCCCAAACCAAGCCGTCAAACCTACGTCATCAGAGAAGGAACGCCATTCCAGACCGGAAGCAACTTTTCAGACTTTGATTAAAGATTACGACGGCAAACTATTTTTTTCTGTGTATTAACTTGCACGGATTAATTGTTCACCACAAGACTAGTAATATGCGCTAACAAAGTAAATGGGGTCAATTTTGATTTCAGTTGGACTTTAAGTACGAAAGCAGGGTTAGGCCAAAAAGAAACCAACCTGCAAACAAGACAGGCTGATTGACAGGGCCTGTAAGTCACTCACACGCTTAGCTGTCACCAGCGCTACAAGCAGTCTTCTCAAGCTTAAGCGAGAGAAATTTCAACCCTATGCCTTCTAATGCTCTGGGAGTATATCACCTTTAGCTTGTGGCTTGGATGCAATAGAAATTCTTTATTATGTATTCATATGTATTACATTATACATTATACATATGTATTATGCATGCAAATCCCTGCCATGCTGGCTGAGAGGGTGATCACGATGTTTGCTTGCTTGGTAAACAGCGGTTAAACGCTGCATCCTCTTGTTTCCTGAGGGTGCTGGTTTCTCTTATTTTCTCGGGCCCATAACACGGCCAAAGCCCTGAACTGCTCCACGGGAAGAACGGAGAATCAGATCGTTCATATCACATATTTCGTGCTGGGTTCTGCACTCCTGTGTCTAAGTGTCGCCCCATCTCCTCCAAAATCACTGCCTTGTACGTTGACAGTAAAGCCATTGCGTTCAGCGAACACACTGACTGCGCTGTATTGGCTGGGAGCTTACTCTTAAAGGGGCTACACCAATGGCGAGATTTGCCAATTTGCCGCCGCTCGTTTACACACCTCGTGGAGGAAACTGTCTGCCTGAGAGGCCGAGTCCATCTTGCTAGGGCGTCCAGACTGTTGGACAGGGAAGGGAGTGTTGTCTTCCTCTTCCTCATCATCCATGTCTAAGTCGAGGAGATCAGAGTTAGCATCACCCTCTGAGTCCTCGTAACTTGGTCCTTCCTCCTCGTGTGCAAGAAGGCCATCAAACAAGGGAGGCATATCCAGGGAGTCGGCTTCCATCACGTCTGCCCAGCTCATGGTAGCTGGCGTCAGCAGCCATGGATGGTCAGTAGCCTTATTGGTTAGCCACCACCACTCTCAGCCTTCTCTTCAAGATTTTCCTCAGCATTGATGCATAGTGGACGGATGTTTGCGGTTCCGCAAGCGACATTTGATGGCATTTGAGCATGTTTTGGGCCCATACACATTATGCACATACCGTGATGGTCCCTGCCCTAGATGGTTGCTCCACATGACGATGGACACGGGTGGGATACAGCCTCCCTGCTCTTCGACTCAGAGAGAAAGAGTAATCCATGACTCGTCACAACACGTTGGTCTAATGGTTCTCGTAGGGTAGTTACTCCTTTTAACGTCTCGCATTAACGCGTGTAGCCTGAAGTTGACTTGACGCCACTGGAAATCCTACCGTTGTTATATAATACGAGATGATCCGAACAGAATAGCTTGCCACTATTTAGAATTTTGCGATGTCACTGAACACAATCCAATCCACTGATGTTGCATTCGGTGGTGCAATGGCGGTCTGCCTGTTGAACAGTTTAGCGAAATCAGAAACAAAGTCAGATGTGCTGAGAGAGCTTGTAGTCCCTCAAAGGAAGAAAGCACAAATTACTTCGATAGGGGTCGACATTAGTGATATAGGTAGGGGCGGAGCCTGATCACAGGTCGACCTGTCTGTCAAAGACAGACGTGGTGTCACAGGAGCTTCCGTAGTCAAGTTTTGACCAACACTATCTCACGACGAATTCGTACGAATGATAAAAAGTTGGCTAATTCGTACGAATTCGTACGAATGATAAAAAGTTGGCTAATTCGTACGAATTCGTACGACCTCACTCGTACGAATTTGTACGATTTGTCTAAACCCACGTGATGGGTAGGTTTAGGGGCGGGGTCAGGGGTAGGTCATTCTTATGAATTCCTACGAATTGGGCAATTCGTAAAATATGTACGATTGTGCAAAAATCGTACTAATTCATACGAGTGAGGTCGTATGAATTCGTACGAATTAGCCACCTCGTAGAATTTGTAAGTTTTTCCGTGAGATCGGGTTGGTTTTGACTCACAGTCCTGCAGTGTGACTTCTTCTACAACAACCATCAAATTGTTTCCTTTTTACAAGACAAGCCGTGACCAAAATTAATGTCAGAGATTTCTTTGTAGCCACCATTTCAGTGGTTTGTCACCATCACCATTTGTAATGCAGCTAACTGTCACTGAACATGTCATTGATGATGTAAAACTCCGGACGAGTTTTTAAAGCGTCTTGACTGTTGTACAGTCTGACAATAATGACAACTGAGATCTTACAATGTGACGTGGCTTACAGCGAGAATCATGTTCATACAGTCTTACAAGCAGCAATCGTAAAGGGCTATTATAAATAGTATAGTGTGCACCCAGCTTAAGGGCTTAAATAGACAAGAAGAGGTAATAAACATCAGGTAACCCAGGTAACTGTAATCAGGTAATCAGTAACTACGGGAACAAACGGGCACACACTAGGAAACTTGGGATGCGTGCATCTCAATCAGCTCCCTAGTTCCCTAGTTCAGTAGACACTGCAGGGAGTCTTAAGGACAACTTAAGGGCTGTCTCAATTAAATCACAAAACTTAACTCACGTGAGCCATAACACATAATATATGTTTTTAAATATACAAACAATTATTTTATTATATTTCAGCATACATACATCACTAGACATGCAATAAACATAATCTAGCTAAGATTTATAATAATTTGTTTACAGCTGAAATGTTGCGGGTATATATAAAAAACAAACTATTAGCATAATGTACTTTAAATAACATTACAAGTAATGTCAGAAAGATATCAGCTCTCAGTAGTGATGTTGTACAATGTCACATCGCCGGAAATAAGTCAGTGTCCCAAGTGTAGTGAGCCAGGATCCTTACTGTCTTTCTAGTGCCCGAATTCGTGAACCCGATATACTGATTCCCCAGCTCAGGAGCTGATTGAGACGCACCCTAGGTCAACTTACTATGACATGGAACAGAGAAAAAGAGGAACAAAGAAAACAGCACCAAAACACAATGAGCATAGAAATACATGTTACAATGACCATCCTGCTCAGTTTTTGTCTGTATTTAGTTAAACATTTCCATGTGTCTTCTTAATTATTTTATTTTTTCATTGCTCTGCCTGGAGCTTCAAAATGTCTTATAATACAATCCATATGCATTGTTTATCACTGTTCATACATTTAAAAAAGCACACACACATACATTCTGAACAGCTGTCGTCTGAAGGAAAACAATAATTATAAACAGCAGAATGTCATGTGAAAGAAAGACAGAAAGTAACACCTACTCCGTTCTACTGTTTGTATCGCTTCTTTGACACACCTTCAGTACAAAATGATGTACGAGACACAGGAATGACAAAGGCAGAGGTGAAAAAGAGTTCATGGAAGAAAGTAACTAATGGACAACTAAAGATCATCTGTTGATCAAATTTCACAAAAGGTATGTTTCATTTTAGTCAATCCAGGTTTACTCAGATACTGCTTTAAATGTGAGGATAGGGGATCTCTAGACAATAGTGGCAAGTCAGAAAAGTCAACCTGAAAAACTTGTTTTAAGATAATGTCAAAATTAACAGGGAATCTTGAAAAGAGTCTTCAAATATAAAAAAGAATTACGAAAGACACTGAATAGTTCTGATTTAAGATTAGCTCTTGCTCTGTGTTGTGGTGTTTTTACATACAACACAGTTCAAAAGTTTGGGGTCTTTTTTGAAAGAAATTAAAACTTTTTTCTGCAAAGATGTTTTAAATTCACCAAAAAGACAGTAAAGATGTTTACATTGTTAAAAGAATACAAAATAAATGCTGGGGTTTTTTTTAGCAAAAAAATCAAAAAAAAAAAAAAGTCAACATTGAAAATAAGAAATGTTTCTTGAGCAGCATAGAATGATTTTTGAAGGATCATGTAAAACTGGAGTATGCTGATAAAAAATGTGTGGCCTTTGTACAAAAGATCAGATCTCCGTTTCAATTGAAGTATAAGATGCTATTTGTAACATTCTTTAATCATGCTAGAGAACATGAACATCATATTTTACACAAACTTGTGAAGTTCGAGGAGCTTTTGAGTGCCTCCTTTTTCAACATTTTCATTTAAATTAGTATACATTATAAAAATATATATTAAAAAAAAAAAACTGAGGCAAAATAGAAGCATAATGGAAGCAGACTACAGTGATCTTAAATTGTTGGATCCCATTGTATGTCATAACCAAAACCCATTTTGACCAATTGTTTGTCTATACAATCACTGAATTCTTTCAGCTCTTTGATTCTTTGCTCTTCCCACAACCCTTGCCATGTTTTCTAAGTAAATGTTGTTGTTGGAGAGGGCAGGCAGTGACATGCTCAAGTGCCCTGCATGGCAAACTACTTTTTTCAAGGAAAAAATGAGATCCATTATCAGTCATGAATGAAACGGAACATCAACACCAAGATTTTCCACACGCTCAAGTGCCCCGCATGGCAAGATACTTTTTCCAAGGAAAAAATTAGGAAAGAATTAGATCCATTATCAGTCATGAATGAAACTGAACATCAACACCAAGATTTTCCTAAGGAATCATAACAGACAATCCTTATAATTGATGATGCAGGATGAGTGTTTGATCTCACACAGTCATCATTTCTACTAAACCATCAATTATTACGCAAGAGTGAGAGATGCACAGTTCCTGTTTAATACAATTATACTGTAAGCCTACCAATGAATCTCGAGCCCAGCAACACTATAAATGTGTTGTTAAAGCCTTTTTAATGTAATGTTTATAGACACTGTGAACTAATGTAATATTGATGTGCTCTAAATACTAAGCAAGAGAATGTGTGAATTTGTTGGGAAACATTTTGGTTAGACTTGGTCTGCATGCGGTTTTTGGACTCAAGAAATAAGAAAGTCAAAGAAATAAGCATTTGAGTTAAATGCTTTAACTCAAAACGCTTACGATCATCCACGGACATGCATAAACTGATAACAAAATTTGTACATACGTCACGATGATGTTTTTTTAGAGAGGTCTTGGATGAAAGTGTTGTGAAGTCAAAATAGCGACAGCAGAAACCTCACAGACATGACTAACACAGTTAAGAGACTAAGACGGTTCGGTAGATAGAGTTTGCTCATCTGATTGTCATTATTCACCTTAGCTTCCTCTTTGCTTGATTACACAATATCTACTTCTCCCTTCCTCTTTTTTGAAATTGTTGGTAAATTTTCTGTTGTAAGAAATGTGTAAACTCTTTTAGTGATCTGCATTGAACTTTCTACTTAGTTAAAGAGGCTATATGCAACTTTTTCCCCAAAATAAACGTAACAATAGCCTTTTTATTTGACAATTTATGACTCAAACATCTCCTGATGAGCATACTGACACCTTGTCAGCTCACAGTGGGACTGGGTGCACCTATAAGCCTGTATCCTATTTTTCCTATTTTCTGTCAGGTCGGATTTTTCGCGCGCTGTCTGCGGACGTGACGTCAAGCGCGTTCATGTTAAACGTTTCAGATCACTCCGTTCCGTATAATACGGAATCGTCCCGTATTTGACACATAAAAGTCTTGCACACAAAGTGCGACACACAAACGCACTTTGTTCCGTATTTTTGAGAATCAATTCAGTGCAAATCCATGACAGACACATATCAGACTATGAACGAAGACATTTGTAGGCTATGATAAGAAAAAGAAAAAAAACCCAACGGTGCGGTAGATACTAATTTCTCCCCCTGTTTGTCTATGATCAGCGTAGTGTCAGAGCCCGTCTACGGAGAGCCTGTCCACTCCCTATTAAGCCCTATTGTACCGAATTTTGGTTGTAGTACCACCAGAGTTCCACTGGGGGGCGCTCGCCATGAGTGCAAAATGAATGGGAGTCAATGGGGCTAGACGGCTAAATTTGTCTCTTTCACCCGATTGCCGTTGAGAAATCTCAGATTTGATTGTAGGTTTTGCAAGTTCAACATGGGTTTTAGGTCGAAAGTTGAATGAACGAGTACTTATGTCGTTTTGATTTCTTACAGGTTGAGTTGTTGTTGCCCATAACACGCTAGCATTCTGCTAATGACGTCAGCATTCTGACGTCATTGACATTTTGAAAGACTTTTTTAAAGCAAATAAGTGACTCTAAAAAATCGAACACCCAGCAATGTGTAATTTCTTTGCATCTCCTTTCGAATACAACATTCAAATTACTAGACAAAAAATTATATCCTGAGAAAAGTGGATTTTGAGGGGTATACCGCCATTGACCTCCATTCATTCTGCACTCGTCCTGTGAGCGCCCTCATATGGAATCAGAGTGGAACTGCAACCAGTTCAGAAGCCGGAAGTGTAGTGAGAGTGAAACTTCTCGCCATATTAGACATTCTCTGGTAGTGTTTTTGACATCTTGGAACGTCATCAGAGAATGCCCTTTTAATTGGTCGTTTCAGTCATTGTGAGTCACGTATCGTAGCAACGATGACGACAAGTGACAACAGCGGGAAAAGTAAAAATTACTCTTACCGGAGGACGATCCAAGATGGCGCTCTAATCAGTCACATTTCGAGGAGCTCCGCAAACTCAGTTGCTTATTTTGACTTGTAATGCAGTTAGAAAGGCTTTAAGCTAATATTTTTATACCAGATCACATTTAGTTGTTGCACTGGCTGTAAAAATGGGAAAATCTGAGAAAAGAAAAAGTAGGAATGGACCTCAAGCCGCTGCTAATGCTAACAAAACTGTTAATGAGGCCCGCCAAGAACTTACGATGGACAACATGCACGACTACTTAAACCATGACACTGTCTCCACAGAATTCATGCTGTGCGAGGAAGAATTCCCCTGTCTTCCAGAAACCCCATGTAAGTCCCCTGCCATCAAACAACGCAAGACCGAGAGCGCTGACACAACTGCCATCCTCTCACAAATCGGGGAACTTTCGAGGCTGATAAATAATCGTTCGGATGCTTTGGAAAAGATGGTAGGGGAAAACTCACGTGTGATCGCTAGTATGAAAGAAACGATCACTGAAAATACCAGGCAGATCTCTGGAGTGAAAGATGTTATTGACTTTATGAGTGCTGAAGTAAAAGATTTGAAATCCAAAATCGGCGCGACTGAGTCACTAGCCAAAAGAGTCGAGTTTAACTCGCATGAACAGGAGAAACGGCTTATGCACATTGAGGCTTACTCACGACGATGGAGTCTCAGAGTTCATGGGGTACCTGAAAGTGAACGAGAAGATGTCAGGGAGAAGATCATCGACGTTTGCCAGCATCTTCTGCCAGACGCGAAAGACAAACTCGCGGATGTCGTGGACACCGTTCATCGCTTAGGTCGCAAACGGCTGAACGATAGCAAGCCCAGAGGAATCATCGTCCAGTTTACCTCTCGTTTTCAACGCGATGCGGTCTGGCGTGCAGCTAAAGATTCGAGTTTTCTTAAAAACAACAACCTGAAAATATCAGAGGATCTGTCTACAGCGGATAGAGAACGAAGAAACAAGCTATGGCCCGTCGTGGAAAAGGCGAGAAAAGAGAACAAGCGAGCTTACTTTGTGGGTGGAAGGGCTTTTGTAGAGGGATCTGAAATATTCCCTCCTGACTGATGTGTCTCTCGTTTATTATTATTGTCTCTTGACATTAATATTGCGTCCACCCTTTTGTTTGGCTGGTTGAAGCTCTCCGATACAGTTCTTCCCAGGACACTGAAGACACTCATCTGGCGGTACTAACGTTACACTCATGATTATTGTGCAAGGCGTTAAAAAATACTGCCTTTCACATGGTTTAAATAGTTCTATTTTAGAGCGTTTTACAGTTTGTTGTGATGTATATTGCGACGTTCTAGTAGCCTATGCTTCAGACATGTGTTGTCTGGCTGGTATTATAATACAGTCTCCTAATAGCCTAAATGATCTGGTATTATACTTTTATGTTCTAAATTTTATTTAAAGTAATATTTAATTGGCATTTCATACTGTATCTTAATATATTCTTCATTATTTTGGAGTTGCGGTTCTCATGTTAAATTCTTGACCGGTTAAAGTTTTGTACAACAAGTTATTTGTTGTGCTTTATCTAGGTCTATTTGACCTTTCCTTTGTTCTTTTTTCTTCTTCAATCTCCCTTCTTCCACTTCATGTCTTTATCTGTTGTTTCCTTAAATGCTAGAGGGCTAAGAAATCTCACTAAGCGAAAAGCTATTTTCTTATATCTCAAACAATTTAAATCTGATTTTTGTTTTCTCCAAGAGTGTCACTCAACTGTAGAGGATCTTAATTTCTGGAGGTCACAATGGGGACTGGACATATGGATGTCTCATGGTACGACGCATTCAGCCGGGGTATGCATCTTAAAAAATCAGTTTAAAGGGAAGGTGTTACTTAATGTAAGTGATTTAGATGGACGTTATATCTGTCTCGTTACTGAAATCTCAAATTTGAAGTGTATTCTTGTCTGTGTTTACGGTTTTAACCAGCAGAAAGAAAATGAAGCCTTGATTAGTCGTTTAGAGAAACATGTTTTAAAATTATTGACTAAATACCCAAATTCCATGCTTATTTTTGGTGGAGATTTTAATGTGGCTTTAGATAGCAGCATAGACAGATGGCCTCCAAAACTCCCTGACAATTCTAGTTTATACTTGAAAATGTTTATGCAAAGATTCTCTTTGATCGATAGCTGGAGAGTATTGCATCCTTCTCAAAAGATGTTCACATGGAGTAATAATTCTCTCTCCTCCCAGTCCCGAATTGACATGTGGCTTATTTCTAAAGAATTATGCAATACATCTACTGATATTTTGCCATCACCATTTTCTGACCACAGGAGTATCTTCATTCGTACCCATTTTCTTGCCCCTGATAATGTGCGCGGTTTTTCTTCTTACTGGAAACTTAACAACTCCATTCTCTCTTACAGTGAAGTAGAAAATGAAATTAATAAGCTAATTAACAAAAATTGGAATAAAGCAAAAGAGGAGAATAGTTACTGCAGCAATTGGGAATTTACTAAATATGAAATTGGCAAATATCTTAGGAAATTTAGCACTGATTTGGCAAAAAAAAAAAAAACGGATGAAAATTCCATTATATGCAAAATCACCAATTTTTTATCTAAACATGTGGCTGATTTACTTGATTGTGAAAAAGCAGAATTGGTTGAATTACAGTGCAAATTGGACAACATATATAAACATAAAGCGGAAGGGGCGTTTATTAGATCACGCAGAAAATGGATTGAAGAGGGTGAACAAAACTCTGCATATTTTTTCAGATTGGAAAGACAGCAAGCTAAAAACAACCAAATTCAAAAACTAATGATTAACGGTAATATTAGTGATGACCCTAAAAGTATCGCAAAGTTCTGTTCCAAATTTTATAGTGATTTGTATACTTCTAAATTTTCCCAACAACATATGAACGATTTCTTTAAATCACTACCTAATGTAAACCAGTTAAGTAATTTAGATAGTAACTTTTGTGACGCCTCTATCACATTAAAGGAGGTAGAGGAGGCTATTAATTGTTTAAAAGCCAACAAATCTCCCGGAACAGACGGACTCAGCTCAGAATTTTATAAGCTATTTAGTCATAGTATAGCTCCATTCTTGTTAAAGGTGTATGAGGAAAGTATAGAAAAAACATTACTTCCAGCCACATTATGTCAAGGATTAATAACTCTTATCCCAAAATGTAATAAAGATCCCCTCTTAATAGACAATTGGCGTCCAATTACACTATTAAATAATGATTATAAAATAATAGCTTCAGTCCTAGCAAAAAGATTAAAATATGTTTTGAACTCTATAATTGATGAAACACAGTCAGGGTTTATGCAGAAAAGACACATTTCTAATAATATTCGGCTAGTACTAGATATGTTAGATTATTCAGAATTAATTGATAATGATGATGGTTTCATTTTTTTTTTAGATTATTACAAAGCCTTTGACACTTTGGAACACAAATTTTTATTTCAGGCTCTTCAAAAAATTGGCTTTGGCGATTCCTTTTGCAGGATGATCCAAATGCTATACATAAACGGAAACAGCTCAATTAAATTAAGTAATGGTACTTCACCTAGATTTTTTTTAAAACGAGGAGTTAGACAAGGATGTCCAGTTTCCCCTTACCTATTCCTAATTGCAACACAGTTCCTTAGCACACATATCAATAGTAGTCCTTTAAAGGGTATCACAATTGGCAATACTAAAATAAAAATGAGTCAATTAGCGGACGATACAGCTTTATTTTTAAATGATTCGTCACAAATTTCAGTGGCTTTGGATATTCTTAAGTCCTTTTCTAAAGCATCTGGATTAAATCTAAATTTGAATAAATGTGAATTGCTACCAATTAAAAATTGCTCTCTTTCTTCAATTCAGAATATTACTGTTAAAAATAGGGTAACATATCTAGGTATACAAATTACTAAAGATGAATGTAGGTGTTCAGCAAACTTCAAACCTATCATTACCAAAACACAAAAAAGATGCAATTGCTGGTTACAAAGAGATCTGTCCTTAAAAGGCAGAACGCTGCTCTCTAAGGCAGAGGGTCTGTCTCGTTTGGCCTATGCAGCTCAGTCTCTGTTTGTGGACAAGCCCACTTCTAAATTAATTAATGAGATCTTAATAAAATTCTTATGGAAAAATAAGTCCCATTATATGAGAAAATCAGTCATATTAAATTCTTATAATAATGGTGGTCTGAATTTTATTGATTTTGACTCCCTCAATAATACATTTAAAATTAATTGGCTGAATCAGTACCTAACCAAACCATCTTCTATTTGGAATGTTTTTCCTCAACTGGTTTTTTCACGACTTGGTGGCATTAATTTTCTCTTAATGTGTAATTATGATATATCCAAACTCCCTATCAAACTCTCCAACTTTCATCGTCAGGTTCTCTTAGCATGGGCTTTAATTTATAAACATAATTTTTCACCACAGAGATGTTTTATTTGGAACAATAAGAACATTTTATTCAAGAATAAATCTCTATTTTATGATAATTGGTTCTGTAATGGTTTATTTCTGGTGGAGCAGTTGTTTAATAAGCAAGGTCTTTTGTTCAGATACTCTGAATTCCTTTCCGAATACCAAATACCAATAACCCCAAAAGAATTTGCCACAGTAATGGGAGCTATTCCTTCTGGTTTATGTATGCTTTTTAAAAACTGTAATTATGTTTCCCCAGTATCTACTGCATCCTTTCCCAAACCTTGTGATACCCCTGTTGGTCAAATCTGTTTCTCTGAGTCGAAAGCTAAAAACTATAAAATAAGATCTTTATTTCTTAAGGATTTGATTTCTGCTCCACCTGTTATTTCCTTTTGGAATAATTTGTTTGTTAACCTTAATTGGAAAAAAATCTGGTCTTTACAACAGAAATTCTTTCTTACAAATAAAGTGAAGGAAATTTCCTTTAAGCTCATACACAGGTTCTATCCTGTTAAGAAATTTTTACAAAGATTTAAATCTGACATTGAGCTAACATGCTCTTTTTGTTTGAATTCTGATGAAACAGTGGTTCACTTATTTTGGTCATGTCAATATACTCAGAAGTTTTGGAATGATATTGGTATATTTGTTAAATGTAAAATTTTGCCAGGCTTCTCAATACATATGAGGAACATTATATTTGGTTATTTTGACTCAGACCCCACAAACGAAAATAGCTGTTTTGTTATTAATTTAATTTTTTTCCTGAGCAAATTTTACATTCACAAATGCAAATTTACAACCTGTAAGCCTGTCTTCTCTGTCTTCTTAAAAGAGTTGGAAAATTATTTAAATATGATTTCAGTATCTACTAATAAGAAAGCTATAAGGACTGTTAGGATTTGCACTACCTTTGATCTCTTCATGTGAACATTTTATGTGATGTAATGGCCCTCTTCTTCTTTTTTTTCTTTTTTTCTGTTTTTTTTTCTGTTTTTTTTTTTTTTCTCTTTCTTCTTTTTTGTGGTTGTCTCATTTATTATTGTTGTGATTGATATTATGTGATGTATACTTTCTCTTTGTATGTTCCCGTTATCAGCAATAAAAAAAAAAAAAAAAAAAAAAAAAAAATTACTCTTACCTCCGAGCAGCCGGCGAAAAAGAAGAGAGCACAAAAATATACATACAGGTGTTGTGTTGCTTGAATGCAGTATTTGAGTGCAATATTTTATATATAATTTTTATATATATATATATATATATATATATATACAATATTTATATATATTTTAAATATTTTCTTTATTAGCTGTTTTTTAATGTATTATTGTTTTGCACTGGAAAGAAAATTAACTATAATGGAAGTATAATTATATAAAGATATTTGCACTACACTTCCTTAAAATGTTGTCTAATTAAATAAAAAATATAATTTTTTGCACTGGAAAGAACATTCGGCTACAGAAAACTGTTGTGTTTATTTTTCTTCAAATGCAGTCTGCCGATGAGTTTTGAATTATATATTTTGTATTTGTTTAAGTTAAAAATAAAACGTATTATAAACTAAACAAATCCATGGTTCATTGTTGGCAAAATGACCATGATAGCCTTTATATTTCACATCTATGTGGTTCAGTCTTGTATATTGATTAGGCCTACTTGCTATTCTATAAATATAGGCTAGGCCTAATAAGTTGTAGGCCTAGTATAATATGCTATAATGTATGAAATATATTTATCTAAATATCAATTAGTTTCCACAATATTCACCAGAAGTCATCATTTCATGGGTTATTTTTTAAAAAGTTATTCCGTGGGGGCATGTCATTGAAAACTGGGCAATGATGCTGAAAATTCAGCTTTGCCATCACAGGAATAAATTACATTTTAAAATATATTAAAATAGAGTAGGTATTTAAAATTGCAAAAGTACGTCACATTTTTACTGTTTTACTGTATTTTTGTATAAAAAAATGCAGCCTTAGTGAGCATAAGAGACTTCTTTTCAAAAAAATATCAGATCAAACTATAAAACAATAATGTCAGATCCCCTATAATACCATTGCAGACCCCCAGTTGAAGACCCCCATCTTAGAATCCTACAGATGTTAAACTTTAAGAAAGAAACCCATTTCAAACACACATAATAAAGGTTTCATTTGTTGATCTATGTGCTTCATTTCAGTTGTCTGTAATAAAATAATTTTTTCTCTTTTTTGTGACAGCAATGACTTCCTCATTACCTCCTAATTCCTCCCATTCGTCCCCCTCAGTGCTCCACTGTCCCCTTCTGCAGAAAATGATCTCTCACACCCTGAACAATAACACTCAAGTGAACCTGGCGGCGGTGAGTGTGCATGGTGTGGTATCCACTCTGGGAATCCTGGAAAACGGACTGGTGCTTTGGGTCCTTGGTTGCCGTCTTCGTTGCAAGACGGTTGCGGCAGTATGGGTTCTCAATCTGGCACTGTCGGACTTCCTAACCACACTAACTTTGCCATTTTTCACTCATTACCTACTGATGGGACACAGCTGGGAGTTGGGCGGCCCATTGTGTGCAGCCCATGCCTCCATATTTTTCCTCAACATGTTTGTTTCTGCCTTCCTACTAGCTGTGATATCGTTGGACCGTTGTTTGTTGGTGACTAAGCCGGTGTGGACTCAGAACCATCGCACTGTGTCGGCAGCATGGAAGATCTGCGGCCTAGGATGGGCATGGGCGGCGGTTAACACGTTTCCGTATTTCATGTTCCGATCCGTCGTGCTTAAGCACGACGGCCGCAAACTTTGCTATCATGATTTTGCACTCTATTCCTCACAGAGCACGCTGCATACAGACTGTAAGGCGCGTCAGGAAGCGACGGCAGTGTCCAAAGTGTTGCTGGCGTTTGTCGTGCCACTGGTGGTCATTGCTGTCAGTTACGCTTTCTTTGTTATAGAGCTGCAGGCTCGCAGGAAGAGGCTCGAGAGTAGACGGAAGAGTGCGAGCAATGGCAAACAGAAATCTTTGAAATTCTTCCGCAGCCTGTCTTCACCAGTCGGACAAAACGGCGCTCGACTCTCGCAAGGTTTCACGAAAATGGTCGTCACGGTGATCGCAACCTTTGTTCTCTTCTGGCTGCCCTACCACGTTTTCTGCTTGCTGGAGGTGACGGCTCAGTACAAGACAGAGATTGTGGATCTGGTGGAGGTGTCCTTACCTTACGTAACAACGTTCACTTTCCTGAACTCTGTGTTGAATCCAATTATCTACACTTTTAGCTGTCCAAACTTCTGCAGTCGAATTCGCCAAAGTCTAGGGGCGCTTTTTGAGGGGCTGGTGGAGGAAGCTGGGCCATTTGTGCTGGTTACTGGAAGGATGAAGAAAAAAGATATCTCGTCTCCCACTTCACTCAGCTCTCCAACCCCTCACAGAGTTCCCCGCATCCAGCATGACCCCCAGGGCTCCATCAACCTCTTCGGCCTTAAAAGCTGTCCCACAGATGAGATCGAGAGAGACGACAAAATGTAACTTTATCATTAGGAATAACATTACCTGGTACTGATGACTGATGTTTCTGAGTGGACTACGGTCTGCTAACTATCATGGGATGGCCTTAGAAGCCTTTATATTTTTCTGTGTCTCTTTCCTCCACTGGGTTTGATTTAAGCCATAGTCATGCTGGATTACCTCTGAGGTTGTTGTAATTCTGAGAATATTAAAGAGTTCTTGGCACTGGAGTAAAAACAAAAATCCCTCAATCACAGACGAAGAAACATGGCCCATATTCCTGTCTCTGTTCTCTCACATTTCTCAGATTACTGACTACAATATATACACACAAGATTTATGCTCATTTTAAATCAGGCCACACATGAGTATGGAAGGTATGGAAAACTGGACTGCAGTTTCCCTCAATATACATTAATATTAGCCATAAAGAGACTACATGAAAACTTTAATATTTGTCTTGAAGCTTCTCATTAGAATATTTAGTGTTGTCTGAACTAATCTTTTTATCAAGGAAAAAAAAAACTTTTAACTAGAACACAGACTAGACACAAAACTTTCAATTATATACCTTTTCAGTCAGGATTTCACCCTTCTCATGGCACTGAAACTGCTCTTCTTTGTGTGGTTAATGACATTCTTCTGCCCATGGATTCATGGTTAATTAACATCTTGATGCTTCTCGATCTAAGCTCTGCATTTGACACAGTCTGCCATGAAATACTTATTGTGACGCGATGTTGAAAAAATTTGTTTGTACGAGCAGGCAAAGAAACGCTCACTTTATCTACTAAATTGGTGTCCTTATGTCGTTTTAAAACATTTTAAATCCTGCATTATCTTTTCATGTGGTATTTTCATACACGGTTATATATTCATTTAGATTTTTTTTTTACATGCAAGATGCTCTTTAAGTAAAACAAAGTAAAAATAAAATTACATGAATTTCAGATATTCTTAGTTTTGGTATGTCATGTTTTGCAGAACACAAAATAAAATGTTTTAAAGAATGTTTATGTTGTTCTTTTCCATACAGTGAAATGGCTGATAAACTGTCAAAGGGGGGAAAGGTGTGATAAATGCATTATTAAATCTTGCTTGACTGCTTGGCTGTGGTCATTGTATTTGAAAGTATGGACCCTCTGCTATAAATAATACATACTGCATTCCACAGAATAAAGAAAGACTTGGATATGTATCACTGGCCAACTTTATTAGGTACACCTGTTCAACTGCTCATTAATGCAAATATCTAATCAGCCAATCACATGGCAGCAATTCAATGCATTTAGGCATGTAGACATGGTCAAGAAGATCTGCTGAAGTTCAAACTGGGCATCCGAATGAATGAGAAAGAAATGTGATTTAAGTGACTTTGAATGTGGTTTAGTTGAGAGACGGGCTGGTCTGAGTATTTCAGAAACTGCTGATCTACTGGGATTTCATGCACGACCATCTAGAGAAGTGGTTCCCAATTCCAGTCCTCGTGACACACTGGTGTCACTCCTGTCAGCTAACAACAGGAAACTGAGGCTACAATTTGCACAGGCTCATCAAAATTGGACAATAGAAGATTGGTTTGAGTCTTGATTTCTGCTGCGACACTGAGATGTCAGGGTCAGAATCTGGTGTAAACAACATAAAGCATGGATCCATCCTGCCTTGTATCAGCGGTTCAGGCTGCTGCTTGTGTAATGGTGTGGAGGATATTTTCTTTGCACACTTTGGGCCCCTTAGTACCAATTGAACAATGTTTAAACACCACAACCTACCTGAGTATTGTTGCTGACCATGTCCATCCCTTTATGACCAGTGTACCATCTTCTGATGGCTACTCCAGCAGGATAAAGCACCATATCATACAAATACATTTTGAGAAATGTCAGCAGCCAGATTTCATTAGCAGCAGTTGTTGAGATCATGTGAGAGGGGGGTGGAGGGGGCAGTAGAAATTAGTGAACGGATAGAGAATGGAGTGGACAGATGGAACAGTTCATGTTTTAAGCTGTAAAAGAGTGAGGTCTGTGCTGTAACTGTATGAAACAGATGCTCTTAGTGGTATTAAAACTCCATATATGCGTCACTAGCAGCTTGTAGGGACAAAGGGAATGAGGAAACAAGCTGTTTTGAGTGTATGCGTTCACTATCTCATTGTCATAAAAATATTGTCATGCTTAGCAAAAACGCACATTCATAATATCTTATTCTTTACATTGGGGTAGCTACCCTTATGAAAATGAAGTTTATTCAAATGTGCTATTATACTTCTTTTAAACTGAAAATAAGAATGTATTTCAGTCTTTTTATGTACCTCTTAAAAATATACATAAAAATTGCACTTGACTTATACTGACAGAAAAGTCTAAGTATATTTGGCCTACTTGTACTCAATCCTTTGATCGAGATATACAGTGAGGAAAATAAGTATGAACACCCTGCTATTTTGCAAGTTCTCCCACTTAGAAATCATGGAGGCGTCTGAAATTGCCATCGTAGGTGCATGTCCACTGTGAGAGACATAATCTAAACAAAAAAAAATCCAGAAATCACAATGTATGATTTTTTAACTATTTATTTGTATGATACAGCTGCAAATAAGTATTTTTTCTTCATGGAAAAGTCATGGGACTGACAGGAAGAACGAAAGACTCGGACCCGAACCCGAGACTCGATACTCGAAAGATGAACTAATCGTTTCTGTTTCCAGCCCTGCTGTATCACACACGGCACGGCCCAGCAGACAGATCAGAGTCAGACACTGACGAGTCGACAACTAACGTCTCGAGACACGGGAGGAGGAGAACAAACGTGATAAATATGAAGTTGCAAAGGAAAGAACGTCTCGGATCAGGACTAACAGAGTCAGACTGCAATAGCCTGAACTTGACCCAACAACTAATCAATTAATAAAACAAGTTTATTATAATTTGGCTTTGGCTGCATTACCCTATAGTTTATTTTTATTCTTTTTACAAATGCAATCAACATTTTCGTAAGTTCTAGATGTGTTGGGATATTTAACATGCCATTTTATTTATATTATGCTGAAATGAACGAAATGACTCGAAAAAAGATTCGTTCATTTTGCTGAACGAGACTCAAAGATCCGAGTCAGTAAAATTATCCGAACTTCCCACTACTAGATCTCACGTCACAGCGCCAAAACGGTAGCCTACTTATGTTTTTGAATTTCGTAAGAAAATGGACGTAATTTGAAATCTGAGACTTCGTTGACATATCAATAATAACAAAGCACAAAGATTATTGTGATTAATTGGATGGGATGCGCAACAATGTTCCATTCATTCATCAACTGAAAACAGGATGACTAATCGATTCTTGGGATTTAAGAATCGATATCGTTTCGTAAAAATGAGAATCGATTAAAATCGAGAAATCGATATTTTTTTCCCAGCCCTACCTTAATCAAGTACCGACATTATCACCTGTCATTATTGCTTTTGGAGCTGATATATGGTAAGGTAAACCATATAAAAACAATATGGTAAATATGGTAAGGGGCGTGACATTTCAGTTACACGCTTAAGGTAGTCGGGCCAATCACAATGCACTGGATCGCTGGCCAATCAGAGCACACCGCGCTTTTCAGAACGATAAGCTTTGTAAATATCGACGTGTTTCAGAAAGGCGGGGCATAGAGGAGCAACAATAATGTACGGTATGTGTAAAATAATGACTTTTTTTAACCTAAAACCACGTAAACACATTTCATTAAACCAAATACACAAAATAATGTTATTTTTAGAACCGTCATATGACCCCCTTAAAGGACAGGTAAAATATTTCAAGTATAAAAATGAATACCTAAATAGGAACATAAATAATGCAAAAATAAAATAGTAAACTATAAGTGTGATATTATGTTCACTTAAAGAAAACTTAAAAGTAGGCTATACTTATAAAACTACTAGTAGTTTACTGAGATTATACTTCAAAATCTATACTTTGTCAAAAATGTGCTACAAGTATTGGACAAGTAAACTATCAGTATATAAGTTCACTTGTAGTATAGTTGCAGAACAAAAGAAAAACTTTTAAAATGTCCGACTAGTTGTGTAAGTTTACTACTGTTACACTTATACACTAAAAGTAGGCAAATTTAGTAGTATTGAAACAGTACACTTATATTTCTACTACACTGAACTTTACTTGAGTATACTTAATAAAATGAACGTGAAGTATATTTATTTTTTGTAAGGGAATTAAATATGCTTCTTATTAAATTAAGCAGCCCAGAATGGCAATAGTTGGTTGTTGCACCAGCCTTTACAGCAACCAGATTACCGACTGAAAGCATTTCTAGCATCTCTTTGAGTGTGACATATAGTTCCTCGAGATCAGAACAAAATTAACCATGCAAATCATAGGAATCCGATTTTTTCTTCATTCTTCCCTTCTAATCTTACATAACATTACTGTTTATGTGTGTGTGGGCTATGCATGTCTAAGTACATGCCAAAAACCTTCACCACAGAATCACTGTTGTGGAATGTGAGTCTTACCCCCTACTTACTGAAACTGCTGCTTGTCAGGACATCTGGTCTTTGATCAAGGACTGATTTCAGAAGATGCATCCTGTTGACAATAATGAACTGCAATAAAAATGCAATTTTCAGCATTTGGCTGCATGAGCAGCAAATGGCACAGAACATAAAACATAAAATTATCTATTTAAAGTGGGGGGGGGGGGGGGGGGGGGGTTATAAAGCAATTTCAGGTAAAATATGAAATTGTCATGAACTCAGATGTAAATATTAAACATATTTAAATAAACAATACATATATAAATACAATTAAAGATAATGTCATCATTCCCAAAAATGAATAATCATGAATTTACATATCTTGTAAAATTATTATTGTAAAAAAAAAAAAAAAATCCTCAGCAATATTTTTAGAAGGTAAATTACTTAATTAAGAATGACCCATGTAGATGTGAAAATGTAAATAAATGGTTCTGGGTGGAAATAGAGGATGGAAAATTATAGACCACGAACATGAACGTATAAGAGGATTTTGCGAGAGAGCAGGAAACAGGATAAAGGATTAAATCAGATGTAAACCAGGAAAAGAATGAGAGATAAAACATTTCTCCTTATCTACAGTCTAATCACACAATGCTGGTACATCAACCTACCGTCTGATGAAACAAAATGAGTATAGTTGTTTTGGGAATAAAAAGAAGTGAATTTTAAAACAAAAGGTGAGATTATGGTATAAAATAAGACTGAATATGGATTATATGTTTGGAGAATCAGTTTTTATTTAAATAAAAAATAAATTGAAGCTATCAGAATCAAGTTGTCTCATGATGATGTTTTCTTGTATTATTGCGTCTGGCAATGGGAAAATATTCACTATAATAATTTGATAGAGCATACAGCAAAGGGGGGAGGAAACAGAGAACCTACATATGAATGAGTGAGAGAGAGAGAGAGATTGAGGGACTGTATTAAAAAGAAACAGACTGATGGAGAATGAATGAAAGAGAAAAAACATGAGCGAGAGAGAGAGAGAGAGAGAGAGAGAGGAGGGGCGAGTGATGTTCAGAGGAAACACTCAATGTAATTGAGCAACAGAATCTAAACAGACAGAGTGAGAGGCAGAAACACAGAGCCATAGAAAAGCATTAATGCTCATCAGTCGTCACAGAGAAAAATGTCTATGGAAGCAGGCAGCACGGAAACCATTGATGTTCCTCAGGACAAGATTGTCAAAAAGGTATGTGACCTTTGACACTTTTGCTAATATGGAGCACAACTGATTGAAAAAGTAGTAAATCTGGCAGAATGACACTACAGTAGCCTATACTATGTGTAACAAACATTATATGTTAATGAAAAAGACAGGATTGAAGTAAATAGGGGAATCTAGGTCTATATTACACTTTCTGTACAGGCATATACATTAAAGTTTTGACAACAAAATAAAACTTTTGAACACAATCGAACCATTATTGCAAAAATTAATAATACACTATCATATACATTGATCGAAGTATTAAATATACTACCAATAAAAATGTTGGGGTGAGTACGAGTCCCTTATGCTCACCAAGGCTATTAGATCATAAATAAAGTATTGAAATATTATTAAAATGTTAAATGACATCGCTTTTCTGTTATAATACCATGTGATGTCAAATTTGAATTTCCAGCATCATTACTTCTGCGTCACGTGATCTTCCATATATCATTCTAATATGCAAATTCACGAAAAAAGCACAATATATGCAACTATTGTTTGAGAAAACAAGTATGTGTGAAACCGTACTTGCCTCAACCTCATAGTGTTATAACTAGTCCCGGTCTCCACAAATCATAAATGGAGCTCAAATGTGATCACATGCTCTCTGATCAACTGCTCTTTTGCTCCATGTAGGGGTCCTTTAGGAAGAACATTGAGAAGCTGAGGAGATGGAGCACTTCTTCGGGCGGCGGCAGCTTCAAACGCCCGCCCAAAACCAAAACCCTCAGTCTGAACTCGCCCACTGAACCCGAGGCAGAGCCCTTCAGAGTAGAGAAGGAGCGCAGGAAACTCAGACCCATTGTGGCATCTGTCTTTGGTCAGGTATGGACTTCTGTGTCACAGGAGCAGCTATTCATGTTTATGTGCTGTGCTGAGCTCATATTCTTGATTTCAACAAACGTTTTGGTCTGCTGAACTCTGGCACAGTTAATTAAGGATGATATTATGTTCTTTCACTACAAAGGTAGTGAACATCAAGCAGGAGTTCATGCAAAAGTGGTACTTTATGAAGTGCTTATGATGCAATTTACACTTTTGAGCAACGACACTTGAACTGAAAACTCATACAGTATACTAAAAAGAGGCGCTGGGATTGTTAATGCATGATGGGAAATAACATTAGCTATGAGACAATGCTGGAGTACGGTTTATCAGCACCTATACTAATATTCATTCATGCTTTAACAGTGTTTGTTGTGTTGATGGTGATGGATACTGTGTACACAGTCCAAAATCTGTTGATGTGTGATTTTAAAGTCTGAATTATGTGCCGTTTTGTGGTTGGCTTGTGCTTTCTCTTCAATGTTTGGTGTTAAACGCATGTCTTTCTGTCTGATATTAATTTTCAACAGAAATGTCACTTATTAGCTTGTATGGCAGCATAGTTTTTCCAGGTTGGACCTCAAAGTTTGCCCCCAAAAATGAGCATATATGAGCCTATTTTCACATTTGATATCTGATCAATTGTACTCAAACATTTGTATTTATTGGGAGCTAAAATATTTTAAGTGGTCAGGAGGAAGGAGAAGGCAGCAGAATAAACATTCATTGAGGTTCATTGCAACTTTATGCTGAAAATGTGAAGAAACACATTTCCTCATTCCCTCACATTTACTCTTTCCAGTCAGCAGTTCATTCAATCTTAAACCTTCCACACAACAACCATAATCATAATAATCATTTTCATACAAACTCGCTGCTTTCAGGGGATTATGGGGCTGTGCTGGAGGAAAAGGTGAAAGTGTATTTGGTATTATCTATTATTCATCATACTTCATTCTTTAAAGCTTGTATTCCCAAACATAATGAATGCATTGCATACCAAACTAGCACAGCTTTACATGAAATCCCTTTATCTCACCTTTCACTCATCCACTAAGCTTGAGTGTGATTAATCAAACATGAAATCAGAATTTCTCTCACCCTTCAAATTCTCGAACTGAATTAAATTTACATACTAACATTAATAAATAAAAAAATTCAAAATTGTCATTAACCCTGGCAAAAATAAAATTGTAGAAAAAAAACAGAAAACAAATATGACTAAAGACCCCGATATACTAAAGGTTAGAAAATTATTATAATGAAACTAAAAGTTACAACAATACACTAAATATTCTTTTCGTGTTATTAATAATCATAATATATAATCTTATGAAGAAAAACATAAGTCTGAGCAAGGGTAACTCATCTACAGTGTAGGGATTGAATCTTGAATATCATCATTCATTCAAAGAAAAACAGCAACACTGGGATGGAGGAAAGGAGGAAGACTGAAAGGCTGGGAGAAGAGAGTGAGGGATGAAAGAAAAAGAATAGGACAGGATTATATGGGTGAGATTAACGACTCAAGAGATCAAATCTGAAAACTGATTCACACAAGAACTCTCTTGTGAACACTCCAGCTTTGGCCATCGTAATAACATATCAGACACTAGATGTGGTGACATAAGAATGCCCAACATATCACACACTAAACCTAAAGCATGTTCCTTTTGCTACAGGATTTAAAAAAAAAAACATTAATTTGTGTAAGCAACATTATACCAGATGTTGAAATCACAATGTCACTGCCATTTTGCTCCATCAAAATTCACATTTATGTACAAGCAATTTTTGTCCCATAGGGTGATATTACAACTACAGTTTTCAGCTTTTTAGAAATGAAAATCACATTAGTTATTTTATCAAGCGCTTTATATGTACACTTACCTGCTATACTTTATTAGGTACATCTGATCAACTGCTCATTAATGCGAATATCTAATCAGCCAATCACATGGCAGCAACTCAATGCATTTAGGAATGTAGACATGGGGTGCGTCTCAATCAGCTCCAGAGCACGTGAATCAGTAAATCGTTTTCATGAAATTCGGGCACTGGTAAGAACAGTAAGGACCCTGGCTCACCACACATTGGGGCACTGATGACTCTATTTCCAGCGACATGACAACGTCCTCATTGTACAACATCACTACTGGTGCTTATGAAGAACAGCAGAACTGATATATTTCTGACATACTTGTAATGTTATTTAAAGTGCACTATAATAAATAGTTTGCTTGTTACATATATCTGCTACATTTCAGCTGTGAATAAGTAATAAATGTGTCTAAAACTGCCTAGTGATGTGTTTATGCTGAAATATGAAATAATGGTGTCATTATGTGTAGTGAGTTGGCTCACATGATATAAGTTTTGCGCTTCAGAACTTCCGTTAAGTAAACATAGTGAGCATCGATGCTCCCTGGTTTTCACATGCATTGTGGGACTTTTTAGGGAGTGAACGTTTCTGTGCCCTGGAAGGATTCTGTGATTGAGACAGCCCTTAAAATGTCCGACTACCTGATCAGTGCCCCGACTACTGAACTAGGGAGCTGATTGATTGAGATGCACCGATGGTCAAGAAGATCTGATGAAGTTCAAACTGGGCATCAGAATGGGGAAGAAAGGTGATTTAAGTGAATTTGAATGTGGCATGGTTGTGGGTGCCAGATGGGCTGGTCTGAGTATTTCAGAAACTGCTGATCTACTGAGATTTTCATGAAAAAACATCTCTAGGATTTTCAGAGAATGGTCTGAAAAAGAGTATATATCCAATGAGTGGCAGTTCTGTGGGCGAAAATGCTTTCACTGTAAAAAATTTGTAACACTCCCAAATCAAAAATTTCAATTGACCGATAACATCTACATTTTTCAATTGGCCCAAGTGAAATTCTGTAAATTCAAAAATTAAATGTACAGATTTTCACTTGGGCCAATTGAAAAATGTAGATGTTATCGGTCAATTGGGAGTGTTACAAATTGTTTACAGTGTTGTTGAGGAGTGGGCAGAGAATGGCCACACTGGTTTGAGCTGATTAAAGGCAACAGTAACTCAAATAGCATCTCTGAACGCACAAATTCGAACCTTGAAGCAGATGGTAAGCTACAGCAGCAGAAGCCACACTGGTGTCACTCCTGTCAGCTAACAACAGGAAACTGAGGCTACAATTCACATGGGCTCACCAAAATTGGACAATAGAGGATTGGAAAAAACATTGTCTGACGAGTCTCTGCTGTGACATTCAGATGTCAGGGGCAGAATTTGGCATAAACAACATAAATTCATGGATCCATCCTGCCTTGTATCAGCGGTTCAGGCTGCTGCTGGTGTAGTGGTGTGGAGGATATTTTCTTTGCACACTTTGGGCCCCTTAGTACCAACTGAGCATCATTTAAACACCACCGCCTACCTGAGTATTGTTGCTGACCATGTCCATCCCTTTATAACCACAGTGTACTATCTTCTGATGGCTACTCCAGCAGGATAAAGCACCATATCACAAAGCTCAAATCATCTTAAACCTGTTTCTTGAACATGACTATGAGTTCATGATACTCAAATGGCCTCCACAGTCACCAGATCTCAATCCAATAGAGCAGCTTTGGGATGTGCTGGAACGGGAGATTCACATCATGAATGTGCAGCCGACAAATCTGCAGCAACTGTGTGATGCTATCATGTCAATATGGACCAAAATCTCTGAGGAATGTTTCCAGCACCTTCTATGCCAGGAAGAATTAAGGCAGTCCTGAAGGCAAAAGGGGGTTCAACCCAGTACTAGCAAGATGTATCTATAAAGTGGCCGGTGAATGTATATTATTATAGTTTTATCCTCTTCCCAGACCCAGATTTGCAGTCTTAAACGATGAAAATTTTACATAAAATATTAATTCAAAATATTATTCACATATAAAAGTATATTATTCTTAATACAGTGAAAAATAATCATAAAATATTTCAATACATATTGTGTTACAACCGTCCCTCAAATGTGGTGTGCAAGCCATGTGTGATAAAATAAGAAAATCGTTTATTATTGTGTGTCATCTCCACTCAAGCTATAATTTTGTCAACTGAAAAGTATGACAAATTAATCAAATATTTCTGTGAATTTACAGCTACACAAACATTTAGCTTTCAGTTGACATCCTTTTTCCTCTCTGCTTCTATGTCTCTTCTCATGTTTTGGCCTTAATCCATCGATAGCCCGCCAGTATACAGACAAACCAAATCTCCTCTATAGCTCACACACATATACACACAAATTACAGAAGACGAGACGAGACGCTCTACATTTCACCATAGGTCAGTTGTCTGGCTGTCTTGCAATAAAAGCGTTGCCAGCTGGTTCTTTATTACATGTTTTAAACTTCCAAATGAAATTTTGTTTACAACATTCCCTAAGCCATTATAATCATTTACTATGATATTATTCTAAGCAATTTTTTGTAAAAAAGAAAAACAGGTGTATTTTATTTACTGACATTGTAGATATGTCCAAAAGAGTTCAGAGAATAAAGTAATACAAATATGATCATATAATAACAGAAAACTGATGCAAAAGTAACTTTTTTCAGAGAAATACATTATCGTTTGAACATTTAAACACAAACAGAGCTGTGTTGTGCAATATGTACAGTATGTGACATTTTGCTAACTTACGGTCATGTGCCACTAAGAAGAGACTAATCTGCATATGCGTGTAAGTGTGAGTAAATGGGACATACAGAAAGTGGGTGTTAGTGTGTTAATGTACAATCATAGACACCACAGAGTGAGAAATCGTGTGCTGTGCTGATCCATTAATCTAAAAGTAGAGATGCATTAGTCCACTGATGATCAAAGTCTAATGAAGGTTTAGAGTCAGGAACATTCTTTGATGCACCAGTTTAAAACCGAGATGGACTGACTCTTTGACGTCAGTGCCGTTTACATCCATGCATGCACATAAATGCATACATGTTTACCATCTGTTTTTTACAACTACAAGTGTGTTATGTCTCCACAACAGCTGTTGTTTCCAGATAGATGGAGGGAATGAGAATAGCAGACTGACTGGTATCTCTAGTCTGTTGCCTGTGCAAATAAATTCATGAACGTCAATAGGAAAGCTAAATGCTGCTGTTGCAGTTGGATGGGTATATAACAGTCACGTCATAATTCACAATTAATTGGTCTTCTCTGCTTTATTCAGGAACATTTACCAGACTTTTTCCTTAGAGACTGTGGCCTAGGGTGACTACCTGGTTATTGCTCTGTTGCAGGACGTAGATGTGATTTTGCGGGACACATGTGAGAGAGACAAATGTATTACTATTACACTATGAAAATATTGATTTACATTATTTGGAAAGACTATTTGCAATTTACATTGAATGATGACTAGTTTTAAATCGCCAGTAAGCTTTGGTAGTTGTGACGGACTCTGGCACTCATTTTGCCCAGCTTTGAGTGATACAATGTAATGTACTTTACAGCAGTGCTTCTCAAACCTGTACTGGCAAGTAAAAGAGCCAATCGCTGATTGGTAAAGTCATTGCGTTAGTGCTTCTGCCATTAGAAGCTCCAGTACCCATAGAAACCTGAGACTCGCACTTAAGACTGCACATGCATATTGGCTGGTCTAGCCTGAAAAAATACGCTTTTTTAACGCTATTTAAAGGGTTAGTTCACCCAAAAATGAAAATTCTGTCAGTAATTACTCACCCTCATGTTGCCTCACAGTGGCACTACATTAAGTTTATCATGCGACGACAATACTTTTTGTGCGGAAAAACAACAAAAATAACCACTTTATCCAACTATTAGTGTTCCTCAATGTGGGCCTCTGACGAGAGTTCACGGGAGCGCCAGGACGCATGCGCGAGAACTGAGCTTACGGCGTTCTTCTTCTACTACTACTTGTTACTGACTGCTCACTCCTTGGGAGTATTTAAGCTCAGTTCTCGCGCATGCGTCCTGGCGCTCCCGTGAACTCTCGTCAGAGGCCCACATTGAGGAACACTAATAGTTGGATAAAGTCGTTATTTTTGTTGTTTTTCCGCACAAAAAGTATTGTCGTCGCATGATAAACTTAATGTAGTGCCACTGTAGTTACTTGGACTATTTTAACGATGTTTTAATAACTATTCTGGGCCGGTGAGTTTCGGTCACACTGGAAGCCTATGGAGGAGTCAAAATTCTGTCAGATTTCATCAAAAATATCTTAATTTGTGTTCCGAAGATGAACGAAAGACTTACATGGTTGGAACAACATGAGGGTGAGTAATTACTGACAGAATTTTCATTTTTGGGTGAACTAACCCTTTAAGCATAAGAAACAACATTTATGGGACATTTCATTTTTTTCATTTTGCTCATTTGCTGTGAGTTTGGCAAGCAGTTTTTGAGATTTCAGGATTCCCCCATTTAAATAGGACTTGGTCTTGGATGCCCGAAGTAGCTGCCTGGAGGCGTTCCAAATATGACCACTGAGTGAACAGACTTCCCTTGAAAGGGAATTTGAACGTAGGCAGCTGACTTGTTGCCTTGCAACAATGACTTTGCAGGCAGCGTTTGCGCATGAAGGTACTTCACGAAACTGATTTCAGACAGACTTCTGAGGCGGCGTAACAGTTTAATGATCTACAGCAGTGATCTCAAACTCAATTCCTGGAGGGCCACAGCTCTGCACAGTTTAGCTCCAACCAGCTCCAACTAGCTCCAACTCACACCTGCAAGGAAGTTTCTAGTACTCCTGAAGACCTTGATTAGCTGGATCAGGTGAGTTTGATTAGGGTTGGAGCAAAACTGTGCAGAGCTGTGGCCCTCCAGGAATTGAGTTTGAGATCACTGATCTACAGCAAAATAGAGAGAGCTTTGCTGCTAAGCAAATATTTAATTATTACAATAGTAATTTCTCTATAGAAATTACATAAAAAGTGGAAAACGTTGGTCAAAAACATACATTTACACACAAACTGACCACCAACCGCAACTTTCAGACGCCATCTTTCTTTTTTTAGCTTGTCACGGAATGGAACGTACAGGATTGTGGGATATCAGAGGCAGGAAGGCTTACATCTATGCTGCCTTCAAAAATCGATCAGACGAAGGTATCACAGGAGACAGGAAGTGAAGCTAACACTGGATTTAGACGTGCCTTGATGCCTTCCTACCTTGGAATGCATCCTCTGAAGGCAGCATTTTAAAGTGTCATCGGATGCCCATTTTCCACAAGTTGGTATGATTTAGGGTCTTCATGTAAAGTTTGTAACATACTTTGGTTAAAATTCCTCAGTGGTTGTGGAAAACAACACCCTTTTTACCTCCTCAAAAACAGCTCTGTTCACAGTGACCCGGTGCTTGTCTCTTTAAATGATAATGAGCAACTGCTCACCCAACCCCTCTCTTCCATGGGGGGTGTCGACACAATACACGTAAAGTGCTGCCTTGGCAGACACTATACAAATGGCTGAAGGCGGAAATATGCTAATACGGGACAGTCCGTCAGTTGTCGTGGGCGGAGCAGAAAATCCAAATGGCTTGATAATTGAGAGTGTTTAGGCTTTTTGAGGATTAAAAAAGTGAATGGATTTTTCGTTGTATTCGTTGTATGGTGGTTGTGTCCACACACTGCAAAGACACATTTATATTAGGGTGACCTTTTTCCCGCAAAAAATGCGTCCGGATGGGATTTCTAGATCAACCAAAATGTCCGGGATTCGGCTTTTGCTTTCTACAGTCGCCATTTTTGCATTGCTTTAGGTCCCTAACCTATGGCTAAGCAAAAGCCGAATCCCGGACATTTTGGGCGATCTCGAAATCCTGGCTGGACATGTCCGGGGAAAAGGAAATCCACTGCTTATGGAGTTTAGTTAAAACTGTAGACATGCATGGAGTCCATTCAAGGCTAGTCAGAGAAATGCGGGACTGATTGTGCAAACCAGCAATGTATCGTTAGCATAGCCAAGCGTAGCAGACTAGCGATTTTTAAAAACGTTTAAAAACATTTCAATTAACAACATGGTTGCAAATATATATGTACATGACTGTGTAGAGCACAAAACAAGTCATAATTTTTCAATCAATCATTTAAGCCGAAAATACTTATATTTATGGGACTCTTGATGGTATGCCTGCCATTGTTGCCGGTTGCGCAGTGCATTCTGGGTACCCCTTGGTTTCAAGTAAGCTCGCGAAAATTCTTGGTTTTAAGGGGTATCTACCCCTTCCCCTTAGCCCTACCCCTAGATCAAAATGAGAATTGGGATAGCCCTTACTCTCACGTGAACGTGCAAAACTAAGGGGAAGGGGTAAGACAGAGAATTGGGATTCAGCCTTAGTGTATGGTGTGCATTATAAACAGTGTTAAAGGAGTTGCCACATATGCCAGGCACTGTCTCGTAGTACATGAGTGAATTTCCAAGAAGGCTTATCTGTAAATCAGTATGATCAATGATATGGGGCGCCGTTTGTAAAGCGGCTCACACTGAAAATAACAGCAACATTTTGTCACATTTAGCTTCAAAAAATGTTTAAAAAACTGGTATGATTTTTTTACGGTCACTTTTTTAGCACATTTACAAGAATATTGTCAACTTAGAGATATTTTAAATAGTTAAATCCACGGTTCGAATTACGGGGGGTATTGGGGGGGTCCGACCCCCCTAGATGAGACTTGGTACCTCCCAAAAGGGAGTAAAATAATAGTTGGGTGGTACTGATTTAAAAAAAATAAAAAATATATAATGTTAGCCTATCCAAAATAGTATGTATTTAAATACGATTTCAAACCCGACCCCCCATCGGGCTGTATTATTTTTCTGGTACGTTCAGCCTCTGTTCTTTACCATGGTTTTTTTATATCACTAACGTTAGCTGCGTTACATACGTAGGCTACTCGATAGTTTGTCGATAGTGCTGCACAGATCATAATCCGCGGGTCGAGCGGGCCAAGTAATAACAACATTCCATTCAATCGAGGGTGGATGACAGATAAATCATTATAATGTGTTGACACGGGACTCCCATCATGGTAACTTATCTAATGTACAGACGGTAACAAAGTTGCGCTGTTGAGGTTCGCGCAGTTATTTATAACATATTAATTATAGTTAAGAAACAATAACATTATAGTCTACACACGACCAGAATGCTGTTTTCCTGAATGCTATCACGATTGAAACCGAGATATTGATTTCATAACAGTTCAATAAACAAATAATTAAAACTAAGTTAGGCTACTTACATTTTTAGACGCAATGACAGTTTTTGTTCTGTTTCAGCAGCGAAAATAGTTCCAAACAACAGAACCATAGCGCATCTCACAGCAACACGCATCCATGATTCATTACTGAATGATTCAGCATTTTGAACTAATCGCTCGAGTCAAAGATTCAATTACCCATTATTAAACTGCCTCATTCTGAATAAATCAGCCGTTTGAACGAATCGTTTAAATTAATGACTCAATGACTCGCTCATTAAGACGGTCGCCTGCCGCCTCCTACTGGCGGTTTAGTTTAATAAAGTATGTTTCTTTTCAACATTCCTTATTTGTATATTCAAAAAATATTCAAAACAATCTCATAATCTCATTTAATACAGTAATCATTTTTCAATGTAAATTATTTAATTTGATTAGTAACAGCCTAGTGTCTTATTATTTTAATTGAATGTATTGATAAAATGTAAGAATTTGAAATGAAATTTAGAGCATGCATTAAATAAAATTAGGGGAAAAATGCCCTTTATAAAGGTACAAAAAATTATTCCGATAAGTGTTTTCAAAAATGAAACATTGACAATTTAAGTCTAAAGGGAGTAAAGCCTCTGTTTAGGTTATAAAGGAAATGTAATTTTGCCAAAAGAAGAACTTTTATTTTAAATAAATGTTCATTTTAAATCAGCCTACTTCAGTGTGATATGTTACCATATTATCATGCTTAATTGAATAATTGTAATGGGATGATCAGATGCAGATATCTAAATCAAAGAATATAGGCGGTTGGCGGGTGGATTATTATTTATTTTTAAAAACAGATTCGAGTGACTCAAAGTGCACCAGATTAATGAATTTAACTTTAAAATGTACAAAATTTTCTCCCGGGGGGGCATGCCCCCGAACCCCCCTAGAGTTACGATTTTACCACCTCCGCCTCATTTTGAGCCAGGAAAAACTCTGATATAGATTAGTGGTTCTTCTGTGTAAGCCTATAAAATGGGCAAAAAAGTGACGTCACCAGTCGAAATAGCGGTACCCCTCGAAGCTCAAGGTATAATTCGAACACTGCTAAATCTAAATATTAAATGTTACACCTTGTTAAATGTTAAATCTAAATGCTTAAATCTAAATCTAAATGTTACATCTAAATGTTAAATCTAAATCTAAATGTTAAATCTAAATGTTAAATCTAAATCTAAATGTTAAATCTAAATATTAAATCTAAATCTAAATCTAAATGTTAAATCTAAATGTTAAATCTAAATGCTAAATGCTAAATCTAAATCTAAATGTTAAATCTAAATCTAAATGTTAAATCTAAATGTTAAATCTAAATGTTGAATCTAAATCTAAATCTAAATGTTGAATCTAAATGTTTCGGGTGAAACTAAATATTTAACTAATATGCAAATTCAAAATGCCGGTAACCGGATTTAGATTCAACATTTAGATTAAGATTTAACATTTAGATTCAACATTTAGATTTAGATTTAACATTTAGATTCAACATTTAGATTTAGATTTAACATTTAGATTCAACATTTAGATTTAGATTTAACATTTAGATTTAACATTTAGATTTGGATTTAGATTTAACATTTAGATTTAACATTTACATTTAGATTTAGATTTAACATTTAGATTTAACATTTAGATTTAGATTTAACATTTAGATTTAACATTTAGATTTAGATTTAGATTTAACATTTAGATTTAACATTTAGATTTGGATTTAGATTTAACATTTAGATTTAACATTTACATTTAGATTTAGATTTAACATTTAGATTTAACATTTAGATTTAGATTTAACATTTAGATTTAACATTTACATTTAGATTTAGATTTAACATTTAGATTTAACATTTAGATTTAGATTTAACATTTAGATTTAACATTTAGATTTAGATTTAATATTTAGATTTAACATTTAGATTTAACATTTAGATTTAGATTTAACATTTAGATTTAGATTTAGATTTAGCATTTAGATTTAACATTTAACATTTAGGTCTAACATTTAATATTTAGATTTAACAATTTAAAATATCTCTAAGTTGACAAATATTGTTGTAAATGTGCTAAAAAAAACTGGTATACATTTTTGACGTTGTTTGAAGCTAAATGTGACAAAATGTTGCTGTTATTTTCAGCGTGAGCCGCTTTACAAACGGCGCCCCATACAATGATTGCAGTAGGTTTTATCTTCTATGTTCTATACTGATTGATAACTACACTTCCATACACAGATTAACTTTTCCTGATATCTTAAAATATTCAACTTTAGCACAGATAAACAGTAGCAGAGGGGGAAAAAGTATGTCAACCAAAGGCTAAATGTTTGAAATGCAGCAGAATAGACATTTTCATCATAACACATCTTCAACTATGGTCGACTAATAACAGTGTCTATATACAGTACATGCATCACAGGAAATATATGGAAAGAGTCCGTTTAGACATTTTATGGGCTAATTTCTGGACGAAAACATGTGACGTTGCATCATTTGAATATTTATTGTGATTGGCCAGTTTCTGATGTGTGCACTTGCCGACTGCTTATCTATACAGTCTATGCTGCTAGCCTTTAGAACAAAACAACAAAATAACAAACACACAGGACGTCAGGTGAGTCCAAACTTTGTCTAGTTTTTCTAGGCCTATTTAAATCTGTTTTTGTTTTTTTTACTCATTGAATACTAAATTCCCACAATTCTGTACATTTCTCCCCACAATCACCATGCAATTTCCACATGGGTCTCTATAACAAAAATGCTTGTTTGGTGCCTCTTAGTGGTTATCTTTCAATAATGCAGCTGCTGAGGGTAAATACAAAGAGTTGTGAAGAAAGCAAAATATATTGCTGTTATTCTACTGGATGTTAAAGATTCCTCTTTTATAAATAGTAATTCATATTTAAATCATTCATATATTCATACAAGGCCACGCTGCACAATTCACTGTTTTAACAGTGCTTAAACAGCCCTTTTGTGCTTTTTTGTTTGTTTGTTTGTTTTTTTTATCTACTTTAATAAACAATATAATATTATTTATTGAAATGCTATTCTGTTGTATTATGACAAACTTTAATTTAATCTTGAAATATCTTAGTTACGGATAAATAGAGTGAGAAAGAAATACTAGCTTGGTATCTAAAGAGATTACATAATACTGCATGTGGGACTGAATACAGTAATACCTTGATCTGGTCTAAAAACTCATCTTATTTCTGGTTAGGAGAGGTGAAAAGGCCAAGAGATCTCTGAAAAAACAAACATGTTTTACGCTCACCTAGGCGTGTTTAAACCCATCTGATCTAACCCCATAGACAGGCATACTTTCTTTTCCACCATGCGTTCACTTTTAATGTTTATCATAACAAGTCTTTAAGTCACTGTATATGTTTGTTTTTTTTATCTTCTAATTCCAAGATTATGATTTTCACAATCGCACAAACTGTCTAAACATGTTCACCATGGTTCATTTCTGTATATGAGTAGAATATAAGAGTAGAAACTATATATAATCACATCTTAGTAAGACATAAGTCAACATTTGAACGGCTTACATAGGGGTAACATAGATATTTGAGTTAGTTGAAACCCAATACATTTACCCTTCTCAGGGAGTTTAATGGACAGGCGATCTGACCAATCATAATCCGCCATCCGCCGAATCCGCCATTTTTGTCCGACAAAGCAGCCAGGTGTACTTGGGAGAGTTAGTAGATTAACGTTGGAGGATTTGAACTTGAAAAACGGAGTGTACTGATGTCTTTCCGCGGTTAAAACAACATTCCTTCTTATGTTCATTCATGTTTATTTGATGCTATAAATTAACTATAGGAAGTGATGATCGGTTCACGAGCGGCTTTAACTGAGGCTCAGCGATCTGTCAGACACATTAAAGAGCCACAAAACAGTATTTATTGTTTACATTTCTTTAAAAAATGACCAAATTTGAAAGGTGAGACTTTGTTTAATATCCAAAGTTACCTGGTCTGTCCTGTCTGTCAGCGCTTTGTCAGTGCATTGTCAGTGTCCTCTCTGCTCCACGATGTATTTTTCACTGCCTGAGAACATGGTGTGGCGTGAGAGCGGCGTGGCTTGTTGTACATAGCAACAGTAACTAAAAGGGGCGGGTCTTTGCGAACGGTCAATTCTGCGATTTCTCTCTCTCTCAAAAAAAAATCCTATCGTCAATGGCGCGCAATGAATTCTGGGGGTAGGCAAGGACTCGAAGGATCCATCTGTTGTATCCTTCATTGCACACGATCGGACGCATTTGAAGGAGCCTTTGAATTGGGACTGCCTTCGTTGCACAGCAGTGATGCAATCGGCCTTCGAATATTAAATTGTGTAATTCATTTAACAAAGATCAACAATATGTAACTTTATTTTTTATAAATATTTATAAGGGGGTGCCCCCAAAATGTCTGTGCACGGCCCTGGTGACAACTACACTCCATCCCTATTGCTGTTTGCTATTATATCCTGCTATTTTTCTGTCATTTTTACAAACATGTACAATAAGTACTGATTTGACTTCATCTACCCATCCATTTATCCTCTCTTCTGACCTCCAACCCCTGACGCTGTGGCTCATTGCCTTTCTTAAAACCATCTGATACCTGCTCTCTACAATCTCTCTACAACCCTACATTCCCTTATCAGAACTGCCAGCTGCATTGCTCTCACCATGTAATCTGGAATGCAGCGGATTATGAAGACCTTTCCCACCCCTGCCTGGCCCACCATTCGTTTATCTCTCTCTCTCTCTCTCTCTCTCTCTCTCTCTCTCTCGCTCTCCTCATCCCTCCATCCCTTTCTATTTTGTACCGTGCCAGAACATTCACTTTCAGTGCGATTAGAGTCTGTCACAAGTCAAAATGAGGATGTGAAATAACATGGCAAGAGAAACAAAGGGGAGGAAAGAACATGCAGAGAGAGAGAAAATAGACAACAGATGCAAGATTCGAGAGCATCAGGATTAGAGCACTCAGAAAACCCTGGAAATACCATTTCTGGCTGAGGGAGCAGGTCTCGCTGATCCCAAAACATGGCGTGACTGTTTTTAGTGGTTTTAACATCACTACCCATGTTAAAGCAACTCCGCCCCCACTTGGGATATTCTGATGACGGGATCGTATGTCACAAAGTTTATGTAATAATCTGAGGACAGGAACCAAGAGTGAGTGATAAAGAGGGAGGGGGAGAGACAGAGGGAGGGACAGAGATGACAAGAAAGAGTTGGAGCAGTGAGAATTAGAGAAATACAAATGATGGGAGCAAAACCATCTAAAAGAAGCAGTATGAAGAAGGTAAGATATCTGTTTTTAATTGAGCTTTTAAAAAGGGTGTAGATGTAGTCTGTAGGTTAGGCTACTATTTTTTGGAAGTTGTAGTTTAGTAAGACTGATTTAGAAAACTACTAGTCATGCATATTTGGTCTTTGGCAGAAAGTATGTATAGGTATTGAAATCAACTGTGTGAATTCAGTAAAAAATACTTATAGTGTACAAACTTAAAGGGACAGTTAACCGAACTTTAAAAGTTTGGGGTTGGTATAAGATTTTTTTCTCTTATGCTCTTATGCTTATTATTGCCGTCTTCAGTATCACATTTTGCTGATTTAGTGCTCAATAAACATTTCTTATTATTATCAATGTTGAAAACCGTCGTGGAGCCTAATATTTTTTTGGAAACCTTGATCAATTTTTTTCAGAATTCTTTGATGAACAAAAACTTGAACTATTCTCATTTAAAAATAGAAATATTTGTAATAATCATTCTAAATGTCTTTATTTTCATCGTTGTGTTCAATTTGATGCATCCTTCCTGAATAAAATTATTAATTTCTTTAAAAAAAAAAACCTTACTGACCCAAACTTTTGAACGGTCATGTCTATGAAATGATAAATTGAAAATATTCAGTCATTATTTCCTCACCTTCATGTTGTTTCAAACATGACTTTATTTTTTCCATGCATTTTTATAGCATGAATGTCCAAGCTGCCCTATTACAATGAAAGTGAATGGTGACCATGGCTGTCAAGCAAGATTTTTAAGATTTCACACACAAAGCAATCGCATTTATGCAAAGCAAACATTTATGAATTTATGGTGCTGTTTTGAAGCTTGTCTGCTCCTGATCCCCATCCACTTTCATTAAACTTCTCCTTTTGTGTTCAACGGGAGAAAGACTGACATTTTTCGGAGAACTATCCCTTTAACTGATTCTTTAAAAAAAAGACAGAAGTAATTTATAGTACAGGCATCAGCAGGATGATTTTTGACAGATAATTTCACCACATACAGCAGTGTAACATTTTCAGCATTAGATTTTGTCAGACTGCGATTTATTTATTTTTTGTCTGGTGCCTAATGAAATGGTACCTTGCAAAGGGGGGCCCGCCCCTGGAAGGCAGTGGGCTGCCATTGGCAACCGCCATGTTACGAAGCAGCGGTGATGCGGCTGCGGAGGATGAGGATGATGAAGAGTTGGGGGACGGGCAGCAGTTTGAGGAGCCGATAAATTCTCTGGTTCAGAACTGTACAATGCTACACAACATTGTGGGCCCTGCCTGCGTCTTCCTCCGACAGAGCTTCGCCCTGTCTCAAATCGTATGTACACACACTTACAAACGCACCTTTCTTAGACAATGCATGGTGAGGACACAGACAATCAGTGTCAGAATTCCATCAGGGAATCTCATTATTATTGTCTTTCTTTTCCATTTTCAGTCAAATACCCCATTCCTTCCCATTACTTCCATAATGACTCCAACTTCTCACATTTTAGAGGATGCCGTGCAATGTTGTCAGTGGAATAGCTACTTGTCCAAAAGAGAGTCAAAGTCAGGTTATGTTGCCAAGTCTTACATGAATACATGGTCATACATTTAAATGCACTTAAAAGTAAAACTTCACATTAAAGTGGCCATAGACATAAATGCAATCTGTTATACAACATTACTCTCAAGTGTGAACCAGTCATTTTTAGATTGGATTTTAGATAGGTCTTTAATATATAGAAGAGACATTTTGAAGGATATTTACTTTTGCCCTTTTTGAGCACTTGAACTGAGACTTGAGTGTTTGTAGACGTTCAAGAGGCTGGTGTGTCGACCTTGATATATTGCAATATTTAGGTGTTCAGTTTTATTTTGATTTTAGAAAACTAACAAAGAATTGCTCTCCTTAAAAAAACAACTGTTTCTTGGTTTTCGCGGCATGTCTCTGAGGTGTTGAGGACTAGTCAAATACTGTTAAAATCAGATAGTCGAAGACTTTTACTCAAGTCATATTGGAATTGGTGACTTTTAACTTGTAATTGAGTAATTTTCAGTGCAACGTATCTGTACTTTTACTCAAGCAAGGTTTTCAGGTAGCCTACTCTTTACACCTCTGCCTGAATGTGAAGACCAGTGAAGTTGTTTTGGGCGAATGAAGAAATGAGTAGTTTTGAAGATTGTAATTTAGATCCTGTACCCGAAAGTATTGATTAATGGGAGTGAGACTGTGTAATATCCTTCTGCTGTCAATATATATATATATATATATATATATATATATATATATATATATATATATTACATTAGCATAATGTTCTTTTTTACTCATGGGACAATCTTGGTTAAACCTCTTTATGCTGGACCAGAAAAAGACTATCATTATGCATGTCTTTGCGAAGAGAGGTGAAATTTCGAAATTTTTCAACTACCAATGGCTGTTCTATCAGATCCTTGTGTTAGTCTGGTGGGTGGATGCGGTTAAAAATACAAAAACACAAAGATAAAGATAAAAAAAGTAGTGTGTCGTTTCATAGTAGCTTAATGTTTCATATCAGTGTCTACATCTGTCTTATAATCCCAGAATCCTTTTTGTGTTTATAGAAACTCTGGGCAGGGTGTAAGCTGCAGAAATTGCTGTAAAGACAAAACCGATGGAAAATTTCCCCGAAATTGTTTGTGACATATTTTATTTATTTAGCTTAAGCCTTTTTCCCCAAATAATATCACTAAGTAATATCACTATATATTCTAAAGTCTTATCTGATTATAGTAGGCTGAGGATATGCAACGCTCAGTGAGGCTGTTGAACAGACTCACTGTTCCAGTGAGTGAATACCGTCTATGGTGAATACATACCTGATTTTCGCAAAAAAATACAATGTGTACTCCATTTGTTGCCTAGCAACCCAGACCCTTGTAATCTGTTCACCATAGTGACCTTATCCTACTGCTGCTTTCATCATGCTTGCCAATTCATGGTAGTAATCAGCCTAAATACTCCCCAGCTGTGTGAATATGTTCTGGCTGGCCACTGCCAAAACACAGGCTCAGTCAATCAGATCAAAATCTAAATCACTCAACCATTTGTTATTATCTCACTTATGTAATGTGTAAATGTTGTTTCAGATGAGATTTCAATTGCTCTGCTTGTTCTTTTTTTTTTTTTTTGGAGTTATGCTGATAATGTTTTAATGACTGAGTTTCTCCATTTCCACGAATATCTGACGACACGCAATCCACGTGTGTGCTTTTCTGTGCTTAGATCACTTCAGATATAATCCATAATATCATAACACTGTGATTCTTGATCGATTTTGCTTCAGGATCTTAATATTATCAAGGGGTGATTACCAAAACTGCACAAAATTTACTAAGAAATTTACTACTTTTTCCTATTCTAAGAAAAAATATTGATTATTCTAATATTATGAAATATGTTTTTAAAATCACAGACAAACTTTATATTAAATCCATAATTATATCCATACTTGCAGGATTTTGTGGATTTTTTCAGGAGGACATGTCATAATGGTCATTCAGGATCAGATGAAAAATGTCCTGGAAAGGAGAAGAGAAAATGCTATACATTAACGTTATGTGTGAAGCTCATTTTAAATGTGGGCACTCCCATACCTGTGATGACCAGTAATCAGAGCCTCGTGTGTTCCATTCATTCATTCGGTCATGCAAATGGTGTGCAGATGATCAGCGACAATGACAGGTGTGCGTGAGGCTACCTGGTACAATGTACTTTGAGTGACAGTTCAACAAGCACAGTCCAAATGCAAAGCAGATTATAGGAAAGATTATAATACAGGGTTCCCACACTGTCTAACCAATTTTTCTAGGATTTTTCCCCCATTATTTTTGTGATGTGGATCCACAATATTGGATGAGTAAATCATTGTGTGTGTGTGTGCCTGTCTACGTAATCAATGTGCAGTGTGTTTGTCCTAATAGTTTGTCTCTGTATGTCTCTTTGAAATCTGTACTCACTACAGGACAGAGATCTACGGCCAGAGGAAATTGAAGGTACAGAAATATCCAACATCACTGATATGCTTTATTTCATTAAGAGCGATAAACCCTCCCACCAACCAAACGGTTCCTTCGCTTATTGACTTCTCTCCCTCTTTCCACATGGATTCTTGCCAATACCTCTCTCTGTTTATATATAAAAAATGACCTTCAGTCTCCTCTAAATCCCTTGGAAAGATACATTTAAAGGAATAATTCACCCAAATAATGAAAATCATTTACTCACACTCATGTCTTTCCAAGCCTTTTTCTTTGTTTTGTGGAACAGAAAAGGAGAAATTCAAAGAATGTTCCATAGCTCTCATTCACATTTCCCCATATTAAAAAAAAAAAAGGCAAATGGAATTGGTTCTTTCCTGTCTCTAAACTTTTTGACTGACCTGATTACATTTCAGTCTGCTCTCACACCTTAAAAGACAGACAGACTCTGCTTACTATATGATTTCATTGTCTTCTTATATAGAAAAAAATGTTTTGGCTTAGGCTTTGCAAGTGCATAAGTGCGAGCAATTTTGGATGAACTATTCCATCTACAAATTATATGAGTGCTGTACCTTTATCCTTCAGAATCCTCTTACTTGGACTGCCAGAGATTACATATTAATATCAACAAAGTCAGGAAGATGCTCTCTCTCTTTCTTTCTCTGCCTTCAGAGCTGAAAGAAGCCTTTCGCGAGTTTGACAAAGACAAGGACGGCTTCATTAGCTGTAAGGATCTGGGCGAGTGCATGAGGACGATGGGCTACATGCCCACAGAGATGGAGCTGATTGAACTCAGTCAGCAGATCTGTGAGTGGCAACCTTATCATTATCATTATACTTAGGCTAATTATCTCAGTTTTACTCAAGATGTTTATGTTTCAAGAGGAACATAAATATAACTTTGTGTGCTTGTTCACTAGGCGGCGGTAGAGTGGACTTCGAGGACTTTGTAGACCTGATGGGCCCAAAGATGTTGGCTGAGACTGCAGACATGATCGGAGTGAAAGAACTGAGAGAAGCTTTTAGAGAGGTTGGTGTATCCAATAACTGTATAGATAAAGTATTAAACCCTTTATAATTAACTGAAATGTTTTGTGTTGCTTATGCTCACCTAGGTTCCGTTTATTTGATCAAACATACAGAAAAACTGTAATACTGTGAATATTATTACATTTGAACTGTTACGGTAACTGTTTTTTTATTTTAAAATGTAATTTATTCCTGTGGTGGAAAAGCTTGATTTTCAGCATCATTACTCTGATAGATATATAGTTTATATATATATAGCTGCCTTATTAGCGACTGTTGCGATACGTAAGCCGTCCGCCATTTTGGAGCGGTCAAAGTCGGTCCGGAACATTCGAGAGCAGGTTGACTGAGCGTTTGCAGACTGCAACAGTAGTTAGACGCACGTATGAAAGCAGATGATTTAACTCAATACAACAAGACAAAGACGTCAGCTAACGCAACATTAAAAAGTGATCATAAAAATAAGAACATTAAAAGCAAACATGTAGCCTTATATTGAGTTAATACTTATTTTAAAAAAAACCACATTCTCACATGTGAAAGGTTATCCGATTTCTTTGGGAATTTAATTATCGGCGGTTTCACAACGAGAAGCTGCGCAATGTTGTGACATCATTGATTCTTACTGTGAATGACGACAAGCTGACCGTTGCAAGATGGCGGACGCACTTACGTGTCTGGAGCGGTCGAATGAGGACATTTTTGTATTAGGCTACTTTAATGCATCCTAATGCTGTTCATCACTTTAAAATCTATAGCAGAAAATCACTAAAAAGCACCATAGTAGTCAATGAATTGTTTGGCTTACTGTATTCCCAAGTCTTCTGAAGTCACACCTTTCTCTCTGAACTGATCTTTTAATTAATCTCTTTCTCTCAGTTTGATTCCAATGGTGATGGTCAGATCAGTCTGGCTGAACTGAGGGAAGCCATGAAGAAGCTGATGGGAGAGCAGCTCAACCACAGAGAGATTGATGAGATCCTCAGGGATGTTGACCTCAATGGAGACGGCCTGGTTGACTTTGAAGGTTAGAAGTGGAATTGTTCTCTTATAGATTCTTGAATTTTGAACTGATTGTTGCATGTGTATTCAGGTAAATCTTTATATACGTAGCCTATATTTATGTTAATAGCCTATATATAAAAGATACTTATGGTATGAGTAAATTCTATTTATATGGCATGTTGATAAATATATAATATATATATATACAGACCCTTTCCAAAAAATTTGAATATCATGGAAAAGTTTATTTATTTCCATAATTCCATTCAAAACGTTAAACTTCCATAGATTATAGATTCAGGGCCCACAACTTAAACGATTTCAAGTATTCAGTTGTTTATTTGTACATAATTTGGGCTTCCAGCTCATAAAACCCACGAAAACAGGATTTAAATTTTTTTGAATATTACATGAAATCACACAGTAATTACACAGTGATACCATGGTCATTGAACCAGGTTTTGGTTCTTTTGGCAGTGTGGGCAGGTGCAAATCCTGCTGGAAAATGAAGGAAGCATGAAGTGCTCTGAAAATGTCGGTAGACGGCTGCGTTGACTCTGGATTTAATAAAGCACAGTGGACCAAAGTTCTCTTTTCTGATGAGAGCAAATTTTGCATCTCATTTGGAAACCAAGGTCCCAGAGTCTGGAGGAAGAATGGAGAGGCACACAATCCAAGATGCTTGAAGTCCAGTGTGAAGTTTCCACAGTCTGTGTTGGTTTGGGGAGCCATGTCATCGGCTGGTGTTGGTCCACTGTGCTGTCCACTCAACGCAGCCGTCTACCAGGACATTTTCAGAGCACTTCATGCTTCCTTCATTTTCCAGCAGGATTTGCACCTGCCCACACTGCCAAAAGAACCAAAACCTGGTTCAATGACCATGGTATCACTGTGTAATTACTGTGTGATTTCATGTAATATTCGAATTTTTTGAAATCCTGTTTTTGTGGGTTTTATGAGCTGGAAGCCCAAATTATGTACAAATAAACAACTAAATACTTGAAATCGTTTAAGTTGTGAGCCCTGAATCTATAATCTATGGAAGTTTAACGTTTTGAATGGAATTATGGAAATAAAAAAAAAATTCCACAATATTAAATTTTTTTGGAAAGGGTCTGTATATATATATATATATATATATATATATATATATATATATTTATATATATACACTCACCTAAAGGATTATTAGGAACACCATACTAATACTGTGTTTGACCCCCTTTCGCCTTCAGAACTGCCTTAATTCTACGTGGCATTGATTCAACAAGGTGCTGAAAGCATTCTTTATAAATGTTGGCCCATATTGATAGGATAGCATCTTGCAGTTGATGGAGATTTGTGGGATGCACATCCAGGGCACGAAGCTCCGTTCCACCACATCCCAAAGATGCTCTATTGGGTTGAGATCTGGTGACTGTGGGGGCCATTTTAGTACAGTGAACTCATTGTCATGTTCAAGAAACCAATTTGAAATGATTCGAGCTTTGTGACATGGTGCATTATCCTGCTGGAAGTAGCCATCAGAGGATGGGTACATGGTGGTCATAAAGGGATGGACATGGTCAGAAACAATGCTCAGGTAGGCCGTGGCATTTAAATGATGCCCAATTGGCACTAAGGGGCCTAAAGTGTGCCAAAAAAAACATCCCCCACACCATTACACCACCACCACCAGCCTGCACAGTGGTAACAAGGCATGATGGATCCATGTTCTCATTCTGTTTACGCCAAATTCTGACTCTACCATCTGAATGTCTCAACAGAAATCGAGACTCATCAGACCAGGCAACATTTTTCCAGTCTTCAACTGTCCAATTTTGGTGAGCTCGTGCAAATTGTAGCCTCTTTTTCCTATTTGTAGTGGAGATGAGTGGTACCCGGTGGGGTCTTCTGCTGTTGTAGCCCATCCGCCTCAAGGTTGTGCGTGTTGTGGCTTCACAAATGCTTTGCTGCATACCTCGGTTGTAACGAGTGGTTATTTCAGTCAAAGTTGCTCTTCTATCAGCTTGAATCAGTCGGCCCATTCTCCTCTGACCTCTAGCATCAACAAGGCATTTTCGCCCACAGGACTGCCGCATACTGGATGTTTTTCCCTTTTCACACCATTCTTTGTAAACCCTAGAAATGGTTGTGCGTGAAAATCCCAGTAACTGAGCAGATTGTGAAATACTCAGACCGGCCCGTCTGGCACCAACAACCATGCCACGCTCAAAATTGCTGAAATAACCTTTCTTTCCCATTCTGACATTCTGTTTGGAGTTCAGGAGATTGTCTTGACCAGGACCACACCCCTAAATGCATTGAAGCAACTGCCATGTTATTGGTTGATTAGATAATTGCATTAATGAGAAATTGAACAGGTGTTCCTAATAATCCTTTAGGTGAGTGTATATATATATATATATATATATATATATATATATATATATATATATATATATATATATATATATATATATATGTACCAAAGCTGTTCTTGCACTAATGTAGATTCAAGAGGATGCACTGCAAAGACATATGCAAACCTGAAGAAGTACTTTGATAATTCAGCTGATTAATTGAAGGGGAACTTTTCGTCTCTTATTATTTCTGTTTAGTGGCCTACATTATGTTTAATGGATGACACTGCATGCATTCATTTTAAATTATAAATAAAATTTCCCTTAATCTTATGATATAAAAAAGCATTTTTTCATAACTTACTCCCCAGGCCAAAAAGACCATTTATTTAAACTGAGGTGACTTACACATTATGTATAAAATAAAGTTCTACTCTCTGTAGAAGTTTTTTGTTGGTGTTGTTGTTGTTGTTGTTGTTGTTGCATGGACAAACTAACTATTTTTCACCTTACCCTCCACAGAATTTGTCCGAATGATGTCTCGCTAACTTAGAGGACACATGACAAAGGGAGAAAATCATCAGTTTGCCAACTCCTAATGTGAAGAGTGAAATAATATGTGTCTCCTTTAATTAACTATCTTATGTAATTAAACCATACTCTTTCTCCATACAGAGACCTTTATTTCACACATTGGCTTGTTTTTATGACAAAGAGGAAAACTATGTTCCGACCAACTAACCATGACCTAAAAAGACTAAGGGCCCTATTTTAACGATCTAAGCGCATGGTCCAAAGCGCACGGCGCACGTTAACTTAGGGCGTGTCCGAATCCACTTTTACTAGTTACGACGGGAAAAATGGTCGGCGCGCCAGGCGCATGGTCTAAAAGGGTTGTCCCTATTCTCTGTGAGTAATGGGTGTGTTTTGGGATTTACGTGCGTTAAACCAATCAGAGTCTCATCTCCCATTTCCTTTAAATGCCAGTTGCGCTCGCGCCATGGCAGATTCGCTACATGACGGAATTTGATAGTGGAAAGACCGAAGCCGTCTCCAGAGCGCAAACGGAACTGCTTGTGCGCAAGCAGACCATCTACGGGACAAGCCGGATTCCACCATATCTTTATGTACACAATATTTTACATTATAATCCTTTTATTTTAAATATTTGGCATGTTTGTGTGCTGCTGTGCATCCCTGTGTGTGTAACAAGCTGAGTGTACGCGCGTTGTGGACCCGCCTATAGGCGCACATTACTAACGCGCTTATTAAATAAAATAAAAAAATATTGCGCCATTGACTTAAGACCAGGTTTCAATTGGTCAATGGTGCAGTCTATTTCTGTTGCCTCAAAATAGCAACGCGCCAATGCGCCAGAACACACCTCGTTTTCAGACCAGCATGCCCATGGGCGCACAAAATGGGCGCAAATGCATTTGCTATTTAAACAATGTGGCGTAGGACGTGAAAATGATAACTGTGTCAGGCTGAAACCAGGGGGCCAATGTTTCAGAAAACACTGAAGCTTCCCCGGGCACCGCCATTGATTAGCAGACCCCCACCTGCGGTTAGCATTCCATTGACTCCCATTCATTTTGGCGTCACTTTGACAGCGAATAACTTTACATCTGAGGACTCCATTTGTCCATTATTTATTTCTAAAGAAACACGAAAATTTATAAAAGGCTCCATTACCTTGTATCTTATGTTATGGCCCTGTAGAAGCAGTTTTTGTAAAAATAGGCTAACGATTGCGTCATAACCACGCGACTCTCTGTCGCACAGTAGAGAGATTACCGTATGGACAGGAGGAGAAGCTTGCGGGCAATCAGGGGGACGTGGAGGCAAAATGACAAAATAATTAATCAGAATACTTAGCAAAAGTTTCTCCTGCTCCTAGCTCATGGACACCTCCTACTCACACTCTCCGTCTCTGCAAGTTTCGGAAGGGAATGATTCAGATTTCTCTTGGCACAGCTAGAAGACAGACGGGTTGCTCACGTCACATCTACGTCGTCAAGCTCAGTTTGAGTCTGCGCAGTACGCTCAGCCATCAGGAAGTGAGTGCTTCTAATTGACTTCACTTTTCTCCATTGAATCCAATGGGGTCGCTGTGTCCATTTCTTTTACTGTCTATGGCTGAAACTAGCAAAAAACACTTGCGTTGCGCCGGGTGTAAGATAGGGCCCTATGTCAAATTAGACCAAAGACCACAACAATTTAACTAATTTATTAAAGAGGTTTCCTCTGTTCAGAATTGTAAGGGTGCAAACCACAGTCTGTAGAATACATTATCTATAAAAGCATGTTATAAAAAAAAATGTTTAACTACTGACTATGTATACAAGATGTACATGGCCATTGTGGACTGACAATGCAAAGGCAGATGTAAATCAGTATTATGTGTTTTGGAAAGTAAGCCACTGACTAATGGGTCTAGAGTTCCTGTATGATGCTTTTAGGGCATTGTTATGCTTTCCCTGTGGGAACAACAGGATATTGGAGCAAATGTGCACTCTGGACCATATTATATGTAATTCAGGTCACAGGCTAGAGGTAGCCCTGCAAAGAGTAAGCTCGCTATTTAGAGGTATATGTACTAAAAAAATCTATGGGTCCTGATGGAATTTCTGCTTTTTTGCTAAAGACTTGTGCAAATGAACTTACTCCAGCATTTTGCCCTATCGTCCAGAAATATTTGGACTCACATATTATTCCATCTTTGTGGAAGAAATCTATAATTACACCTGTTCCCAAGTAAACTTGCCCAGTTGAGAATTGTGATTTTTAGACCGGTGGCTTTGACTTCAAATGTTATGAAATGTTTTGAAACACTTGTTGTAACTGTCTTAAAGGATCAGGTTAAATCATTCCTTGACCCATTTCAGTTTGCATATAAGGTTGGACGGGGCACTGAGGATGCTATTAACTGTATCACCCATTTGGTGACTAGCCATTTAGAAGATTCCCAAGCATATGCTCGTTTACTTTTTATAGATTTTAGTTCAGCGTTTAATACACAGTATTTTTCTGATGTTGACAGGTTTGTTGGCTGGTGTGACACTAATTCCTTGATTTTAAATGAAATGAAGACTGTTGAAATGATTTTTGATCCTAGATCTTTGGGAGACCAATGCCCTGTAATAATACATGGTAATATTATTGAACAGGTTTCTTCATATAATACAATTCATTATGCTGGTCTTCTCACATCAACACACTTTGTTGTAGACTGCAGCAGAGGCTATATTTCCTGCGAAGGTTAAAAGTGTTTGGAGTGAACCAGAGGATATTGATTCTGTTTTATCAGTCTGTATCTGTCATCTGTCAGTCAGCATCTACTTTAAAGCAAGCTAAAAAAAAATTGTCTCTGATGATACACACATTTTACATGTGAATTTTAATTTGTTACCATCAGGGAAACGATTCAGGGTCTTGATTTGTAAGTCTAATCGTTATAAAAACTATTTTGTGCCAACTGCGGTCAAAATTTTAAATAGAGATTTTCAAAATTGATGTAGGATGCTGCAAGTTTTTATTATTGGAATGTTGTTATATTCTAATTATTGTATGCTATGTACTGTGTTGTGTGTGTGATCGAAGTTGTGTACTGGCCGTGTCATGTTGTCCAAGACAAATTTCCCAGGAATGGGACAATAAAGTATAAAGTAAAAAAGTAAGTAAATTATATTAGCATGCAAAACTGGATATCATACAACTCCATTATTGAACACAATTGCCATGGAGATCCCTTGTAAGAACCTGTTTCGGACACCCATGTGATCTCCCTTTGCATATGTTTGTTTAAACCAATGTGGGTTTTTTTTCTAACTATCTGTTCTTGCCAACAGCACTGAACTACAAAAAAAAATATTTAAATATTTTTATTGTTATTTCTGTATTCATAAAGATTGTAAATATTCAAAAACTAATTCAATTAAATGGAATTCGTTTAAATCTCTGACTGTTGATTCTTATTTCTGAGCATTTGAATATTGGTGGTAAAAAGTTGTGAATATACAATAATCACAATGCAAAATTACTATTCCCTTTGTCATTTACAAAAGCTAAGGCCAAGACAGATCTGCATAATCAAGTATTTCTATGAATAAATTTAAATTAATACATTGATATTTCATGTATCGAGACTTCTAAAATGCTCTGTGAATTCTCTCTCTGTTTTGCCAGTTCTCGGCAGTGAAGAAACACATAGACAGGATGAATGAAGGCCAGTAGAGTCAGGACAGTCAAGATGATGTTCACCTACAGAAATACAATATCATTTACTGATTACAATAAAAGCTGTGAAAAAGCAAGTTAATGATTGTGTCCAATTTACAGAGGAAGAATTAATACTATTTTAATATTTAGGCAAATGCTGGAAATTGTCTTTTGTATGGATTTCAAATTTGATGTGAAGAACTCAAATGATTTAACCATAATCTATAGTCGCAGATATTGTATGGAAGCCCATTTCTGCCACGTAAGAAAAAAAAAAAACCTTCCTTTGGACATAAAAAGTCATACTAATGCCTTAAAAATGTAAAATGATGAGATGCACTGAAAAAATATTGGTGTAAAAACTATTCACTCAGAAATTGCTAATAAATTTCACAAACGGCAGGAAACACATTTGAATTAAACGTGAAATATTGAAGTAGAAAAACGTTTTCTTGTAAAATGTAAATGTACATCTTCGAAAAATCTTTTTTGACAGCGTACTAAGTCGTAAAAAAAGGTTTAAATTATGAGTTAAGTCATAAATATGACAAAGTGGAACTTGAGATAAAAGTTATAATTCTGACATTAAAAAAATATATTTTGTCATAATTATGACACAAAAAGTGGAAATTGAGATAAAAGTTATAATTCTGACATTAAAAATATATATTTTATGTCATAATTATGACACAAAAAGTGGAAATTGAGATAAAAGTTATAATTCTGACATAAAAAATATTTTTGTCATAATTATGATTTACCAAAGCATTTTTTTTCTTCCAGAAACTGGCTTCATAAGCATCAACATCTAGTGGCCCCAAAAAAGTATTTCAAACCTTAAATGGACACTTATAATGTATTAATTTACATTATATTAGATAACAAAATATTAAAAATGATTCTAGACCTTTCCTCAGAACTAAGTTAACATCAACAGACATGTTCCACTTAAATTTGTGAACCAGAAAGCGTGACGATACTTTTTGTCTTCATTTTTACACAACAGTATCTCAGTATATTGTTTTGTCATTTAAAACATTTTTTTTTTTGGGTGAAATGTTTCGCTTGTGCTATATATTTATTTAACATAATGACACTTGATTTTTTTGTGTGCAAGAGTCTAGATACTTTTGGGGCCACTGTATGTATATGAGCTCTTTTCTAGCTGACATTGTGTTGTGGAAATGAGAGATTTACATAGAAGGGGTCTCCTCCAAGAACTTTGTTGAGGGCGAAGCAGGGATACTGCAGCAATGACACCACAGCTGATAGGGACATCACTAGCCCATACAGCTTTCCAAAATGGCGGGCCGGAAACCTGTAGGAATTCGGATTCGCTGCGCTCAGTCTGCCAGTCTAGCGACAATCGAGATATTAATATCATATTTACTTACGCTATGCTGATGAATGCAGCATTCCCTCCATAGAGAAAAGAGCGGTTAAGGACCTGAAGGATGAATGTGACGTACTGGAGAGGGAGGAACGGGATGCTTGCACTGATGGAGAACAAGAGGCACTGCAGAGAGGTGAGGAGGAGAGACAGAACGGACGAGCGCAGGTCTGCTTCCCGTTCTGACACGCCTGCGAAAAGATGTGGGAATGAGAAATGGATCTCGTGTAAACGTGTGTTGTTAGAAGTCAGATCTTCAGCTTTCTCTGTCAGCTGACCTGGACTTAGGGGTTTTCTTTTGTGTCTGTCCATAAGCAGGCCATTCCAGGGAGCACAGAGAACTCCACAGAGCTGGGTGAAAGCAAACGCATTGGTGTACTCGCTCACTGAGAATGAAAAAGAGATCAAGAAATCATAGTCATAACCTAGCAATTCTGCACCTATCATAGTAAGGCTTTTGAAAATGTTCCTACCAGGTAAGTTACCAATACCATTCAGAATTGTAATGACAATTGAACAAAATCCAATTAAATTCTTGGATTTGATCTGGTGTAGCAAAACTTAAATTCATTAAAACTGTTATAAGTATAGTTTTTAATAATGCATTTCTTTTTTTCCTTTTTTTTTTAAACATTACCCAAAAAATGGTTATACACACAGCATATGGGATATTTCCAGAAATATAAGATTATATTAATAATCAGTTATAAATGTCACTGACAGAAATTATTAGTATTTAATTTATATATATATATTAATATATTAATTAATATATTATATTCATTTGTATCTATATATATATATATATATATTTATCTATATATCACAGTTTACACAAGAATATTAAGCAACAAAAACTGTTTTCAACATTAATAATAAGAAATCAGCATATTAAAATGATTTCTGAAGGATCATGTGACACAATGATGCTGACAATTCAGCTTTGCTATCACAGTAATAAATTAAATATTAAAATATATTACAAAAAAAACAGTTTTTTTATTGTAATAATATTTCATAATATTACTGTTTTTACCGTATTTTTGAACCCGTAAAAACATAGCCTTTGTGAGAATGAGACTTCTTTCAAAAACATTGAACATTTTAATGATTTCAAACTTTTAACGAGTAGTGTATGTTCACTACACACATATTTAAAATTGATTAAATATTTAATATATTAAAATATAAAAGTTTATGGGGCGTGGTGCAAAATCACGTCATTAGCCAAATGCTTAAATTCACTCCAAAATCTGATGTGTGATTGTGTTGAATTTCCTCCTCCTGTCATTCAATTTCAAATTCCGGTTCCAGAAAGTCCGACCATTAACAAAGATTTACAGAATTCATTGAAAAGCATCATCGTAGTGAGAACAAAATTTGTTTACCAATGACTGGGTCTTGGTTGGCCAGTCTGTTCAGCATTGGATTCAGAGTTCCAATGAAGAAATAATGCCGAAGCTGCATGACTGACAGCCATATGAGGTGCCACAGGAAGAACCAGGACAGAACACAGCTCCTAAAACTGTCTACACACACACAAAATAACTTTAAGTCAGCAATCGTGTTCCTCTTATTTTCTACCAAAGGAAGATCTATGATGGCCAAGCAGCACCATTCTCAGAGTTGTGTGTTTGCTGTAGTGAGTCGGTCTCCAGTGGCTCATCATCTGCACCTCTTCCTCCGTCTGAACTCGGGTCCCGCTTTGCCTCGTACTGCTCAACGTTGTAGCTATTTGATTTAGCACAGCTCATCCTGTATATAAGGATTTGCATTTGAGTTACTATGGATTAAGATTAAGAGTATGAATTATGTACTGTAAACACTTTACAATAAGGTTCATTAGTTAACATTAGTTAACTAGTAAACATGAACTAAGAATGAACAATACTTCTTCAGCATTTATTAATCTTAGTAAATATTAATTTTAACATTTACTAATACGTTATTAAAATCAAAGGTTGTATTTGTTAACATTAGTTAATGCACTGTGAACTAACGAACAAACAATGAACAGCTGTTTTTTTATTAACTAACATTAACAAAGATTAGTAAATAATGTAACAAATGTATCATTGTTACTTCATGTTAGTTAATACATTAACTAATGCTAACTAATGAACCTAGTTGTAAAGTGTTACCAATAAATGTTCTTTATTTGCATCACTGATGAAGAACCTTTAACATCCATGGAATCTTTCCACTGGACAAAAGGTTCTTTATTGTGAAAAATGTTTCTTCAAAATTATTAAAATGTTCATCACACTAAGAAAAAAGTTATTTTAAGTACAGACCACTGAAAGGTTCTTTAGGGGAACCAAAAATGCCTCTTCTATGTCATCGCTGTGAAAACCCTCTTTTGGAACCTTTATTTTTATTTAGAGTGTATGTAGTTAAGTCTATTTTTATTATAAGATATAGATACTATATAGATACTACATTTATTTTATATACAATAATGTATACAATATATATTTATTTATTTATTTTTTGTTGCAAATAATATAAAAGTTTCAAATAAACCAGAATTACTTACAGTTTGGGGTCAGTAAGATTTTTATTATTGTGAAAGATTCTTATTCTCACCAAAAACAGAAAAAACATGAATATTTTGAAATATTATTATAATATTTAATTTCTATTTTAATATATTTTAAAATCTAATTTATTACTGTGCTGGCAAGGCTGAATTTTCAGCATCATTACTCCAGTCTTCAGTGTCACATGATCCTTCAGAAATCATTCTAATATGCTGATTTGATGCTCAAGATTTTTTTTTATTATCATCAAGGTTGAACAGTAGTACTGCTTAATATAATTTTGATGAATAGGAAGTTCAAAAGAATGGCATATATTTAAAATAGAAATATTCTGTAACAATGTAAAAGTCACTTTTGATATAATGCATCTTTGCTAAATAAAATAAATAATTTTACTGACCCCAAACTTTTGAACGGTAATATAAACTCCGCTTATCGTTTCACTCACCCATATTTGTAGTCCTCTGGGATGGGATAGGGAATGTGTGATGTTGGCATAAGGAAGAGAGTCCGGAGGAGATGAATAAGATTACAGGTCGAGAGGAAGAGGAATGAAGAGCGAAGAGAGACCCCTTTCTCATAAAGCACCTTTAAAATGGTTATACAGGGTTTCATGGATTGCAGTATGAACAGCTGATAAAAACGTTAAGTAGGCCTATATTTGTGTGTGTGTGTGTGTGTGTGTAGTACCTTAATGATCAGAAAGATAACTGATGAAGAGTCAAAGGCCCCATTATAGACTGTAATAATGGTTGATCTATGAGTGACAAAAAGGTTCCCCACCTGTAATGAGGATAATTAATATAAGCAATTTAGCATCCCCTTAATGCATTGCATGTATGAACTATAATCATTCATGAACATACCTGCATATTTGTCATTAGAAATAAAATCCCCCCCACAGCTATGAAGGACAGAGCAGGAAAAAGCAAAAAAGAGAGAACTGTTTGAGGAAAAAGAGAGGAAAATTAGTCATATGTGTGATCAGTCCATGTGTGATTATTAATTAACTTTTTTCAGTCAGTCTTTACCTTTATTGGAGAATGCCACAATAAAAGTGCCGGTGGTATAAAGAAATCTACAAAACAATGATTATATCATTAGCATTAGTATTAAAGAGGGTACACTATATCATTTACAACTTTTTTTTATTGACCTCTTTCCTATCACATATTTTAGTAATCATCATATTCAAAAATTTCAAAAAACATTACCATGGCACTTTAAAACCTTTTAGAGGGCTCGATTTTCATGATATCAATTTAAAATTTGGATCACAACTTGTCCAAATTTTGCACAATATATATTTTGTATAAAATAAAAAAAAGGTTTTGTTCAGTATATTTGCTTTACAGTAGACTTAAAATTCTATTACTTTTTTTACACGTTCATTTTTTGAAGTGCTCTCACTTTTGCAATAATCTTCTGAGAAAACATTACACAACAGCTTGGATTTGCAAATATTTCCGGCAGTTCCAACGAATTTTACTTAGGGTCTGTTTTTTCATGGCTGCAATACACAAAGCTCTGTTTTTGGAGTCCAGTCAAACGCCCACGACGAGTTCTACTATCTGCTTAAAGCACACCCCACTCACAATCAGATAAACTTCTTGCCTCCACTGCAGAGAGACACAGCAGTTCTGTTCATTCTTGCCTGATCTCTGTTTCACATCCTACGAGGGACTAACTCACATAGCCAAAAATCGCGTTGCCATCGTGCCAAAGTGGTCGAAGACAAATCCGTTGGGCAGAGTGAGAAAGTTGTTCATGAACGAGGCCACAGTAAAGACCAATGAGAAATTCTCATCTTGCAGACTGCAGTCTAAAGCGAAAAACAGATAAGCAACGCACCAAAAGCATAAAATTAAGCGAACCATCTAATACATTAAAAGCGACCACTGTAAATGACCTCACCTGAGCCAAGTTCTCCACTAGCGTTTGTCACATTGATGCATAGATCGCTGAAGTAGCCATCTGTCTTCAGGACAAACACAAGAGACGCCCAGCCAAACACGACTCCAGCGAAACACAAGCACTCCAGCAGTCCTGTAGCCAGAGTCAACTTGTACCTCATCCCCGTCCCAGACGATCCCTTGCATCCCAGCATCCTCTGCGTCCACACCGTCAGGGTCAGGAACACTTTTAGAACTATCCACTTGTATAGGAAAGCACACTGTATATGCTTAAATTAGCTGATCCATTTCTCTTGTTTGACTGTTACAGCTTGCTCATATTTGACCAGAAACACACCATGCAAGCCAATATATGGTGGTAGAGATAAAGCTTGCCACGTGTTTGAACTAAATTGAAGTTGTGCATGCTCTTCTCAAGGGAGGGAGCTATAGATCTGCTGTTGAAAACAACTTGACAACATTTAAGGTGCATGGATAAAGATTCACTACAGGGAGGGATTTATTACTATTAACACTAGCTATTTGTGTGATCCCATTTATGCATGTTTGTTCGCAGCATCTTTGTATGCAATTCTCACCCTCTTTATGCATGTGTCTGAAGTTTATGTAAAACTGCAAGAAGACAAGACAGACAAAGCAATGTTAAAAGTCAAATTTTACCATGTAATCAATATAAAGAATTCTGCCAAAACACATATCTGTCATATTATCTACCAATGTACCCCTATGCCCTCAAATAGGGCATTATTTGAGGGGACAGCAATTTTGCAGTGGTGTCTGAAACCATAGTGGACGTTATTGAGTGCACTCACTCAATCCCACAATGCACTGCAATAATGAGTGTGTACAGCCGATGTACACTCAACTGCTGTCAGAATTTGCTCACCCGTTTTCATTCACTCCTTCAAGTAAACTGTATTAATTAGTGGACTAACGAAGGGAGTAGTGATTGAGGGTAAAGTGTCCATCGTATTGTTTTTTGCATACTGTATAGTAGGGAAGTAGGCTATTTCCTTATTCACAGCAACGCCATCTTTTAGTTTTTTAACAGGAATGAAAGAAAGACTCTGAGGGATAGACATACATCTCTTCATTTGACACAAAAATCAGAAGAAGAAAAAACATGAGCTGTGAAAAATTATAAATGATCTGTGAGCTTTATACAGCTTTTACAGTGGATGCCAAGGAAAGTCAGTCCATCCCTCACATACCTGTCATGGCGCTGCTCTGAAAAACCAGACAGTTTCTGTTCTCATTGACTTCCATAGTAGGAAAAAAATATACTATGGAAGTCAATGAGACCAGAAACTGTCTGGTTACTGATATTCTTCTAAATATCTTCCTTTCTGTTCAGCAGAAGAAAGAAATTCATAAAGGATTGAAACAACATGAGGGTGAGTATATGATGACAGAATTTTCATTTTAAAGTGGAGTATCCCTTTAAAGATTACGCGGGTATAAGCGTTATTTTTTATTTTTAAATGTGCACTGATAAATAATTTATAATACATACTGCAATATTCCATTTAAAAAAAGAATTGTCCGTTTTTATTTCATGGCTCTTTAACTCAAGACAATGTCTCATGTCCACGTTAGGCTACAGGCTAGCAAAGAGACCCTAACGCAAGAGGTCTTATCACAATGATAATCACCGGCTGGCTGTAGGCTACATTATCCCTTACATAATTGCGATTTAGCAGTTAAGACATGCTGCTGCAGACAGTGTCTAGTTTTCTTGAAATGTGACATTAGGTTAAAACTGAAGTTGATCACTGATGGCACACATGTTATGTAGACAGTTCACTAATCCAGATTAACATGTCTTCGCGCTCTAATCTCTCTAACAAGAACAACATTTTCCTCGTCCAGCGTTTTTACGGATAATGTAAAATATATCCCAGACGTAATCATAAAAGAGCGACAAATCAAATCAAAACCATCTAAAATTAAATTAATTCTGTTTCCATTCCAGTTTTGAACAATAATACCTAGACAAAGTCTATGGGCATCAGTCAAATAATCGAAATTCAATTTTAAATAGTTTCTCCATACAAAGTGAGTATGTTTGCGTAGACGTCTACTCACAACGGTCTTCTTTCACATTGATGACGGAATTGCTGAAGCCCTGCAAATTCCCGTTTCGAGCTGAACACCAGTTCTAAACCTGTGCACGTCTACGCGCGTTCATGAGCCTGGCAGTTACTCAAAGGTAAAGCCTAATCACAAGTGAACACGAACATGTCTAGCACAAACTAATATGCATGGGTATGACCAGGAATGGTTAAATGATGGACTTGCAGTTCCTGACCTACATCAACCCTGCCTGGTTGAATAGATAATTAATTCTTGTGGCCATCTGGCTCCCTCTTGTGGATTGACATTAAGCCTTTGTGTGTGGTTTGAACGTGCTTGGCAGGTGCTAATAGACTCTAGTCTATTATTCATTTATTTGTGTAAAAGGTGAAGCTCTGGATAAAATGTATGTGTGCCTGTGTGCAAAAGAAAAACTGGAAAATATTCTATAGCAGCACAGACGCATGACACTAAACTGGAAAAGATTCCTTACGGGCAGTCTAATAATTTACACTGAAAAGATACTGATAAAACATAGCCTACTATAATTCTGAAATTGAAAAAGGTCAGCACTATAGAATCCTCCGATAAGAACATGCACTGTTAAGGCTAAGAACATGCACTGCTAAACAGTCATACATTGATCAAAATCTGGAAGATTTTTAACCTATGAGCTAATGATCATTATAAACATGTAGCTGTCAGTAAATAAAAATAATATATATATATATATATATATATATATATATATATATATATATATATATATATATATATATATACATTTATTTAGAATATAGGCAATGCCTTGAGTAAATCATTTTTGATCTTACATCATAAAATTGTTAGGCGTTCTCAATGTAATTTACCTCTCATCTGAGTTTGGGAAGAAAATACCTTTGCTTTGTAACATTTTCCCATCAGATCATCCATGTAAATTACATGGCACCACTGTAGAATCATCTGATGGACACTAGATGGAGCCAAGAGAGCTCTACCCAACCAACATCATGAGTCATTTGTGGTGCACCATGCAGAGTTTGATCAATTATTTCATACACTGCCACATTCGGCAGAAATAAACATTCTGCGACTGATCCTAACCTCTCTGCATCCCCTTCTTGTCAGGTCAATGACAAACTGGTAATCAGCTCTTTCTTGGTTTTGCCACCTATATAGTCTGTCAGCCTTTCCAGCTGAGTTTGCATTCAGGTTGTGATGTAAATATAAACCTGTCTTACTTCAGCTGCTGGACCAGAGGTGAGGCATATGTCACCTGCCAGAATCCTCTATACCTATTTCTGTCCTGAGACATTTTGAACGATCCTAGGTGGTTGCTTCCTTTTATATTTTTGATCTCAGTCTCCTAGAGTCTAGCTCCTGCTGCTCCTCATTGGTGACAATCTATTTGATGATGTTGTATCTCAGGGACTTTTCAAGAAAGGCTGCATTATGGGTGAAATGCACCACATCTTGAATTTATACAGCAGAACTGGTTCCATATTATTTAAGTTGAAGATTCTCCACTTGATGTTAAAATAATCAGCTTGAGCTCCAAACCAAGGCCTAATTGCTTATTTGTTTTTTTGTCAGTCCAGTCTGACCTTAATTGTGGCATTCTGAGAGAACATCGGGAACTATTCTAAGCAGACACAGAATAAACAATTGAACCGAATGGGCATTCACTACGTTCAAAAGCTTGGGGTGGGGAAGATTTCATGCTCACAATGCTGCATTTATTTGATCAATAATACAGCACACAGAAATATTGTAAAAATGTATTTCAATTTTAAAGGTTGTATCAGTGATTTCAGGCCCAAATTTTTTCAAATCTTTCCGAACGATCCGCTAGCTGCCCGCCCCATAAGCATGCCGTCAAAAAAAACGCGTCTCTGTAGGCAGCCTAGGCTCTGAGATCTGCACACAAAAACAATTGGTTTCACCAACCACTCAAAACCAAAACAAATAGTGTTCCAACCAATCACCGACAGGGGGAGGGTGTTGTGAGGATTTGTGCTTGTGCACGGCTGCACGCGAAGTCGGAGCTGAAGAAGAAGCTGGCTCAAAACCTCACAACACCCTCCCCCTGTCGGTGATTGGTTGGAACACTGATACAACCTTTAAAGAACTGTTTTATATTTTAATATATATAAAATGTGATTTATTCCTCTGTTGACAAAGCTGAATTTTCAGCATAATCACTCCAGTCTGTCACATGATCCTTTTCTAATATGCTGATTTGCTGCTCAAGAAACATTTCTTATTGTCATCAATGCTGAAAACAGTTGCTGCTTGATTTTTTTTTTTTTTTTTTTTTGTGGAGACTGTGGTACTTTTTTTCAGGATTCTTTAAAGTTCAAAAGAACGGCATTTATTTGAAATAGAAACCAGTTGTTACAATATAAATGTTGTTGTCACTTTTTTATAAATTGAATGCATCCTTGCTAAATAAAATAATTCAATTCTTTCAAAAGAAAAAAAAATCATATTGACCCCAACATTTTGAATGGTAGTATACATTTAATGGCCTCAGACTACGTTGAGGCCTAAAACTGGAGTATAAATAATGCAGTGCATCAGTGTGGATTTGTAGAAGTGTCATAATAAAGATTAGATATTTGTTTTAGGGGGGTTTGGGGTTACATACCTATTTGCCTTATAATGCATAATAGATTAATCCTTTCCAAAAGCACAATCCAAAATTACCAAAAGATAGCAATTACGTAGCTTTGCATCATATTCATTATTATTAAATATTTGATAAAGCCTGAGAAATGGAATATTAGCTGTTGCAGTGATCTTAAACCTCATTTGATTTGCTATTAAATTGTTTATACTTTAGGCTAGTTATTTTTTTAGCAGCAAACTGCCCGGTGGCTGCCAATATGTGAACTTTAACCATCAGTGACATGACATGGACAACTGTGGAATTCTCTATGTTGTAGCTGCTGAAAGTTTTTGTGTGCCCTAGGGTCAAGGGAGTTACCTATGAACATATGAGCTATATTGGATGACTCTGACTCAACTACTGAATGCTTTAATCCACAAACTCCCATGCTGACTGGTTGTGTCGAGGTCAGTTCTCAACATATGAACTGAGTTTTAAAATCAGCTGAGTTTGATTTCCTGGGTGTGGAATTCCTGTAATCTCCCACAGTGAAATGAAAGGTTCAGATATGACTGATGCTTCACTGGCCCATAAAGTCTGATCATGAGTCATCCTGGTTTAAGAAATATAGGAAATTAGTTCATTATTAATAACATTTGCCTTCAGCGTGTCAATTTCAAGTTTAAAAATAGACAGACAAAACACAGACACATTTTTTTTTTAATCAACAGATAATATTTATTTGACCTTTAAAAAGCTTATTTGAAAGCATGAACCAGCTATCACAAACACATAATTATCACTGTTTTGTTCTTTAATTATGCTGTAATTCCAAAATAGTGTGTTTTTCAAACCTTAAAGTGACGCATCCATCTATAGTGACCTCAGGAAGTCTTCTAAACAACAAACAGAAACGAGATTGACATTAATAATTCACATGTTTTTGAATGCAATGCCAGTTCTGTGGTAACAAGTGAATTGATCCATCAAGATTCTAATGAAACAGAACAGAAATAATCTCCACTGGCTTCACTAGAGTCAAACTTGTAAATTACCCAACCTCATATTTTGTAGATCATCTTGAAAATGCATGTGATGGCTACTTAAAAGAAAAATGATAATTCATACAAATCAAAAGGCACTCAAGGCACAATTAATACTGCTTGAACCCTTGTAATCTGGCAATCTGAGGAACCCTAAATGATGCTTTAAGTGTTATTTGATTTTCATACCATCATACAGGCTAAATATGCTAAATAAGAGAACTAAAATGAGGATATACGAAAAAACAGAAACAAATGCAAATAATAAACAAAAAGTAAAATTAAAGAAATAAATATGACAGATGAATTTATTAACAAAGGAGTGATTTGATAAATATTAACCTACGACTAAATTGTGCGAGAAAAACTTATAGTAGCCTAGCCTACACAAGGTTATTTATTTATTTGTTGTTTATTTTATCAAAGCGTCCAAGGTTATCTATTTATTGTTGTTTATAATATTTAAATTCTTTATATATATAAACTATTCATTTTTGGTGGAATTCCCCTAACTCGATTCCAGTCAATCCAGCACGAAGTAGCCAATCACAGGTGCCGCGAAAAGTCGTTTCGAGGCATATTAACAATGTCTGATAATTCACACGACAACGAATAACTGCGCGTAAGTGCGTTTACATTTATAGGCCACATTTTTGCGGCGTGAAATTACGTTTTTCTTTCGCTGGCATTTAAAAAAAATCAGACTCGTGTCCCCGCCCAAGCGGTGTCGGTGAGCTGAACTCCTGTTTCACAGGGGAGGGGTCAGACGCTTTCACAGTGGGACGACGAGCAAAGAGAGGAGTGAACAAGGGGAGCGAGATAGATTGGTGGGTTTTTAAAAAGACTGCTTAAATTTGTTCATATCACGTTTCTTCTTTGTTTTGCTTCATCCAGGGGAAACGCGTTACAGGTCACGCGTTAGAAAGCGAGCTCATAAAATAGGACAGATGCATCTGGCGTAGCGTGGGGCTGAAACGCCCAAATATAGAGCAGCAAACGTTTGGAATTACAATCACTTCCTACCGCTTGGAAAATCTTGAAACTGGCCATAGAGAAGCCCGTTTCGATAGGCCACGACCTCACATCGGGACTTTAACGAAACCAAAAACAAAGGTAGTCACTATGGAAACTCTTCTGTTTGTTCTGATCTGTCTGTTGGCTTTCTTTGTTGTCCTCTGGTTTTCCTTGTTTGGCCTCTTAATAGTGGAGTAGAACAAAGTTAGCCAGCTCTCCATGTTAGCAGGCTAGTGTCGTTAGCTGCTGTGCTAATCGAAATGGCACGAGCGTGAGGATCATTGGGACGGAGGAAGCTTGTTTTCCTGAAATTCCCTAAAGTTAATATTTAAATCGAGTGAATAGTCTTTTTCTATTATTGTAATGCTGGCTTCGTGAAATAGACCCTGATAGCGGAGCGTTTCGGTGTTCCTCCCCCCCAACCTTATTGCAGATATCCAGGATAAATGGAACAGATAAAGTTATTGGTTTTGAGAACTCTAGTTTTATGTGCTTTAGCAGATATTATTATGATGTTCCTGTATTAATTGTGCTCATGTTAAAACCAGAATGTCTGCAAATGAATCCCGAAACTGATTTGCATTAGGATTAACGTTAGCTTCAGTGCCTCTTATCTATAATGTGACGATTTCAATAGTTTATAAACCTCAGTGAGACTTTTCTTCCGTTTTGCACTTTCAGGACCGTAATGTATTTTGATACGGTTGTCAGTATGATTTCTATATGTGAATTGAAAGTGGATAGTAATGCATTTGTGGGTGAATAAATGGCAGTGAGTGTGAAATGTTCACTACTGCAGTGAAGTAAAACGGGTCAAGGCCCATTAACACACCTGAGTTTGCGGAAGTCACCTGACCATTATAAAAAGCAATGTTTTTTGATAACGAGTTACAAAATATAGCAGCCAATGTATGTATTTTATATATTTATTTTAAATAGAATTTAACGAATACGTGTGATTCTTCATGAATTACTGGCTTTAATGGAATTTTTTATATTACTTCCAATTGAGAATGAATATTATTTGAGTTTAATTGTGATTTTTAGCGCAGTATATTGGCTCTATTCACATGTTTTGGATTCAAATATGGAGTATCACATTCGCACTTACTGCTTCACCTGAACTGATCGGAGACTCACAGGTGCAACAAGCCTTTTTCTCCGGTTTACTTGACTTTGACTGCGACTAGTGTGTTTGTTTTTTCCCAGAAGAGGGCGAAATTCAGGCAGTTAACTCATCGGGTATATGCAATAATCATTACGAAAAAGTTTGGGAACCTGTTGAGTTAGTATTTTGAAAGGGTGTGAATGTGGGGGAAGGGAAAGGCGCGGTTCCTGTGTGTGGGTGTGTGTGTGTGTGTGTTAACAGTGACTCTCATTTACACACAACCCGTGTGAAGCAGCAGGTTAAACTGTGTGTGTGTGTGTGTGTGTGTGTGTGTGTGTTTAACCTCACGTCCAGTCTTAGAGTCCAATGAGAAGCTCAGCGCGATTCAGTGCCGCTCATGATGCTTATCAGACCCCGAGCAAAAACCCTCAAAGCAGGAATGTTTGGGATTTTTCATACTCGTCTACCTTGACCTGAGAGAGCCGGTACATGTGTACACACGCCCGATTTGGGACGCCCCCCACCCTTTGAGGGAGCTCAATTCTCCCGGCCGTTACTAAAGAATTGGTCAAAAGCTGTGAGGGGAGGTGTGTCTTTGAAGACGACTCCCGAGTCCTCAATGACGGGTAACCAAATAGTTTGACCGCTGTAATGACCGGCTATAATGTGAGCAGGGTGTGTCTTTCAAGCGCGGAAGGACACAGCGCTGTTATTAAAAACACTGTTTAATCATTTCTTAAGTAACATGAATACAGTTACAAAATACAGTTAGCAATTCATACCTGTACGCAAAAGCACTGAATTGTAGTGTCAATGCAAAAATAAATCAGTAAAGTGACTTACAAAGATTTGTATTAATTAAAAAAAGAAAGAAAGAACTAGCTCTAAAGAACAAATCTGAACCTAATGCATTAAAGGTAGGGTAGGCAATTTCAGAGAGGCTAGCTTTGAAAGCATTAGGTCCCACCCTCCCTTCAGAGCGTCTCCAAAGCCGTGCCTCCTCAAACACATGAACGCAGACTCTGCAAAGCGGAAAGTGTGTTAAATTACCTCATGTCTCCAAGCACATAGTATTACAATAATATTGAACGTAAACAACTTGCAGAGCTCTGACTTGTACCACCTGACTACTTTGCAGATTCATTTAGACAATGATGGTATTGACATAGAAACGCATAATCTGAGTCTGAGGACATGACCAGCTCTAAGCAGAACGTCACAGGAACTGCCATCTCTAAATTACGGTTATGACATGGCGTGAACGCAGCAAAAGCTCGTTGTTTTGGTTCAGGAGGAACTGTAAAAGGTTGCTGCTGTTTGTTTGCGGCGTCTGTGACTGTTTGTCTACAGCTCTGCATATCCTCATGGAACGCGCTGATGGCATGTGATGTCTGCGTGAGCAGGGTGCATGGAGGTATGGAAAAACATAGGCTGACAGGCAGGTAGGACATTGTTTCATTGCATTTGGACCTAATGCAATGATTGGATTTATTTATTTATTTATTTTTGGATTTTGAGACTTTAACAGAAGATATGTAAAAAAAACATTAAATAATTTTTTTAATATAAATATTTAGACCACTTCTATGATTGATTGATATCAGGATCTGAAGAGTTTTTCATACCAGTACAGAATAATTGAGCATTGTATTGCTGTATGCATCAATGCAAAAATTAGTGTAGTAACTTTGACTAGGAGATTTGAGTTTTTGTTGTTATTTTCAATGTTGAGAAGTAGGGCTGGGCGATATATCGCATGACATTGTTATGCGCATCTCGTCAGTAAAGCCGGTTCCTTGATTAGTAGTAAATCGCCATCACCTGCTTTCAAATGGAGCGGCATTTACTACACAGAGCCGTAGTTCACTGACAAGCTGAGCCATATCGCATTAATTATCGCGGACGTATCGCCTGCGACACCTAACAATGTCATGCGACATATCGCCCAGCCCTATTGAGAAGTTTTGAAAGACTAAAACAACTGTTCAGGACCTTGGCCATTAAGTGTGCAAAATTTTGTCTATGAAGTTTAGCTAAAATTACAGATCTTACAGAATAAGACCTTTTGTAACTTAACATAATATTGCATATTATGCATAATATTTTATATATATATATATATATACATATATATATATATATATATATATACATATATATATATATATATATATATATATATATATATATATATTTGATATGATCATATAATTGTAACTGTAAAAGTAAGGTGTTCTACAGTAAGGTGTTCTACAGTAAGGTGTTCTACAGTAAGGTGTTCTACAGTAAGGTGTTCTACAGTAAGGTGTTCTACAGTAAGGTGTTCTACTTAATGTTGGGACTGTGGCTATTCACAATATGCTACAGCCTCATACCTTTTTGTTCAAAGGGATGGTTCACTCAAAAATTAAAATTCTGTCTGTCGTCATTTACTCACCCTGTATGATTTTCTTTCTTCTGCAAAACAGTTTTGGTGACCATAGACTTCCATTGGATGGACAATAGAACACGGAGATGTTTCTCAATCATCTTTTATATTCCATAGAATATAGCCTAATTCTATTTTAGAATTACGATTTTAAATGATATGAGGGGGATTAAAAGATGACCGTTTTCATTTTGGGTGAACTATCAATTTAAACATTACGTGTTGTCAATGGCAGCTTATTTAGCAATTAAAGAACAGGTTAGATGGTGTGTATAATCTTAAACCTCTTATCTTATTTTAATACATATTTGAAGAGAACCAACTAGCCAGTCTTGTACTTATTACTAGCAACAGCAGTCTCCAAAATAGATTTTTGTCATTGAAGTTGATCTCCTCAAATCCAGTTTGTGAGTAGTAACTAATAACTGTTAAAGAGTTAGTTAATGTTTGGATTACTGTTTTTTATAAGTTGAATAGGATATGAGGGCTTCACTAAATAACAGAGTTATTCTTTCAAATGCAAAAGTCCTATGTACTCAAATTGTTTCCAGTTCTATCAAAAATGGTCCACTCCAATATATGAATTCTATCTCTGTTGAACCAATTTGTCAAAATAAAAATGAATTGGTGCTTGTTCTATTGCATTTCTTGCAAAGGAAAGAGCTGTGTGGAGAGAAACAGTGCTAGTAATAGTTCTTCCAAGCAAGGAGTGCATGGTTTAAGAAAAGCACGTCCTCTTCTTTTCCCGTAGTGGTTACAGCACTATACTTTAGAATTTCAAATTCCAGGAAGTGACAGGAAAAGGAAAGACGCTCCGCCCATAGTTGTTACCTTTTACCTGCAGTAACGTTCTCAGGTTGATGTTTAAAAAGAGTTACGTCACCGGCACTCCCATTTCCTGGTCTATGCGGTGTGACTGCAAGCTCTCTGAATAAGTAAAGGTTATGATGTGTAATGACTGGTTGATGTACATGCTGAAAAGGTCAGTATGCTTCCCTAACGCTTTGAGATTTAAACACACTAAGCATGGGTAGTGGTTAGAGTTATAGTGGGTTAAAGCACATGGCTGATCGTAGATCAGTTGGCTGCGTGTGTGTGTACCAAAGTTCACTGAGCATTAGTTTGGAGCCAGGCCAGTGCTGATGGTGTTGCTCTTTACATTTCAGCATTGCCTGAGTCAGCAGGAATCAAAAAGCATGCGTGATGTTTGGTGAAATGGTACTAAAAATGCTCTCATTGGAATTCTCTCATTGGTATGTGAATTTAAATGGTGTTTTCCTACTCAACACCTGTATTGACTTTGTCTCAAAGTCACTCCATATAAAGGCACATCATAGTCAGCTATTGTTTTTCTTCCCATAATCCACATATTTGGAGCAGAAGTCAGCAGCTGTTGTCTGAATTGCCTCCCACATGCATTTGATATGATGATCATATTTGACTGCCTGTTGCAGCAGCAATCTGTTATACAGCATGATCTATTTACTTGTCCTTAATGTGTTTAAACTGTGTTAAAGTTTGTCCTGTTATACTGTATCTTACTATAAGTATTATCTCGGCCCAAGGTGTTTAGAGTTTGGATGGTCAGTGGCTTAGGTGTCTAATTCCTTTGCTATCCCATTAGGGGACGCAGATGATTAAGCACCTGGCTAATTAAATTACTCAGGCTTATGTCTAATACTACCAGAGTTCTAGAATCAAGTGGTTTTGATGATGTGTTGATGATGTCACACAGGGTACTTTCTCTTTAATCCCACCAGAGCTCAGGGCAGTTTTGGTGCGTAATGATGAATCACACTTTCTTAATATGGACTGGCATTTGACCAGATGTGTGTTTTTTGTTGTTGTTTGTTTTTGCATAGTTCAGCACACCGTGTACCTGTGGTGTTAAATCATGTTTTATGTGATTTTTCGCCAGAGTTTCAGGTTGTTCTAGGTCAGATCTATTTAGAGAGTCGTCCCATGGCAGTTTTCTCCTTAGAAGACGAGAACTCTTGCAGTTGGTACAGCGTCCTGTGGAGGCCTATTTGTAATGCGCACAGGCTGTGTCCGAAACTTGAAAAATGCGGCATCCGTAGGTTAGAAGGCATCAATTACATGTTCAAGTTCAATGTTTGTGTAATATCCTGTCTGCTATATAGCATAATATACATTTTTTTAATATATTTTTTTAAGGGCAATAATTAAAAAATATGCTTTTAAAAAATAATATTTGCTTTGAATTAATTTTAGATTGTTAGGTGTTGCATTATGATGCATTACATCTACTAGAGACGTTATGACTAAACCACTACACTACTTGTTTTGTGGACTTTATTGTGTCTGAGTTTGCAATGTGTCACTTCCTTGTGATTACAGTTAAGTAGTTGCGTCCAAATTGGCATGAAATGTATATTCATCTTGATAAATATACTATGTTTTCTAGATGTCACTTAATTATCTTCTTGTGACAGAAAAATGCATGGATTAATCGTTCTTCTTTTTTTTTTATATACTTTATTTGACCTATTTGTCAAAATAGTATACCTCAGTTTTCTGGAGAAATGACAGTCCACTCTGGTAATATATACTGGACTTCTCCAATAACTTCGTACACATAATGTACACAGGCCCCTTTCTTTCAGTCGACCGCAAGGTCATGTTCAGATCTGCCTCCATCCAGTCAACCAATGCATTGATCCAAATCAATGATCATTTTTACTCGGATGTACCTCTCAAAATGGAAGATATGTCAGTCGAGCTTTTATTTTGGCGGAAATCAACTTTACGAATGCATCTTATTGCAAATCTAGTGAAATGCTCTAGCCTAATCGTCAACTATGCAAATGTGAAAATGGTTCGTAACTGGTGCCCGCTACATTCCCAAATGCACGCTAAACTCTGCACATGCACAGATGGAGTTCACTGCATTCATTCACTGTGAATCGATACTGAGAATCGAACCCGCGGAGCTGATCGGGTGAACGAAGTACTTATCGCACTTTTGATTTTAGTTTGTTAGACAGCAAATGCACAAAACACGACCAAATCTGAACCTTTTATGTTATTATGAGAAGTTTAAATGTATTTTCGAGCTGCCACAGTCTAGTTAATGAATGGGAAGCACTGAAATCTATTTGGAGTGGTCAATGTTGATATTTTGGTGGGGTGCCACAAATAAATCAATGTATGGGAAACATTGATATTCGTACCCAAAGATTACAATTAAGGCGTTTTGTTTAATACTGCATTCAGCTGGTCATTTTCGTGAAGGAAAAAAAACATCCTTTCTGTCATCCTGAATAGGGTTTATTTTGTGATAATGTCCAGCTTACTGTACATCAGCGCACATTACAAACTACTTGCTATATGAACAAATGGACAGGAAATAATGATTTAAGTTAAAATGATAATGGGCTGAGACCACAGAGTGATACAAAAGATGTGATACTCTGCATAAATAAATTAAAAAAATCTAATCCGAATCAAGTATTGCTAAGAGCTCTCACATATAGATTAGACACTCCCTTCTCTATGAGTGCATCAGAAGTCTTTTGTTGTCTAAATGATGCATGCATCAGAGCCAAACGGTCTGAGATGTGAATGAGTCATCGGTTACACACACTTCAATCAGATGCTTTGGGAAAGAATGAGGACATAGGCCTATATGTCATAGAGAATGCAACGAAAGAGCGACATATAAGGAAAAAGGAAGGGAAGTGTTTTCCAGTCATTTTCAAGCTGCCAGAGGAGCTGAGACAGGATCTGACATGCCACAATACAAGCTGGAATGTGTGTGTGTGTGTGCGCGCTCATTCCTCGCTTTCTACGAGAGTCTGTTTGCTTTGTGGGGAGGGAAGTCGAAGAGAGGTGGAAAAACAGTTTCAGTCCTAGTTGAAACTGACTGCTGTGTCTGTGTTTTCGAGGACAATGCGATCACACCCACCCACACCCCCCTCAGCGAACTAAAGTCACCACGGCATATGCACGCCCCGCTGCTGTCCCTCTCTCAAACAATTCTCTGTAGTGGACACACATTTGCTATTGTTCTGTTAACCACTAAGCAGACAGCTGCAAATATTTCCTCTCTCTATCTCTCCCTGTCGTGTGCTGGGTTGAGTTCGCTGCCTGAGTCTTCAGTGGCTACAGCACTCTGTGGGGCGGAGCTTTTCCTATGCTGCTGTTTTGTACATTTTTGGCCTTGACTCCCTGCTTGCTTCCATTTCAATCCCGCTCTCATGATAGCCACTGTGTGTTTTTGGGGATTCTTTTTCGCTCTTGGATTGTTGTGCTTTTGTGGTCTCCTTAAAATAGTTTCTGACATGCACAGTAGTTTTTCTGTTTGTACTTTAGTGGATGCTTAGAAATTCTCAGTTGACTTTGTGCTTTATTTTTGCAGTAGCTTTGTTGCAGATGTAGGGAAGGTTCAATCCCTGCAGATCAGCAGATAAAGGTTTAAAGCCAAAATTAGTCACCATGAAATCAAAACTGACAATTCTTATATATTTTTTTTTTATTGCAGGATTTATTATAAATGATTTATCAATGCACATGATGACGTATCATGTGCCCTCGTAATCTTTAATCAAAATAACTTCCCCTCCCTCTTGCGGGACATCTCTTCTCTGATGACTGGACATACTGGTCTTCTCAGGCGCAAGGGCGGGCCAACCTGTCACTCACATGACATCACAGCAATACAGCATCCAGTCCATTTCCAATGGACAACATCAAGGTCTTTATACAAGGCCTTTGATTGAGTATTCCCTAGAGGTGTGGCGAGACTAAAATGTGTCTAGATTTCTCGTCGAGGTGAAAAGTTGTCGAGTGTGAGGGTGAAGTTAGGATTGAATGTGCCACCGCCACGTTAACAGTACGCATCCGCTGTTGTTTTGCTTTTTATAGAAATAAAAACCATTAATTCAGTTGGATAACGGTCGCTTCAATCCCATCCAGCTCATCCAACACGAGCTGCTGAGTCTTACGTAGTGCAGCAGGAATCTTCACTGATCACGTGAAGGAGAGTAAGTGACGAGAGGATTCGTAGCACAACAACGAATTCCCAACAAACGCGATTTCAATACCTTTTGAAAGTGGCTTCCTGATGCATGCAGATATCTCCCGATGTCAAAGCTGTGTAGTTGTAACCACCTCTTAGCTTGAAGAAAATGTTGGTTTCTATTTGTACTTTGAATATTGAGAGAGTACTTTGATTATGGTTGGACTTATTGATTGCACTTAATACTAAGGGGATAAAAAAAACTGTTGTTTATTTTTATTTATACTGTTTTTATTTCTATGATCAATTTGTGGAAAGGAGTTCAGTTGAGGTCAAAAGTTGTAGAAGCTCATAAATCATGTACAGTTCTAAGGTCTGAAGAGACTCATATGGGAGAGACGCCAGTCAGAGCTTGTGGCAAAACCTTTTGCAGCGCTTGAGTATTGTTGTCTTTTACTGCATATAATTCATACTCAAAGTAGAACTGAAAGTAGATACTTGAGTCATACTCAAGTAGAAATGACTGAATTATTGAAATGATTTATTACAAGATGATTTAGTTCAAACATTTCAAATGCACCAGCAGACTTTTTTTCTAGTCATGTATTTTGTAATTGAGGATTTCTTAAAAATACTTTATAAAAATCTCGTCTCGTCTCGTCACACCCCTAGTATTCCCATAAAGATCCATCTGTTTTGGAGTGCTTTGACTGGGTGTTAAGAGACTTGTGATCTTAAAGTTAAAGATCTTTTATTTTAAATTGTCTGCCTAAAAAAAAAAAAAATCTGTCTTTCACTCACCAGTGTGACGTTGTTGTGTGGAAAACGACCGAAGATGTTCTGAATGTTCATGCTGTTCTTTTCTATACAACAAAGCATCAAGAAAAATGACTTGAGTATCCTAAAGTGGTCCATATGGCTCATGCTTCCATAAGTCAGTTTTATGAAGACATTAAAACTAGGGCTGCACGATATTGGGAAAAAAATTACATTGCGATGTTTTTTTTTCCCCAACGATATATATTGCGATATTGCGAGCCATCAATTCAGACTAAAGTCAATAATTACCATTCCATGATATTAATAATTTCACTAATAAGCAAGCAAGCAAATAATAGATATATTTCTATTTTTTTTAGGTGTGTGAGGCGAGTAGGCTACCTTATACGCTGAGTTTCGGTTCATGGATGATAGCTTAAGCTCCAGTTCAGGCGCTGGCGCCTCCGTGTCGTGATTATCTATTGTCTGCTATATTTACTTTTTATTTATTAAATCCAGGAAATTGGATAATGAAACACTGATTAAAATTAAGATACAATTAATACAAAACGAAATTCGCTTTAAAGAAAGGCTTTGTGCTTTCTGTTTGAGGTCTCTGTGAAAGTTTTAAAGCAGTCTTTTAGTGCCGCTTTCAGAGCGGTTGCATCCGTTATGGAGAACTGTCACGTAACATTGTTTTTTCCTCATAAATGCGAACACGAAAAATAAAAGACAAAGGACTTTTTAAAAAAAGACAACCACAACTTTATAACACTCCAGGTAAAGTACCTCTTTTTAGTCCAACATTCTCCTTTTTGTAGACGAAATAGTCCCAAATAGCTGATTTTGACTTTCTTTTTGGTACGAAATCATCATTCTCTTAATACACCATGGGTGCTACTACCCTTCACATCGCATGTTCCAGCGATGTGACTATCGCTCATGCGCACATCGCGATGTCGATGTTAAAACAGAATATCGTTCAGCCCTAATTAAAACTGTCAATATTTACTCAACCTCATGTTTTTCCTGAAGCCTAAGTGTTCTGAAGCCATACATTTGCTGATAAAATATAAGTCCTTTATTCAGTGATAATCTTTCCATCACTTAAAACTATTGTCCCTCATTTGTGATTGCACATACTCGGGCTTAGTGCACAATTCTTTGTTCTTCGCGTTTTGTTCTTTGAAAATGCGAAGATTGCAAGCTATGTGACTTGGAGACAGGAGAGTTTGGCTGTCACTGGACACGCATGAACGTGTCAACTTTTAAGTCTTTGATTTCAAACTGTTATACGCCTAAGTCTCCCCTAAAATGGGCCTGCCGCTCTCCCTGGTATTTAGTGGATTGTTTAACACAAAAAATGTATCACATTTCAAACGCACAGAAAGGCATAGAAATTCTACAATGATCAAGAAAGAAAAAAAAAAGCACTGGTATCGGTTCTATATCGGCTGATATTCAGATATTTTATGACAAAGGTAACTTTGCATCCCTACTACTTTGTTAAAAATACTTAGGTTAAGTGAATCAAGAAGTTCCTTTCTAAAGTATAAATCTGTTTTTTACAGTTCACATTATTTTTTAATTGAAATACACATGTATAATTTCTGCAGTGACATTCTGCAAGTATTAGGGGTGTAATGATACATCGTTAGGCCTATATCTAGAATCGCAATATATAAATGTGACTATTGTTGATGTAAACGGTATGACTTGCGATAGTTTGTTTTATCCAAGACTCAGCTTACTGTATTTTTAAGATATGATTCACCCAAAAATGTAAATTCTGCCATCATGTACTCGCCTTCATGTCGTTTCAAACCTATAAGATTTTCACTCAACTTCCAAAAACAAATGAGAGAGATTTCTGTCCCTCCATTTAAAGTCCATTCTTTTTTTTAATTGAAAATCCCCCCAAAAATTATAAAGGCATTGTAAAAATAATCAATTGAGTGGTCTAATCCTAAATCAAGCCTTTTGAAGAGACGAAATAGCTTTATATGATGAACAGATTTACAACGATGTGCATACTGTAGTAAACACGGACGTCAAATGCTTGCATGACGTGTGAAAACAACATGAGTGAATGCAGATGAACTAACATTTACAGTTTATCGTAATAGTCATTTCGACATGCTTTCTTGCGATTAGAACTGATTGCATTGATCATCTATTAAATTTCTGCGTGAACCACTCCTGTAAACGGTTACGTGGTTGTACCGGTACTTTCACGCAGGTGAGCTTTGGGGGAATTTGGTTATCATGCTTGCCTGTCTATTTATTTAAACTCATTTTTAGCATGTTGTTTTATGTTTTGATTATCTTTTGTAATGATGCATAGCAATGATTCATGGACGAGGGCAGGTGCGGCTATGGGCTCGTTTCTCTTTCACTTTGGCTTAACCGTAATAAACCTGAGAATTTGGGAAGTTCAATTATAAATGGTCGGAAATAGTCAGGTTCCCTAGAATAATTTCTCGCTTTCTTCCCTTTTTTGTCATTATTGTAAGCTAATTTACAGTGCGCAAAGCCAGCATGCAGGCTTTTTTCTACAAGTTCTTCAAAGGAACCTTTTAAACCTCTCGACCTGTAGCTCAGATTGACTCCTCTACCCGTATATGACGCTGTGCTGAAATCAGTGCTCAGATCAGCTCTCCAGAGCTCAGTTTTTTTTTTTCATCTGCTGTTCACACGCAGCATTTGCACCCCACCCAGATATAACTGGTGCTAATGAGCAAATGCAGCGTGGAGTCACATAAGTAGTTATTTATACACTATGCTACTGATATCAAAATAAGTTCCACTGAGAGGATCTTACGAGAGAGCTTCTATATTTAACACAAAATAATAAAATATGTCCTCTGCCCATCTCCAGCTGTTTTATAAAGCTTACTTTAGTTTTAAGGCATGAATGGTCTTATTTTAAAGCAAGTCAAGGGTGAAGTGAGATGCATTGAAGATAATACTTACAAAGTAAATATCAGCATCGGCCGATGTGTTTGAACAAATAAAGAGATTTATTAAAGCGTGACTGTTATTTTGATGGTTCGCCAGACTTTTATTCTGGCAGTGCTGAGAATGTCTGAGCACCCAGCGCTCTCATTCTCTTTATTTGTTTATGGTCATTTTGTTTAATAGAACTGTTGAACAAAGAAAGTAAACTGCATTTGAAAAAAGGTATGTGTTTGCCTTTCTAACTATATAAAAGCAGATGCTATAATACTTTCTAATTTACTGTCGGCATTCAGCAAAATCACATTTATATTATATAAAAACATTTTTTGAATGTCTAATAAACATTTATTTTCACAAACCTTGCAGACTTGGTTGAATCCAGCTGTGAGATCTTTCTGAAGTGTGCATTTGTAGCCAGCATCTACTGTGTATTCTGCGTCGGTCCATGCGAATTGAATGTGGACAGGAGTTCAGCGGTCGCTGGAGATGCATGATCAACAAACTTTAAATCCTTGATTTCAAACTATGTTGCCCACTATGTCATATTCGTGTGCCATGTGCCGTGTGTAAAATTCTTCGTCTTTATTTGAAAAAATATTCTGAAGCACACCAACTTGCCAGATTACAGAACCAAGAAGTTGCCATCTTTATGTGTATATTTTTCCAAAGTTACTAACTCTAGCATTTTCACTGGCCACAATTTTGACATCGATATCATGGGGAAAAACTGCCTTTTAGATGGTAATCCCTAGAATAATTTCTCGCTTTCTTCCCTTTTTTGTCATTTATTGTAAGCTAATTTACAGTGCGCAAAGTCAGCATTTTCACTGGCCACAATTTTGACATCGATATCATGGGGAAAAACTGCCTTTTAGATGGTAATCCCTAGAATAATTTCTCGCTTTCTTCCTTTTTTTGTCATTATTGTAAGATAATTTACAGTGCGCAAAGTCAGCATTTTCACTGGCCACAATTTTGACATCGATATCACGGGGAAAAACTGCCTTTTAGATGGTAAATCTCGTAATTTGGCAGTCGGTATATTGGGCTGCTGTCACTTTAAGACCTGACGCACGGATCCGTTATACTGTTACACGTGTGTTTTCTTTCTCAATTGTCTGTTCACTTAAAACATAACCGACTGTGTTTAAGTGAATACTCACCAAGCATTTTGACATTATGTTGTGTGTATTTGACTAAGCGCGATAAGCAGAGAAACGGAACGAAATTTATTACTGAGTCGGCTTTATGTGCGTGCACTTTGAGTGTGATTACAAATCTGCAGGGATGAATAAGACGATGTGCAATCCCACGGCAAAACTCGCGCCCCGGCTGTAACACCAACAGTGTTCATCCGGAGTTAATGAAACGAGTGAGTGAGCCGAGGCGGGTTTGTGTGTCTTAAGATAAACGGCATTAGCCATCAGAAGTCAATATTGGTCGTCCGCTACAAAGTACCACAACTGCACCATGTTTTGTTTTGCCATTATTAATAATGAATAACAGTAATAGTTTATTGGTTTTATTATTATGTATCATGGTGTACTTTTATTTTAATTATTCAATATCACTGAATATAAAATGTATTATGTGAATCATGGTACACTGGTGTTCTTTATTAATATTAGGCCTATTTATTATTATTATTATTATTATGTTAATCATGGTAATACCGTGGTGGTGTTTATTTTAATTATTCAATATCATTGTATATATGTGAATATATTTATATATTATTGATTTATTTATTTATTTTTACCTGTAGCATAGCATTAAGTATCTTGAAGCTCCATGGTCTAGTATCTAAGGGGCATCATGGTACTTTAATTGTTATGATTCAGTATCCTGGTATATTTGAAAGTACCATAATATTACTATTTATTTATTTGGACTATTTGAATTTTGTTTTAATCAACTTGTATACTTGAACTACTATATAAATACATGACCCCATCACTAACTGTATCATGGTACTGTTGCTGTGCTAGTTAGTGTTTTTGTGCTTAAGGAAAACCAATGAGTTTGTTTTCAGTTGTCAGACAGTGAATTGTCCTCCAGAAAGGACAGCCCAGTAGAAAGGACATTTACGGCTTTCATTTATCTGCAGTACGTTTCCGTGGAGCCACTTTGGATTTGAACAGACCGTGGCTCATTCCTTGTTGTGTCTGCACTCGTCTATTTGCCTCTACACGATCTCTTCTCACACAGCATCTGAATCACTCTCCTGTATGCGAGCTTGAAACCGGTTTGGTTTCCTCTGTGTTGTCGCTCAGAGGTGGCAGCGTGATCACGCCTGCGTCTGAAGCGCATTGTTAGCACCTGTCTTGCTCGCGCTCTTTTCACAGTTTTTTACTTTCTGTCTGTCATGTTCTCTCTATCTCACATTTCTTTTGTGTCTCTCCCTGTTACTGTTTCTTGATTTAGCTTGGCGCATGGGTCACATGATGCACACCACTTTAAGCTATGTGTCTGTTTGACTGCGTGGAGCGCATGTTTCTCTTTTTTTTTTTTTTTTTAGGGCACTTATGGAGTGCGTAAGGCGCTCGATCTCATGATGAGAGTGTGTAACCCCTGTCCTCTTTCTCTCAGTGTGTATGGAGCAGTGTGAGAATGCAGCATCTCTCCTGGCCTCCGTGCGAGAGCAGGAGATGCAGTTTGAGCGTCTGACTCGAGCTCTGGAGGAGGAGAGGAGGAGCGTGGGGCCCTCCGGTACCCTACCCCGCCCCCTCCCCACCCTGCAGGTAACGCCCTCCCAGCCAATCACGCAGCAGCAGGGTTCCCCGCATCATCACCCTGCAATATCTCACCCATGCCGCATCACTCTGCACCAATGTGTCCTAGTTGGCACCTCAAGGAGCATGACGATTAACCCATCCTTCACTGTTGCGTTCAGTGTCACCAGAACCCACCATTTGCATCCTTTCCTCTTGTCATCATTCGCCGCCCATCCTTTGCCCTCTGCATCATTCTGCAGTTAATGGAGTGTGTGGCATCACAGAACGCTCTGAAGCCATACTTAGTAAAGCCATGTTTCCCTTGCATGTTGTTTCTTCATGTCCCCAATTTGTCTCTCACCACATCATTGAATGTCAACCCTGTAGGTTCTCACAAAACGCATGTCTGTACATCGCACATGTGTCATTAACCTTGTCTGTTTGACTTAGCGGAATGAATGTTCTTCATCGAAGAGGAATTTCTCTCCCGTTTGCTCACTGTCCTCATGATGAATGTCTCCCTTATCACAGGAACTTTCTCAACACCCAAACCCCTTTCCACATGTCTGTGAGCGGAGAGATAACAAACCGGTTTAGTAAGATGAGTCTCCCTTGTGTGTAGAGGATTTCAGAAAGCTCCATCTTTCGGTGGAATTGCTCAACGTGAACACGTCAAGTATCGTCTTAATCTCAGCTTTCACAGTTTACTTCACTGTAGACTAGAGGACTTCTTGGATTGGTTGCATGATCTTAGACACGCCCCCCCTCCTTTAAGGGCGTCGACTGTGCGCTAGTGAGATGAAACTCTGAAAGTTTCATTCACAGCTAGATAGTTGCACACACAACTTTTATTTCTCTTGGCTCTCAGATACATCAGATCTCACAAAATTGGAAGGAATACTTCACCTAAAAATGAACTATTTCATTTATGCACCATTTTAGTCTTATTTATATCCTATTTAATTAGCTTTTTTATATTTTCATTTTAGTTTTAATTGTCATTTTTAGCGTCAATTATGTCAGTTTAAGTAATGTTAGTTCTTGAACTTATTTCAGTTAGTTGCCAACATTATCTAATATGTGTTTTTACTGTATTTTTTACAGAAACTCAGTTTTAATAGCAGTCTTAGTTTTAGCTAGAAGTAACGACACTAGTTTCAAATCTATTAGCCTACTGTCTTTTATGGGGAACTTGACAATACTTTGCAAAATGTCTAGGCTGCGCTTTATTATTAAATAATAAATGGGTCAAAAATTCATATAAAGCTGCAGTTCAAACTTTCTGGCTGCTACATTCTTAGTCTTTCTACACTCGTTCTGTCATAGCTCTCAGATGTCACTGGCATTCGTGTACATTTTAAATACGGAGCCATTTGACATTGACGTCAATCTTGGCGCAACACATCTTGATGCTCCACATTTGAATTCAACATGCTGCCTCCACACAAATGCGAATGATATTTGCGAATTGCATCAGTTTAAAGCAACTGAGTAAATATCACCGTATTTATTTTTGGTAGAACTATTCCTTCAGGGGGAAAAAAAATTCTCATTCTCTCTCTCTCACGCACACGCGCACACACACACACACACACACACACACACACACAAAAAGAAAGATAAGCTGTTCAGCAGTGTTTGGAATGCCACCATCTTCTGTATATATCCTCTCTGTTGACATAGTTGTATAGATATTATGCTATGTTTCTACCTGCTGTGACGGGTTCCCGCAAGCCCGACTGTCAGCTAGGATTACCGTCTACTTTCACGGCTCCCTCTGTGGAGTGGGAATAGTACAGCAGCCCACTTCCCCTGGTTTACGCGTAGAGAATTTGTGCTTTAAGTGTGAATGTGAATGGTGTTGCATGCCATTGTTGTGTACAAGCATGAGTAATATTATCCGGTAGCGGTCAACCCCCCTATCCCATTCCTGGCGTTCGTTCATCCATGTATTCATCATTCATTTCCGCAACCCTGTCATGTTTCTCTTGTGCAATGGTCTCGTTAACTTAAGTTGTTTTTTAGTGTCTTCAGTGTTTATCCTTTTGCATGGACATTTCATAAGGTCATGTTTTTTCATATGCTGTTGTATTTACTCGAGGTCCTGCTATCTGTGGTCATTCTGAATGTTTAGCATTGTTCACCGCCTTGGCCTCTTTCACGCCTTCCTCATCTGTTTTACATGCATGTTTTTGTATCTGTCATCATTTCTCTCTCTGTTTCTCTAGAACGGCCGTGTCACTGGGGATGCAGAGTTAGAACGTCTCAAATTAAACGAGGGATACATAAACGGGACTCAGGTTAGTACGGGGTGTCCACAATGAACTGTTTTTCTGTATATTTCAGTTCTGCAAGATGACGATTATTATATTTTAAAATCAAAATTAAAGTCCCTGTAAAGGCAATTCTACAAAAAAATTCTAAACACATTATAAGTGCTAGAAATGTATTGCTAAAACATGTTACAAAGACTGAGAACTGTGAAGTACTAAATTGTGGAGTTAGACCGTTTAACAGCTTTTCACCCTTGCTGTGAGCCGGATTTTTTGGGCGGGGCTAAAACGAGGGCTCGATGACGCACTGCGACCCCCTGAGCTTGATTGGGCCCCTACTTGATGACGCACGGAGTCACTAAGCCTATCGCTCAATCGCGAGTTACTATCAGACAGCCTACAGTTTGCTAGCTACTATGCCCACTGCTCTGGCTATGCCTTCGTCATGTAAATGCGTATTCCCTGGATGCAATCACTTAGAAAACAGATCGGTGTCCTTATTTAAATTTCCGAAAAATGATCATATCAAGAAGAGGTGGATTTATCTTGTGAAGAGCTAACGTTACCTTGATGGAGAGCTGATGATCACCACCACACCCGCCTCTGTAGAGATCAGGATAGTTTACTTTCGTTGGAGACAACTGGAATTCACTGATAATCCGCTGTTACTGGTGAATGGGGCCGAACCGACTATCTCCCGCTGTCCGCTTCGGCCTTCATCCTCCCGTCGCGCCGACATGCACGAGCTGTGCGCGAGTCATATTTCCCGCGAGTGGGCGTGGTTTCAGCGCAGCCAGCGGACACGCCCCCAGCGTTTGAGAGCTGAGACTACTGCTCATTTTTTCGAGATTTTGATAGCTTATTTTATGTACTTGGCGGCTTTTTTAATCATTGAAATTGGGCTGGGTGGCTAATAACACATTTTTCGGTGGTATGACAAACTCAGAACACATACTTAATTTTGACTTTAGAGGGACTTTAAATTAATTATAAATTACATATAATTTTAAAATCTTAATAATGAAATTATTTATTATGATTTTAATATTGTATTAATTTAAAATATAATTATAATTATTATTATTTTTTATTTTATTTTATTTTTTCTTTCTTTTTTTTTTTTCTTACCCTGCCACAAATTTTTTAAAATGGGTAATTTTTGCAAACATGTTTTTGTATGTGTCAGGAAAATAAACACTTTTGTTAAAGTTTTATATTGAATAGTGACATGAGTGTATCGTTACATAGCATAAAAACGATGAATGTACCGATACCCGGCAAACAGTAATCACATGACGTTTTCCTGTAATAATATAGAAAACAACATTATACATAAATCACATAAGTTCATGTTTTTGCTTAGGCCACATATAAGATTTAGTTGTAATCCAATTGATGATTAAGCGATCAGCAATGAAGCACCACTCACTCACCCTAACTCACTCACTCACCCTAACTCACTCACTCACCCTAACTCACTCACTCACCCTAACTCACTCACTCACCCTAACTCACTCACTCACCCTAACTCACTCACTCACCCTAACTCACTCACTCACCCTAACTCACTCACTCAAACTCACTCACTCACTCTAAAGTCAGGTCTCACTCACTCACTCACTCACTCTAAAGTCAGGTCTCTCTCTCTCTCACTCACTCACTCACTCACTCACTCTAAAGTCAGGTCTCTCTCTCACTCACTCACTCTAAAGTCAGGTCTCTCACTCACTCACTCACTCACTCACTCTAAAGTCAGGTCTCTCTCTCACTCACTCACTCACTCACTCTAAAGTCAGGTCTCTCTCTCACTCACTCACTCACTCACTCACTCTAAAGTCAGGTCTCTCTCTCACTCACTCACTCACTCACTCACTCTAAAGTCAGGTCTCTCTCTCTCACTCACTCACTCACTCACTCACTCACTCTAAAGTCAGGTCTCTCTCTCACTCACTCACTCTAAAGTCAGGTCTCTCACTCACTCACTCACTCACTCACTCACTCACTCTAAAGTCAGGTCTCTCTCTCACTCACTCACTCACTCTAAAGTCAGGTCTCTCTCTCACTCACTCACTCACTCACTCACTCTAAAGTCAGGTCTCTCTCTCTCTCACTCACTCACTCACTCACTCACTCACTCACTCACTCTAAAGTCAGGTCTCTCTCTCACTCACTCACTCTAAAGTCAGGTCTCTCACTCACTCACTCACTCACTCACTCACTCACTCTAAAGTCAGGTCTCTCTCTCACTCACTCACTCACTCACTCTAAAGTCAGGTCTCTCTCTCACTCACTCACTCACTCACTCTAAAGTCAGGTCTCTCTCTCACTCACTCACTCACTCACTCTAAAGTCAGGTCTCTCTCTCACTCACTCACTCACTCACTCTAAAGTCAGGTCTCTCTCTCACTCCCTCCTTACCGTCAAGTAATAGTTGCATCGTCTTACTTTCTATTTTGAGACATCCAACCAAACTGCAACTTGCAGTGTTTGTGAAAAAGGGATGTGCGCTCAACACGCACATATCTCTGTTTGTTCTGTTGACAGAACACTACACATGCTGTGTGGTTTTGTTTTTCGGTATCGGAGCATTTTTATGAGTACGAGTACATGAGGGCAGCATTCCTAATAAAAACAGATTTACAATGAACAGGATGTAGTGTCAACACAGCACTGGTCCCAGGCCATCCTTTTTGTGGAATCCTGGGTGTCCTCTTGTGCATATTTTTACACTTAATTATTTTGCTTCTGTACTAACTTGCTATCGTCGTCATTGACATACACCTGTGATTGTGCCAGATGGTGTTTGTGTGACACTTCCTGTTCTTAGCTTATGCTCACTATTGTTCTTTGTTTGTGCGCCTGTTCTACAGTACAGGATGTTGGACCCTGGTCATATTGTTGAGTCGGTCACAGTCGAGGACCCCCATGAAGCGATGCCTATTATTTCTGTTGAAACTAATGATGATGGAACCACACGTCGCACTGAGACCACAGTAAGTTTGCTGTAGCCGTACAATATAATTTAACTGGTGACATTCTGTCTAGTATGGCCTCATGTTTTTCAAGTTGGAAAGATAATTTTCACTTTCTCTTATCAGGTAAAGAAGGTCACAAAGACAACCACCACACGAACAGTCATTCCCTCAGTTTCCGACACCCTTTCCCTGGATGGCACTGGTTCAGTCACTGGGATACCCGGTTATAATACCCCAATAGAACGTGTGTACAGGCCACCGGCTGGCCCCATGGACTACCCCACCTCTACTGTTCCCCGTAACTACCACTATGGACCTCCAGGTGGCTATGATGATTATCGAAGCGGCCCTCCTTCTGACGCCTACACCAGCCTCAGCCGAGGGACACGCATGGATGACCGCTACAGGTCTGTGCCTTTCAAATCAGCATATTAGAACGATTTCTGAAGGATCATGTGACACTGAAGACTGGAGAAAGTTAAGCTTAGCCTTGACAGAAATAAATTACTTTGTAAAAGATAAATAGATTAAAATAGTAACACTTATTGCACTATATTGAAGTTTTTGCTGTATTTTGATCAAATCAATGCAGCCTTGCTGAGCATAAGAGACCTCTTTCAAATACACTAAAAAAATCTTTGACCAGTAGTGAAGATGTACAAATGAAAAATTCTTTTTCTTTAGGCCTGTGGATGGCTACCGGACGCTGGACTCCGCCTACCGCACACACAGCCGGCCGCAGTTGGACCCGTACGCGGCCCAGCCCCAGGTAGGACGTATGGGCAGTGCTTTGGAGATCTCTGGCATGCAGCGCTTTGTCCCAGAGCCCTACGGCCTGGAGGATGATCAGAGGAGCCTGGGATATGATGAACCCGATTACGGCATGGGGCCGGCCATGCATTACAGCACAATGCCCCGGCTGGCACATCCACACCATGCACCACCTCCACGCCGGACAGGGTTAGTGTGTTCTGTTAAACATTAAGCAAATTTGGACAATTTATTAAGGTGGGGGGAAAAAATCACTTAATATGTGCTGCTGCTTGTTTTGCGTAGGTCATATGAGGGCACACTGGATGGTGATATGAGTGGAGCTGGTGATATGTATTATTGGGCAGGAGGAGCTCCACTGGCTCAGGGAGAAAGAGGCAGCATGGCATCATTGGACAGCACTCTTCGTAAAGGCCCCGCCCCCACAGCATGGAGACAACCTGAACTTCCTGAAGTCATCGCTATGCTCAACTACCGCCTGGATCCTGTCAAAAGCAATGCTGCAGCTTACTTGCAACATCTCACTTTTAAGAATGATAAGGTTAGTACACACTTACACAGGACGCTAGTCACAATATGTTGGGTAGCCCCGCCTACATAGCAGTGATTCATCACCTAGTGCTGGGGTTTGGCGCGGATGGTGAAGTCACTCATGGTGTAGCACACAAGTTCCATGCGCTTAGTCTTCTCTGCCTATCTTTGCAGGTGAAGTCAGATGTAAGACGACTGAAGGGGATCCCTGCCCTTGTGTCCATGCTGGATAACCCAAAGAAGGAGGTCCATTACGCAGCATGCGGCGCTCTCAAGAACATCTCATACGGACGAGATCCAGATAACAAGATAGCCATCAAGAACTGCGATGGAATTCCCGCACTGGTGCGGCTACTGAGGAAGACGAGAGATCAGGACCTTACCGACACTATAACAGGTACACACTCCTTAGCGCTGGAAATCAAGGTTTTATAATGTTACAGAAGATTTATATTTCAAATATGTGGTTCTTTTGAGCTTTCTATTCATCAAAGAATCCTGAAAAAAGTATCAGGTTATAATCCAAATCAGCATATTAGAAAGATTTCTGAAGGATCACTGAAAACTAATAGCTGCTGAAAATTCAGATTTATTTGAAATTGGAATTTTTTTTAAAATATATTTTTAATGAAATAAATACACATAAAGAGACATGTCCTTTTGAAATTTCCATTTCATGCCAACGTTAACCTTTTTATGATTCAAACACAAGTGGTCAGACAAGATGAATTGTTGTAACTGATGGCTCGTCCTCTGACAGGCACGCTGTGGAACCTGTCGTCTCATGACTCTGTAAAGATGGAGATCGTGGACCACGCGTTGCACGCCTTGTCCGATGAGGTGATGGTTCCGCACTCGGGCTGGGAGAGGGGGAACGAAGGTGGAGAGGAGAGCTGCAAACCCAGACACCTGGAGTGGGAGACTGCGCTCACCAACACCACCGGCTGCTTAAGGTACACAACGTTAATGCACGTTTCGCTTTCACAAAGCAACATTTCTCATTTCATGTGCGAGTCAACTGTCCTCACATTGGTCAGAGTGCACCTGTTCATGTTCCGGGATAGAGGTCATGTGTCAGGATGACAACAGTTCCATGGGCTTATTGTAGCTTTCTTTGTACTTGTCGTTAATTAACTTCATTGTTTTTGTGCACGAATCAAGGCGTCGCCTGTATTTATGTGTTTTGGACAGTTATGAAATATGTTTGTCCGACCAAATTTTAGTTAGGCGTTTCACTTCATCTTTGCTCCAGGTTAACCCACGATTCATTTTGAGAGGCATTCGCAAACCAAACACTGCCGCTTTTCGTGCATTGCTCATTAGAGTTCTCAACGGGCCGGAAAATAACAACCCGACCCGACCCGGCCCGTGGCTTTTAAAGCCCGGACCCGATGTAACCCGACACATCAACATGAATTATCTGCCCGAACCCGGCCCGCAGCCCGACGCCGCGGCGGATTTTTTTTTTCTCATACATGTATTATCATGACCAGCAGACGGAAATTCAAATCAACCTTTAATGTTCACGCCTTTTAACAATACAAACAACTGAAACAATAAACTTTAAATATATAAATAGGCTGTAGTAGCGACGGTGAATTCACCTGAGGCAAGTTTACTTTTCACCAACTCCATCTCTTCTTCTCCAGGCTAAAGGCATGCACGCAGCGGCGTCAGGTCTGCCCCCGCCCCTCTCCGTGATGTGCTTGCACGCAGCAGCCAGACTTTCTTTACGGTGAACAGCAGCGATGATTAATAAATGTTTTTTTTTTTTCACTGACTGGAAAAGATTAAGCCCGAGGTCCGACCCGACCCGAGTCATTTGATTATATTTTCGACCCGAACCCGGCCCGAACCCGCGGGTCCCGTCGGGTTTGTCGGGCCGACCCGACCCGTTGAGAACTCTACTGCTCATTATACATTGTGATACAGCTTGGTTCATTGGTCCGTGGGTCGGATTGCTTTCTCGCCACAAGTGAACCGCTTCAGAGTTCAAGTTGGCAGAGACCACCTTGTCCAAGTTACCTCTACTTTTTTTTTTTTTTTGGTTGTAAATCCAAGCACGGTTGCCGTGTTCATATATACGCTTAAAAGAACCGTTCTAAGGGAGAAATCACTAGTTTCTGAAACAAATGCTCCAAACGAGCCAGGTGTGAAAATGCCCTTAATCAGCCTGGGAATCAAACGCATGACTTTGGTGATGCAGTTAAGCCACGGGAACACCGAGAGATGGGCGGAGGAAGGGACAGTTTCATGATTCAGATTAATGAAAGACTTTATAGGGGGGAGGGGTGTGCCTCAGTGCTGCTAAAGAATTCCTGTCAAGAAAAGTTGTGTGTTGAGGAAGCTGCATTTTGATATGGAAGAAAGACAGGAAGTGCAAAGGAAATGCTCTTGAATTGTGTGTGAGAGCAAGAACCTCTAAGGCTGTGAAAGAACCAGGACAAAGTTTGGACAAAAGAGAGAAATGTGATCTTTGAATCCACTTATTTCCCTTGAGTGCTTCTCTTTGAAAGTGTCCCTCGCTTCTCCCACTCGCCTATTAGGCTTTTAGAAAGAGCTCTGTTCAGTCGGAGGAGTGGTTTTACACCGTGATTACATTTAAGCAGAGTTAACGGTGTCTTGCCTTTAACCCTCGCTTTCTCTTTCATGGGTCAACTTTCCTGATGCCATCTGTGTACTCTTGGTTAATATGTTTTAGGTGATGACCTGAAGCTAAAAGTTTCTGCGCATGCCAAACATTGCTAAACATTAAACAGGCAGTGTCCTAATTAGTTGCATGACGTTTCGCTCTCAGGAATGTGAGCTCGGAGCGGAGCGAGGCCAGGAGGAAGCTGAGGGAGTGCTCTGGACTGGTCGACTCTCTCATGTACATCGTCCAGTCACAGATCAACTGTAAAGATGTGGACAACAAGGTAACAACTGAACTGTGACTATTTAAGTTTTGAGAACTGCACTTTCACTGCTCTTTTATGACAGGACGAGCATGTTTCCGAGAAGAGCAAAGAGGGAAGAATGCATTGCTGGTCGTTTTTTATTATTACACACTGCAATTTTTAGCTGTTAGACAATTTGAACAGTAAATTTGTAAATGTTAACCTGCCTATTTATACAGGACTAGTTAAATGAGCCCACACACTAGTCAAAATGCACTAGTATTTTAAAAATAAATGAATAACTTAAACCAATGTTGTACAATTATATACTACCATTCAAATGTTTGGGGACTTTTTATTTTTATTTACTTTTATTTAGCATGAAAGAATTACTCAAGTGGCATTTAAGGGTTCATATGAAGCTATTTTAAAAAGTTAATTATTTTGATTATTGGGTGTAGTAGAATAGGTTAACATGCTTGTTACATACTGTATATTATCGAGTCTCCTCTATTTCTAGTCTGTCAGAAACGTGTGGATTTCTAAAGCCCCTCCTTTCGAAAAGCTCTGAGTGCTCTGATTGGCCTGCAGACCCAGTGCATTGTGATTGGCCAAACATCTCAAGCGTGTGTCGGAAATGTAACGCCCCTAAACATAATCGCGAGCTTCAGCTACCAAGGATTCTAAAGCAATTGTAAACACTCAGTAAATAATAATGCCGACAGTTTTACCATATCAGTTCGAGCCCAAGTCAGATTATGAAAATGCAGATGATCAAGCCGACTTTGCAAGCACGACAACACTTCAATTCACTGAAACCATACCTTCTTTCTTTGCGTTTGCCTTTGGGCGGGAATTATGCTAATATTTTACATTGTGACATTGATGTTTGCGGAAGTAGTAAATTGACTTTGATCCAGACCTGTCTAAAACACCTCGATCCGTGTTCTCTGTTAAATCTCTTTGTGGAAGACTGAGCTTTGAAACTTTGCAGATCGTATATGCACAAACAGATACATTACACCAGGGTTTCTCAAACTCGGTCCTGGAAGGGCCACTGTCCTGCACAGTTTAGCTCCAACCCTGATCAAACACACCTGAGCAAGCTAATCAATGTCTTCAGGATCACTAGAAACTCACAGCTAGGTGTGTTTGATCAGGGTTGGAGCTAAACTGTGCAGGACAGTGGCCCTCCAGGACCGAGTTGGAGAAACCCTGCATTACACACTAAATGAAAACATTAAAAAGCATTAAAGGTATAGTGGAGGATTTTCCCGAATTTTAGAAAACACTCTACCTGCTCCCGAGAGGGAACGCCTATTAAACGTGTGCACGAGAGAGCATGCACGAGCCGAGTGCGTGACTTGTGCCAGGGCTAGCATCGCTAATCATAGCTTACATTAACTTTTACTAGCAGTGATTTTAAATGGATTTCTCCAAATAGCATGCCAAACTTTACCTGTCGAGTAGAAACTTCGCGACTGAGGCATCAGTGGGAAGCCCAACCTGTGCTTTTAGTGCACGCCAGCGTGTGAAATATTCTCCCAAAAACACTCTGGTCTTGTTTCTTTCTTCAGAGGCCTTTCTCTTCTTGTCATACGATTCGTAGACACTTTTTCTCTTGCGACCCTCAGACATTTTGAAAAAACCCGGTGAGAACGGCGAGCTTCAATGAATGGCTGAAACCGTAGCTCACCACACATATACACCTGAAAGTGCGCATGCGCAGAAAGCGAAAACTACCTAGGGACGAGCATGTATACGACAGCCTTACGTAAACACATCACCAGAATGATTGACAACTAGGAGGACCAATAGTCTTGATGATCCACCCGGAAAAAGAAAATCCTCCACTATACCTTTTAATGACCCCTTTAAATATTTATAATGTTACACAAGATTTCTATTTCAAACAAATGCTGTTCTTTTTAACTTTCTATTAATCCAAGAATCCTGAAAATTAAGCAGTACAACTGTTTTCAACATTGATGATAAGAAATGTTTCTTGAGCAGGAATTCAGCATATTAGAATGATTTCTGAAGGATCATGTGACACTGAAGACTGGAGTAATGATGCAGACAATTCAGTTTTACCATCACAGGAATTAATTGCATAAAGTACATGTATTTAAATAGTTGTTTTAAGTTAGAATAATATTTCACTGTATTTTTTTTATCAAATAAATATAGCCTTGTTGAGCACAAGAGACTTAAAAAAATAATACCTTCATTAGGTAGTTATGGTTTCACAGACAAGGTTAGGATTAAACCAGGATTAAGCCTTCGTTCAATTAGAACAAGTAGCTTTTATAAACGTGCCTTAGAAAAACAAATTGTGTGCATCTTGAGACAAAACATATTTTAAGATCTGTCAGTGCAACTTGCTTTCATTTGAAACGGCTCAAACATGCATTATAGTCTGGGACTAGCTTAAGCCTTGTCTGTGAAACCAGGGGTTAGTGGATCAGTGAGTGGAATAAGAACCTGCAAATTCTGAATATTACTATATAGTTAGTAGGATCAGCCTTTTCTTTGGTTTTCAACAGTTTTATACAAATATTTCTAGCTGTCCTGCTTCAATCTCTAACAAATGATCTATTATTTGATCATGTTTGTTATGTCTGTGTGCAGCTGATTGAGAACAGTGTGTGTCTGCTGAGGAATCTGTCCTATCAAGTGCATCGGGAGATACCAGGCTCTGAGCGCTATCAGGAGATGACTCCTGTCAATCAAGGCCCCGCCTCTTCCCAAAAGGGCGGCTGCTTCAGCTCCCGAAAGGGCAAAGGTGCGCCTCCGATTCATTTAAAGAAAAACACAGGCACTAGCTGTGGGCCGTAACCAATTAAAATAAGTCAACTTGCTATCTTTACATTCCAGTACACAATCTCTGTGTCGTGTAAACGAAGCCAAGAGGCCGTGCCTATTCCTAGTCTTTAAATCATAGCACACACTTAGAAGTCTGTTAAGCCTGTTTGTTTGATATGTGTCAGATCATATTGAAGTTTGTTTGCACAAGGAGGACATGAAGCATGCATGAATTGTGTGGTGTGCCTTGTTTGTGGGTTTGTTGCTAAATAATTGTATGGTGGCTGGGGCACTACTGCAAATTTTTTTATGCCAAAACTTTCCTCATTTTCTTCTGTATCTGTCTCTTCTGCTCTCATTCCGTACATCCTTTTATCCTGTAACAGACGAGTGGTTTTCCAAAGGTAAGCTTTTCTCTCTTTTTACTTTTTACTTTTTTCTTTTTTTTCTTTTCTTTTTTTAAGTAAAGGCTTCGCTTTGCTATTATGGGAATCACTTGCATTTCACCTCATTGTAACCCATTATTAACCCTGTTATAAGTCAAAGTTCAGAAATTGGATCTGAAACAGGAAATATTTTAAGAGAAAATAATTTATTTCTCATCCTGTTTCACATTCGTTTTATGAGCTGCACTGCTTTTGTAAAGTAAGAAGGCCTATTAAGGGGACCAGTCACACAAACAAGGTTTTTATCGATCGGAAGGAAATGGCTGTATTATGACATTGGACACTATCACTAAATAGGCTGCTGCCTTCATCATCCAAACCATTCACGGAACAGTTTTTACCACAAATATACAAAATAGCTGGCTATTCTAGAAAACTGGGAAAGGAGGGACGAGATCCCAAAACAAAATGTTTTCTGGAATCTGATTTTGTTTCTTAATTGTTTGACTGGCCCTTTAAAATGCTTGCTGCGTTTTATAACATTTTCATTAGTAACCACCAGAGGGTGCCAGAGCTCAGCATTTCCAATAAGTCCACTCCTTACACACCTTCACTTTTAATGTTTAATCATGTAGACATTTTAAAAGACAGTTTTCTGATTCTTTTAAACGTGCACATTGTCACTTTGGCATATACTACTGTGAAAGCCGTCTGCATCAAGTCTTTAGTCATTTAATCATTACACAACTTGGGGTTTTCCCTCAGGGAATAAATGTAACCTTTGTCAGAACTGTCTCTAATAAACTCTTTGTCTAAAGAAAATCCCCTTTTTAAATCTTTGAAGACAGACTTTTGCTTCTAAATTGTCATAAATGACATCACTGTCATTAAATGACAGATTAGATCTGTCACTTCATCTCTGTTTCACTTGGTGCTCATGCCGTCTGCTTTGTTCAGGAAAAAAAGAGGATGATGGAACTTCAGATATGATTGACATTCCAAAGAGAAGCTCACCAGCCAAAGGTACAACGACAGTTGAGTCTTGTTGTCTCTGAGTAGTTGGTAGTTAGATAATAGATGAAAAAGTAATAATTGTGTTGTTTGGTAGGTTATGAATTGCTGTTCCAGCCAGAGGTGGTGCGCGTGTACACTTCTCTTCTGAAAGAGAGTAAGAACCCATCGGTTCTGGAAGCCGCCGCGGGAGCCGTGCAGAACCTGTGTGCAGGCCGTTGGACTGTGAGTACACACAATAATGCAACAGTATAGAACATACTGCAACTTTCAGGGCTTAAAATGAACTTTTCCTTCCCCTCCCCCCAAAAAAGCAGTTATGAAACAAAAAACTTATATTAGGACTGTCAAGTGATTACATTTTCTTTTTTAATCTAATTAATCACCACATGTAATTAATCTATTCGCACATCAAACTTGGCTGAGAAATTACCCCCAAAAGATGAAGTCAGTATAGTGTTAAATGAGAAAAGCATCAAATAGACATCTAATAAAAATAAAATATATTTGGATTCAACATAGAATTTATTACTCAAACTTTTAGGCTTCAATGACCATGTGGCCCTGGAATTTTCATTTTTGGGAGAACTGTACCTTTAATGTTTTTTATTTATTTATTATTAATATGAAAATGTGGAATATGGATTTTTTTTACTTTTTTTATTAAATGATATTCTAAATAAGTAACTAAAACTGCCAGTAGGTGGCGGTAAATGTCTAAATGAGTAAGTCATGAGTCATTTGATTCATTCAAACAGCTGATTCATTCAGTAATGAAGTAAATGCTCTTTATAAATGGGCCATTGAATCATTGGTTCACCCGAATGATTCGCTCAATGTGGATCGTTTAGAAATTAAACAGCGCTGTGTGTTGCTCGGAGACGCACAACACTTCTGCTCTGGCTTTATAGGTAATGTTTTCCTTGGCAAAATTGAGCAAAAGCAAACAATATTGTGTCTAAAATATAATACAGTGTTAACTTCTTATTTATTGAACTGTTCAATAATCAATATTGCATTGCTGAACTATATCACGATGAGGCATTTTTGCCCTGGTATCTTGAATTTTAGGCGTATTCTAACTGCATTCTCTAGGCTCCATCACGCAGTGAGATGTTGCCCTGCTTCATGTTCGTTACTAATCAACTTTTTGAAATCTAACCTTAATATTAATCCGAAGAATCAATGATTTTTTTCCATAATCGAGCAGCCCTAGTCAATCACCATTTATTCATTAATATTTGTTTGATTAGCTCCATGACGAGTGGAATAATTTCATAATTTGATCTGTCTTTATTTTTGTCAGTATGGGCGATACATTAGAGCAACGATGAGACAGGAACATGGCCTGCCGATGATGACGGAGCTGTTGTCTCATGGGAACGACCGTGTGGTCCGAGCCATGTCTGGAGCTCTGAGGAACCTGGCCATTGATGCTCGCAACCGTGAGCTGTTAGGTGTGTGAGCCAATAATCCCTGTTTGTTTGTGTCAAATACCTGTCAAATTCGCCATATTTGTACAGTCTCAATAAATGAATCTTTCTCTCTCTGTGTAGGGAAGCATTCAGTGCCTAACTTGGTGGCGAATCTGCCAGGCAGTGGTCAGAGTCAGCCCGTGCGCGGGCTCTCGGAGGAGACGGTGGTGTCTGTTCTCAGCACTATGACGGAAGTGATCGGCTCCAGCGTGGATGCGGCCAAATCCCTGCGCAGCTCCCAGGGTATCGAGAGACTGGTGCTCATCAACAAAGACAGGTGTGTGTGTGTGTGTGTGTCCGTTTTTGTGTTAATTGGCTGGTCACATTGGAGGAACCTGGAAGAGGAACTTTGTTTTTGTTTTTAAACTGCAAATGCTTTTTTTATGAGCCGTAGTTGTATTGTTTCACAATCTGTATTTTCCCCATATAGCAACCGTTCAGATCGAGAGGTACGCGGCGCTGGGCAGGTCCTGCAGATCGTGTGGGGCTTCAAAGAGCTCCGTCGCACCCTGGAGAAGGACGGCTGGAAGAAAACAGACTTCATGGTCACCCTCAACCCTCCTAACAACACCCGTAGCAACGGGGGATACGAGGACAGCACCCTGCCGCTAATAGACAGGGGTAAGAACACAACATATTCCTGCTGAATGGCTTTTAATGTGTTTATCAGTTGAATGGACATGCAGGATGGACTTTGTGCCTCTGATCTGACTGTGTTTGGATCTCTTTGTTAGGGGGCAAACAGGACAGAGACATGATTCCACTTAATGACATGGGACCAGGTAAAATGCACATACTTTATGCAAATACTCAAGGTCTAAAATGAGCTTTTAGACACATTTGCCAGTTGAGTTTTTGTGATGTATCTGCTTTAATTTGCACTTCAAAATTAAATACATTACTATATAACATGGCGAAAATAAATAAATAAATAAATAAATGTACATATGCATGTATAAGAAGTGTGTGTGTATATTTGTGTATATGAAATGTGTGTGTGTGTGTGTGTGTGTGTATATATATATATATATACACACACACACACACACACACACACACACATATATATATATACACACACACACACACATTTCATATACATGCATATATACACAATTTATATATGCATGTATATTGTGTGTATGAAGAGTTCAGATGCAAAAGCCTCTTAGTGACATCTGAAATTTTCTTCTAGAATGATCATTTTTATCAAGCTTGTATATTTAAATTCAGTAATTTCACTTAAATGGCAATGAAAATTACCTATTAATTGTCCTTTAAGTGAAATAACTGAACTTAAAATATACGAGCTTGATAAAAATTATCATTCTTGAAGAAAATTTCAGATGTCACTAAGAGGCTTTTGCATCTGAACTCTTCATATATACACACACACACACACACACGCACACACACACAATATACATGCATATATAAAATGTGTATATATGCATGTATATGAAGTGTGTGTATATATATATTTGTGTATGCATGTATATGAAATGTATGCATGCATTTGCACTGGAAAATGTAGACTTTACTACTATATATATATCTATATATATATATATATATATATATATATATATATATATATATATATGCAATTGCTATGCTGTGATTCACTAAGTGTGAGAGATCAGTTAGAAATGATCAATTTTGTCTGTGGCTCCAGACGCTTATTCTACGATAGACCAGAGAGGACGGAGAAACACTTTAGACGACACTCTGGATCGCTCTGACAGAGACGCACCTCAGGTAACGCGAACCTTCAAAGGGACACGTCCACCCTTGTGCAGTTACACACAACAAACAACCTGTGTTCTCACTAACTTCCTTGCACACCAGACATCATAAAACCCACACACTACTCAAGCTGAAACTTGTTAACCTACTGTAATTTCACTAATAGTACTCAGAGGGGTTCTCACCTCAACTAACTCTCTCACACTCCCCTCTCCTCCTATTATCACTCACCTCTTCTTCGATGCCTTTCTCTTATCCTGGTTCAATCTCTCTTTCTCTTTGACTCTCAGGGAGGAATGTATGGGGAGAGACGGGGCTCTTTGCCTCTGTTGGACTCTTATGATGGTTAGGCTACTCCCCTCCCCCCACTCAGTGCATGAGCACGCATGGTATGTGTGTCCACCTTCTGCATGGGCTTCATGTGTACATTTAAGTGTATGTGCGCCGCTCTGTGTATTTGTGGTTCTAACCCTCATTAACAGTATTTTGTTATTCTGTACTCCAGTGGAAATGGGTTTACTAATTTCCAGTGTTGGGGAAGCTTTTTTTTTTTTAAACTAGCTTTCTAACTGCAAGCTACTCCAAATTTACAGTAGTTGAATTACAGTCCAGCTACAGGGACTGAAAAGTAGTTAGCTGCTGACAAACTTATCTTTTTTCATTTATTTTATGATTGTATTTTTTACAGTCAGAGCTATATTTATCAGGTGCAAAAACAAGGACCTCAAATAGACATTTACAAAAACACTCAAACACAAGTCAATATTTCACTGCAAGAAGACAATGTAAAATGGATATAAATTATATTTTAATTAATTTATGCATTCTTATAATTTAATATGCGTGTACGTATGTATATGTATATGTATATATTTATTTATCTGGTGCATTAAACAAGGATCTCAAATAGATCAAATTTCCAGTAAGCTACTCTAGGCAAAGGCAAATATTTCATATACTGCACTGATTTACATGAATGAAAAAGCGATTCAGAAAGCAGCTCAGCCAGTGGCATGTTTCATTAGTAGCGTCGTTGCTATCAGTTAGTTACTCCCCAACACTGATCTCTTCCCCTCATGTGTCCCACTTTGGTCACATGACTGTGGTTTTATCCGTCTCAAAATGGGTGATGTGATTTGTGCAATATGCACAAATTCTCATCGCAGCTCTTTGATGACGCATTACTGTATCATTTTTCCCTTGTTATTAGTGAACTCAGTGATAGAGTACCACGCTTGACCTTCACGTCTCATCTGTTTCCCTCCACAGAAAAACTGATAGTGTGCATCACCCGCCGTGAGTTTCCTCCTCCTGCCTACTGTCCCTGCTGAGCCTCTGATCTCATCACTTACGGGACCATTGCCACTAATTGCAAAGACCCTTCTGTAGTTTTCAACATTCTCTAGTTGTCACTCCTACTCTTATTGAGATCAATGTGATTGAGAGCAGCCACTACTTAAAATGGACACTACACAATTAATTCCTCTCTTGATTTTGGTCCATACCACTCCTTTTTTTTTTTTTTTTTATAATAATGGAAACACTAGGGACTAAAATGTCTATTTAGTCACATGCCCAGCTTATCCAGCTGTATAAACCATGTCTTTTTTTTTATTGCTTCTGCATCTATTGGAACACTAGTATAGTATGGCAATGGTATTTTGATTATTTTGCTTCATCCTGCTTTTGTGGTTCACATTGATAAAAAGGTAATGCCAAATTGCATCAGTCATATGTGGCCTGCAGAAAATAATGTATATAGAATATCTCTAAGTTGTATGTCTCGACTCATCGTGACGGACATGAGGCTTTTTTTTTTTTGTGGTCATTGTTTTCTAAAAGCACTAGATGACCACCAGTTCCCCTTAAGTTATCCATCTGTGGTTTTTGTGGATGGTCTCATTGAGTGTTCAGTCTCTTGGAAGAGGTTATTGTGAAAGCGTTGAAGCATTACAAAAGAGGCAGAGGGATTTTTGATTTGGTTAAACCAGTAGCATTCAAAGAACGATCTCCAGTGGTAGACGAGGACAGTCGTGCTCTATGGGACTCCTTGCATTGTGACAAATTTGCAAAGCGTTCAAGAGCCGTTCCCCCTCCACCTTTGGTTTGGTCTTTGAAATTGTCACTGACAACAATTCGTTTCTGTGTGGAAACTAAAGAGTTCCTCCCCCTTAGTTTTTTAATAAACACAATTAAAAAGCAACAGAAGAACTCTCGGAGACAAATTGTAGTCCTGGTCTTAGAATGGTGCTCCCACTTTTCAATATGTTGTGAATCGGCCCTGCTGGTGGACCCAGTTTGTGGGGTTTTTTTTTTCACTTTTGTCTGAATATAAATGAATGTGTAAATATGACTGCATCTCAAAAATCCACTCTGCATACTTGGAGTGCCTCGCTTGCCCATTGCGTCGTGTGAGTGTGTTTGTGATAAGCGGTGAACAGGGACATTCGGCCACCCGTCTGCCTCTTGGTTTCAGTGCCTGTCTGTGTAGAGAGGAAACGAGTGTACATTTGAGGATGTATATCCATCGAGGTTTTTCTCTCTCTCTGCAATCCATAAATACAGTGCTTGTTTCTTAGACTGCATATTAAAATGCTCAGTAAGTCTGTTGTAGATATTTACTGGATAGAAACTGAATAGCACTAGGGGTCAGTGGATTTTTTTTGTTTTTTATAATTTTTCTTTTCTTTTTCCCCAATGCCTTTTTAATCTCCTGTTTGCCAATTGTAATACAATTTTGCAAGACACTACAGTCAGTAAAGGAATGTTTGGAGTCCGAAGAGCAGAAGTCTGAGTCCTGATAGAGGAGGCTGTTCACAAGAATGAGGAATTAATCGATTGTTCAGTGTTGAGGGAGGCGGATAAATGAGCTTTTTAATCACAAAAATTGCATCTCTTTCAGGCAGGATTTAGCAAGAGCTCAGTTATTGATTCTAGCTTGATGAGAAAATAAGATAAAATAAAAGCACATTTAACTATATATACCAGAGAATATTTGTTAATTTTAATTATTTTTTTTTCTTCCTCCTTTGGTTTTTGTCCTGTTGCTCTTTTTTCTTTTCTGTATTTTATGATTGGGGCTGATTTTGTTTTTCTGGGGTGTTGTCGGTGAATGCATATGCAATCATTTTTATTTTTTAAATAAATGCATTTACAGTTTATATCTTTTAATTAAAGACGAAAGGAAAAAATTCTTTGTGTCATGTTCTGTCAGTTAACATGCCGTTTCTCTGCAACACTTACATGTGGATCTTGATTCATAATTCCTATATTTCAACACTTTACCTTTGGTCTTAAACATTGCACCTTTCTTTCGTGGATTGAACATGTAACTTAGCAATACTGTTTTTAAATAAAAGAATGAATTTTTTTTTTCCAAGGTTCTGACAGTGAATTTTTGTGTGATTCACAGAGCATTTTTGTACTTTAACACATTTACATTCATTTAAAATTCTTCACTTGAGAATGTAATGAATGAGATCAATTTGATAAATCCATTTTAGCACCTTAGAGAGAGTTGCTGCTTACTGGGAAATATGAGACTCTCAACCATATTTCCCAGTAAGCCTCAACTCTATTGAGACGCATGATATGGAATTGATTCGACTTTTTTTTTCTTTTTTTACGTATTCAAGTCAAATTACAAATTAGTGGAGACAGTGAGAACTTAATTTTAAATTGGATGAAGAAAATCATAAACTGCTAGTTAAAAATAATACTGGAAACAACTAGGTTTGAACCACTGAAACTCCTATTTTCTGTCAAATAAATTTCAGATTACAGAATTTTTTACAGAACTCACCTGGTAAAAAAAAAATATATATAATAAACATAAGAATGCACATGGAGTTTTAAGATTTTAATCTGTGACTTTTCCAAGTCTAGAAATCAAACACAAATTAGGCTACCTCACATATCCAGGTTTTCCAAGACTGCGGGAAGGAGATATCTCAAAGATATACAGGTTTTGAGAAGATGAACTAAAAATAGGAAATATGTTATTTTTTAGTTGTTAAGCTTATATTAATGCTTGTTTTGTCTTATTTTAAATCATTGTAAGTAACCTTGATGCCCCTAGTGGCCACTGGCTCCCTGGTTAAAGCTGCAGTCCGTAACTTTTTTTTTTTTTTTTCAAAATGTATATAATGAGCGAGTACCGTGTTCTTGTCTTATCCTGAATCACTATGGTACACCTATAAGAGCTGTGTCCAGAATCAGGGGCTGCGTCCTTGGAAGTGTGCGGCCTTCGAAGGACGTACCGAGGCTGCGTTCCAGTCCAAAATTGTCATGCCTTTCACCATAGACAGTATATAAACTGGATACAGCGACCCCATAGGTTTCCAAGTAAAGTCAATTAGAAGCTCTCACTTCCTGATGGCCGAGCGTACTGCGCAGACTCAAACTGAGCTTGACGACGTAGATGTGACGTGAGCAACCCGTCTGTCTTCTAGTAGCTGTGCCAAGAGAAATCTGAATCATTCCCTTCCGAAACTTGCAGAGACGGAGAGTGTGAGTAGGAGGTGTCCATGAGCTAGGAGCAGGAGCAACTTTTGCTAAGTATTCTTATTAATTATTTTGTCATTTTGCCTCCACGTCCCCCTGATTGCCCGCGAGCTTCTCCTCCTGTCCATACGGTAATCTCTCTACTGTGCGACAGAGAGTCGTGTGGTTATGACGCAATCGTTAGCCTATTTTTTACAAAAACGGCTTCCACGGGGCCATAACAGAAGATACAAGGTAATGGAGCCTTTTATAAATTTTCGTGTTTCTTTAGAAATAAATAATGGACAAATGGAGTCTTTAAACGCTTCAGATGTAAAGTTATTCGCTGTCAAAGTGACGCCAAAATGAATGGGAGTCAATGGAATGCTAACAGCAGGTGATGGTCTGCTAATCAATGGCGACGCCCGGGGAAGCTTCAATGTTTTCCGAAACATTGGCCTCCTGCCTTTCACTTGCTAACTTCCCTCCGTCTCGTTCACTCGGATGTATGTCATTACTTATGTCGCATGAGTGCCCACTACTGGCAGAACCTTTGCAATAGGCTGAATTGGAATGTGCTAAGCCCTAGATCACCTTGATCAGGGATTCCCCTGAGGGGAAGTGCTTAGAGAAATTCGCAAGTGCGTGACTAAAAGTGGACTAGAACGCAGCCTTTGAAGGAGCCTTAGTAGGACCTTAGAATTGGGACAGCCTTCGAATTGGGACAGCCTTTGAATTGGGACAGCCTTCGTCGCGCCACTGTGACGCAGTCGGCCTTCAAATGCAGCCTTCGGAGGATGCAGCCCCTGAATTGGGACACAGCTCATAAGTGTTTATATTCTGACTATTTTAGATCGTTCGGGTCGTAACGCTGCGGAGTATCCCAGTACCTGCGTGACACGTCATAGCAAACCTGTCAACATTTGGGTACCAAAATACGGGTTTCAGTTCAATCACATGCGGTTTCATGTCATCTATACATTACACATCCCATCGCCAAATCATAGAAACATTCAGTTAAGACAGTTGTATTCATCTTAACAATACACAATAAATCAATATACAGAAAAACAGATTTCTAAAATAAGGGATAGGCCACAAATCTGTGACAACTGAACAGGTGATGTGTAATATTCAGTTACTGCAATAAACTGTTCCAGCGGGTGGAGTTTACTGGTACTGAATATTACACATCACCTGTGTATACTCCATCAACTGGAACAGGTTTTCACAGGAACTGAATATTACATCCAAATATTATTGTTAAGTAATCAGCATATTGTTGTGTAACTTCACCTACTGGAACAGTATTTAAAAAATTTCACAGGAACTGATTACAAAACAACTATTGCAAAAGAACGATTTACAAAACAACGATTGCGAAAGCGTGCACGGATTATGAATTTGTTCACTGATACCTTGTAGAAAATGTAGCCTACATAGTTTATTTTTTCTGTATAGTTCTATTTTGTTAATAAATTTTGCCTTCTATTTTGGCTTTCTCGTGTGTCCTTATTTTTGTTGCGTCCCTTTTGAGCCACGGGGCGAAACGGGTACGGATTGAAAAACCAAAGCTACTGTACGGTTTACAAATCTGAGCACAGCTGACTTTTTCTCCGGGACTTTTGGTGTAGGATATTTATTTCCGTCAAGGTCAGGCTGCGATGTCAAATGTATTCCCAGGAATGAGCGATACGCTTTCCGCTTTTAAAGTTTTATTAAAGGGGTGGTTGATTTATGATTTCACTTTTTTTATTTAGTTAGTGTGTAATGTTGCTGTTTGAGCATAAACAACATCTGAAAAGTTACAACGCTCAAAGTTCAAAGCAAAGGGAGATATTTGCTTTGAAAGAAATCACTTTTTAAGGACCGCAGTAATCGGCTGGTATAGGGACGACACGACATTCCTCCAAGGTTAGTGACATCACCAACCATAAAATTTACATAAACCCCGCCCCCGGAACTCGATTTATAGATTATAAAGACAGAATATGCTAAACAATGACTAGAAGGTAACTACACATAAGCTATATAAATTCATCAACTAACCATTCAGAAACTCCCTGTTGCATTCTACATGTTGTCACCTCTTCTTGAGTCTCTCCATCATCGTCTGAATCTGGTTTGAACATGATAAAAGGCTAAAAGTTTTTGAAATTTTCAGTGCATGTCTGTGTGAGTGCAAGTTGTTGAAGCCCCGCCCTCTGTGCCGGGAGCAGCAGCTCATTTGCATTTAAAGGAACAGACACAAAACGGTGCGTTTTTGCTCACCCTCAAAAATTTACAATTTTAACATGCTATAAAAAAATATCTGTGGAGTATTTTGAGCTAAAACTTCACACACACACTCTGGGGACATCAAAGACTTATTTTACATCTTGTGAAAAGGGCATTATACCACCCCTTTAAATAAGTAAGATATGGCGGCATTGTGACCACGAGTACAAGCAACAAAAACCGATTGGTCACAGACACAACTCACATTCTCTTACGTGTAACTGTAGTTTTTAAGTGTGCTGTTGGTATTTATTATGGATTTGTGTGTACGATTGTAACATAATTCTTCTCTGCCAGTGTGAACTTTTTAAACATTATTTAGACTTCAAAATTAATCACATTACAATAGCCAATTGTACAGTGCATATATTTAAAAATGTTAAAAATCGGCTTTTAACACAGTCATGCATTTTAACACTTTCTGAAAGAAATGCTCAAATAATCAAGTCAATTTCATTACAGGGACTGGGGGGCTCTGGGGTTTAATGCTGCGGGTTCAGAAAACCCATCAAAATGTTTATTTATGTTTGAATATATGTCTCATAGCATATGCAAGGCCTTTGGGCTATGAGGAAACTTCTGTTACTGTTGGGCTCTATGTGAATACGGAGGCCCAAAAACCTCTTATAGAAATATTGTCCCATGGTTTTATTTATCTGACCCACTCTTTGAGCTTCTTTCTTTATGTGAAAGGTATTGGAAACATAACTATTTTCTTTAAGCTGAAGACTACATTTTAAAACATTGCCTAAATTCTAAATGATCCAACAAAATGGGTCTAGAGAGAGTAATTGAGTATGTTTTAGCGTGCTTATGATTTAAAATGAAAAAATTGTGATCCTAAACTCTAAATGATCCAACAAAATGGGCCTAGAGAGAGCAATGGAGTATGTTTTAGTGCGCTTATGATTAAAAAAAAAAAAAAAGTGATCTGAGCCACTCTGAAAACACTGGATCTTGAGCTGATAATGTGAGCAAAGTCTGCACTTTATACATGTTTAATTTAATACAGCATTTTGCAATTTGATAAGGAGACTATAACATAATTGCTATTTCCTTGGAGATAATTGGCCCCAGGGCCTTTGCAAGTCATAACCACCGGGAGGGGGGCGCCATTGTGTCCTTTAATACAGCTTTATTAATAATCAAAAAGTGTTTGGTAAAATCTTTTTTTTTTTTTTTTTTTTTGCATTTTAATAAATATCAACCTCTCAACTTGCGACTACTTTAAGTCTGTCCCATGACCAAAAATGGATCGATGTGGAAAGCGTTCTGGGGTGAAGGAAAAGGTAAAATGATAAGCTTAACCTATTTATTATTTATTTGTCAATGCAAGTCTTTAAATTGATCAACATTTAACAACAGGTAACTTTGGTTCAACTTTGCAAATATATATATGTGTATATATATATATATATTCGATTGATAATGGATGGTGTAACGTTAGACCTATTTCTGGTAACATCTTTGCGAGAAAGACTTTCTTTCGTGGAGAAATTGAAACAAATGAGCGCAACAGCACACAATTATCTCACAGAAGAAACATAAGGTAAAAATTCTAAATGTTAAGTAAAAAAAAAAAAGTAAAAAAAAGATAACGTTCGATATAGGCTAGTTTACATAATACGACCAAGGGAGCTGTTTTGCTGAATATTATCACAAAGTAGCCAGTCTGCTCTTGTGAGGATACTCTACAAAACGGACATTTTGGCATAATTGCGGGTGTTAAGTGTTCGGTCAACTTCAAGCAGAAAGAGAACTCTATTAGGACTCATTAGAATGATTTAAAAGCATTTGCAAGAATAAAAGCGCATCATATAATGTAACGCCAGTCAAAGGATGACAGATGCTGAAAAACGGATGCTGCGTTAAATATTTACCACTGAGTCTTTTCCCATTTCTACCAGTGATGCTTGTTCAACTTCCCGCAGATATCGACGGCTGGGTTGTAGGTTGCCAGGTTGAGCTCACAAAATGGGTTGAAATTTGATTGCGCGAGTAGGATGGGTTTCATACAAGATCTGGCAACTGGACAACCTTGGAATAATATGATGTTATTCATATAACGACGTTTGGGCCATACAAATTACGGGAGTTTCATGGGAGAAATAAAAAAAACGGGAGGGAGGCGGGAGATGGGTGTGAAACACGGTAGACTCCCGGGGAAAACGGGAGTGTTAACAGTTGACAGTTAACTCAACATTTATAAGGCACTTTATGCGTCATATTTGCACTTTCTCAACAGATTCCCTGCATAATTTACGTTATTTTGTGCCTAAATTTACCGGCACTGTTTTTATTCTTTCCGTGCCTTCAAAGGAATTTTCAGAACAAATGTAGCCTAATAAAATAACAATAGTGTTGTCAAATTGAATGCAACAGTTTCTGCACAGGAAATAATAGGGTAAGTTGTTAAAATGTCCCCTTACCCCTCAAGGCAGTCAGTTCCCCTCAGAGATACATTAATATATTTCATTCATACTTTAATTTATATAATTTCCCTCAGCACTCGGTAGTAAAATCTCACTTAATGACGTTTTCACACACAAAGGAAACAATGATGCGTGCAGCGCTTGCTAACACGGCAGTTTACCGTGAGATTTGTCAAATCCTGGTAAACAAATATGGTTTTACTTAATAAAAATATTAAACCGTAATACAAATAGTAGAAGATTGTATAGTAGCCCAGTTTTTCGCCAGACCGGTATACCATTTCATACATGTACCTTCAAAGTAGAGTGAGCTTGGTGACCCCTCTTTAGCGAGCCCTAGTGGGGTTTGGGAAGCACTGCAGTGGCACACAAAAAAACATCAGCGAGTCACACCAAGGAGAGAACAGATGCGGAAGAATTATTATAATGTGTATAAACTTGTATACACAATTAAGTAGTGAATAATTCAACAATAAAATCGTAGTGAATGACTCAACATACTCGTTTAAGATGATCTCACATGGCTCTGGCGTAACGATGTAGGTTCACAAATCAGTGAGTGGATCTTTTTGGTGAATCGATTCAAAATATTCGAATCACTGAGATCAAAATCTCACCCCTGAAGCTACTGAGTAGCTAGAGCGAGAGTCGGTTGACATGAGATTGTTATGAAGCGGCTCACGTGTCCTACATATCACCTGTGTTTGCGTTTGTAAAATTATTTGTTTATATAATATCGGTATATTAGAAAGTATTGGTGAAGCACGTGTACTTAGTGCATGAAAACGCGGCGGAAATACTAGCGATATCAGTATCAGTTGACAGTTTGTGACCTTCGAGATCGAGAGTATGGCTGAAATGATACATGTATTTGCAATTTGATACAATGTTTTGAATTTAGTATAAAATTGCCCGATCAGTCCTCAAACTTTCAAACACAGTTTCTTTGTCTTCTCTCTATGTTTATAGGCCTATCAAAGCAATGTAAAAGCCTATACTTGTCCAAATGTTGGTTATTTTAGTCTACAGCTGTTGGATCTGAATTGATAACACAAAATAAGTAAATGTATATCTCGCAAAATTGAAGAAAGTGGGATTTTTCTGGATCACAAACATCCTTTCCTTTTGTTTTGAAGTTTCTAAATGTATTTTAGACTGAAGTTGATGCCAGCATGTGGAAGTATCAGCATCCTGACTTTGCATTATTCCTGCTTGGTGAACTTCAGAAGCAGCAGCAGGGAAGCATCTTCTGTGACACTCTTCTACAGACTGAGGGTAAGAGCAGAGATCACAAACACTGGGTCTGTGTCACTGGGACTGATATTGTAAACAAATCAAATGAAGACCTGATGCCATGATTTCCACAGTCAGTAATTGTTGACAGAGAGACCATAGAAATGAATGTCTACTGTCATAAATGAATTCTACGCGTCGTAAAATGTTCTTCTTTACACAAAAGCAGTTTAATCAGCACATCATTGACTTTGATTTAAATGCAACAATAATAAAATTAGCTCCAATAATATTTAACTTGATTTGATTTGTGTTGTTATTTTTTGGCAGTTGATTTGCCTGCTGGGCCAATTTTTTTGTAATTTTCAAATTTAAGATGTTATTGTTAGTTATAGACTTCTGTAATATTGTGGTTATTGAAAAAAAAAATTTACTAAGCTTTTAGATTTATACATTTAGCAGACACTTTTATCCAAAGCGACTTATTGAGGAATACAACAAGCGATTCATCTTAGAGGCAATGAATTCGAGAATCGCTGGTACAAGCTAACAAATTGTGAGATGATTGTGTCAAGATATTTGGCTCACTGAAAAGATGATTTTTCAGCTGGTTCTTTGAAAATTGTCAGGGATTCAGCTGTCCGGGTAGGATTGGGAAGATTATTCCACAAGCAAGGAACCGTGGAACGAAAACAAGCTTTTTCTATTATCTAAAAATACTTTTCAATTCTTCAGGTGTCTGTGTTCCTGCTCACAGCTGTGTGTTAGCTGCTCTAAGCCCCATCTTCTCAAGAATCCTTTCCACTTCCCCTGCTCCACATGCGGGGCAGAACAGGCTTCTGAGCCTTGAGGCTGTAGGATCTCATGCCTTACTGAAGCTAGTTGGGTTTCTGTACTCAGGGGAAATTGAGGTTGAGAGTCGGAGCGAACATGAGGAAGTAATGGCTGCTGCCCACAGACTTGGACTTAGAAACCTTTTTGGAAAAAAGAGAGTGTGGGTAGACAGAGGAGTTGTGGATGTTGAGAGTTGTTGGAAAGAAACTGGTGTACGGACAGAAGACAGCGTGAAGAGCCAGGAAAGTGAAATCGTGTCTGAACCTTTGAAGATACAGAGCAGTACTGCTTCAGTGACTTCAGTGCAACCTTGTGGCTTGTTGGGGCCTGATTTGCCACCATCGCAGTTTTTGGAAGAAGTTAGTCCAACTAGAGGTTTAAATTTGATCAGTAATGCCACTGTTCCTTCCATCGCTGACATGACAGAAGCATCGATATCAGACCATCATAAAACAAAGGCTAAGAAAAGGTGGAAAATTTCAAAGAGAGAAAGCCAATTAAAAAAATTAACTCGTCAACAAAACCAGATAAAGCTTCTTAATGTTGAAGGGACCAAATCAAACCAAATTGGAGCGGTGGAAAAAAGTAGGAATGTTTCAGGCAAAGACTTCCAAAAGCTTTTAGAGGAAGATAACGGACAAAAAAACACTACTACTGAACAGAAAGAGACCAAACTCGACCAGCTTAAAGTAAAGATAAAACTGAGCAGAAGGAGTGGAGCTTGCTGGGAGAGTAACCTCCTCGTTTCCGTCCAGGGTGAGAGTGAGAAGAAGCCAGAAGAAGCGAAAGAGTGTGGACCTCGAACTCAGGTAAGGATTTATATTCAAAATCTGTGTGCTATATTTGTTGCCACACTCACACACACACACACATGCAATTGTTAAAACAGTTGCGGAGAAACCAGGATAAAAGAAATTCAGAATTCTTTGATAAATAGAAAGTTCAAAAGACTTTTTACTCTCACTTTTGATCAATTTAAATGCATCGTTGCTGAAAAAAGTATCAATTTCATACATTTCATCATACAAACTATATACTGTATATATTTATGAAAGAAAGAAAGAAAGAAAATTGATCAAAAGTGACAGCAAGGACTCTTACATTACTATTCACCACGACAATACAATTTCCACAAAAATATCAAGCACAACACCTGTTTTCAATATTGATTATAATAATAAGAAATGTTCATTGAGCACCAAATCTGCATATTAGAATGATTTCTGAAGGATCATGAGACACTGAAGACTGGAGTAATGATGCTGAAAATTCAGGGATAAATAAAAAATTTAAATATATTAAAATAGAGAACAATTACATAAAATTGTAAAAATATTTCACAATATTACAGTTTTTACTCTTATTTTTGCCAAGTAAAAATGCAGCCTTGGTAAGCCTAACTATGCTTTATGTTATATAATATGTTATATAATTATAGAGACCCACTTTTCTACAGCAAAGTTTTCTTTCAATATGTTCTACTATGTTCCTTTCATAATCTTATTTTTACTTTATATCTGACTAAAGAGCTGCCCATCTAGTGTGATTCCTGGTCAAAGTCTTGGAACTCTCACCCCACGGACGGACCTGCCTATTTCACCCTCTAATTCCTCCACGCATGCCTCTTCAGATAAATGTCTTAGTACTCCACATCACATTTCTGTCTCTTCCCCTTTGGATATACCAACATTATCTTCCAGCCCTCCCCAAGCAGACGAATCGGATGAACATATTGCAATGCTCTTGGAGGATATGTTCATGATGGGTTTAAACATCCTTCCGTTGGTGCCATTAGACAGAAATCTGAATGAGCAAGATCAGCTAGGTCCTCTTCAGGAACAAAAAGGTGGGCAAAAGGGTGCTGAGGCCTCTACTCAAGGTCCTTGTCTTTTTGTGCAAAGTTGTGAGCCAAAGATGAGGGAATCTGATGTTAGCAAGACAGCAACACCAGTTGGGTCTTCAGGACAAAGAGATGAAGGTAAAGTCTTTGGTTCATGTTATTTTAGTCTACGCATGTGTGCATGCATTATTTTGTGTGTGTTTTTGTTTACTTATTGTTTACTTACTTTACTAATTGTTTTTTCAGACCACTCAGCCAATACAGTCGTGCTCCTGACTCAGTCACCTGAACAGGACCACTTGAACCAAGTTCAGAATCTGGCAACTGCGTCAAGAAACTCTACCCCCTCACTTATAGAAGGCTCGAGTTTAATCCCAAAAGCCACAGCTGTCCCAAACTCTGTTGCAACAGGTGAAATGCCTAGCCTTGTTATGACCAGCATACCTGATGATAGGCCAGATTTCAAACTACTACAATGCCTTTCCCCCCTTGAATCAGAAAAAGGAGACAGTGATGTTCCATCAAAACAAGAACCATCAGAACCATCACACAGGCAAGATTCTTTAACACAAAACTTTCCCCTGTGGCTTTCTGATTCACCAGCGGTATTGGACTTCCCTCTAAGCTCAATGATTGATATTTCCTGCCCACGTCCACAGCATGACCTCAACGCCTGCCAAAATCGATCATGCCCTGACCTTGCAGAATGGCAAGAATTAAAGACTTCCTTTTCCCACAATAATTTAATCAGTGGGAGTAGCTCAAACATCATTCAGCCTGATATGAGCGATGCCAGTGAGCGCCCTAAACAGAGAAAGACGAGAAAACGGAGGATTGCAACTCAAAAGTCAAAAGTGAAAGGGGACACAGAGTGCCAAAACCTTGAAAATGGGGATCAGGTTCAACCGAGGATATCCAAATGTGATGAGCCCCACTGTGGAGACATTAAGCCATCAAATTCTGGCACATATGGAGTCAGTACCCGAATGACCAGTGCAAGCACAAGAATAGCTGCAGCTATGAAGAGAAGACGAGAAATTTCTTCACCTCTCAGTAAGAAAATGCCTTTGTTAGACGCCACCAGTAAACAACATCTCACTGGTGTTGTAAAACGTGGTCGTGGCAGACCACCTAAATCCAAAACAACTCCTGTAGCTCTCTTGTGTAACAACTTCACTTCAGGCCAAGATGATCGTGAAGTGGAAAAAACTAAGACAGACAATAAGATTGAACAGGGTAGTAAGCAAGAACCAAATACACAGCAGGAGAAAGACTCAACAGAAATGGAAGAAGCAGATGTTAACTGCAATTTTGCACAGGCAACGTCGAATTCTCACTTCAAATATGCTGACCAGGCGAAGGGAGCAAGTATCCTTGATCAAATTTTCCACCAGGCTCTTTCAAGTGTTGCAAGTCCCGCATGTAATAGTTCTCTGAATTTTAATCAGCAGCTAACATCAAGCCTGCGAGACTCGTCTTTTAGCCTTCAAAAATTCCAAGGAGGGAAAAGTGATGATGTTAATAGTAAGTTAGTGATGAATAGCAGTGAACAGATCAAAAAGGGCATTTGTGGGGAGAAAAAAGCAGAGATGTCTATGCTGATAAACGAAAAGAAAGACGTGGATGTATCTGACAATCATGAAAGGTCACCGTTGTCATGTGGAGACATGCCAGATAATGTGAAATATTCAGGTAAAGACGGAGATATTTCCATGGAGGAGAACTCAAGAAGAACAGCCACTGTTCTACAGAATAGTGATTTCCAAAATGAGATGGGAAAAGACATTCAGGACCATACAACTGAGATTTCTGTCCTGTTAACATCTGAGGAGGACATAATGAAGGACGTCATGACACCTGATGAGGATTTTTCACCCACAAAGACGGACTGTGTTGTTACTACCAATGAACTGACAGTGATGGAGGGAATAGAAATGAATTTCAGTTTGAATCCTGACATTACACAAGCAGAACATGTCAAAAATGCTTTGGAAACTACAGTTTCTAATGAGCGGTCATTTGAGATGACATCAGATAGTGAAAAGAAAGTTCAGGCAGCACATGGTGTTGACTGGTTGACCGATTGTTTGGAGAACAATGAAAAAGAGGATTTAGGTTGGAACAAAGATGATCAGATGATCGAAGAAACTGAAGTTCGGAGAGTACATACATTTGTAGAGGAATATGAGGGACGTTGGGAAACCACCAATGGGTCGGATGATGATGATATTGATGTGGTGGGGTCCCAATACAGTGCTGAGATGTTCGATGGACAGACCCTTTTGGAGGAAGAGGAATTGAGTCAAGGACACATCGCAAGTGCTAAGACTGCAGATGATCCATCAAAAGGAGGTAAAATTGCGAAATTTACATTTACATTGTTAGTAATAATAATCAATATTCCTGATCCTGCTGTTTTGTCCTCATAGCTTTTCCTCAAGAAATAAGCACAGATGCTCCTTCTGTCCAAACTGAAGGTTCAAACTTTCACAGCCCCAGTGTGTGCAGTGAAGATGTCTCAATGGTGCTGTCCGTTGGGGCCGATTCAGAATCAAAAGATGACTGCCACTTAGATGAAGAAGATATTGAAGTAGATGTTCTGGGGGAGTATGTAGAAGAGTTTCCATTTGGGCTTTTGGCAGCTGGACAGGTTGTCACTCTTTCTATTGAGGGTCTTCTGGACCAAGAGGACGAGTTGGATACCACTGAAGAAGAGGAGGTAGATGTCACTGGAGAAGAGACAGAATGAAATTTTATGTTTATGTTAAGCATACATCTTTCACAGTTTGAAGTCAATAGCAGTTTGCTATTTGAAAGTCAATAGCTGTTTGAAAGTTCTCAAAACCTAAAGTTGAACATATATCCAATGGTGAGAATTCTCTTTTTTGTCAGTGTGATGCATGTTACTAAAGTGAATTGGCATCTTAATTTATTTTTGACTGTCTCATGTAAAGTTACATATAAAATTATGTAAATTAAAATAAATGTCTATATTATATAAGTTCATATCACACTTTTTGATGTGTGCTTAATTTTTGTATAATGTTACCATAATTATTTAGTATAATTATTTTGGTCTGACTTTATTTGTGTTACTTATCCTCTGTTATCTGACATTTTTGAGAAGAAATAAGAAAGCGTAAAGTTTAACACAGAATAAAATATAACAATATACATTTCTCAAGGTAAAAGAGCCTCAAAATATCAGGTAATTTGAAAATTTGTGATAGTAAATATATATATATACACAGTGCAATGCATAAGTTAATACACCCATGCTAAAGTTGACTAAAAAGAGGAATAAAAAATCATATTTTGGAAATTGAACTTAATGCCTTAATTTAAAAAATTAGGAAAAATCCAACCTTTAAGGACACCAATTTTCTTTGTGAATGAATAATGTATCGTAAATAAATAAATGTTCTTCCTTAAAATACATGGTGCATAAGTGAGTACACCCCTATGTTAAATTCCCATAGAGGCAGGCAGATTTTTATTTTTAAGTATTTTATTTTTATTTTTTTAGGATACTATGCATCCTGATAAAGTTCCCTTGTCCTTTGGAATTAAAATAGCCCCACATCATCACATAGCCTTCACCATACCTAGAGATTGGCATGGGGTACTTTCCATGAGATCATCTCTCAATGCAAATCAAACTAGCTTTTAGGCTAACTGAAATAAAACCATGCCAATCTCTAGGTATGGTGAATGCTATGTGATGATGTGGGGCTATTTTAATTCCAAAGGCCAAGGGAACTTTATCAGGATGCATAGTATCCTAAAAAATTTTTTTTTAAAATACTTAAAAATAAAAATCTGCCTGCCTCTATGGGAATTTAACATAGGGGTGTACTCACTTATGCACCATGTATTTTAAGGAAGAACATTTATTTATTTACGATACATTATTCATTCACAAAGAAAATTGGTGTCCTTAAAGGTTGGATTTTTCCTAATTTTTTAAATTAAGGCATTAAGTTCAATTTCCAAAATATGATTTTTTATTCCTCTTTTTAGTCAACTTTAGCATGGGTGTATTAACTTATGCATAGCACTGTATATATATATATATATAATTGTGCTGCTGCTTAGCTATAACACATTTTATCGGTTAGAAATTGTTTAATGTGAGTGTGATTTCTATAAGAAATATTTTTTTAATATATGTGTAATCACAACTGGAAGTCATAAGAATTGGTAAAAAGATGTGAGAGCTCTGGTAATAGCTTCACTTTTTACCAATTCCTATGACTTCCAGTTGTAGCAAGTAAAATAATAAAATACAGTTAAAATAAAGCAATACAAATAATGTAGTATTTTGCATTACACAAAAATACTTAAAAGTATAGCATACATTTATTTACAACAGCAATGAAGGAGCAACGAAGCAAATGTAGCAGTGGTTTTGAATGGAAAACTTTATTGTCAGCGGAAGTGACAATTACAACGCTGGATGGAAAGGATCCACGTGGGTACTTCCTCCGGTCCGGTCAAGCAGACACACACTGAAGGTTAAGCAAGCTGTCTGGGCTCTTTGTTGAACGGGACCCACGCGCTGTCCGGTGGGTTTTGAGCGAGGGTGAACCGAAAGGTTATTTGCCGAGATGGACCCCATGAAAGCGCAGCAGCTCGCCGCGGAGCTGGAGGTCGAAATGATGGCTGACATGTATAACCGGTATGAAGCTCTGATGGTTTGAATGTGTAACGGCATGCTTTCTGTCAGATTACTGACGTTTTCGATATCTGACAGCAGGGAAAAATATGGACTTGTGTAGTAGACTACGTAACTATTGAATAGTATTTTGCAGATGTTGTTGTAGCTACAATTAGACTAATGGCTATAGACATGCTACACGTTTTATTATTTCATTATTAGATCTTATTTAGACACCAGGCCTTGTTTAAGAACGCATACTTGAATCGTTTAAAAGCACGGTCAAGCTTAATACTTGATGCGATAACCCATAATATATGTAACCTGCTGTAGTGTTATTCACTACGCATGCCTGTACTGCCGTCGTCAAAGTTCTTGTCGTTTTTGCAGTCACAGTTTTACATTCAGGTATTAAGCATTTTCACAGTCTTCCTAAGTTTTTCTTAATGTTTGCATAATCTGTACTTTAAGTTCGCATACAATTTACAAATAATTCTATTTACCCTAGTATACAGTATGCCTACAAATCGAATGATCTTTTCTGGCCGCAGTTAGATATCAATATATTTTAGCAGTTAGATCAATAATGCATTGTATTTATTCCTGTTATGTACTGTATGTATGTAGTAGGACTGCAACTAACGGTTATTTTGATAATCGTTAATATGTCAATTATTATAGATATGCACACATACACTGCCCGGCCAAAAAAAGTCACTGTTTGGATTTAAGAGACAAATGCTTAAGAGTCAATGACTGAATTATTATTGCAGTGATGATAATATTTCTAGCATGTTATATGTTTGGCAACAGTTCCTCTAACCCTAAATGATGGAGTGTGTAGCTTTTCATTGTAGGAAAACGCATCATGGCCATATTCCAAGATGACAATGTCAAGATTCATCAGTCTCAAATTGTGAAAGAATGGTTGGGAGGGAGCTTGAAGAATAATTTTCACACATGAATTGCCACCTCTGAGTCCAGACCTTAAATTCGTTGAAAGTCTTTGGGTTGTGCGGGAGGAGACTTCACAGAGTGCTGGACTCTTGCATTGTAAATACAAGATCTTGACCAAAAATGTATGCACCTCTTGATGGAAATAACATCACAACATTTATTTCCATCAAGAGGTGCATACATTTTTGGTCAAGATCACAGGGGTGTCAAACTCAGCTCCTGGAGAGAGGAGCCTTTTTTTAATGGATATCAATGGAGGAGAGGCTTCACTTTTGTGAGGAAATAGCTTATAATTTAATGAATCGACAGCCTGTTCGCTAATCTTCAACATGTTTTACACTAAACAATACTTTTGTTGGGAACTACAGGGTGGGCCATTTATATGGATACACCGTAATAACATGGGAATGGTTGGTGATATTAAAGTCCTGTTTGTGGCACATTAGTATATGTGAGGGGGCAAACTCCTCAAGATGGGTGGTGACCATGGTGGCCATTTAGAAGTCGGCCATCTTGGATACAACTTTTGTTTTTTCAATAGGAAGAGGGCCATGTGACACATCAAACTTATTGGTAATGTCACAAGAAAAACAATGGTGTGCTTGGTTTCAACGTAACTTTATTCGTTCATGAGTTATTTACAAGTTTCTGACCACTTATAAAATGTGTTCAATGTTCAACTACGGATACTGGATGCCTGTGCTGGCATTTCTCCTGCGGTGTTGCTATCAGTGTGTGAAGAGTGGGAGAACAGGGTTGCATTGACAATCCAACACAATGGGCATTGAACACATTTTATAAGTGGTCAGAAACTTGTAAATAACTCATGAACGAATAAAGTTACGTTGAAACCAAGCACACCATTGTTTTTCTTGTGACATTACCAATAAGTTTGATGTGTCACATGGCCCTCTTCCTATTGAAAAAACAAAAGTTGTATCCAAGATGGCCGACTTCTAAATGGCCACCATGGTCACCACCCATCTTGAGGAGTTTGCCCCCTCACATATACTAATGTGCCACAAACAGGAATTTAATATCACCAACCATTCCCATGTTATTACGGTGTATCCATATAAATGGCCCACCCTGTATATGTAGATTTTACCTTGAAAAAAAAGTAAATTTTTGAGAGAAGGCAGAGTCGATATGTCACGACGGGTTGGACTCCTTTACAGCATTACCACCAGCAAATGTGTTGTAGTATTTAATAATAGGCCTTGCTTAATATTGAGTGACATTGTATATTGTTTAAAGAAAATAAACATATTTATGTTTTCTTTCTTTTGCTTTCAGGTTTTACCAATTATAATAAGACTTAAATGACCATGACTTAAATCACTATGATGCTGACATATAATGTAATTATAAATATTGCATTATATTGTAGTTTAATAAAAAAAATAAAAAAAAGAGTTCTCTCTATGGCTTCCAGGTGTCAACAAATGAATTACATTAATTGTAATGATTTATGTCAACAGTGTATGTCTAATAATAATGCTTTTTAATGAATGAAGGTAAACAAAATATAAAGATTTTATTAAATAAAATGGCTTTCAGATTTCAAACAAATGTACAATGTAGAAATCAATGTGTTTTCTTTCTTTTAAGAGAAAAACATAAACATCTCCTTCCATTTTCAGTTTCCTTTAAACAGTCAGACTCCTACGGAGGCACTAAAGGGACATGGTGATGGGGAACAATATATATTTGAATGCGTTTGCGTTCTCTCGCGAAAGTTTTCCGTTCCCCAAGAAACTTTGCATTCATTCGCAGAGAACTCTGCACAGTTTCTTGGGGGAAATTGTCTTCCCATCAACATGTCCCTTTAGGGTTTCCGTAGCCCTCATGTGACCCACGACATAAACAAACAAGTATACATGCAATAAGGGATGCGATTGTTAGAAACTACTTTCGACTGGTTCGTCTAATGTAGTTTATATACGGTGGATAATCCAGATTTTTTCAATCAAATGGATCCCAATCTTATTAAACGTTTAAACAACACAAACTGACGATTTGATCCAGATCAAAACCAGGATTGGATTTTGTGATCTAAAACAAAAACAAAATGTCTTCTTTTTAACAACCCAGCCATTTTCAAGATTTGACCAATCCAATCAGGAAACTTTTGAACAACTGGACCATGGTCTGTCGTCTCATCTCTCCTGTCTTCTTTCCTCATGCAGAATGACCAGCGCGTGTCACAAAAAGTGTGTTCCGCCTCATTACAAGGAAGCAGAACTTTCAAAGGGGGAAGCTGTGTGTCTGGACCGCTGTGTCGCCAAGTACTTGGACTTGCATGAGAGACTTGGCCGTAAACTCACTGAGCTTTCCGTTCAGGACGAAGAGGTGATGAGGAAGGCCGCTGCGGGCACTGGATAAGACCCGACATGAACTCCGAGGATGGGGCTGAAGGCCTTGGATGGGGTTTGTGGGCACTTTGGACATCCAATATGGGGAAATCAGGCAGCGTGGACATCATTATAAATATTATAACATGAGCAATATTGAGACAAATATTGATTCAATGTTAGATATGCCAGAAGATTCAGACTTTTGGAAGGAGGTCTGGGGATACAGCTTGCCCCCAGGAGTTGTTAGTTTGTTAGCATGAACATTATTAACATCACAGGAATAAAACCTTATGTGGTTGGGGAGATTTTTTTTTTGAGTGTTGTGAAATTGTGTCCTTGTGAAATCGTAGGTGACTTTTTTTTATGTTGACACTGGTCATTGTAATTTCTTACATTCTCTAAGTCATTTTACAAAATGTACCTTTATTGAATTACAAAATTAAAATGTTTACCAATCTGTTTAGCTTCTGACCCTTATTTATTTAAAATTAGCAAAAGAAAAATATACTTTGTGTGTGTGTACACACACAGTGCTGGTCAGACCCAAACCCATATTAAGTGTTTGCTGCCAAAAAAGCTAATTTTTTTGTTTCATCTGTCCATAGAGCCCATCCCGTTTGAAGTTCCAGTAGTGTCAGTTACTTTTCAAATGTTCTATGGACAGATGAAACAAAACAAAAAAAGCTTTTTGGCAGCAAACACTTAATATGGGTTTGGTTCATACAAGGATAAAAAAGTACCCCATGTGTAAAATGAAATACTCTGCGGTATCTTTAATGTTGTGGGCCTAATTTTCTGCCAGAGGTCCTGGACATCTTGTTCAGATACATGGCATCATGGATTCGATCAAATACCAACAGATAAAAAATTCAAAACCTGACGGCCTCTGCTAGAAATCTTTATAACGGGCCATGTTTGGATCTTTCATCAGGACAACGATCCAAAACAAACATCAAAAGCAAGACAAAAATGGGTCACTGAGCACAAAAACAAGCATTTGCAATGGCCATACCAGTCCATGACCTGAGCCCTATAGAAAATGAGTGGGCTGAACTGAAGAGAAGAAGCGCCAACATGGATCTGGGAATCTGAAGGATCTGGAGAGATTCTGTATGGAGGAATGGTCTCTGATCTCTTGTCAGGTGTTCTCCAAACTCATCAGGCATTATAGGAAAAGACTCAGAGCTGTTATCTTGGAAAAGGGAGGTTGCAAAAAGTATTTAATAAAAGGGGGCAAATAATTTTTCCCAGTGTTTTTTGAAGAAAAACATTTATTTCATAATGTGATTCCCTACCCATAATTTTCAGTATCATTACTCCATCTTCAGTGTCACATGATCCTCCAGAAATCATTCTAATATGCTGATTTGCTGCTCAAGAAACGTTATTATTATTATTATCAATGTTGAAAAGTTATGTACAACTTTTTTTCAGGATTCTTTGATGAATAGAAAGTTCAAAAGAACAGCATTTATCTGAAATAGAAAGCTTTTGTACCATTATACACTGCTGTTCAGAAGTTTGGGGTCAGTAAGATTTTTTTTAAAGAAATTAATACTTTTATTCAGCAAGGATGCATTAAATGGGTCAAACGTGACAGTAAAAAATTATAATATACTTACAAAATATTCTAATTCTGTTCTTTTGAACTTTCTATTCATCAAAAAATCCTGGAAATAAAATTGTAAACAACTGTTTTTGACATTGATAGCAATAATAATGTTTCTTGAGCAGGAAATCAGCATATTATAATAATTTCTGAAGGATCATGTGACACTGAAGACTGGAGTAATGATGCTGAAAATTCAGCTTTGCAATCACAGCAATACATTTTTAAATATAGGGAGTGTGTGTATACTATGTATAAAGTGTGTGTGTGTGTGTGTGTGTGTGTGTGTGTGTTTAATTGGATCAGGGTGTTACCCGATGGTTGAGATTGTAGGTTTCAAGAGGATTCATTTAGAGTAACACCAACTGCTGGACTGTCAGTATGCTAAAAGTCTTTTTGGGGAGATGTGTCACTGAATTCATCTTCTTTAACTATATTCTAACAAATCTTCAGTATTCAATGGGACATTTCCTGTTCATTTTTGGAGCTTGGCGGACATGGGCTGCATCCAAAATCACATACTTCCACTATATACAGTCATGTGAAAAAGAAAGTACACCCTTTTGAATTCTATGGTTTTACATATCAGGACATCATCTGGTCTTTAGCAGGTCTTAAATGTAAGTAAATACAACCTCAGAAGAACAACAACACATTACATATTACACCGTGACATTATTTATTTAACAAAAATAAAGCCCCTTATGGGGAAAGCCATGTGTGACAATCTAAGTACACACTATAGCTTGTAGAATGCAAAAGCTTGTAGAACACCTGATTACAGAAAAGTAATCATTTTCTGTATGAATTTATCAGTCTCTCACGTCATTCTAGAGGAATTTTGGACCGCTCTTCTTTAAAACGTTACTTCAGTTCACAGTTTGCGGGCATTTGTTTATGCACTGCACAGCTCTCTTAAGGTACCGCCACAAAATTTCAGTCGGGTAGAGGTCTGGACTTTGGGCCAGTACAACACCTTGATTCTTTTCGTTTTCAGACATTCTGATGTAGTTTTCCTGGTGTTCATTTTCCTGTTGCATGACCCAATTTCAGCCAAGCTGTCGGACAGATGACCTCACATTTGACTCTAGAATACTTTGGTATACAGAGGAGTTCATGGTCGACTCAATTGCTTCTCTAAGATCATTGCTAATGTCTTTCCTCCTTGGCATTGGGTTAACACACACCTGACCTGAATGCTCCAGACCAGCAAACTGACTGACTATTAGAGCACCCTAAATTGGACACAAATTTATTCTATTCAGACCAAACTTGGTACATGTATCACAAGCATGACCTGAGGCTACATGCTGCGTTTCGGCACAGCGCCACCTACTGGTCCGGAGATCCGAAAAATGGCTACTTTTGCTTATAACTTCTGAACGGTTTGTCCAAAAATCATAAAAGTGGTCTCATTAGATTCATATATAGATTCTGATATATATATATATATATTTACATATTATCGACCATTTTAGGCGTCGGCCTTTTTATTTTTATTTTTTACTTGTGGTTGACTTATTTTCACGGGAGTCATCTCCTTAGATTCCTGAGTCCTTGTCGAGTCCAATGATACCAAACATGCTAGGTTTCGCTTTACGGTTTGTGTAGCGTTCTAATTTAGCGCTTAAAAAAACATTTGCCAATATCTTCGAAACCGTAGACCGATCGAGACGAAACCACCATAGGAAGTTCGGAAACATAGGTGTTGGCTGTACTTTAATGCCCAAATGTCAAAATATTAATAGTAAGTGGCAAGAAAATGTAAACAAAGTCAGGTATGGGTCATTTTTTATGTGTTTATACATATTATGTATATAACTCCAAAACGAAATGAGATATTTGCACCAAATTTGACACACACTCTCTCAGGCTCACTCTGAGGACACAAAAAATAGTGGGATTGTGCCTCTTGTTGGCGCTATAATAGAACAAAACATGAAATTGCCATTGACTTCAATACAATGTTGTGATATAAAATGCTATACTTTATGAACGCATTAGCTTATCATTACGAAACTCGTATGGGTCATCGTTACCATGCCCTGAAAGTACTCCAAATGTATATTGGGACCAAACTTTGTATGTGTCATTGTCACCTGACTACACCACATCAATTAACTGCGCCACGTATTGGTAAAAAGTGACAAACCATTCAATCATATTATTAGTGACTGTATATATGACTTTTTCACCCATTTTGCCTAAAATCATCTTAAAATGTCTTTAATTGCTCATTGTTGCAGTTGGTCCGACACTCCCATGTTGGCATGGTTTTTTTCTTCTTAGCGCTTGGCCCCAATAATGGCTGCTTGTAGCAATAAGGGTGTATGCTACTTAGTTTGTCACACAGTTTTTGTTAAATAAATGTCATGGTGTAATATGTCATGTGTATGTCAATATGTCATTATGTCCTAAACACTCGTTTTTTGGGGTCGAGAGCTATAAAAACTTATTTCTGGGTTTTTTACCTTGTTTTCTGTACACCTTGTCACACAGCAGCTTTTAGGCATTTTTCTGTCTTTTGTTAGAAGCAAGAAATGACAAGGAGGCAGCCTCTCGCAATGCAAAGTCAATGGGGACTGTTGGTTTGTTTTCCCCCTGGGTGTGGGCGTGGCCTAAATGCGCTCTGTCTCTATGTTGATAGAAATGTTAGCTTTTCCTCATTAATTTCCTTTCACAAACATTGTGCAAGAGAATACAAGCAGGCTGTCTTCCAATTTGCCTGTGTAATACTGTGTGAGCATAGCCGACATATCAAAGCACTATCCCTTTAAGAAAATGGGGAACTAGGGAGAAGACTTTCATTTCCTTCTCTGCTTTCTTAATAAAACCCTCACGCAACTGTTTCAAAGGGTAAAGTTTTATTAGAGGCTCGATATAAGTTTCTTAACGTTGAGTTTTAATCGTTTAAAAGACTTTGCAGAGTTTGTAGCTGTAGCGAAGTTCATCGTTACCAGTTTGGTGAGTTATATTTTCTTAGTTAATGTTTGCTTTGCCCTATGACATCGTCAAGCTTCATTGCATATACAACATTACCTATAAATGTTTTAAAATTTAACGTTAGCGGTGCTGACATCGAATGAACTGGGTTTGTACACTTGTTTTATATTTTCCACCTTTTCCAACTCCAAGAATAAATGTATGTATTACTTTATATAACATTACAGCCATACAATCGCAACATTTTCATATTGTTCTCGCTCTTCTTTGCTTCACTTATATATTTATTTTCGTCGTTATCAGTGATCTACCTGTCCTGCGTGGTTCTTGTGTGGTTAGAGAGCAGTGCGGCCGCTAGATGGCAGCAGTGATCACTGAAGATAACGTGTACAGCGAGGCTGAAGTCAACGGCGCGCCCCCTGCTGGTGGAGATGATCACGTGCTGCTGCCCGGTCCTGAAGGAAACATTCAGGGACAGGTAGCTTGAGCTCTGTCAAAAGACACTGCCTTTACACGGCTTGTAGCATGATATTTCTTCTGGTACTTTTACTGTAATGACGACAAGACGGCTTGAAACTTTTTGTTAGCAGAAAAAAATCAACAGATTAGATAATTAACCTCTGGTAATTTAATGATTCTAGAAGTTTCTAGAACTGTGTTCTTCAATCAAAGCAACAGTTGTTTAGAGGGTAATAGAATATGAAATATTATGTTATTTTACACGCTCTGCGTCTTTGAATTGAATTAGTTTATTTTAATATAATTTTGAGTCTTCTTGCAGCCTCCTTGTTTTTTCTTTTCTTTAAATAGGCCTCAAATAGGAATCAAATATACTGAAATATACCGAAAGTTCAAAAGTCTAAGATACTAACAATTATTCTTATATAATATATTGTTACATTTATAAATGACACTTTTGATCAATTTAAAGCATCCTTAAGTTTTAATTTCTTTAAAAAAATCTTACTGAGCCCAAACATTTGACCAGTACTATACATTATCAAAAACAACTTGAGTGAAAAGTTGAATAAAAAAATGGTCAATGTCATAAATGTGCTAAATACTGCAGAATCTCCAATAGTCCATCTTCACTTTCCATCAAAACTTTTCTTTGTTTAACTTTTACAAAACCCTGACACTCATTTCCAAGTCTAAATGAAAAGAAGAATTTTCACTGTGGTCTCTGACTTTTGGCCCTTTCCTCTACTAACAGGTGGAGGAGTTTCTCGGCCCACATCCTGACTACGACGAGGAGGAGGAGGAGCGCAAGTACTACAGACGAAAGAGGCTGGGTGTAGTGAAGAACGTGGTGGGGGCCAGTTGCGGAGGAATGATCATCTACAGTGTTTACATGGGTCAGCCATTGCGCATCACACACCACAGGCTGTATGATTCAGTCCAGCGATAACCTCATACTCTTCAAAGTCTGCGTGCGCGGTTTTATAAAAAGATTCTACTGTAAATACGACATTGAGTAGGACTCTACTTATGTCACACTGTGATTTTATTATGCAGTGTCTGCTTCCATGCAGTGCCAATGAATATGACATGCTTTGTGGATGGCATAATTGAGTGATTTTTTCACTCATCCGGTCTTTTTTAGCAAGTTTATTAGCAAAGACACGCTCAAAGATGTCTCATTTGGTGACACTGAGGAACAGCTGACAAATTGTTGTGCCTGTTTCTTCACAAATTGTTTCTCTGTAGGTCTGTTACAGATGCAGTTAATTCTGCACTACGATGAGACGTACCGAGAGGTCAAGTATGGCACCTTAGGGCTGGAGGATATCGACAACAAAATGCTGATGGGCATCAACGTTACGCCTATCGTCGGCTTGCTCTACACACCGGTGCTCATTAGGTAGCATACTGACTGTCGTTAGTGTATTTCCTTGCATTTCTGTTTTGTTCGTAATGCTCATGCAAACTACATTATTCCACTTTTCTCATTTAGTTTGTTTGTCGCCCACCAACACTGTTATTAGCAGCACTTCTTCATCTACTGTCCACTTAATGCTTGAGCAGTTTTGGCACCAAAGGTCTTCTCACACCCATGGTGGAAACTAAAAATGACTTTTGATAATTGCAGTTAGGCCACTCTTTCACTTTTAATTGAAGTTTATTTCTCAATTTCTTCCTCAGATTTCTGGGGACTAAATGGATGATGTTCCTAGCTTCAGGCATCTATGCTCTTTTTGTTTCAACCAATTACTGGGAGCGATACTACACTCTTGTACCATCAGCGGTGGCCATTGGTGTTGTCATTGTCCCGCTGTGGGCATCCTTGGGAAACTACATTACCAGGTGAGGGTGTTCAAAAGCGGTGCGTAGATCACACCAGCGTTCAAAAGATTTTAATTTTGGAAGAAATTAATACTTTTAATCAGCAAGGATGCTTTAAATTGATCGAAAGTGACAGTAAAAAAAAAAGATTTATAATGTGACAAAAGATTTCTATTTCAAATAAATGCTGTTCTTTTGAACTTTTTATTAATCAAAGAATCCTGAAAGAAAATTCTGTATTAAACAGAACAATGTCAACATTCATAATAATATTAAGAAATGTTTTGTAAGCTCCATATCATCATATTAGACTGATTTCTGAAGGATCATGTGACACTGAAGACTGGAGTAATGATGCTGAAAATTCAGCTTTACAATCACAGGAATAAATTACATTTTAAAATATATTAAAATAGAAAACAGTTGTTTTAAATTGTAATAATATTTGCAATATTACCATTTTTATTGTACAGGATGGGCCATTTATATGGATACACCGTAATAACATGGGAATGGTTGGTGATATTAAAGTCCTGTTTGTGGCACATTAGTATATGTATATATCACCACCCATCTTGAGGAGTTTGCCCCTTCACATATACTAATGTGCCACAAACAGGACTTTAATATCACCAACCATTCCCATGTTATTACGGTGTATCCATATAAATGGCCCACCCTGTATTTTTGATCTAACAAATTTGGTGAGCAGAAAAGACTTCTTTCAAAAATAATCTTACCAACCCCAAAATTTTGAACGGTACTGTATGTCAATCATTTTAAGCATGTTTTTAGGCATTTGCAGTACTTTATTTTACTACTTAATATTGCACTAATTCATTTAGCATAATATTGCAAAATAAAGCAAAACTAAAGGTGCAGCTGTGATGCATGATTTATTGTTACCATATGGATTATTGGCAAATATAAGAGATTTTTAAAATGTATCTCTTCAATAATTACTGGTATTTGTTTATTGGTATCGGGCAGAATTATAAAACTGGTGAATCCTTAGCTGTGTGTAATATTTTCAAAACAAACAATGATCCTAGTTTTAGCAGTTACTGTAAGCCATTTGTTGGTTGATTTCTAATAGTGCAACATCAACTCAACCAATCAAATCCGTGCGTTGGTAGACTGGAAGTATTTAGGAAACCTGATTGGTCATTATTTTTCTGATTATTTAGCTAGCAGTTCTCAGCTCCTCACATTGTCTAAGCAAAAGCTCATAAATCTATTTGTATCTAACTTCCCACCTTTGTGCTTATCAGAATGGCCCAGCAGTACTATGAGTATGTGAACTATAAGGACGAACATGTCCAGGAGCAGAAGAAGCCCCCCAAAGGAGCCTTCCATCCTTACATCATCATTTTCCAGTCCGTCTTCTACATTGTTTTCCATGTGAGTTAATATAAGCAGTTTCAAGGCACTCTTAAAATGTGTGAAAGGCTGTAAGCAGTAATAGTTAGCCTGCGATTAGTTGTGTTCTCGCCTTTGCCATCATAACTAAAGTATTTGTGTGTATTCACAGCTGCGTGCGTGTGTGTGTGTGTATGTGTCAGATGCCGGCTGCATATGTGGGTTTGTGCATTAACATGCAGTTATTTATAGAGTTCACTCTCTGTCTCTCTTCTCTCCCTGCAGCTGAGTTTCGTGTTCGCCGAGTTCCCCATGGTGCTCTTCCTCAATAACTATCTGAATGATTACAATCACACTCTCTTCAAAGTCACACAGTGTGGTAAAACTCTCTCTCTCTCTCTCAGTGGTGTCCTCTTTTTAGCTTTACACGCTGACATTTTAGGTGCTCAGTATGACATTTGCATTGTATTAGTTCTCGTGTCCTTTTGTGGAGTTTTTGACATGCTTGATTCATGTAGAATCAGTCACGTAGAACTAGAACAGCTAAAAAATAACTTTAGAAAGTACTCAAGATTTTCTTTGAGACTTTTAAAAAAGTGTTCTTTTGTTGGATAATTCTGGAAGTTATAACTATAAAAAAAATAGATGAAACTACCGCACCAAGCATAAGGTCTAGATAGATAGATATATTTATAAGGGAGCAACAAAACTTAAAAACAAGAAAAACTTTGACACTGTGGAAAAACAATATCTCACCTCAACAGCTGTTGTTTGAACACCAGCTCTACAAGACTTGAAAATGAGTTACTCAGTGACAGAAAAAGAGCAATCTCCATGTGCGATGGCCCCAAAAAGAATTGACACATAAGCCATTCTTATAAATGTATGAATTACATAAATTATCATACCAAATGCTATTTGTTTATACACTGCCATTCAAAAGTTTGTCAGTGCGATTATGTAAGGGTTTTTAGAGGAGCCTTTTATGCTCACCAAGGCTGCATTTATTTGATCAAAAAACAGTAATATTGTGAAATATTGTTACAATTTTAAAGATCTGTTTTTTATTTGAATAAATGTATTCCTGTGATGGCAAAGCTGAACTTTCAGCATTATTACTTCAGTATTTAGTGTTACATGATCCTTCAGAAATCATTTTATTATGCTGATATGGTGCTTCTTAAAAAAAATTTGGATGATAAAAAAAAAAATCAGCATTGTTCATCAATTAAATGAATATATTATGTTAAATATGGCCACTTTATGCATAAATAAAGTGAGTGAACTGCCCATTATTTACATTCCTGAAATCCACTTCAGTCAAGTCCAATTAACACCAAAGAAAACAATTAAAAAATCGTATCAAAACCATCTTGAATATGTGTTAGTTCCATGTGTTGATAATGAGAACATATCTCGCAAAATAAAATGTGTCAAGAATATTTACGGTCAGTTGGATCTGATGGGAAAAAAAATCTGTAATTTGGCAATTATAAACTTCACACTTCTGACTTGCTGCAAACCAGGGCGTCAGCACATCTGCTCTTCAATGTTCTGCAGTGTCTGGCTCTTCCTGGCTCTCAGCAGAGATGACGATAAGGCTGTTTTTAAACCAGTTTTTGAAATAGCAAAATAGCCAATCACGCCAAATCACCAGCAGTCACCCACTTGCCATATTGTATAGCGAAAAACCTGAAAGATGCAGCCTGAAGTCTATTAAACTTTATGCATCCAGACCAAATTTTAGTTGAACACATTTGCAGTCTTGTTAGATACATTATTTTCTCTTTTCTCATCCTCTCTCTCTCTCTCTCTCAGGAGCTGGTGGGAAAGGCGTGATAGAGAATTTCAATAAGACAGTTCTGCGCAGTTTGCCTCGCTCTCTGCTGCTCATCGAGGTGGAGAGTGTGCTCATGGGAGCAGCCTTCCTTGCCATGCTTATTGTAAGACTATCATTTTCATTATCACCATTTCGACATCTCTATTCTGTGCGTGATCTTAAATACCCCCCCAAAATTAGGACTAAATCAGTGAGTAAAACACTAGATACAGTTTATAGCCAACAACAGTTTGACCTTGATAGTCCTCTCACATTGACATTTCAAATTGAGCCAAAGTTTGAGGCCTTTTTCTTTGTAAATATAGATTTTTTTTTTAAAAAGGCATGTCTTCCCTTAGAAATGAAAATCTTTCATTTAGCCTCAAGTTATTCAAAATCCATAAGATTTTCTGGTAACACTTGACCTTATTACTAAAGTAAAACAGTACCAGTAAATTGCATAAGTACAAGCAACTAACACAATACCAACCAAATCCCTAAAGTACATATTGTTAATTAATATTACTCAGTACTTATTTAATTACACTGTAACAAGGACACCTTAAAAAAAAGTGTGACTGATTTTTTTTTTTTTATTAACAAAATCTAAATAATGATTCAATACACCATCACCCTGATTCACTATTGTAGTGCGATTATAAGTATTTATATTTTAGACCAAGCGGGATGTTTTTCATGCGAAATTGTGTACTTGCATCACTCGTTCGTGTATGTCTCGTCACATCTGTAAATAGAGAAAAGTTGCTTCGGCTTCATAGGTTAGTTGTCACAACGAGCGAGAAAGGTTGACATTGAGCAGCTAAATCTCCAACCTCCGGGGAATCATCTGTCTTAAAAAAACCCGCAGAACAGAGGCGAGTCTGCTGGCAAAAAGAGAAAGTGACAGAGCTCATGATAAAACCAGAATCAACATTAGTTTGGCTTTTCGGAGATGGCGAGAACTGAGGGATTTGAAATGTTGTAAAAGCGACGTGAAAATGGCGCTTTTATCAGTAAGTTATTTTACTGAACACATACCGTAAATTCCCATATGTAGCTCTCTAACAGAGTTCATTGTAAAGCATTATCTATTGTGAAGGGTCATTTCATAATGGTTGTTGTAGCGCTGTGCTGGAATTTATTTTCACATATGTACCGTGTCTATTAATGGGTTTAGCTACGGTAAGTCAGCTGGTCAGCTTGAGATCCTTTCCATCTAAACTGGATATATTTTAGTTTTGAATGTTTTATGAGCAGTAGGATAACCATATTCATCCGCACAGTCACACAGAGCCGAAGCACAACCAAAACAATGTTCTTCCGCAAAATACATGCCGTTTTGCTTTTTAACCGCTAGATGGCCCAAAGTTACATAGTGTACCTTTAAAAGTTGTAGCATCAAATCAGGTTTGACATCAATTATGTTTGGTATTGAATTTAAAACTTTTGACTTTTTTTTTTTTTTTTTATTAATATATTAAATTAGTTTTTATTTGTATATTGTCATTTTTATTTCTATATAGTTTTTTAAGAATTTTAATTAGAAAAATTTGCCTTGAGAACTAGCTGAAATAAAATAAAATTTAAAAAACTTATTTTATTTCAGTTGAAGTTTATTTTATTTTAAGCAACAAAAATGTTTTTTAGTTAATGGTTTTAGTTTAAGTTAACTATAATAACCCTGAATTAAGTTAACTAAAAATCTTGCCCTCGTTTGATATCAGCGAAATATATTTAGGTATGTTCCTCACACAAAGTTATCATATGGTTTCTGAAGACTTGCATGAGTGTTCCACATTAAAGATTTTTCATTTTTGAGTGAACCCTTTTAACAGTGTGCTTCCAATGTTCCCCAAATAGTTCCTGGTGTTGTGTGGAGCTGCATATCGGCCCACAGAGGAAATTGACCTTCGCAGCATCGGCTGGGGGAACATATTCCAGCTGCCCTTCAAGCACTTACGTGACTACCGAATCCGTCTGCTCTGTCCGTTCTTCATCTACTCTGGCTTTGAAGTGCTGTTCGCCGTGCAGGGACTCATACTGGTGAGAGAAAATAGACGGTGTATCTGTACGTTATTCAAATATACAGTTCAAATCTGAATACCAAAAGTCACACAGTGTCAGCTTTCAGCATTGAATATTTTCTTTAGTTTTTTATGTTGCCATTCTACAATATTAAATACGGAAGAGGATTAGGGCCAAGCAATAAAAAAAAAAAACCCATCTCGAGATTAAAGTCATTATAATGCGAGATTAAACTCGTTAAATTTCAAGAAAAAAAGTCGAAATACAATCTTGAGAATAAACTCATTACATTTCGAGAATAAAGTCGTTGTGTTTCGAGAAAAAACTCGTTAAATTTCGAGAAAAAAGTCGAAATACAATCTTGAGAATAAACTCATTACATTTCGAGAATAAAGTCGTTGTGTTTCGAGAAAAAACTCGTTAAATTTCGAGAAAAAAGTCGAAATACAATCTTGAGAATAAACTCATTACATTTCGAGAATAAAGTCGTTGTGTTTCGAGAAAAAACTCGTTAAATTTCGAGAAAAAAGTCGCAATACAATCTTGAGAATAAACTCATTACATTTCGAGAATAAAGTCGTTGTGTTTCGAGAAAAAACTCGAAATACAATCTTGAGAATAAACTCATTAAATTTAGAGAATAAAGTCGTTGTGTTTCGAGAAAAAACTCGTTAAATTTCGAAAAAATGAGTCGAAGTAATCGTGAGAATAAACTCATTAAATTTCGAGAATAAAGTCGTTGTGTTTCGAGAAAAAAAGTCTAAATGAAATGTAGAGAATAACGCATTCGATCAGTGTTCATTGCATAGCCTACTGATATCAACCTCATCGAGGTTTCGTGGTTTCCCAGGATACCATAAGACGCATTATTAATCGTTGTTGGTTGTCTACGCCTCCATCCACAGAATGTAACGACTGTAACCATCTATACAGCCATTAATGGCAATGCCGTACGGTTTTAATTTATCATAGATGCCAGAGTGCATTTGGGCCAGCGCAAGTGGCATCTTCTCAAGCTTCTCCTTCGTCGAAATTCCACACCTTGAGGATCAACAAGTTTAATAATGCGTCTTATGGTATGGAAACCACGAAACCTCGATGAATTTCATGTTGGACAAAAGCGAGTACATTGCGCAAATTGGACTGATTTTTTCTTCTAAAGAGACCTAGCCGACCTAGACCTAAGAATGTTCTATTCTTTGTTACTGAAAGAAAGTCTAAAGTATAGCTTGACTAAGTGATCCAACTCTGCCATGTCCTCTATCAGTAGGCTATGCAATGAACACTGATCAAATGCGTTATTCTCTACATTTCATTTCGACTTTTTTTCTCGAAATTTAACGAGTTTAATCTCGCATTATAATGACTTTAATCTCGAGATGGTTTTTATTTTTTTTATTATTGCCTGGCCCTAATCCTCTTTCCGTAATTAAAGGGTTATTATTTCACACAAAAATGTAAATTCTGTCCATATTTACCTCACACTCATGTTGTTCCAAACTCATAAGACTTTGGTTAATCTTAAAAACACAAATCAAGATAATTTTATTAAAAACCCCTGGGAGGTTTCTGTCCCTCCATTGAAAGTCCAGGTAAAATATTCAAGAAGGTCATAAAGGCATCATAAAATGAACCCTAATGAACAGAGCTACTTAATCAAAGTCTTGAAGAGATACGATCGCTTTATATGATGAACAGATTTAATTTAGGCTTTTATTCACATATAAATACACACACAGAGCAAATCACATACGGTAAACATGGAAGTTTGTGTGATGCGTCACATGCCAGAACAAACCTCATTGGTTCAACTTCCACGTTTACCATATGTATCTGTGGATCATTGTTTAGATGTAAATAAAAGCCTAAATTAAATCTGTTTGTCATATAAAGTGATCGTATCTCTTCACGAGACTTGAATTAAACCACTTGATTCATATGGATTTGTTTTATGATGCCTTGATGACCTTTTTGAATCTTTTAAGTTTTGGTTATCTGGACCATCAACGGATGGACAGAAACCTCTCAGGTTTCATTAAAAAAAATCTTAATTTGTGAAAATAATGAAAGAATTTTCATTTTTGGGTGAACTATCCATTTAAGCAACTACGAAAAGCAAGTAAACCAATTTGCCTGGTATTTAGGTTAATTATGCTATTAAAGTAACAGATTTTCTCTTTTTTTTTTTTATCCCTCTCTTTCTCAGTCATATGGAGTGTGTTCGGTCGGGATAGAGAAGCTGTGGTTGTTGGTTATGGTGTATGGTTTGTCATCCTCAATCTGTTCTGGCCTGGCCCTGACGCTGCTGCGCTTTCCCAGGCCGGTTATTCTTCTGTCGGGAGCTTTCGTGCACTTTGTGCTAATCATAACCCTAATGTGCTGGTCGCCCCAACCCAGAACACCTAGCTATCTTCCGTATCTGTTGGTGCTCGCTGCCCTCTGGGGTCTGGGCACTGCTTTCAACAAGACTGGACTGAGCAGTGAGTACAAATGGCATTTATACATTCAAAACATACAGGAAGTAGAACAAAAATACAAGAAATAGCCATCTAGACTGATTCTGGGAGAGGTTAGATTGCAATCACATTAATGATATGACATTTAACATAACATTGTCGTGTGTAGTTTTGCTGGGGATGCTGTATGAAGACAAGGAGCGACTAGACTTTGTTTACACCATCTACCACTGGTGGCAGGCCATTGCCATCTTCATCGTCTACCTTTGGTCTGCATTGCCTATGCGAGTAAGGCTTTTATTTCATTGGCAAAATTCAAAAGGCAAAAGGCCAAATTCGTTATATGTTACTGCACCTTAATATGTGGAGATTTTTTGTTTACATATAAACACAGAATTAAAAATCAAGGTTTAAGATAAAGATTAATTCAGCTGCTCGTTTTCTCTGGTCCCTTTCCAAGGCCAAGCTCGGACTCCTGTTGTTTGCTCTGATAGTGGCATCTTTATGCTACGTGCAGATGGAGCGTCGCCTGGCGAAGAAAATCCCGTTTAGGTTGCCACGGATTCCGCGCCCACGACACAAGGTAATTCAGCTATTGAAGTCGCCACGAAACGGAGGTTACGATAGTATTGTCTTTCCGATCATGATATATATTCGAGTGAAATGGCTTCTGGAATGAAAAAAAAATATGCTTGGCGGGACTTGATTTCATCCTTGGGAATTGATCGGTTCATATGAAGTTGGGTGTTGCTAACTAAATGGAGTCAGATCAGAATGCAAGTTTACAGGCAGATGTGGAGGACATTAGCCACACACAAAATGAAGAGAACAGATGCTGTTTCGAGAGGAAGGGGAGGTTAAAGTTTTTGATAAAAGATTACAGGTGCACATGAATAAAATTTAAAAAAATTATGTGCATAGATAAATCATATATAATAAACACTGCAACACTCTGTAAACAATAATAATTTCATGGTGACCTTAATGGGTATGTGGGAGATTTATTAAAAGAAAAAGAAATATTGTACACATTATTGTTAGAAGTTGAATTCATTTGTTCTGTAAACTCTATCCTCAATTTGTAAACCAAAAAAAATACACTTACACTTACTATTTTTTGTTGAAGCACAAATGTTTATAAGTGTCTAAACTGTCCTTTTAGTCCTGTCCTTGACTACTGTTACAGGTGGTTAAACTTCTGCTTTTATCATTATTATACTTCCATATCGCTCTCATTGCTAATGTCTTGCATTTACTATCCCGTTCCTCAAAGGTCAAAGGTTACCGATACATAGAGGAAGAAAATTCGGATGAATCAGACACGGACCTGAGTGATGCTGACGATGATGAGAAAGAAGAGGATGAGAGAATGTTGGTTGAGGAGGACAACAATACAGACGGCGATTCCCAGGGTTCACCGGGACCAGAGAGGAGCGGGGTTAGGGACCGCCGGAGGAGACAAGACAACGCTGCCTACGAGCAGGCCGGAGAGAGAGAGGACTATGTCCAACACACGAGGGACTAGAAAAGGAGAGGTGAAAGATGAGAGGAAGTTGTAAAATACTGAATAGCAAGATTGAAAGAGAAGCAGTGGTATTGGAAACGTTTACTGACTTTTTTTGATTAAATCCGATTTCTTTTCTTTTCTTTTTCGAAAGAAAAAGTGTGGGCCACCGATGGAAAAAAATGAAGGTCAGAAAGTTGTCCACAGTAAAAAAATTGAAGTGATACAAGCGTTTCATTGAAATGGGAAGTGAAAAGAGGAAACTGCTGATACCTTGTAAGGTTAGGTGGTTTGTTGCCATAGAAATGGATATTCTCTATTTTGAACTTGGTCAAGGTGAAGCACTCGAGTTGTGCATTTCATTCAAATTTTTATTCGTGCGCATTAATTCTTCATCCACTTCATGGCTGTTTTCCTCATTGTAACTGAAGAACCAAATAACTCTCCAATCAAAAAGTGTTACATTTCATTTTCATATATTTTAAATATTGTAATAAAGAGATGTAAAATGCTGCTTTTAGAATGTTTTTAAGCAAGCTATGATGTGCTATAATATGAATATAATTCAAAATGATATAATAGTTAAATTTAGTGTACAGTAAGTTTCTCTTTCATTTGCATTGGATGTGGGTGCTTTTGCAGTTTATTCTTAGGGGCTGTTCACAGAAAGCATGTTTTTGCATTTCACTGCTCTGCTTTTCCATTGGTTTTTATGTAAACACGGGCTCTATGGACTTTTTTGACCGTTGCTTCCGCGTCTCGCTCTGAAAACCCTTTAAAGCCCCACTATGTAGGATTTCCGTTTTGGTCAAACAACGACCCCTAGAGTCGCTGTGGACTACTTGTATTTAACGTTACTGTCGTAAATACCACTCACGCAGAGCAGTCTCTTCACTCACGGCCTGATTCCCTCCCCCCTGTATACCGGTCCCCGTTCAGTCGGATAGAAGCTGTAACGAGTGGAAATAAGGTGTGGCCCCTTTAAGAGCTGCGCGCGCCCTGTTTAACTTTCGGCAGTCTGTATTGTATGTGCGCCTCGAACAGCGGGTTGTTTCTGTTTGACGCTCATTCTTGTCCTATTTTTGTCTATCAAGTAATGCTGTGGACGGTAGAACGTGTGACAGACAGTTACACGAGTTCGATTGGGGAATAAACACAACGCGTTACAAATCGTCGGACATCGAACAAGCACAGCTAAGCTAGCCTCCGAAGATGTCTACTAATCCATCAACAAGAACGCCAGGTGCTTGTCCGAGTGATATACAATATAAGCAATATACTTACAAGTCCAACAGCATGTGAGGACGTGTTGGGGGAAGTGAGGTAGCCTATGCCGTAAAGCAGTCGAATTTTGTAGTTCTTTTTGTGCGCAGGGGTTACTACCCGAACCCCGAAGTTTAAAAGTACGATTAAAAACTATACAAACCCCGTCAGGCTATGGCAGACGTGTCATTCAACCTATTTTAAGTCGATGTACCATCACAAGGATTTTGGAAATATATTATGAAGGTTGAAAAGTTACTTAGTGTTACTTTAAAAACACATTAAACCGCCAGTAAGAACAATTAAAGGGATAGTTCACACAAAAATGAAAAATTTGTCATCATTTACTCTCCGTCGTGTTGTTAAAAACCTGTATGAATTTCTGTCTTCTGCTGAACACAAGGGAAGATTTTTTTATTTTATTTTTATATCTTATTTTGTGTTAAGCAGAAGATAAAAAAAATCATACTGGTTTGGAACAACATGAGGGTGATAAATGATGACCAAATTGAATTTTTTTGGGGGGGAAACTAACACACAGCTGAAATTTTCCCAAACGGGTGATTTACTAATGAAACTAAAGCAAATTTAGTTTACCTAAGAAAGCTTAAGTAAACATAAATAAAATACACCAATCATTCTCTAAATGTGCTAACTTTGTACTAGTGGGGATTGTTTTTAAAGCACCTGGAGACACACAACAGATGCATGACTGAACAGAAATGTGTTTTGTATATTAAACCACGCATATGAATGTTTTATTGATGTGTGCTGACTCACAAACTGAAAATGCTATTTCATCATGTCATTTCATCATATATTCATCAATAATATTAAACCTGCAGATCTGGACTGAAGGATTGTTTTTCTTTTCTTTCTTTTTTTTTAACGAATTCATTGTTTTGTCAAGACTAAATTAGAATTTAAAATGTTACAAAAGTACATACCTTCTTTCTCTTCGAAACAGTTATTAAATATATAAATCATAAAAAAATTTTTGCTTCCACATGATTCCAGTAAAGCTGAATCTGCATTTATATTTGCATGTAATATTGTTATAGCCTTGTTATATTTCTAAAGCATTTACTAGATATTATACATTGAATAATTCTATTCTTTTTATGGAATATTATAAAATAATTGAAAATACTGAAACACCAGCATTGCAGGTGTTTCATGTCAGTTGTTACGATATTGTATCCATTTTATAATAAGACTATATAATATAATCTGTAATATTTTTTACCTGTTTTTTTTTATTTATTGTACTGAGGACAGTTACTATAATTTACAGTTGGTTAGAGGCCACTTACATGCCATCAGTTTACACGCAAACAGACAAAAAGACCAAATATGCTAGTTTGAGGTGAGTATGCATTTATTAGTCAACCGTCATCCTCCGAACGGTCTAACACACTCCCATCTGTCCCCAAATGGCACTCAAACGTCACACGGCATGACATGTTTGCATATAAAGATATACATCTTGCCTTGATTTACTGATCTTGACTCCCCGGTGTCCTCCACTGTGCTTCTGTGCACTTACCAATATGAGTTCATAAAAGAGCATTGATGTGTGTCTGTATATGCGTGTCATTAAACATTTATTTGTTTTGTTTTTTGTGTAGTACAAGAGCACCGCAAGTGGAAACTACGTGCAACCAGTAAAGGTTTTACAATTTGCCACACTGCACCTCATAAAGTGACTGCTGCTAGAATGATTGACACGACTCCTCTGCTTCCTCACTCTGCACACTTTCCATTTCCTTCCGTTTTTCCCATCAGGCATTATTGTTGGATTCTGCGGATGGACTGGATCTGAGGGGTCTGGCAGTGGGAGCCCCAGTCCTTCCAGTGCTGGTAGTCTCCGCTGTGCTTGTCACACTCCATAACGTACTGCTGTCCTCGATAGCCAGGGTACTCGTAACACACAAAGCTGCAGGGAAATAGAGGATGTGAGACAGATGGAGAGGTCAAAAAAAAAAAAATGAAGCTAAGAAATGAGATGCAGCGACTGGATAAAATATGACAAGCTGTTTGGAGAGGGAATGTAAAAAAAGTGTTTTAATAGAAGAAGAGTATCTTGAATCAAATGCAGCTGGATTCTAAAGTGCATTCGAATTTTAATATTAGAGCTGGGCATTGACACAAATTTTACGATTCGATTCACAAGTTTGCGATTAACTGGGGCCTATCAGATACAGTACTTGGCATAATTTATAAACTATTATCACTGGCTTCCGGTAACGTCCGACCGCGCGTTCACGAGAGAGTCAAGTTTCTGGTGTAAGCGTAAGCTTAGGTGAGAATAGACACCTCTCGTGATTCAAACAAATAGGGCTGGGCAACAAACTCAAGCTCCTCCGACATTTCTCTTTAAAAAAATTCTCGTTTTAAACTTCTGATTTGTGATCGGTGTTTTGGTTTGCTCTACCCTCTGCACTTCCACGTTCGTCAATATGTCCTGCATCGGGTCAGAGGTCACTCTTCCGCCGGAACTAAACTTGTATACGTCCCTTACCGGAAGCCAGTGATTACAGTTTATAAAGTTTATAAATAGTTTATAAATATTGATATTTTTCTTACAAAAACGCATCGCTTCGCTTCAGAAGGCCTTTATTAACCTCCTGGAGCCGTATGGATTACTTTTATGATGGATGGATGCGCTTTTTTTGGGCTTCAAAATCTCAGTTACTATTCACCCCCATTATAAAGCTTGGAAGAGCCAGGATATTTTTTAATATAACTCTGGATTGTGTTTTGCTGAAAGAAGAAAGTCATGTACACCTAGGATGGCTTGAGGGGATCATTTTTGGGTGAACTATCCCTTTAAGTCGAAATGCAATGAATATGCAACATAGTGCATATTTATCAAAACTCTCTCTAAGTTCATTTTTTTCTAGCAGACTATAACAAGTTTTTGGACATTGAATGGCTTTTCTGAGGTAAATGTAGGATCACGTGACATTGTTTACAAGCTGTTTTATTGACGTCTCTCCGCGGTTCAAACGCTGATTGAGCGATTACATTAGACAAAATACAGATTTAGTTGGACTGTATCTTTCAACATTCCTTCTGATGTTCATTCATGTTGTAACTAATAGTAAAGCCATGCAGCAATACATGCAGCTTCGCTTGAACTGAAGGCGCTATATGAAAGAGCGGCAAAAAAGTATTTATTGTTTGAATTATGTAATAAAATGTACAGAACCTGAAAGCTGAGATGTTTCATTTCAGAAGTAACAAAGCACAAAGCTTGTTGTGATTTAATAGATGGGAGGTGCGCTACAAAGTTTGGTTCATTCATCAACTGAAAGCAATTCTTCAAAATGAGAATCGATTAAAATTGCCCTATGTAATGAGTAAAAATAATCATAATTAGACTTTTGCTTGGAAATTCGCCATGCGAAACGAAAGTTTAATGATCAGTTTCTGTGATGATGTGCACTGGAAGGTTGACATAACATTACGTAACATGAGGCGATCACAGGAAATATATTGCTGTGATGCATGATCTCTGTGATCTCTTATCTGACGGTATGTTGCACTGGACTGTTTTGTGAATGCAAAATCAATAACACTTCACAAGTACAAGGACTGGATACTATGCAATGTGAGCTAATGACGCTGGTCTCATCTGTGTTGCGTGTACGTGTATTGTCAGCGCAGCTGTTGAGCATGAGAAATGTTCAGGAGAACAGTAGTTTGGCACTAATGGTGTTTTGTTGAGCGTTACTCACGCGCCACTCTGCACATGCATGGAGCCCACTTGCTTGTCGCACCAGCCCATGGCCTGCAGAGACGGGTAATCGTCACACAGCTCTACTTTGCGGCCCAGGAAGTTGTCCTTCTCATAGATGACCATGTGACTGCTCTGGTGGACCTACAAATGGAGAGAGAGATTGGAAGGAAATGGGGGGAAAAGCTTTAAAGAGATGGTTTTGATGAGAGACACCTGTTTGTTTGAATGAAGTCGAGCACTTCAAAACCATCTAAAACAGGGGTGTCCAACCAAGCTCAGTCCTGGAGGGCCACTGTCCTGCAGAGTTTATATATACGGTTTCTAACGTGTTCTGATTTTGATTTGCAGTTGCTAAGGTGTTTTTGCCTGTTGCTACGTGGTTATCCAAAAAAGTCAGAATAGTCCCTGGATATGGCTCAGCTCTGTCTTTCATTGTAAGCCTATGAGATTTTCTCTTTTCGTTTTATTGTCAGTCAGGAAAAGTTTGAGAATAAAAGTTGAGGGCATCAGTATGCGCTCACACACTCACAGCGCTGCAGATGGGGCGCAGGGACATCATCCTTTCCACATGGTAGCCCAGACTGCCGCTGTAGGCATCCCAATGGGGATATTCTCCTTTTTCCAGGACAAACTGCTGCCCCTGGAAGTCGTGGTGCTCGTATCCCACCCAGCTGCACAGAATTAAAGAGAATTAAAACATTTACACTACTGGTCAAAAGTTTGGAATAATTTAGATATTTTTTAATGTTGCCTCTTCTGCTCACCAAAGGCTGCTTTTATTTGATTAAAAATATAGTAAAATATTATTACTATTTAAAAGAAGTGTTTAGTATTTTAATATATTTTAAAATGTCATTTATTCCTGTGATGGCAAAGTTGAATTTTCAGCATCATTACTCCAGTTTTCAGTGTCACGTGATCCTTCAGAAATCAGTCTAATATGCTGGTTTGCTGCTCAAGAAACATTTATTATTATTGTCAATGTTGGAAACAGTTTTTTCTAGGTTTTTTTTTGTAGAAACAATGATACAATACCATATATACAAATACACAACCATTCCAAACTTTTGACCGGTAGTGTATAAAGTACTTACAATCGGTTTGGAGGAATATATGATGTTTTGTTTTCATGTAGTAAGGTATTTAGCTTATATAATAAGCTTTGTTAACTAGCCTTTAACTTGTATTACGTTAAGTAAATTCTTCTCCTAAAGGAAGCATGTCAAAGACAAGCCTGAAACTACATAAGTAATCTTGAGCTACGGCAGCTCAGTCATTCTCATATGTTATTATTTCCCAAATCATCATCACAGTTTACAAATCATCTCAGGATGAAACACTTAAAAGCTTTCAAACACATCTAAAAGCGTAATTTCTTTACTAACTGGCAAGATTTTGCAATCATTAACACAGAGTGGGCGACTCACGCGCCGCTCTCCACACGGATAGAGCGGATGTTGTCAAACCCACGCTCCTGGATGTTTCGGCACTCTGAGGTGAGTTCCTGACACTTGCCTTGGAAATGCTCCTGCTCGAACACGGTCACCTGACAAACACACACACGCACATGCCACAGTTCCATTATCTAATTTGGAAAAACTCTCTCTCCTATACACCAAACCACAGGCCTCCACTCCTTTCATTATGTCCTCTCTCTGTTGAATAATACAGAATTCTGCACATCTTGGACAAGAAGAAGTGGTAGCAACCATTCACAAAGCATTCATCTATGCAGTCTCAAAATCAATACCTAAGCAGAAGCCTTTGTCGAATCATTGATGGTTTGGCGCCTTGTTTCTCACTCTCAGACAAAGAATCAATAGTTTCTTACTCATTCTTTCTTTGTGCTTCTTACATTTGAGAAAGCGTGGAAAGGTTTTTACCTTAAAGCAAGGAGCCATGTCTATCCCAGACGTTGATGGGTTTGTTTGGATCTTGGTTACTTTGTTCATCTTCTTTCCTGCACAAAAGGGAAGGCTGAAAACTTCTTCAAATGTATTTTACTATAAAACAAACTTTGGGACATGCACAGTTGTTACATACTGACATATTGTATGAATGACATGCATTTGGGCATTTTAGACAATTCATATAAGGACTGCTAATGGATAAAAGAAGTATTTATAATTTTTGTATAATTTTACATTGATCAATTTCTTTTACACAGCTCTCCAGAATACTTGATTCTGATAAGGATTTCATCTCTCTTGTATCACTTTTGTGCAAACTTTTTGCAGTGAACATTTGGCAATATATTGCTATATGCTCAGCAGTTCCCAGGAAAGAAAAGGGAAGGTAATCATTCAGAAGAATAACCAGTGAGAAACACCAATTTGAGTTCTGTGAGAGACATGTTACATAATAGCACAATATTTTAGCGAACTTGTCCACAGAAAAAAATTACTTTGATTGCAGAGTAATTAAAGCCTGTTACTTAAATAATATATTGCATATTGCAACAGTAAAGGCTACAGTATGTTCCAGCATTCTTTGCTTGGATGATTGTTTTCTGCATTGTACTTATAGGCCTATATAAGAACTTCAAATGACAACTCATGTTGTTAGCAATATAGGCTATTTAGGCAATATCCCAAACACAACATTCAAGCTGACCAAGTTTGACTTGGCACTTAAATAGTTCTAATAGCTATTAGTTTAATAGCTATTTTTCTTCTTAATTTACATAAAACACGGATTAAATCTATTACTCTAGCTTTATCTTACCTGAATCTCCAACTGTCCTACTTTACAGTGATGCCCGTCAGTCCCGTTTGGCGAGGAGTTTTATGATTATTTGGCGCTTCTATTTTATAGCGACCATCACAGCTGGGTGCACGTCGCGACTCTGAAACTGGTGGAAGGACCAGTAAGGGAGTGTGTGTGTGGGGTGTGTTGTGTGTGTGTGTGTGTGTGTGTTTGGGTTTGGGTGTGTTTATGAGATCATTCTCTTTATTGTGAGTCCAGAGTAGTGGGGCATTTCGCGCCGTCAGCGCATTGGATTTGATGAAGCCGTGAGTGAGTGAGCGCGCGCGCGCCCGTGGTGCGTGTGAATGCAGACACATTGAACCGCACAATGGAGCTCAAGCGGCTGTATTCCTATCGGTCAGCACTGTGCATCGTATGGTACACAAAGAGCGGCCTATAGGTGGAGAATACAGGGATTTCACCAACTGCATGAGTGGATGTCCTCTCTTTCAAACCTCCCAGAAACATATCTGTTTGGCTTCTGTCTTAAAGTCATGACAGCTTAATCTTCAGAAAGCTCAGTTTTGACAAATTCACAATTTAACAGATGTAACTATATTTGGGAATAGTCATACCCAAAATACTGATTTATGCAGGTTACGTTTTTTATTAAGTTTTGGAATTGTTTTTCTATGTTCTGTATAAGACAGAATCCTATTCAATGTGTTTAGTAATAATAGTAAGTTATTTAGTAGTAATTTCACTTAAGAAATTGATCTTTTAAAAATCTCAAGTAAAAAATTAAGATAGGAAGTTTCTGTAATTCAGACAGATCTTTTCCCTCAAGTTTACTAGTCGGAATGTCTTTATCCAGACTGTAGGATGTAGTGTCGGCAACAAGTGTCACATCATGCCTGCTCATGACTGTCCACACCTTATATGACCCACAGAAGTGTTAAGGTGATATGTGGTTCAGAAATATTAGCTTACTATTTACTGAATACATGCAGTTTATAATGCATAGTTTCTATTAAAAAAAACAAAACATTATGGCATTATGGACCTCACACTGTGTTGCATAATTCAGCAAGTTATCATCTTGGAGAGGCAGATATTGACATTTGTGTTCTGTGTATAAAAGTATGTATTCCACATAGGATTTTTGCAACATGCTTTTAAGCTGCAATTATAAGGGTAACAGTATCACTCAACCATGAAACTTCTATTTTAATTAGTGCTGTTTTGCTGGCATATAAAAAAAAAAATCACAGTTTGCAGCACGGTTGCCAGAGCTTTAACACATCATATGGAGTGCATAAGCAGGTTAATGTACTTGAGACAAAAACTTTAATTGGCATCAAAAATAGCTGAAGATATGAAAAACAAATTCAGTAAATTCAGTGTATGTTTGGAAATTCGCCAAGTCTTTGGACTCAGAAGGCTTGGCTCTGGTGTTCCATTACATTGACAAATGCAATTTTGTTCTGTCAGTTTTAACAACATACTGTAAGTGCACTGTGGCTGAAGGCTAATGCAGTTTGCAAATGAGACAAAACCATAATGAACTTCTGGCACCAATTGAATTAGTCTTTTATGAAAAATATCATAGCATTATCCAATGTAAAAGAGTGGAATATATGCCAATCTAAGCCTTCAATTTGGTATGTGAGAGTTTGGCTATGGTGTTCATCACCATCAAATGTGATTTTTCCTTTGGTTTACCTTCATCAGGTTTTATGTACGTCATTTCACAGTCTGGAATTTGCCCTGTGAAGGTGTCCAACAGCTTAATTTTGTAGTCACCTTGTAAAGTTTGTGGAAGCTCACCTTGAGTTTGAGAAAGAAGTATACTCCTCTTTCTTCTTTCTGTCTGTCTCTGTCTCTGTCTCTGTCTCTCTCTCTCTCTGTTTGATGATGGGGTGATTCTTTTCTGTGTGTGGGTTGGTGAGCTCAGCGAGTTTGTTTCTGTGGGCCTAATCCCCCCATGCTAGGCGCCAGCCTATAAAAGGGACACATGTTTGCTTTCAATACACACACTGACACACTGATTGAGACAGACAGCGGCTACTGACTAACACACAGGTAAGAGACTGGGGTCTGTGAGCAAAAACAAACTTAAGAGAAAGGCATTCCCACATTTCATTTGGTTAAAGTCTACAGCAAAGAAACTCCAGCTTGTGTAGGAATATCTCGAACAGCTTTGACACATTAGTCACCGGTAGAAAGCAATTAATGTAATCCTTTTTGAGCATAGCACTTTATACATTGTCAGGGTGAACTGTAACCTTTTAGTCATAACAGAAAAATGTATATAGAAAAGAAAAAAAGCTGTGTCTATGTTGTGAATATGAAGAGTGTGAGAGAGAGAAATAGATGAGGTGAAATTTAATTAAAAAGTAGTTTATAAAAAAAAAGGCAGTACCAAGTGATGAGTTTTATATATTTATTAAACACTGAATGTGCGTTTTAAATTACCGTTAATTACTTACTGGGGTGGCTGTTGGTTTAATTAAACAGTTTTATGTATAAAGCCTTGTGAAAATCTGGGACCATGCTAATTTAATATCTTACGCAAATATTTTGTAGAAAAGGCAAGAATTATATCAGTCAATATTTCATGAGTATTTCATCAGATAGCTTAGAAGTCCTATTCCATGTTTCAGTTTTAATATTTGGCTTGAACGACATTATAATATAACATTTTGTCATATATTTCTAAATGAGTAATCTCAGGCAAATTGTGTTACGTATGAGCATTGCACGTCTATAACACTTTTGAGAAAGTGTTTCAAAGTGAGTGGGTGAAGAATTGATCCAGGGGCTATAAATGTACTCGACTGGGATTCGTTAATTGCTTTGAACAATATTTAGCACTTGACATCACTATATGTCCAACAATAGCAAGGAGGCTGCAAATTATTCACATTTCTCCACTCACACGTACATATGCTCTCTTATCGTAGTCATCATGTCCACTGGTGGAGAGAAGTCCAAGCCCGCCTCCCAGCCTGATGGGAAGGCTGCTCAGATTCAAAAGAGAACCGAGATGGGTGTGGGAAACTACAAGGTATGTACCGCTACCATATTTACAGATGCATAAAGGTTGCATGTGAAGACTGATGAAATTGCAACCGTGAATGATGGCAAACAGCTGAGCAAAATTCAGTTTCCATAGAAATAGATGTGGGTGTTGTATGTCTGCAGTATTTTAAGCTAAGCTAAACTAAAACTATCAACTTTAATTTATAGTTGCATAACAAGCAAAAATGACCTGGTTGTCTCCTCTCTTTCTTCTCGTTCAGATGTATGTGTTTGATCAGGAGAACTTCCAGGGCCGCATGATCGAGATCTCCAACGAGTGCATGAACGTGTGTGAAATGGGCATGGATAGAGTGCGTTCCCTCCGCGTGGAGTGTGGCCCGTGAGTCTTTCTGTGACACATATGAGTGACTTACCGACTGTTCTGTATTTCAACACTTCCTCCATTCTCTCTGTCCTTCTTTTTTCTTCTTTAGTTGGGTGGGTTGGGAACAGATGAACTTCTGCGGAGAGATGTACATCTTGGAGAAGGGTGAGTACCCCCGTTGGGACTGCTGGAGCAACTGCCACAGGAATGACTACCTGCTGTCCTTCAGACCTGTCAAAATGGTATTCATCCCTTATATTCATTATACATGTGTATGAATGTTTTCATTTAGTTGATTTTTGCGAAATCGTCAAAACATTATTCAGTTTGTTTCATTGAGCCATTGTGCTCATTTGGGCAATGCAAGTTTGAATCCCATTCCTATTCTGTTCCTGTCCATAAAAGTGGCTAAAAGGCTAAAAAAAATTATTTTAAAATCCATATTCATGGATGTATTCGCTGCCACACTGAGTCATGGTGCTTTTGCAGGCAATGCAAATTTGAATCTCGAATCTGGCTCCCAACATTTCCTAATCCCATCACACTCTTCTCCAATAATTTCCTGTCCTATCTCACACACACTGAATCCATTAAAGTGGCAAAAAGGCTAAAAATATTTAAATCCATATTCATTGATGTATTCACTGACACACTGAGCAATGGTGCTTGCTTTTGCAGGGAACGCAAGTTTGAATCTAGCTCCCAACATTTCCTAATCTCTTCCCACTCTTCATGTCCTATATCACTCACTATATTCATAAATCCATATTCATTTATTAATAAATATTATACCTTAAACTCCTTGTTTGTGCTCCTCACAGGACCCAGAAAAGCATAAGATCTGTATGTATGAAGTTGGTGAGTTCAAGGGCCGTAAAATGGAGATCATCGATGACGATGTGCCCAGTATGTACACCTTCGGCTTTACCGACCGCGTTGGCAGCGTCATGGTCAGCTGTGGCACGTAAGTGGTCTCACACAGAAGAAATCTGAGTGCAAGTAGACTGTGATATCTGAACATAAAAAATAGATCTGTTAGAGAAATTTGAAGTCTGTGATCTTTAAGTCATACACTCACTTCCTAAATCCACTGAGTTTAAAGCAGAAGTTTGTAGGTTTTTATTTATTTATGTTAAAACACTTTCTCCTAGCCCTTAAAAAGTGTGTAAAATGTGGCACTATTAAAACATTTTTTGGCGGGACCAACCCAACATCACAGGAAAACATACCTATTTCACGAGGTGTCGATTTCGTATGAAAACGTGTGATTTTAAAAGCCCACTACTAAACATAACTGTCACTGGGTCGTAAGCAGATCATACGTATTAACCATCAGTTTACCCAAAAAAAAATAATACTTACGAACTGCCATGAGATTGTTTTGGCGGGAATATTTGTTTGTAATAGCAGGCTTTCCGGAAACCTGTTTGAAACAGTCATTACTTTGGCCTTGCATTACACAAATCAGCTTTATAGTTACGCCACCTAGATAAACTAACAGTATTAGTACTTCTAATATTTCAAACATTAAAATATGAATACAATTATTTCCAGTGTGATCGTTTTTACAGTATATAAGTAATTGATAAGAGGCTCTTCTCTATTCTGAATTCTGTTCTTCACTTTGATTTATTCTCTATGTTTGTGGTGTCTGTTTGTCTTTCCTCTCACCTCTTGTTTCAGTTGGGTGGGTTACCAGTATCCTGGTTACCGTGGCAGCCAGTACCTGCTGGAGAAGGGCGAATACCGTCACTTTAATGAGTTTGGCGCTCGTCATCCCCAAATGCAGTCCGTCAGGCGCATCCGTGACATGCAGTGGCACCCAGACGGCTGCTACACTATGGCCACCAAGTGAGGGCTAGGGAGGACGAGAAAGAGAGGGAACAGGGGAGAGAGAAAGAGAGGAGGAGGAGAAGATGAAGGAGGTGGAGGGGGGAGGGCCAGGAAGGAGAGGAGGAGCGCACCACCCGTATGAGTCATCCTGGGAAGGGAAAGGAGGAGAGAGGGCTTTGTAAGAAAAAAAGACAATAGACAATAGAAAATGTGGCTGCTGATATCAGATGATCTTTCCAAAGCCCTCTTTATTCACTCTCCACTCTTCACCTCTTCTCCCATCTTCTTCGTTCTTCCATCTTCCTCCTCTTCCTCATCCTCCATTCACTTTTCCCCGGAGGAAATCGGTCCATCACAACGAGCCTTAACTGATGCCTGACTCGTGTGGGTCAGGGATGATGATTGACATGGGTGGGTTGGGGGCAGGGCGGTGGGTGGCAGGGGGAGGGGTGTTTTGACTTAAAGGCCATGTAAAAACCTCCACATCCTTTTTGGAACGGTAATAAAAGTGACACCTGTGACTGTGGTTCCCTGATATCACTGCTGATTGTCTCTGTCCATGCAGGCATTCACCCTTTACCATCAATACATCAGATCACATTTCCACTCTGGACTAAAATGACTAACATCCGAACAAAAAATATATCACATTAACGGAACAGAGCACATTATTATAACACCGATTTAACAATGATTTAGTGTTCAGGTTCTACTATTATTCAAGCTGGCGTGGATCCAAAGATAATAGTAAAAGATCTGAAATTTCGCCCAAATGTTGTTCCTAGCAGTGAGGTAGGATTGCAATTTTGAATAATTTTATAAATGAATAACTTTTTACCAGGGATGCACCAATATGAAAATTGTATCTGATACCAATCACCGATAATTCTTAATATTTGAAAGCCGATAACCGATATATTGGCCGATAAATCTAAATCCAGATTTTTATATAATTTTTGAGAGCCTGATTACAAAAACAAAAGTTCTCACCATTAAAAGCCAAGTCCCACGAACACAATTATAATGTTCTCATAACTTTATGTAGCCTATATGACAGACTTGAGCTGCACATGTTGCACTTAACAGTATTTTCCTTTTTGAAGTGATTTCAATCATATTTCAAGTCGTTCAAAAGCATCATGGCAAAGGAAATGATCCATTATTTATCGGCTTTAATATATTTTGGCCAAATTTTCTTATCGGACCGATAACGATAGCATTGAAAATGAACAGTTATCGGCCGATACCGATATGGTGGTTGATATATCGTGCATCCACTTTTTACAGTATGTATGAAATCCATTAAATAAACAAACAAAAATGTATTTAAATATGCTACTGACAAATCGCATAATGAATATATTATACAATTTTGTCACATGAACAACCAGTAACCAGAAAGCTGCATGTGTTTGGCTTATTAAAAAGAATAGAATCATAAGAGTCATTCATAAGGAGAAACAGACCACACTGGATGTGCTGTAGATTCAAGATGATGCAGTACAGGAAACTCCGAAATTGCATCTTTCTTTGAAGTACTTAGATTGCGACTGTTAAAAAAGTACATTCCACATAGTATGAAATGTATGTAGTATGAATGCAATCTGGACATACTACATTTTTTATGTTGTCATCATGTGACATTCAGTGTCAGTTGTGTCGCCATCCACAGATCCTTTCCCATGAATTCATGGGATAGTAAAGTGTCCATTGAATGTGCACTTCGAAATCTCATGGAAAATAGTAACTTTTCGTCTACTGTTTTTATGAGTACTGTGAATTAAGACATACTATTATTGATTTCACATACTCTTTTTCACCTGCTGTAAAATAGTGAAGTGCATATTCAAATGTAACCTATATGTCAGGGCTCCTACCTTTCAGATTAATCTTTTGTTAAGAGAAAGGTTACAAAGAGAGTTACAGAAAAAAATACATTTAATTTAAATTTGAGAATATGGTCATAAAAACTACTTTATGACACTTTTAATACAAAAAATAAAATAAAATGTGTATATTATCCCATAAATGGAATAAAAACATACAAATATTAAAAGAACATTATGATATGGCCCTTTAAATGGCTTAAATACAGCAATACTCTTTTAAAATGAAGATTCTGAGTCAGCTGTCAAGTCAATTAAACTAAGATAATTACACAAGCTGATTATCATCAACATTTTGGAGCATGTGCTGTGTGTGCACTAAAAAAAAAAAAACAGTATATGTTTTGTCTGGCTGTTCTTTGGATTGAAATGATATTTGATAGCATCTTAAAATAAGACAGATATAGGCTTCTGTCATCATGAACAGAATGATTGTGGGTTTATACAACATCTGACCAATTTTTCCAGGCACATGCATGAGTGTGTAATTCTAAACCTTCCTGAATTAATTAATAATTTATTTGAAATCGACATCATCTTTCCCACAAGGCCGAAACAAATACACAAACAGAATTAAGATTCACCCCAGCTCCACACAAAATCCAGCCCTTTCATTGACGTCAGTCGCCCCAAAGTCTTACTTACGTAAACATCTACAGACACATGCACACACACACACACACACACACACACACCAGGCACCTTGGGAAATCTAGTAACTCCACATCCTAAGTGTGTGATCAGCCTGTCTCTCACACATTTCCCCTCCTCACACTCTGAGCGGTAATGAAGAGCAGATTCGGGACAGAGGCTGGAATGATTTAGAGGGAAGCTAGTTATCACACGGCTCAGTGGGATGCTAAGTTAATTGAATCTCACTCTTGTAGTACTACACGGCCACCACAAGAAGGTACTAACAATTAGATCATCAAAGAAGCAGTCAGTCCTCTTTTGCTTGTTTCACACATTTTTCTGTACTTTTCCACGCAAAATTAATTGTAGTAGCTTGCTACTGGCAACAGAGGGGAAATACGTCAAGATGACGTCAACAACACCATGGCTTCACATCTACACACACATACAGTGCAGATGTGCAATTGTTACCTTAAGAAACAATTTCTACCTGATCTGACTTTTACAAATTCTTCAGTAATTTAATATCATATTTATCATCAGTTAAATCAGATTAGCACATTAGTTTTTCTAACAAAACCCTTTTACAGTGCAATATCCTCTTTGACTAATGGGTTTTCTGTATTCCATTTAAACACATAAACACAAAGAAAATCTACAGACATGTCCTTTGCCGTTTCATCTCTCTCCTTCTGAACCACATGCATACAGAGAGCCTGCAAGAGCTGTATGTGTGTTTTTGTGTGTGTGTGTGTGTGTGTGTGTGTGTGCGCCACGGCAGGTCTCTTTCTTGCGTCACGGCTGTGTTGTGAGTTAGCCGGGGGAGAAGCGGTTCTTTTTATGGAACTTCCTAAAAAGTCTTTCCGCCAAGAGTGATGTAAGCTATTTGTCTTTATGTTTAACAAACGAGTGGGTGTGAACCTATCAGTGAGATAGAGAGAGTTAGAGAGAAAGTGACAGAGAGATAGTGGAGAATAGGCAAAGAGTGAGGACACCTACAAAGCTGCATATGTATCATAGATACACTGTAAAAAAAAAAAAAAAATTTATATATATTTAAAAAAAAAAGTGTTACCTGAAAGATCTGTTTCTACCTGATCTGACTCTTAAAAAAGACTTGTAATGGTGTCTTCCGAATATATTAGGTAATATAAGGTAAGATTTAGAATGAAACTAGTAAGTTTAGATGTTAAATATTTTAACAGTACACTCTTTAACAACATGCATTTTTGATGTTTTTTTTTTCTTTGATCATTTTGAGTACTTTGCCTCCGTCTCCTCTCTTTGCCACAGCTTGTCCCCGTTTTGCCAGCCTCCTTCTCTCTTTCTCTCTCTCTGGCTGATGGTGTCAGAGCTGCATGTGGATCTGCGTCATCGGTGAGCAGTGTCTGATTGACTGGGTTAAAAATAAAGAGCAGAGAGGGGTGAGAGTGTGTGAATGAGTGAGTGCATGAGGCTGGGAGGCCAGAAACTGCGTTGGGATGCTGGGGCAAGTCTGAGGAATCTGGGGGAAGAGCCATATGTGAATAGAGGGTATTTTTAGCAGGAGAAAATGAGTTAGTGTTAGATAAGAGTATAACAGTGCAAACAGGAAGATATTCATAACCTCTATTTTGGGAAAAAAATTATCTATGTGAAGGTTTAATCTGTTGGGAATAAAAACTTTGCCAAGAGGATGATTGGTAGATGTAGATTTTTTTGTGTGTTTTTGTTTTTATTACTTTTTAATGTCTATATGGCTACAGTGTAAAAAAAGAAAAAGAAAAAAAGTCGCTGCCTTGAATTAAGTACAATTAGTTCCTTTCACCTTAAATTACATTAAACTGAGTTAAAAAAATATAGCTGAATCTTGATTGTATGATCAATTGATCTTTCTAATTTATATTGTTTCACGTATTCAGTTGTGTTTGTTCTTAGTTTCATTTTCATGGACTTTTAGTTTGTATTAATTAGTCACATGTGTTTCTTTGCCTTTGTTTCACGCAACTCAGTTTCTATGGACACTGATTATTCTCACAGCTGCTTGTCATTTAGTTTGATTCCTCGATGCATTTAAGTTCCTCCCTGTTCACTCTCAGTTGTCAGTCGTTTGTTTTACGCACACACTGTTACACCTTATGTATTTACCTGAGTTTACTTTATTATTGAAGACATTTCATATTGGAACCTGTGGACTCTCATCTTCATCTTTGTGACAGAATGACCGACCAAAGTAATGGATTATGCAGCGAAATTCGCTGTGATTGCCCAGAAGGGACTTCTCTCCGCCTACATACTTCCAAAATGAGCCAAAGTGTCAAGCTTTGCATATTGTCAGACCGAGTAACTCCACTCTGGGTTTTCCGAACCTCGGGTTGGTTGTACCAACTGTGCGTAAGTTACAAATTACAACTTGGTCTAATTTTGACGTAAATGGGCACAATTTACAATATACGCACAACTAAATATTTTACCTAGACTAAATTTGTACAGAATCTGATTAAAGATTAAAGATTACGAGAGCACATTCCCTTTATGAAACCCTGTTCTAGAGTAACAATAGAAGTCCCGGTATAGTTTACGGTCCAATTCTAACTATAATCTAGTTGCTTATTAGTATGAATATTACTAGGATATTGGCTGTTTATTAGTACTTATAAAGTAATGCCTTATTCATGACCATATTCTATATCCCTTAATCCTACCCAATACCTACACTTAACACCTTACTATTAATTATCATTATTAATTAAAGTGTGACTGAAGTCCAACAGTTTTTAACTAAAGTGTGCGGGACTTCCATTCCTATCGCCTCCATATAGTGGCTACGTTCACAGTCCAAATCCAAATATTTGTTTATCTGAGTGGAATCTGATCTAAATCATTGACTGTCCACACTGTGCATCGCAACTGTTGTGTGTCCTGTGGCGCTATTTCATTTTCCAGAATATCTGCATTGGTTTCTATAGCAATCAGGGCAGGGTGTGCACAGACATTTTGGGGGGCAGGTGCTCAAGTGAAATAAAGGCACCCCTCTTATAATTATTTATAAAAAATAAAGGTACATATTGTTAATCATCTTATAATTAATTAAACTATTTGAAATTAGTATAAACAAAATCCATCTTACCATTTATCAAAATCCATTTACACTGCAATTACAATTGCCTAAATAATGTTATGAGATGAATGCTCTAAATATAACATTTTGAATACAGAAATATGAAATGTAGGGGGAAATGAAATGATAACGACAAACCACTTACTAAAACAACTTACTAAACCGCGAGTAAGTGGTGGCAAGTCATAATAAGTGAATCATAGAATCATTCTTTCAAACAATTTGTTCATATTGTTCTTTATGTCAACTTCATGAATGGGTAATTGAATCATTGACTTAACCGATTAGCAGGGGCGGTGCTAGGGCTGGGCTAAGGGGCTTAAGCCCCGAATGTTTTTAGTAAAGCCCCGAATATTTTGTTACCTTGTCTTTCTCATAGAGAAGAACAATTAATCAGAAAAACAAATGTGAATAAGATTACAGCTGTCGCGATTACCTAATCTTGAAAAGTGCATATTACAGTTTTATAAAAAAAATTCCCTTTGCATTAAAGGTACTTACAACGTGCTTTTGCAGCGTTGAACACTGTAGCCAATCACAGACATGTCTGTTGAACGCATTGGCCAATCAGAGGCGTTTAAATGAGTCGCTGTGCTGAAGATGTGTTTTGCACGAGCTCATCGAGTTCTACACTTTCGCAAACCTGTCATTATTATTGCCAATAAACTTAATATGCAAATAAGAGATTCACTGCAATGAATTTGATATTCTTGATGCACTCCATTACACACCGTTCTGTTTGTTGTTAGGATATCTAAAAGTTCACCGGTCTAGCTCAATGTCAAACTGATTAAAGAAGGCGGGGCTTACTGTTCACAGAAGGGTGTTAACAGAGAACGAATGCCTGGTAAAATGTATAGATTTGACAACTGTTTTACACTACCGACAGTATCCGGTGATGCAAATTACTCAACTTTTTTATTTTTATTAAACTTTGCCTTTTTAATTGAAAATATGCTATAATTTCCTTGATTCATGTAGAGAGAATGTATGCATACTTAAAAATAAAATATTATTTGAAAATAGTTTAACTTATTTCACTAATACAATAAGCCTTTCTTTTTTATTATTCCCTTAAAATCGCTTTATAATTAATTAATTCCTTTAAAGAAAAATAACCAATTTTAGTTTGGGCTAAAGCCCCGAATCTCCACTGACCTTAGAACCGGCCCTGCCGATTAGTTAAAAAAAAAGGTGTATTATTTAAGAATGAAACATTACTATGTGTTGCTGAGAGACTCAACTTTTCTGCTTTGTTTGGAACTATTTCTGTTGGCAAAATAGAGCAAAACCTGCCAAAATTGACAACGTTGTGTCTAAAAATGGTCAATTCATATAAATCAACTTATTGTTTATTGACCTGTTGTATAAAATGAATATCATATTTGTAATCATGCTGATATTCAAGAAAATAGTTTGAATGATTATCACTTGCTTGTGTAATATTGCTCAACTATATTATGTTATAAACACAAAATACAAGAACTCATACAGAGTAATTCATATCTTGAATTTTGGGGGCATTTTTATTAATTTCGGTGGCATTACCTTGCATGACGCTATTTTATGTCAATGCGAAACTACCTTGCTTGTTGTTAAGCCTAATCGAGGGCTATTACCTAAGTTAGGCTGGCTGTATTAAGATGTTTTAATAGTTGTTTCATTTCACAGCGGTGACAAACAGTGCAGAAGTTTAGGAAAAACACAATCGTAACCTGGCCAATGAGACGTGGAGACGTGGATGCGGACATCTGAGAGTGAGACTTGTGCAGTCTCGCAGAATTATTAAGAATAAGTTGTTGGGCACATGCTTAAATGAGAATTAATGCCACGGGCCAATTTTAAACAAAAAACTATAAGATACAAAAAGTCTTAGTCTTAGTAAAAAAGTTAGTCATCGGCCAAAAGGTCAGGTGCTTGAGCAGCACTTAGGGTCTATCTGTACACGTGCCTGATGGCAAAGATGTTGCATTGGTAGCTGTAACGTAGGCTGTTCCAGTAAAGACAGGGCATTGGATCCAGGTGCAGTTTGACATTTATTATTAACAAAACAATCAGAAAGTAAATCCAGGCGGAGCATAACAAGAAACCAAGCCAAGAACAAAATCCAAATGCAAGAAATTACAGAAACTGCAACAACTCATCCACTAAGGACAACACCAGACAAAGACCATGAGAAACACTGGGGTTTATACACTCAAGGTGAGATTGGCAAACAAGACACACCTGGGAACAATCAGGAACTAATCAACAAGGAAAACTACAAAGGACTACAAAACATGGCACAGAAGAGGAAATAACAAACAAAAGTCCACACAAGACAAGGGGAACACAGGACAGGAATCATGACAGGTAGCCATATGCCAAAAAACAACAACAACAGCAACATGGGGTTTGCAAAACAGATGTTATCTTACATCATTATGTGTAGCATTCAACAATTCTTTTTTTTTTTTTTACAAATCATTGTGAAAGTGTCCATTCTGAAGTTTGACAGCCACATCCCTTCATCTAAGTTGGGTACCAAACAAGTACACCAGTCACTGCTACTCACCCTGATCCACACATCTACGACCCTTTCTTGCCCATCAGGACATGCAAATTCTGCAACGACGTCTAACGTGTTCACGTTTATGTGGCATGTGAAATTCCAATTGGATAGGCACAAAAATCAGATTTGAAAGGACACTCTGAAAAAGGGTATAGAGCGTTAAGATTCCTCCAATCATTTTTCTATGTGTGGTCTGTCTCCTCCTTAGGTCTCTGATATCACTCATGACTCGACCAATCAAATTAGAGGGCTGAGATTGTTGTATAAAAAACAGGAAATGACAGAGCTACGGTCACATTGTCACATTCACAGAGAGACACATAAACACAATGTAGTGGTTCAAGCTGAGTGACACAAGCACAATTCCACAATACTAGCTGTTCTCACACACATGCAGGGTCATACAGTTCTAGCTGTGTCTGTACACAAAGATATCACACACTTTGCCCACACACAGATCACACACAGAAGGCAGTGAGCAAACTAACACTTGCATCCCTCTCTTTGAGTCTGACAAAGAGTCAGTGCAGAAAAGAAGGTGAGGAAGAAAAGAACGAGTGAGAGAGGAAAACAGCACGGTAGAGGAGGACAGTGAAGATGTCACCAGAGGATGAAAAAGCAAAACAAAACAAAAAGTGAGAAAGAATGAGGCAGGAAGAGAGTTAGGAAGAATCACAAAAGGGATATGTCAGAAAGAGCTAAAGAGAAGAAATGTCCCTGAAAGAAAAGCAGAGAGAGAGAGAGAGAGAGAGAGAGAGAGAGAGAGAGACTGCGTTTGGAGACTATTGTGCATTGAGGGTTTTATTTGGGAGAAAATGAAGGCAGACACTCAGCAGTTCAATGGCAGAGGAAACAGATGAGTGAGAAAATAACAGAAATGGACTGAAGGATGTGGGTCAGGGTTATGCAACAACTGCAAAAAGAACTAAGGAAGGGAAGTGTTTGTTACGCATAGATGTAGGTGTAGATATAGATACAACTACAGATAAGTGCCTATAGCCGACACTGCCCATTATAGATGTCTCCCTAATCAAACACACCTGATTCAACTCATTAGACTCCAAGACCTCAAGGGTTATCCCTTGGACAAGGAAGGCATCAAAAATTTCCCGTGTTCGGGGTACTCCATTGGTAACTACTGATATAAAGATATAGGTACTGTGAGAGCGTATGGAGATTTACAAGGACATCTAAAGAAAATCTAAAGAACCATTTTCTACAGTAAAGAACCTTTTGTGGAATGCAAAGGTTCCATGGATGTTAAAGGTTCTTCATGGAACCACAGATGACAATAAAGAATGTTTTAAGAGTCAAGATAAAGATATAGATACTGAAAGATACCTATTGTTACGTATTCTCTGGCTTCGTGTTCTGTGTGTTTTGTTTATTGGACTTTTAGTTCCTGTTTCCTGTCCTGTGTGCCATTTTTGCAGTCCTTTGTAGTTTTTCTAGTTGATTAGTTCTGTGATTATTCCCAGGTGTGTCTTGTTTGCTAATTACCCTTTGTGGATTTAAACCCCAGTGTTTTTTGTGTTCTTTGTCAAGTCCTGTCCGGAATGGATTTACATTTGGTACTGCTCATTCTGTGCCCATGCATGGATCCCTGGTCTCTGTTGGTCTTTTTTGCATATGGATCCAGCTCTCCTTTGTTTTTGAGTTCATTGTAGATATAGATTTACTATAGATGTGTGCTTAGACAGGTGCCTAGATGTTAATATAGCTAGATTCATACAACTAAAGAAATGTAGATATACACTCACCTAAAGGATTATTAGGAACACCTGTTCAATTTCTCATTAATGCAATTACCTAATCAACCAATCACATGGCAGTTGCTTCAATGCATTTAGGGGTGTGGTCCTGGTCAAGACAATCTCCTGAACTCCAAACTGAATGTCAGAATGGGAAAGAAAGGTGATTTAAGCAATTTTGAGCGTGGCGTGGTTGTTGGTGCCAGACGGGCCGGTCTGAGTATTTCACAATCTGCTCAGTTACTGGGATTTTCACGCACAACCATTTCTAGGGTTTACAAAGAATGGTGTGAAAAGGGAAAACCATCCAGTATGCGGCAGTCCTGTGGGCGAAAATGCCTTGTTGATGCTAGAGGTCAGAGGAGAATGGGCCGACTGATTCAAGCTGATAGAAGAGCAACTTTGACTGAAATAACCACTCGTTACAACCGAGGTATGCAGCAAAGCATTTGTGAAGCCACAACACGCACAACCTTGAGGCGGATGGGCTACAACAGCAGAAGACCCCACCGGGTACCACTCATCTCCACTACAAATAGGAAAAAGAGGCTACAATTTGCACGAGCTCACCAAAATTGGACAGTTGAAGACTGGAAAAATGTTGCCTGGTCTCATGAGTCTCGATTTCTGTTGAGACATTCAGATGGTAGAGTCAGAATTTGGTGTAAACAGAATGAGAACATGGATCAATCATGCCTTGTTACCACTGTGCAGGCTGGTGGTGGTGGTGTAATGGTGTGGGGGGATGTTTTCTTGGCACACTTTAGGCCCCTTAGTGCCAATTGGGCATCGTTTAAATGCCACGGCCTACCTGAGCATTGTTTCTGACCATGTCCATCCCTTTATGACCACCATGTACCCATCCTCTGATGGCTACTTCCAGCAGGATAATGCACCATGTCACAAAGCTCGAATCATTTCAAATTGGTTTCTTGAACATGACAATGAGTTCACTGTACTAAAATGGCCCCCACAGTCACCAGATCTCAACCCAATAGAGCATCTTTGGGATGTGGTGGAATGGGAGCTTCGTGCCCTGGATGTGCATCCCACAAATCTCCATCAACTGCAAGATGCTATCCTATCAATATGGGCCAACATTTCTAAAGAATGCTTTCAGCACCTTGTTGAATCAATGCCACGTAGAATTAAGGCAGTTCTGAAGGCGAAAGGGGGTCAAACACAGTATTAGTATGGTGTTCCTAATAATCCTTTAGGTGAGTGTATGTGTATGCATTCGTAGATGTATCTGAGAATATCTAAAGATAAGATATTTCATATCTTGTATCATCAATTGTCACATACAGTATGATAACTGAGTATATCACTACACTGCAGTAAAAATATGTAAAGACAACAGTAGTAACGACTTAAAGTTGCAGTTTAGCATTTTAGATAGAATTGTTAAACCATGATGAGATACTAAGGATAAAAACCACAGCGCAGTGACACAGCCTTTAACGAGATATGCTTTATAAAACACATCAGCTTCTTAGTGTAATAGAGCCGCATTTCGCATTTTGCAATACATAATTAATAAACCATCTCGCCCTGTACAAAGATCTGAGAGTGCCGGATGAACATTTGATAGCCTTTTATTCACACTGAATCTTTTCATGCTTGTAGTATTCTCAGCATGGTGTACGACGGTGACACAAACCACAGTACGCTATATGTGGGGAAAAAAGCTTTTCAAATGAATTCAAAGTCACAGGCATCAGGCATTTGAACACAAAGCGTCTGAATGCGCAACTAGGCTGCTTCATGCGTTTTTTTTGTTTGATTTTTTTTTTGCTTGGTTGATGTCATCACATACACTAAAAGAAAGGAGTCTAGAGTTGATTTTAGTATTGTGACACATTCAGTGTATTATGTGTACAGTCAGCTTACTGTATTTAATCGTGTACCTTTACCGTTTGTTTTACTCTGGCCGCCAAAACACATAAGTATAGCCTACTTAAAAACGTTTTGCAAAAAAATGACAATAAATTTTGTTCCCAAGAGGATGTCATAGCAGAATAATCACATATTATTAATCGTATTTTTCTAATTTATGGTAAAAAAACAAAGAGCAACCGTGTTTGCAAGAACTTAACCGGGAATTTGATGTTAAAGCAATATTATGTTAAATGTAGTTGAAATACCAACCTAGTACTTAAATCTTTTTTGTCCCTTTATAATGCCCAGGCGGTAATAAGAAAGCCCAAAAATTCTGTAGCTCTTTATTTTAAAGTCCTGTTTCGCATGAACATACGATGATGTATTTCTAGTAGGGCCGGGACTCGATTAAAAAAATTAATCTAATTAATTAGAGGCTTTGTAATTAATTAATCGAAATTAATCGCATTTTAATTGCATATAAATTAGGGCTGTCAATCAATTAAAAATAATTGTGTTGAACATGTTATTGAAATAATGTTCAAATGTTCAAAGGGTGAGCATTGAAATAATTGTGCCTAGCAAATAATCAATACAATACAATTGAACATTATTAAATTATTGAACATTATTAAATTATACATTTGATATTAAACATTAAATTATAAACATTATTTACACTTGCTTTACAGGTTTTTAACATTACTTCGAAAATGCTGAAATTTAAAGTTTGAGATGTTTTTCATCTGTTTTAGAAAGTATTTTTAGACTGTTTAGACTGTTTTTTCAGAATAAGACTGTTTTTTCAGAATAAAACTTGTTTTACAATCTTGAGCATGTGTTATATTTTTATTAAATGTGTTTAATTAAGCCATTGCTGCAAGTAATTTGACAGTTAACAATATTTTAGTGTACAGTTAATCACAAATTCAGTCAGCATTGTCATGACTCATTATCCCATGATGAAAGCCAGGTAATACGGTGAAACAACGTCACGATATCAACGCTGATTCAATTTGCAAAACCGAAGCATAATTCATCATTGGTTCAACAACGTCGACATACAATCTTTATTCACCCATATTGAAAGAAGAGACGGTGAAACAACGTCACGAAATCAACAATGAAACAACGTCACGATTTCAACGTTGATTCGTTTTGCACAATCGAAACATAATCCAACATTGATTCGACCTTGGTCCCTTACGTTCACCGGTGAATCAACGTTGAAATGCCGGCTGTTTTTTATAAGTAAATGTTCCAATCAATGATCCAGGCAGCGCCAGCGCGTTCTCGTCTCCCTCCTTCATTTTACAGTCTCCAGGTTCAAAGGTCAATACGGAATGGATTAATCTGCGTTATTTTTTTTTAACGCGTTATTTTGTCTCAGATTAATTATTCGAAATTAACACGTTAATGTCACGGCCCTAATTTCTAGTACTAACCCTGATCCTACACCTAAACCTTAAATTAACCCATTTAGTTACCTTACACTACTCTGTACTTTTGTGGGTGAGTACACTGCAAGATACTGCACATTGAAAGTTTACTAACTGTAAAATAACGTGAAACCCAAAGTTCACTTATTAATGAATCAAAGTTCATGATAACTTTCTACAAGCTGAAGTAAATGCCATAGAAGGTTCACACAGTGCCAAGCACACAAAAACAACACATCAGCATGCTGACACACATGACACTATAATACAATAAACATTCATTTACCAACATAAGATACGACATAAATCCTTAATTTACATAATGATAAGAAAGACAAGAAGAAGAAACAACCAAGTCAAAAACCAGCTGTCACAGAGAATTCAGAGAATATGGATTTTCACTGTAAATTATAAGATGACTTGCTAACTGTATTTAACAGTATTTTAACAGAAATCCACCATTAACCAATTAACAAGTTTTTACAGTCTAATGTTTACAGTCTTTTACCTTTAAAATTCAGATTATTTTTTACACTTCAGATGTAGTTCTTCATAATTACTATGTACTTTCCATTACGTCTGGAGAAATCGTAACTGAACCTAAACTTATTTTTATGATTTAATTTTTGTTTTGTTTAAAAAAAGTGTCTATCTTTCCTTATGTGGATGTTTTAAGGCAACATCCATACATTTCTAAGTGTCACTTAAGTGTCCAAATACTTCACACTAGATTTAGTTTGATCGATTTCCGTATTGTAACAGAAATTGATGAAATCAGTAAATCATGGTCAGTGCAGAGTGCATGACTGCTGTTTTAAAGAGAGCGTGAACAAATATGAGAAACACGTAGTGGAAGTGGCTCTGTAAGTAGGCAGAGGAGAAAGAAAGAGAGTGATTAACTAAACACAATGCTTCTGTCAAGACAGACAGGAAAAGTCTGACAGCTTGTCGTTCTCTTTTTGTCTGAAGCGTGACTTGACGTCTCTAACTAATTATAATCTTGTGTTGTCATAGCAGGCAGTGATGTAAAAGGCTGAAAAACTTTCCAGATGCAAATGGGTGTTTCTTTAACTATGGGCACTTTTAAATCCAAAAAAAAAAAAAAAGTGTTAGTTCACATTAAACAATCTTGTTTTCATTTTAAAAAAGTCTTGTTTCAATGTGATCTTCCTAAAAATATGAATTATTGCATGTACTGTAGAATCATTATGATAAACGTAAAATCATTATAGCATTTGTTGTGTGAAGTTGATTTTTATCGTTACACAGATTATGTCTGCTACTAATAAAGGCTAGAAGTGACCTTATTTACCAAGGACCCAACAGTGCTGGTAAAGAGCAAGAATTTGATGAAATATGAGACTTGAAGAAAATACGGGAAATATGTGGTCTGTGAAAAAGTGGACAACTCGAGGGAAATATGACTTGCGAACAGAATATTTTCACTGTGAGTCATATAAAATAAAGCTATAGCCTTGTTAAATAAAAAAGGTTTAAACATTTTTTTATTCAATTTAATTGTGCATTTAATGGTGGTTTGAGATGAAAACGCAATTTGTTCATAACTGGGGGGGGGGGGGGGGGGGGGGGGTAGTGTGTTTTAAAAGAGTTGTAAATGTGTTTCATTTTAGGCTAAACGCTTGAATTTAAGGTTCAGGTCTTTCTGTGACTCTACTATATAACTTCCCTATAACTTCTTGTTTCTTATGCAATCATAGCATCATTTTCATTATATTTTACAGTCTTCAAGATGATTCCACTTGAGCAAACCTCAATGCTTTAGACAAGAGCAGCATACATTTTCTGCCGAATCTCTAGTGGACTCTTTGTTTTGAATAGCCCCTCAAAAGTGTCTAACAGGGATTTCATCTAATCAGAGCAATCAAAGCACATTTTCAGAGGCCATATACTCATATAAGCCAATCTAATAAAGACATAATCCACATTTGTGTCTGCCA